>NW_020292100.1:0-732161 GCF_003184845.1 Aspergillus ibericus CBS 121593 | reverse complement strand
TATGATGGTATGATGGTATGATGGTATGATGGTATGATGGTATGATGGTATGATGGTATGATGGTATGATGGTATGATGGTATGATGGTATGAAATGGTTGAGTTAGGCGGTTGGTGACAGGGAAGAAAGAAATGTTCGTGATGGCTTTGACTTGGATTTGTGTCAAAAGGTACAGTTAGTTCCTTGGAAGCTGGTGGGGTTTTAGTTTCGACTGCCCAGGTGCGGACCGGATCATCGGCTTCTGGCCACTATGGTTTTCTTCTCAGAAGCTACTAACTTATTATTTAGATACTCTCGATACTCTATATGAATTTCCCGTGGAGGTGAATCTATCTGACTTGTACAACCATAACTAGCTGGTGATTGGTCCGGGGGTGGGGCACGGGATCCCGGGTCAACTAAGCCGCTTCCGGCCTGGCCCGGATCACTGGACCCAACCTTATTTCTCCGGGGGGGTCCTCCCAGGCTCCCAGGCTCCCAGGCTCCCCAGGTGGGTGGGATCACTGGCTTTGTTCTTCCGCCGTCCCCTCTCAACTCACCATCCCTTGATCCGCTCCTTCAAGTGTCACCGCCGCTCTTGCGGCCAGCTGTTGAAGGCACGAATGGCTACGTTGTCGCGTCTTTGGCACTTGCGCCTGGGTATGCCATCCCTACATCCAACCAGCACAGTATGTTGTATATTCAGTATTCTGTACCTCCTCTCCCTCCGCTATTACCATTCCGTCAGTTCTCGCGACCCTACGTCCTATTTCTTTGACCCCAGTCATGCCTACGAACCGCGCTACTCCGCACACCGAATCCAAGAAGCAAAGTCCTTCCTCAGCCGGGCAAGCAACTGGCCCTCTCCCCCAGAGCCCCGCAACACCCCGCCAACGCTCTGCGTGGGGGTTGTAACGGTCCGTCGACGGAGAGAACAATACGTCGGACTCACCGTAGCCTCTCTTCTCGAAGGGCTAACTGAGTCCGAACGAAACTCCATCTTCCTCGATCTACTCATTGCACATACCGATCCCATGGCCCACCCCATCTACTCGGAAAAATGGGTGGAAACCCTCCCCGACCGCGTCCTACGCTATCCGCCGGATGACCCCGATCTCCAACAAATCCGCGAATGGGAAAAGGGAGGATGGTATCGGAACAAAACCATCTACGACTTCACCCATCTCATGAAAGATTGCTACGACACCGGCGCGGAGTACATCGCCATGGTCGAGGATGATACCTTGGCAGCCACAGGCTGGCTGTCCTCGACCTTACACGCCCTCGACACCATTCAGCAACGGACTACAGCAGCTCAAAACAACTGGATCTACCTCCGCCTCTTCTACGTCGACGACCTCCTAGGCTGGAACGCCGAAGAATGGCCCCGATACCTCTCCTTTGCATTCCTCTTCTGGGCCGCATGCACCGGAGTCTTAATCTCCATCCACCGACGGTTCAGACCCATCCCAACAAGTACAATCTATACCATCTCCGGCCTTTTCATCCCAGCAGCGATAGCGCTCCACTTCCTAGCCGGACGACAAACCATGTGGCCCATGCAGCCCGGAGTCCATGAAATGAATCGATACGGGTGCTGTTCGCAGGGTCTGGTGTTTCCGCGGGCGATCATCCCGTCGTTTTTGGAGCATACGGATTTGACGACGGATTGGTTGGTGGATATGATGGTGGAGAAGATTGCCGATCAACAGGAGTGGATGCGGTGGGTGGTGGTCCCGCCCGTGCTGCAGCATATTGGGGCGACGAGTTCAAAGGGACATGGGTTTGATCGGTCGGCGAAGACGATCTGGAGTTTTCGGTATGAGGAGTATGCATACTGACAGTATATACTACTCATTATCTGGGGTTTTAAGTCGGGGTTTATTAGGTTTATCTGTATTAATGTAATGAAGAAGGATTTCATGATGAATGATACTACCTCTCAACTGACATCCATCAAACAAAACTCCCAACAATTGAATTAATAGTACGGCAGTATCACCCCTCCGCAAATACAATACAGTACATAGAGTACTTCGAACCCCTCCACGAAAGAAAACAGATACGACCACAATCCCAAAGTCAACTAAAATTACCTACTTTACTCACCTATCACCTACTTCCTATAGAAATGGATCTAATACACAACTAGCAAGTAATCCATTCCACTGCCTCGACTCGACTCTCCTCTCCTCTCCTCTGCCAGAATCTATAAAATCAAACTCCTCTCGATAGGATATACTCCTTCACGAATGAAAGACTCGTTCCTATGAGAGGAGTATACATCATACAGTCATAGGTTAGGTAATACTAGCATCATGATGTAAGTGTCAGTTCTGGAGGTAGAGGAAAAAAGGCTTACACTATACTAGGGAATAGTAGAGTGGGGTAGACATGTGGAGATATTTGCATTGAATTATTGACTATTGGTGCGTAGTGGACTACATATGATTATTGGTGAGGGGAGGTAGGAGGTGTTTGAGTTGGTGGTTAGTACTACTACCTACTACTAAGTATAAGGAGAAAGAAACTGTATGTGGGGGGAATTATTAGAGATAGGTGTTTCATTTTATTGGAGGTTGTGATTATATATTTATCTCTCTCTCTCTCTCTCTCTCTCTCTCTGCTTTTTTTGATTTCATGGTGATGGTTTAGTGTACGTTGAACCTCCCATTACTCTGCAGTGTACAGGGTTGTGAATCAGAGTGACGTGCTGGTTTTATTGTATGCTTCTGTACTCCGTACTCGGGTCGCGTGGTGTACATAGCCTCAGTGGCTACCCGCCGCCTATTTTAAGCTGAGGGTGACTTAATCATGGCTTGTCTACATGTCAGGAAAATAAGCTTACTTTATCCGGTAGTGGGTACACTACACTACACTACGGCAACGGCAACGGCACGGCACAGCAAGCACAGCAAAAGGTATCATATGATCCATCTAGGTCCGAAACACCGGCGCCTCTATCACGCGCTAAAAACAAACATTATCATCACACATCAGAGAAACATTTACCACCAGTCACCGTGGTCCTTCATGGCAGCAGCCACCTTGGTGAAACCGGCAATGTTGGAACCAGTCACCAGGGAAGGCAGGATACCCTCCTTGGGAGTAGCGTACTCCTGAGCAGTCTGGAGACCGTTCTGGAAGCAGTCGCGCATGATGTCCTTGAGACGAGCGTCAACCTCGGCAGCAGTCCAGCTGAGACGAGCAGAGTTCTGAGCCATCTCCAGACCGGAGACAGCAACACCACCGGCGTTGGCGGCCTTACCGGGAGCGTACCAGATGGCGGCAGCACCGGCGTTGGCCTGACGGTGGGCCTCGAAGGTGTCGATAGCCTCCTGGGTGCAACCCATGTTGGAACCCTCGGCGATGAACTTGGCACCGGCGTCAATGAGAGCCTGGGCCTCCTCACCGGAAACCTCGTTCTGGGTGGCGGAGGGGAGGGCAACGTCGACCTTGCCGACGTGAACCCAGGGGCGGGCACCGGCGATGTACTTGAACTTGTTGGTGTCGTTGAAGGGAGCGGCACCGACGATGCTGGCGAGCTGCTTGCGCTCAACCTTGATCTGGGCAATGGCCTCGATCTCCTCGGGGGTGAAGCTGCCCTCACCGTTGATGACCAGGGAACCCTGGCTGTCACTGAGGGAGACGACGGAACCGCCGAGCTCGATGACCTTGAGAGCGGCGTACTGGGCGACGTTACCGGAACCGGAGATGGCAACACGCTTGCCCTTGAAAGACTCCTGGCCGTTGGTGGCGTGGGCGATCATGTGCTCGACGTACTGTTGTCATTAGCTTGACGCTCAGAAAAAAACTGCTGGGATAACATACGTAGACAACACCGTAGCCGGTGGCCTCAGGGCGGATCAGGGAACCACCCCAGCTGCCACCCTTACCGGTGAGAACACCCTCCCACTGGTTGCGGATCTTGCGGTACTGGCCGAAGAGGAAGCCGATCTCGCGACCGGTGACACCAATGTCACCAGCGGGAACATCGGTATCGGCACCGATGTGCTTGGACAGCTCGGTCATGAAGGAAACGCAGAAGCGACGGATCTCGTTGTCGGACTTGCCCTTGGGGTCGAAGTCGGAACCACCCTTACCACCACCCATGTTCACTAACCGGTTAGCCTGATTCAGCCAAAGGAAAGGAGGTATAACATACGGCCGGTGAGAGCATTCTTGAAGATCTGCTCGAAACCGAGGAACTTGAGGATGGACAAGTTGACCGAGGGGTGGAAACGGAGACCACCCTTGTAGGGGCCGAGGGCGCTGTTGAACTGGACACGGAAACCACGGTTGACCTGAACGTTGCCAGCATCGTCCTCCCAGACGACACGGAACTGGATGACACGCTCGGGGACGGAGACGACGGCGAGAGCCTTGCGGTATTCAGGGTTCTTCTGGAAGAGAGTGGAGTTCTCAAGGGTGGAGGCAAGCTCTGTTGCTGTCAGAATTGATCCCTCTGCAGAAATTGTCACGACAAGGAAAACATCTCACATACCCTTGTAGGCCTGCTCGAACTCGGGCTCACGGGGAAGGTTAGACATTTTGAAGGAGGAACTTTTAGTGGGTATCTAAACAGGGTATAAGTGTGGGAGAAAGAAAGTCTGAAGAGGGAAGAAGAAAAAAAGAAGAGGGGAAACGAGGGAGGAGGGGATTTATGTTCTCGTCGGAGGGGCGACGGCGGGGAGACTTGCTACAGCCGGAGTCGGACAATCGCCCCTCAGGCTGGTGCCATTTTCCGCTGGAGGCCCGCCTGGCAACGGTCAGGACGGCCGGCTGCCGGGCGGGTTGCAGTGGCGCCGAACTTCGGGCTCTTAGTCGATACGTTGAGGTCACAGAATCTGCCCGTTATCTATCGGCGGGAATCCGCTGGCCCGCCCGCCAATGACCAATCGCCCGCTGGCAGTCGGGAGGAACCGGGTGGCAACCCCGTCTTGGGTTGCGGTCGGAAACTCGAGTCGGATAAATTTCTGCAATTATACCAAATGGCCATAGCCTAGTATAAGAATTAAGTAGAAAGTACGGAGCACCGAGTACTACTTCCTACACTTAAAATATAGAGCATTCCGTCGACCGTGATAAAATGAATCGTCGCATCTGTACGCCAAGAGATCCTACAAGTGGCGGGTCACCTGACTCGCGCATTCCCATTGGCCTGGGCGCCATGACACCGCCCCACGTGCCTTATCTGATGCCGGATTTCCTTTACCTACTCGTATCGCCCAATCCTCCCCAACTTCGTCGGCCGCGGGCATCACATCTACCGGAGATCTTTCCTCCGATAATAGGACCATCACACCTTCCCCCATGTACCCCGGTGAGCCCCGGCGTGGGGGAAGGATTCCTGTCATGGTTGGACACGGGTCACTGGGGGATCTGATCATGCGACCGGTTGGTGGTCGGGGGATTCACCGGTGAGCTTTATGAGATAGTCCAATGCTAGTCTTCATAGGATGGTTGACTGGCTCGGAACGGGGAGGGTTCTAGCCGACCAGTCATGGAGACACTGGTGTCATGTCACTGTCACATTGAACGGTCTCCTCCACCCATGTGTGGAGTGTAGGGGGACATCAGCGTTATGTAACTCGATCTCGGGGAGTTCTCTCGATCAAACAGTCAATAGGTACTCCGTTGCATGTGAATCTGGGGGAAACCGGGATGCTAGATGAAGTTAGACCACTGACTTGGGCTTTGGGATGGATGCTGCATTGCTGACAGTCACACCAGGTGGACCGGCAGGGTCTTGATTGCCTTTAGGTTGGCCGCTTGCCTATCAGTTGCCTTCGCCTAATCCTACGGTGGCGTCCGGGCCAATGAGAAGTCACGCTACGGACGGGGCACCGCCCCCACCCACCGTGCTGAGATCGCCAAGAGGACTAATGCATCCCAGGCCCGATATACTTCCTACGCGCAGGTTGGTGGTGATGCTTGATTGGCATCGACCGGGAAGTTTGTGATGATCACGAGGGGGATGAGTTTGGACAAGGTTTGGTTGGACTGGTTCGTCTGGGGCAGTGTGCGTGGATATTCAATCAAAATGGGGATGATGAAACGGCCATGTCAAGAGTGATCAAGTTGAATGTATCGTACATAGTATGATTTGAGATGACTTCACTCATTGCTGTTGAATGCCTGGTGGTGCGGGGCATTCATTCGATTGGCAATATTACAGCATTCCTGTATCTTCACCATTGTATTGAATTGTCGGGTATTGTTATATAAATAGAGACATCTATCCAGGCTTGTACTATCTAATATCCATCTCATCATGACTAGCCAAATAATACTCCACAGATACCTAATCCTCTCATATACACTGCCGAGTACCGTATTTGACCAGTTGACCCAGACTAAAACGTTGGCTATCGCATTACCGCATACAGGGCTGAAATACCTATAAACCACCACTAATTCGAATATATGACCACCACATCGCCATACGATCAATCTTAGACCTGTTCGCGGATAAGCGGTCTAGTAAGTCACAATCAAATTGATCCACAATACCCGGTTCACCCCATGGATACAGTTAATCCTAACAACAGCAGCGAGACAAGGGTTACGAGTCACTCGGCTCGGATGATAAACTTGCTATAAACGCAACTACTAGGATTTCCACCCTAGGTGATGAGAGCAGTGTCGTTGACCTACGCCCAGGAAGGTTCCAATTCTGCCCGCTGAGGGTTTGATATTTATATCGCTTTGTAAACCGGGGCTCATAGAACAGATTGTCATGAGCAGCTTCGACTATGTCGAACTCATCTAAGCTGCATGCACAGGTGCAGCAATCAGATATGGTGCATTCCACTGATCTAGCGCCGCGATGAGACTTGCTAGTGTACTGTATGCTCCCACCACAACTAATGGAAAATACCAACCACCTAGCCAAACTACTCGACCAGCCTCAAACTGTAGCCTCAAAACGAGCTGCTCCTAGTGAGACCACTACCAGCAAAATTCTCACGTCTGAATGTATTAAAGCCAGACAGTTTATCGTGGTTGTTATTCATCTAGAATCGTTGATACGATCTACGACAGAACTCAGTGCTTTGTCTTCCCTCAATTGCATAAATATCTCCATTTTTTTCAGTGAGATATTCTGCTGGAAGCGCCGCCAGACCTTGTGCGGGTTCAGGTATAACAACGAGCTCCGCCCTTCATGATATCTACTTCGCAGGGAGAATACAGCCTGGAGCACCTTTTGGGATGTACAAGTCCCTGTACGATATTCAATGGCGCGAAGACTACCTCTCCCACTACTATGGTATGCAGAATCCTGCCTTTAGGCTGCTTCAAGTTTGATCCACAAGCAAAATATCGGTGATGAGACCGGCATTAAACACGTTGACGTCTTCAATGAAATAAGTAACATACCGTCACAATAGCATCCACATACTCTCCATATCCATCTCTTGGAATAAGAGACATTATGCTGCTGGATATAACTTGAAAATGCTAGATCAAGAAAGATTGACGACATCGCGCAGTACGATCTAGAGGCAAAATACTTCACCTCTGGCGAGCAATAAGCTCTTCATCGGTATCAGGCTTGCCTGAAACCGTGCAGCGGTATTAAAATGATCATCTCATAACAGCAGATGAAGCCGCAGTAAATACAAGCTTCATGGTCTTCCTTAATGCCAGTACTTCCATGGTTAAGGACACTCGTTACCGGTGTCATGCCGTCTGTGACGTGGCACATTATCTACACAGTCAATATGACGAAACAACATCATACTAAGAGTCACATCATATGCGAGGATGTTGTCATCGTCTCGTCTATCCAGACCAGATCTAGACCCCAATTCCCAAGGTCTATTAATGTTAATGCAATCATGCAAGAAGAACAGTCATCCATGGTCATCCGAGCGCGGCAGTACTATCAACTACTTTGGACAAACGCTTCAATCACTAATATGAATCGATTATCATCTTTTTCCCCATTATTTTCTATCCCACCACTACCACAATAACATCATATACTATAACTCCAACCACGACCACAGTTTCAGCTTCAGTCGCTATCTAATTCCCAACCCACCACCCACCCAAAGCTCGATTCCTCCGGAGTTCCCGAAATTTTAAGAACATCCCAGAACGTGCATTTGTGGAGAAATGGGCTTGGAAATAGAAGCTGAAGACAAGTCGATCATCGAAATGTTTTAGAAGCGGCTCTGCATTCCCCAACGAGCAGTGCATTGTTTTTCGCTCTATGAACAGTGTCACTGAATTGTCACTTACGAAGCCCTACAGAAAGCAGGCCGAACGGACCAGAATATCTCCTGGTGGGTACTATATCGAATCTATAAGAAATTAGACAAAGATGTTGCCCTTATTGGACGCCGAGGGGACTACTTTGGCTCTTTTTCTTACTGTTTCGAGAGAACCAGCTACAAGCCAGAGTGACTAATTCGCGGACAGAGGATTATATAGTCTCGGTAGGAAGACATCCCAGACCCGATCAGTCTTCTACAAGCAGAACCGTCCAATATCAATTCTATGGAAGATCATCTACAGACAGACTAAGAGACCCAACAAATCTGGAATAATATATCATCGCCTTTCATCTTGCATCTGCCTGCCACCACATACATACAAACTTCTTCAATGTCCCAAGGGTGTGAATTAACATGGATTGCTTGGCTTCTTTTCCATTGTGCAGTCTACTGAAGCATGGAAGCACCCTTATCGCTAGGCCCTATGCCTAGTCACTACAGGAAACAACAGAAAGCACTTGGTGTATGACTGCGACCCACGATGTCCCAAACGAAGCGAACCTACCCTTGAAGCTTAGAAGCAATGGACGCGGTTCTATATAGCCGGTTCCTGGTATCGCTTTGTCATGTCATGTCATAAAGGAACCGTGCATCAGCAATCCGGCCACCTACGGTATCGATACAGAACGGGTCACCGCCGTACAGCGGGTTGATGAATTGAAGATATTGAGAAATATAACGAGTTGTACGATGACTGCCTAACCATGAGATAAGCAAAGAAAGTCAACTATGGCCCAGGGCCTGCAACCTGTACGGCGGTGGCAGGAGATTTGCCGTGGAGAGCAAATTATCTCCCACAGAGAACATAAGGAACCAAAGTAGAGGCGGAAGAAAGAGGACTCGAGATGTGTTTTTTTGGCTTCATGAAGTGAAGGACAGAATGCTGACACGGACATTGCTATGGGGGATGCACCTGCATTATCCATGATCCTCTCCCCTCTACCGGTGGGCCTAAAGCAGATGATGAGACGCTAGACTGGGGGGTAGACTTCAGCAGTTATCACGTGCTGTGTTCTTCCATCGCTACAGAGGTGGTCTGTTCAGGAAATTGTGTCTTTGGATAACATATTCTTTGTCGGCTGGAGACTAAGACCAAAAAGGACTCCCCTTTCAACAAGGATACTGTCAGAAAAAGCCCAAGAAGGCACAGATCTTCTCTTTATCGATGGTTGACATCATTTCTGCAAGACTGATATACAATGACTTCTCTCGTATCCCTAGGCTCAACAGCTTTAGCACCAAATGGACTGGTCCCATTTACCTCAACGAACGATGCAAGCTGCTACCACATCTATAATGCTGAATAGCACAACACATTGAAAATACCCTGCACCTGAATGGTCCTGGAAAGAAAGCAGACAAGCGGAAGCAAGATTACAATGAGATAGATTCGCCTGCAACAAGTGGGAACACGGGCATTAAATCACTTCTTTTGTTATTCACTTTCGAGCCTCTTAATTAAATACACAGGGCTTGGCATGGTCTGTGTATCTGATTTTGATATTGCCCCCCATCATCAATATCATGATATTGAACAAAGGCAGCCCTCAACTGCTGTGGATATGCGTCGAATCAGTATACGTCTATGAATCGAAGATGTAATTAGCTGGGTCATTGTGCACACATCTACTCTTCAGAACGGAACTGCATGACCTGTATTGCAAAAAATCAGGCATTAATTGCTTGAGGGCAACGTATGTTTTCTGCTGTGATACGGCGATGGATTCCACACAAGAAAATTACATTATCGTGAGAGGCAAGAAGAGAGCGGGTAGCGGACACAATTTCCCAAATTCTAGTCAACATGGACAATATGTATCTTTGTGGTCTCGTCATATACGATGGCAAGCTTCTGCGACTGAGTCGGAAGGAAGCACTAGAAACATTATTCATGTTTCTGGGATATGGTAGTTCTTCTGGTCAAACTCGAATGAGACCTGATGATAGGATACTGTATAACCATACAACTTTCCTCCAGTCATCGATTCCTCACACGATGTAGTATTCGATCGTGTTTGACATGGGTACATCAAGGCTCATCATAGTTGGAGAGGAAATGGTGTATAGTCATACTGTTAATATTAAAACATCAATACATACATCTTTCACAGGCTCACAGCAAGCACCGCCACAATATGGAAGTTTGTATGGATGTTGTACTGTCAGCGGTATTCAACAACGTAATTTCACATAAATACATGCTTGTATCCCATACCGTATGTATTTCTTGATCTGAAGAAAGAGGTACTTCCCTCACTCTCTACCACTACAACCATACAATCATACTCAGAACACATACGTTCATACACTCTACAACCCTATACCTACATCACTACGCCATCCCAGATACAAACAACCTCACACCCTAAATACACAACAAAACATCCCATACACTTATACCTCATATCCTACTCCGTACGGAGCACCCTACTTTCAATACAGGGTACTCCATACTGGATAACCCTCTAAACCTGTCCCGTACTCTGTAAGTGATGTTCCCCTACACCGTTACGGCACTACGCTAACACCTAGCACTTCCCAATGTCCCGTCCCACTCCCACTCCCAGTCCCATTGAAACTTTGAAGTTCCCACTTCCCCCATCTCCAGCGGACCAGCAGCCTAACAGCCTAGCCCCCCCCCCCCTAACCCCGCCCTTCAGCCGCGCCACCTACCACTCGGTTCCCCCCATCGAAAAGTCCAGAAGAAGTTTAATCGCTGTGCCCTGGTCCAGTTCTATTCTGTCGGTATGCGGGTCGGGATTTGGATGAGTTGCCTTTTGTTTTCTTTTCTTTCATTCCTTAGTGGGCTTGGTGAAGAGGCAGATACGTGCATATAGACACTTCACATGTCCTATATATAGAGTGTAGTGGTTTGGTTTGGTGTTATTTGGTTCAGTGAATCATGTCTCATCCATGGGTTATGAATTGCAGGTACCGATTACCCTACCAACCGACCACTGGAATAGGGTACTGTAGTGGACATCGGATCACGGCTATCAAGCCCTACTTTCTCTCTTTCTTTCTTTTCCACCAGTTCCACTGTTCCGTAACTATCCCAATTGCTTTGTAATCATCACCCTCCTATTCCTACACCCACTCTTCCGTACGCCCTAGGTATCAACTATGATCCCATTCCCGAACCAAACCCGTGGGGCGACCGACCGAGCATCCGACCGGTCGGATGCTCGGTCGGTCGGCATCTTACTACTCCGTACCTATCTCAAACTATACAGATACATAGGTAACTGCCCAAAGAGAAGGAAAGGAGAAAGAAAAAAAATTCAATCCGACCGGTGCCTCAATTAGGATAGTAGGAGACTGGATCAAGCTAATGCCGCGGTCCGTCGGAAGGCGTTGGTTGGCGTGGTGTCAGGGGCCGGTCAGGCATCAATGACAATTATGCTAGTTGGAGACCTGACCGGACACTACTAGTATATAGTAGTAGTTATGCTATTGTTGTAGTGTGTCACTAAGGCTATGGGGATATATGGTACCTATATTATGGTCGTTATAGAGTCGGTACCCGATGCAGGGGCTTAGTACTTAGTAGGGGCTGAAAAGTGGAACATCAGGTACCTGAGGATTTATCTGAAGCAGGTCACTACTTCATGAAAAGGGGTAAATATCTCGTGTTCTTGTCGTATAACACGACCCTGCCAGAGGTGCAACACTCAGTTAATGTGAAGCCAAACATTATGAATCCGCGAGATCTATCGCGCAATATCTAGAATTCGTATGATCGTCGTCTCATGCTGAGTCTCACCAACTCCGTGCTCCCGCCAGGTTGGTGTAGAAAGATGGCCAAAAATATCAGTAAAATGAAATAAATGTGCAAGCAGTCGTTGATTGTCATCCCCGTGAACTCCGGTGTTGTGACAATTGTGATGATGAATCGAGAAGCACATCAGGCGCTCGCGGCCCAACCATCCAGTCTTCCATCGCAAGCCACTCGCTCCAACTCCGCTCCGCCGCCTCAATCTCCGAATCTAATGGCCCCTGTAATGGGCGTAGAAATGGAATCGTCTCGAGCGGAAGCATGTCGTAGTCCTTTTTCACCGCGGCCCACCCACCACTCTTGGCCGCAAAGAGGTAATTGCGCCGTTCCTGCTCGTGAAGGGGCCCAATGCCTGTGCCCCAGTCGTCCCCGAAGAATCCATGCAGCACCCCCGGGAAATCCATCCCGGTGGCCACGAGACGGCGTATGTATGGGATCAGTGAGACGGAGGGGGGCAGCGTCGAGGCGGGAGAGGATGCAGCCGATGGCTGATTAGCGGCGGAGGGTGAATCGACATGAGAGTTCAGAACCGGATTCGACTGCCATTGGAAGGGGAGACGGATGTTCAGATATGCGGAAAGCGCTTGGACAGGAACGCTATGTTGTGCATGGTCTAGAAAGTATCGCTGACAGTTCTGGTATCGTGGGTGCCATTCAAAGATGTCAAATTCGTCACTCGTAGACGCTTGGGCAAGGCCCACCATCGCGGCCGGATTGAGTTGCTGGCGATCTTGCATTGGGGACCCGGACGAAAGACAGCTCGAGTTGCGAGGGTTCCTACTAGACACTACTCTTAGTCGCTTTCTTCCACACCAGTCTTACATGGTGTGTGGTCTCTTATCCACCGCGCATTGAAGCCAAGCATGAGACGCAGTGACATAGATGCGAGCATCAAGACAAGAATAGAGACCAGGTGAAGAACACTGCGTACCTGTTGGAGAATATACTTCGTCCTCGACGGAGGAGGGACACACGAGGTCGCGGGGTCGGGGTTGGTGAGGGTGAAGGCGAGGAGCGGAACAGGGCCCGGATCGCGAAACCTAGTCCTCTACCCGAGTGAGATTCGTTCATGGACATCTGCTAGGCGGGGTCCATTTATAGGAGGGACAAGAACAGCTCATGACAGTGCATGGGCCGAGCAGGAGGGGAAGGAGCAAGCGAGCGGAGGAAGTAGATGTAGACGAGGCTCTAGATGATGGGACCCATCGAGAAGACGAGATGGGGGGACATGAGACATACATAAATCTTCGGCCTGAGACAGGAAGAAAGTGAATTAAGAAACGGTTGAGCGAAAGAGTTGGATTGCGGAGCAGCGTTGGCCGTGGACTGGACCTGGATATTGTTTGGGACGAGGAGTGACTAGAACCAGAACGGGTCTACCCGATAGGGTCACTCTCTCGGTCAGGGCAGTTCAAGTTGGGCTGGACACAAAAGGTCAGTCAGTGACTGGTAGTATGGTCAAAAAGAGGTCGAGCAAGCGTATCATATAAATAATCAAGATCTGATACTTTCTTTTTTATTTTTATCTCGGCCTGAATTTTTTTTTTTTGGTCTTATTATGTCTTGGAATAAATGTATTAATATTTTCCCCTTAATTTCTATTTTATTCGATTTTATTTTTTCTATCCGTTTGATGATTTTTCGGGGCACAGCCAATAATGGCCAGCAATAAACCCAGTCCTAACCCTCCCCTCCCAGACTAGGCAGAGGTCCGCTGGCACAGAACAACGCTGATTAATCCTGAACCATTGATCATAACTTCAATTTAGAGGCATCATCCTCAGAAGAGTATCATAGTGAAGACAAAAGAAAAAGATATTTGTCCGAATTAACTTCGGCCATGGTTCCCCTCCCAAAAATAAAAAAGGCAAAATCAGGTACAGATCAAGGGAAGGGTGGTGCCCCGTATCTTAGCAGCTCCGTCCTTAGCGGATGGCAAAAAGCGCTGGTCATCGCGTGTCCTTTTCGCTGGTGGACCCGGGAAAATGCTGATAGGCCCGTTGCCCAGATCAGAGATATCCGTGCAGCTGCACTGGGCACAGTTGCGACGTGCCTCCTTATGTCCATCCCTCATTGTACTAGAAACTGCTCCGGCTCAGTCGGGCAAGCTGAAGCCTCAACACCCGGATACCTACGTATTCGGGAGTCTGGCATCAGGACCAGGGCTGAGTTACCAGGGTACTGCACTGTGCAAAGGGGAAAAAACAGCAGGGTCAGTGTGCGAGATGTAAGATCGTCCATCTGATCCGACCCAGTAACCGTCGTGGTATGCTGACGGTATTACCAAGGCCGGTAACCAATCAATAGAGCTCTAGATGGCCAGCCTGAATGGTAATTGGTGACGGCTAGGGCCCTCCCCGTCGCCAATCATTAATCCGTCAGCCATGTGCCCGCCATATCAAGCCTGCAAGCTCTTCAGGATTCCTTCTCACCCTCAGGGAGGGATGCGGTGTAAGTGGCGTTTCCATAGTTCTGTCTGCTAGTCGTGGCACACGCGGCGGTCAGGAACCCCTTCCTTGAACTATCAGCTGTCCGGAGACGATGGACTACCCTTTTCCTTCTGCCTAGTAATGCATCGTTTCAGTCATCCGGGCGCTCGGTAGTGATGCTCAGCGCCGTCAACGGAATTGACAGATAAGCAGAGGTTAATGCATGTTGGATGTTGGCGGGGTACAGCATCGGCAGCTCTTTATTGCCGGCCTGCTGTGATTGACTGGTTTCTTTTGGGTCTGGCTAAGGACTAATTACTGAATCGTCCAGGTTATTCCATGTTAGGTGGTCGTCTCAAGGAACCGAGTTGGTAGGCGCTGGCCAACGGTCACCACTTCACCTGTTGGGTGGAACACCCGCAGCCGCATGACGGGGCGGAATCGATCCATTCAGTCCTGCAGTAGTAGATATTTGGGGGAGCTAAATTTCTTCTGGCGGAGAGGAAAGACTAAGGTAGGTACTAATGTACTACTAATCAATAAACAAAGAACTGTCCCGATCTAACCACCAATGGCAGGGTAGACACCCTACAGTTAGACCAAGCCAGCCAGCTGACCCCACCATGCAGGTAAAATTCCACAGGGCTCGCGAGAAGGGGTAAGGTAAGGTACCGTCAGGTAAGGAACCCTCCCCTCCAGGCTCACCCCGATCCTTTAGCGGCTCTACTCTTGTCTTCCTCTCATCTCTCCCAGTCTCCATCGCCTGGTTTCCGGGAAAAACTTCCACAACTCAGATGATGGGTTCTTTTGCTAGATGGTCCACAAACCAATGTAGCCCACAGGCATTGTGAACTATTATCGACCAGTGCCCCAGCGTGCGCCTTGATGCTAATCACATCCGTTCAGGTCCGCCAGGCTAATGCCAGAAAATTTGCCACATCGTGACGCCGGGGAGTTTTGACACCAGCTCAGGCCCACTCCCTGCAATATCGAGGCCGCTTCTGCACCTTACTGGGCGAGTTATTGTGCCGCTGGACTAATCGCTGGCTGATGCCGGCATTGGTGACGTCTCGTCCTGGTCTTTGTTGATGTTTTCCCTGTTCGGTCAGCTTGCTCCTGATCCAGCTGGTACAGGCAGAAGGATTCACAGGGGCAAACGAGGAAAGCACTAGCCCGGGCACATCGGGAAATATCTCGATTGAAACCTGCAACTATGACTTCGCTTGGATTGCCTGGTCCGAGAAACCCGTCTGAAGACCAGACTGCAACACATGCGCAAGCATGTCCCCGCAGGCATGGAAACAGGGATGGGAAAAAGGGAAATGCTGGAGGAGCGGTGAGGCAAACACTACAAAACAAGCACTAACTGACTGTCTAGTGCCCACACCTTGCGGCTTACCAGACGCCATACTCAGGGTGCAGGTGATGTGCATTCTTCTCCTTGACGGCTTTGACAGATACCTACCGAAACAACGCACCGCAATGCACCTGCTTCGTATCTCTGCGCCATGAACCATGGCTCAGTGTGGCTCGTTCGACCGGGTGGCTGTTGTGTCCTGCTATCGTTGGTGGATCTGGGTGAGTTTTGCTTTTTCCCCTTCGAGATCCTCACTGCGCACGGCTCCCAAGAGGTTAAGTGCTTACAACACCGGGGTGGCCAGATGCATTTCGTGCGGTTAGACTACCCTACGGTACAACATACAACGAAGTCAATGCGAGATAGCCGTTGACTGCGCTATGTGACACCAGCACCATCTTTCGGTTCTGTCAGGGGGATCTAGATTGCAAGGAAAACAATTCCGAGGGAGGCTTGAACAGGAATCACCTCAGAATCAATATATTACTGTCCTCCGCCCGATATTTCTGGTTCAGCTCATGCAAGGCGACACAATTACCTGCTCTATCTGGCTCGTCTCATATCACCGACGGTCCGTGAATGGGGTAGCATCGTCAATTCCCGGAATTCGCTGCCATTATGTATGCACGAGCACGTTCATCATACCCACAGTGGAATTCTAGCCCGTTTAATTGGTCACCTGATAACCTAGAGCTGCATAATGCAGTGTGCCCATGTTGGACCTCGCATGCGCTTTTTTGCCACAAGAAGTGGCCCGTCGCGACTTCCCGTCTGGATTTTTAATTTTACATCGGAGAGAAAGCAATAGAAGTGTGACATCTCACCTGGGCGAACAAATACCGATTCGGAGCCGAAACGTCCATGCAACTATTGGGGGGTGGAGGTAGGGGATGATCGGGGTTCCATGAGCTTACCTTGGGTCACTGCATGTTTTTCCATGGGTGTGTTACCGTTCCGTTCGGTACCCCCTCTGCAGGTTGGGATTATTACCGCGGGCCAGTCTTTCCCAGGAGATATCGCCCTGATCGACTTGCTGATGCCTCCAAACTGAGCCCGCACTAATACCCATCGCAAAGAGATCTCCGTTCTCAGGATACCACCTCCCGGTTGCCTCGGAGTGACCGACGCCACAGGATCTACATTGCAGCCACAGCACAGTTTGCCACCGTGGCGCGTCAGCCGTCTCCAGCCACCTATTATTGCCACTAGTCTGCACTAGCCACAGGTCGCTGCATGGATCAAGGGTTTGCCAGCCACACTAGCTGCTTTTAGTGTGTCGCGAGGTTTCAGATGCTACCAAACAATGGTGCTGTGTCTAGCCTGTGGCTCGGCCGCGTTCAGGTGCGCAAAGACCCCACTGTTGGCACATCATAGACCAGGGCAGAACTCAGACTAGACTGCTACAACTACTAGTAAACAATAGTCACTTGGAAGGCTATGTCCACAATTCATACCTTTGGTCAACGACATGATCGGCATCAATATACGATCGTCTACGCAAGATTAGAGTTATACTCCAAAAGGCAAATGCATCACTAACTTTGGGTTCCTTTGACAGCCTTAGCCTCGTGATGTCTCATTCCGGATCAACAAAGCATCAATAACTGGGCAACAAGGCAAGGCTCATCTCACCTAGCATCTGGGAACGAGCCAAGTCTTCTAGCAAGGTGTCAAGGTCTCCCTTCAGGACTTCTCAACCATCCATGTCCGCTCTCCCCTGGCAGACCAGCATACAGCCGGGTGGGCCCTTGACTGCGACAGCGCCGCTAATGGATTCAACTGAGTGCTTCCCTCTTCAGCACATATAAGTGGTGTGCCTACCAGCCATCCCACATACTAGTTGTCTCCAGATATCCTAGATTGTCGAGTAATGACCAGCTCGAGTTCCTATAACACACCACATGGCTATAGCTGCTAAGATTGGGTTCATGGCCTACTTTTCTTCTCATGTTGTACGGGTACTCAAGTCTCAAGATGCAGCTATTGGAAAACCAATGACATGCTAACAGGTCGCCTACTTGTGTACAGGTAACGTGCTAACGCAAAATAAGGCGCTCTTTATTGCTTATCATGTGTGTCCGGTTTGCAGATGACCTTTGAGACAGCCTCATACATATTATGTACTTGCGAGATCTAGTTCACTTTTAATGCATCATTTCACCGGTGGGTCTTTCTGTTTCAGTCTTTATTCTTATTGGCAGCATGCCACTGCTCCCGTGGCTTGTTGCTGAATATGGTATTCTTGAGCCGTACGGCTAAATGCTTAGAAAAATTCTACCACGGCTTCTAGATGAGCCAAGTCTCTGAGGACGTAGCATGTACATCCCTTGCTTTCTAATATCTTAACCGAGGCTTCGCAATGAGTTGCCCTAAGGATCAAGCCGAGCCGCCGAATTAGCGCCCTAGGGCTCGAAGTTGGGAGTTTCGGTGTACACGAGGACACACTGTGTTTTCTCTGTGCGTGCATCATCTGGTTGCCTTGTAAGTTTGGATTCCGTCATGCAGACTCTGTTAGTAAGGAAGAGTCTACCTCTCTAAGTCGGGGTTCCGCGGACCCATCCATTCGTTCGTCAGGATATCCAGATTCCGCCCACTACCGGAATACGGCACCTGAGCATATCTCCACCAGTGGATGGATTCTAACGAGTCAGGATCTTATCCAGTGGGCTTTTGTTGGCACATCATTTGATTACTCGATGTTCTCCAGCGATCAAAATCTAGGCCCCTGAAAACGGTCACTCTTGCAGCCTCCGAATGCCAAGTCAACTATACTTCTGTCCGGTTAAGCGATTAAACCATCTTTTCCCCAAAACGCCCAAGTGCTAAATCTGAAACGAAACGGCCGATGGATCCTTGGGTCCAGGGGTCTATCCACTTTAGGAGACCAACAGATCACGACTGATGATTTGTCCTTCTCTCGAACATACTTCCTGCATCCGAGCCTATGGGGTCCGTATTTGACGCCCGACTGACTTTTCACTCCTTTTGTCCTACACGCCGCGTTCCCCTATTTTTTGGAAAGGTGAAGGAAGGTGTCCGTTACGGATCCAGTCAACGCCGCATTTCGTTTCGAAACTCACGCTCTGCTACCCATCATACAGCAGCACTGCAGTCGTCAGCAAGTGTCAAAATGACTGGGGTATCTTCGCTTGCACGAGATTCAACTCGGCCGATTATTACTCGGTCGAGTCAAGATCCGATCTGTCGGAACCCAGAAGTACTGCAGACCTCGGATCCGCAGGCAAGTGGTAAGCATAAACCTCCAGTGTTTACCTTGGGCATGTGGTGTCTACCATTGTTCTGATCGGAATCTCAAGATCAAATTTCCATTGATTGTTCTATAGATGAATGAACAATGCAGATGACAGTTGAGGCTGGTCCGGGGTTCGGAGAATTTCTGGCGTCATGTTATGTCATGTTGAGACGCGTCATCGAACTGGTCTTGTAGCTTACCGGAATTAGTTACCACCTTGTATTACCATACCTACAATACCTTGGTGACCTACGGAGTATACCGCATGCACTTGAAGGTCGACTACACAGTACTCCTCCACACACCCTGCTATGAGGTCATGACTCTGACTGAATGTTACTAGTACCTCCGGTGTGCCAGTATCTCCGACTGGTTTTCTCCCGTCATGCAAGATTGCTCAGTGGCCGTCCACGGAACTCAATACTCAATCGCTCCGGCTGGGCAAGCAGGCATAAGCAGGATGCAAGTCAGGAGATGGTCATGACTCGTGAAAGTATACTGCCTTGCAGGGTCCGTTCCAGTTGACGGACTTACTTCCAAACCTTAGATAAGTCTGTGAAGCAACATCAACCTTCTAACCCAACATTGTATACGTACCTCTCACGCTACTCGGTATCACAGGAAATACAATTCCGACTCGTTGGCGGACGGGTCGTACTCGCCAACAATACCGTGTACAGTTGCCCCTTGATCCTCCGGTGTCTCATCTTTCCCAAGATTCCGATCCTGATCGCTCACAAGCGGGTGGAGAGATCGGCAAGGGTAGGGCCAAAGCAAGATCTATCATCCATGACCCATCGCCGATTCGCTTAACTTTTTGGGAGGGTCCATTGTGCGCTTAGTGGCCCCGATTCCTGTTTTTGCTTCGGAATTCCCGCACGCATTCTCCAATCCGAGTATGTATGTCCGCTGAGCCGCCGATCTGGTTCCACGGTAAGTCTTCTGGCCACATGCACAGTGGCAGTTCCGTTGGCCTTGTCGCGCTGGATAGGGTCCGTGTGTCTGTATTTTTGAGTATGGATGTCCACATCGTGGAACCACGGCAAATGTCCGAGAAGCACGCTGCCTCTGCTTAGTTCTTACTAAGGTATTACCCAGTCTCCCTGGGAGTGGTATCCCTTGTCACTTTGACCCCTATAACCCATTTAGGTAGCATGTCCGGTAAGTGGTCGCGGCCCTCTAGTTGAGGCGCAGACGATAATGTAATTACATCAAGAGCATGAAGTTGGAGCATCGATCTCCAGTAGTCGAATCGGTCTAGATTCCTGCACAGACATGCATCATGTGTGATCAGGCCATAACATGAAGCCCAACCCGGCACGCTTGACACTTCAGTGATCAGTGTAATCTTTGCCTTGTATCAAGCCCGGACGAGGAGATACTGTCAGCCTGAGTGCCTGACAGTAGACCATCATGTGACCCGTGCTTATCTAATACCACGTGATCGGCACCTGACGTCGCCAAACAATGCGTGAAGCTTCAAGCTTTCCCCGGAATCAACAACTGTCAAAACGGCCGAGCAAGATGTCGAGGCAATGCTCTTACAGTGCCCGGTTGGATGTATGAATTTTATTTAATAGCCTCCACGCTTGCTATGCGCCCCACAAGACCAGGTATCGCCACGAAAAATTCTGGAACATGACGTCCTCCGAGCAATGGGGGACTTTCCTCCGACAATGTTTGCTCCATCGCATCGATGCCGCGGAGTTCAAGAACCTCACGCGGCTGCTATTACAGCGAAGCCCCATCACGGAAGCGCCGCTGCTAAATGTGCTGCTCGAGACTCGAATCGCGACAGGGATAAAATGGGATCCGCTGCTCCCACTGTATATCGATTGTCTTTGTAAGATGGGGGTCGTTCAGACCTCCACCGTGCTGAACTCGCTACTGAAGTACTCATCTATCCATGACAAGCCATCGTCTCCGGGATCGGAGGCGGTGCAGAGCAAACAGAAACGGACATGTTATACCCTGATGACGGATATTCGAGTCGTCCAGGATGCTATGCTTTCCGTGTCCACGGGCAGTGCGCCCAAGACCTTTCTGGAAGCTATTGGTATATTCCACTCGATTGTCGACTGGATTCAGGCCGTTGTGGCTTGGCATAATAGCCACATGGATGCAAGTCATCAAACAGGGGGGCTTATGTCTTCCCCTGATGCCGTTTCATTGTTCGAGTCGTTGGGGATTTTGCTCGCTGCGTTGTCAGGGACTGCTAAGGGCCTACAGGTCCTTTCTGCTGACTCTCACGAAGGTAGTGTCTGCGTATCCGGTCTAGCATTTCTCAATACTGACGGCTTCTGCCAGCCTTGAAAATCAAACTTGGTCAGGCTCTGTCGGCATATCTTCCCCTCTGCGTGGAAGTATCGTTGCCCCTTCGCAACCGTCTGGATGGCTTGCAGAAGGAGTTCAATCTCTTCGGGGAGCCTCCATCTAAAGCGTTGGATGTTTCCATGATGGAAAATGTCAATGTTAATGCGCTTCAGTTCGAGGACTCGGTCATGGACGGGCCTATGATTAATTCCAGAGCAGGTCTCTACGTTTATATAAACGCGATGGTATATTAGTTGCATCATGCTATTCGAACAAGACTAACTGGCTTCTAGCTTGTGGGCCGCCCCCTGGTCGATGATAGCATGCTGCTTAATTTCCTTTCTAATAGATATGGGGTGAGTAGACCCCGTCTGTTGCAGCACATAGCTGACCATCGCAGGGACACTACCAAGTTCTCATTGAAGAGATCATCACGGCTGCGTTTGATGTCCTATCGAATGCGAGCTACCGCAGCGAGTCCAGCCGATCAATGTTTCTATTCCGTTCATTCCTCGTAAACAAACTCCCTGCCTTTATCGCGGCCATGTTGGCCGCCTCCATGGTGTCGTTGCCGATGGAGCTTTGTATCAGCCATGCTTTGAGCCGGCTTGATCCGAACACATTTCCCTCTTTCTCGCAAATGTTTGCCATGCAGAGCAATACGGTTCTATCGGATGTGCGGCAGGAGTTCCTGTTTGCTTGTGCCTCGCATAAGTTGATCCCCGAGTCCAGCATTGAGCGTCTGTTGGGCGAGAACCCGATGCAGACTCTTCCTGTTGGGGGGCCGTATAATAAAGATGAGCTTGTTTCGCAAATCAATGCCAATCCGGAGCGTGCGGAGCAGTTGATCAATGAGATTGAGTCTATGGAGGGCAATGCGGGTGCCATCGTGGGTGCCATTACAGAGGTAGGCTCCCTGATCGATGGGCATCAATACGAGACTGACGCGACTAGGTCATGCACCATCTCTGCAATCAAAAAGAGACCATGACATTGAAGAACATCTGCAATTCCTTGTCCCGCCGCACGCAGGCTCTAGATGTGATTCTACTTTTTCGGGGCGCAAAACAAATACTGCAACCGCTTTGCGCTTTGCTAGATGCCTGGCACTGGGACGAGGACCAGGGAGAGAGCCAACCAGTTTACGACGAGTTCGGAAGCATTCTGTTGCTGGTGCTGACTTTCAAGTTCCGATACGATTTGCGACCGCATGACATGGGAATCGGAGGCAACAATTCCTTTGTCATGCGACTGCTCGAGAATGGCTTCTGCAGTCAGAAGCTTGATGATCTCAGCGAGAAGCAGAACAAGAATCTCGGCGCGTGGATCAACGCTCTGTTCGTGGCCGAAGGGATCAGTGAGGATTCCATGTCGGCTTGCAGTCCGCAGGAATTCTACCTCCTCGTAACCACGCTATTCAACCAGAGTCTGGGGGCCTGTGAAGCGGGAAAGCTAGAATTTGAAACGCTCAAGGGGGGCTTCGAATGTGAGTTTGGTCTGAAACATCATCTTTCAGCGCTAACAAATCAGACCTTCTGGAGCCTTTTCTCCTACCGTCGCTTATCTTGGCCTTGAATTGGTTGGGTAATCACATCTGGGAGACAGAAAGTGACCCGTCAATCCCTCTCAAGACGCTCCAGTCGCTGGTGAGCCCCAGCTCGATCTCCGGGGAAGCGAAAGAAATCCACCGGACGGTTCTGAACATCACCGCCCGCTCGCTAGAGGAGCAGCTGAAGAGCATCCGAGCACGGCAGCCAGAAGATGTCAAACCGATTCTGGATGCGCTCGAGCCGTGTCTGTCTTTTCAGCGCAGTGGCAGTTGTCACCGCACCGAGCTGGAGTCCTGGACCAGTCATACCCCAGGGGGTTTGCTCGCCAGTATCCGAAGCACCTTCCAGTCACTGGTGCTATGGAGTACCAGCCCAGACATGAGCATGGCGCCCCATTCATACACGCACCGACAGCTCATCGCCGGCATCCAGATCCAGGGGTCAGCGCGCGTCCTGACAACCCTCATCGAGGAGCTCAAGCTACAGACTGAGTCAGGCAACGGCGACTTGGCCCTGGACGTTGCAGCGACGATGATCTGCGCACCACTCGCCGAGTCCTTCGCCGTGGACCAGAACAATTACTCGCACCATCCCATTGACCCCAGTAAGGAGCCACTCCCACGGTGCCTCATCCTCACCCTCCGCGGCGCTCTCTTCGTCCAGCACGAGAACGTCCCTAAAATCTCCGAGAAAGACCCCTTACGTGCAGAGGTTATCGTCCGGCTATACCGACGGGTGAACGCGCTCATGACACCTCCCTCTCAGGTCCCCAACCTGGACATGAACAACATCATTCAAAACATGCAACTGGGCGTCGACGGTCCCGGACAGATGGACCTCGAGCCATCCGGCCCCGGTGGACACGACGAGAACATCAACCAGATGCTGGATAACGCGGCGGCCGCGGCGGCCGCGGGAATGGACGGTAGCCAGAACATGGGAGGTATGGGTAACATGGGACTCGAGTCCACGGGCGGAATGGATACGAGCATTGATGATGTACTGAACGCGGCTGATATGGCGGTTGGGAATCCTGAATTCCTGGATCTGGATATGGAGGGACTGTTCTAACCTCTGTCCTCTATATACTATCATGTAGAGAATTCATAATCATGATATCATCAGTTTTAGTGCTAAACCTGCAGGAGGCACTGATAAATCCATCCTCTAGATAGATTGACTACATCATCATCATCATCATCATCACCAAACCAACATAATCAGGCTTGCCAATAGCGATGAGCATAGCGGTTAAATTTCTCGCCAGGAGGAACATCATTCTAAATGGATATTCCCACCACATCTAGTAACTAGATCATATCCACAGTCGTATAGTTCGATATCATTTTCATCCCAGTACAGAAAGTACGACCTGAAACATGAATAGATTAGTAGTATACTAATCTATGTATAATATATGTTATTCTTTCCTCCAGCTTCTTTTTCTATTTTTTTCCTTTTTCAGGGGGGGGGACTAGAAGTGAGGTTTCAAGGCCTGCTCTTATATAGTGATCTGATTTTGCATCTGTTCAATATGTCCCTAGGTGTTGATGCATGTAGTACTTCATACTACCAGGGAGGGGTCTTGGTTTTGGAGATGTCCGTGCACACACTCTTTATAAATATATATATATATATATATCTATAATGTTGAACAGAAGAATTTAAGTTATCCCTATTACACTTGTTGGAGAGTATTCGTCTTCCTATTCTTAGCCTTCTATACATGATCATTTGACATGGTGTGATAGATATATATATATATATGTGTGTGTGTGTGTGTGTGTGTGTGTGTGTGTGTGCGTGTGCGTATAGGTGGATGAACGCACAGTTAACATAAGCCAAAAGGAGGATGACTGCGTATAGCGTATAGGAGAGATGATTGTAAGGGGCAAAAAAAAGATGATACCCAATCGGCTCTATTGACTTGTAGATTCCGAGAGAAGGATTAGCGTGTCGGTGTCGGTGTCGGTGTCTGCGTCTGCGTCTGCGTCTACGTCTGCATCTGCGTCTGCGATAGTCTGTACTCCGGTATCGGAGTGGAGTTAGTACGCTGTACGGAGTAGAGAATGCGGGGGTTGGTGGATTATTGTTTGTATGTTGAATTGGTAGAGAGGGTGGAATGATTCTAGTGTGAGGCTAATAAAGATATAGGGTATTGGTTGTTTTACAATGTGTGGAGTAGTGGTTGATATCGATAGGAAGGGTTTCAAAGAGTGTTGTCTTCTACGAGCTGAGAAAAAGCCATTGATGTTGAGGTTCTTGCAATCGTATGTTTCGACATTGCTCCGGTTGACACGATCTGTCAAACATGGCCATGGTCGACGCGTCGCGTGCGCCAGATTCTTCATCAGATGATAAGCCTAGTCCATCATTGTACGAAGAAAACTCCAGACTGGTCTTCTGCAAAAGGCAAACAATATCGGCGCTAGACTCGCCTTGTTTCTTCAGCCAGAGGACAAACAATCCTCGACGATGCATGCTCAAGTATAGGGTACCTGAGAGTACCTCATCCCACAATAGGATCTATTGCCGAAAGAAAACTACCCGATGTGACAATGCAGTCAAGTCACACCGCACGTGAAGGGGAGAATGTGCGTGGCGGCCCGATCATTGGTTGCTCGTGCAAATTCTATCCCACGAGTGAGCCTGCATGGTTGAATTAGCGTGCATGGACGAGGCGGCTTACCCCAGTTGGGAAGTGAGCGAGGCTTTTTGACTAGCTAGGCTTCTGATATTGTTTGCCCGCATGCGCCTCCTGCAGTAGCTTCTCTTCTAGCCGGGTTTTAGTATGAAAATTCCTCCTGGAGACCCCCAATGGCGTCGCCTCGCTGGTTTGGGTAAGACGGACCCGACAGAAGGCACCGACCTACTCACATACCGACAGATGGCTACCCTCCGTCGGTATTTCTTTGCGGCTATCAATGATCGGCCTGACATTTGTCCCGACCCCTGATTCCGAGGGGCTCAGCTGGCGTGGTTGTGGCGGCAGGGGAATATTCTGCACGCGCTGTCTAGATCCAGCGATATGACGTTGGCACTTTTTTCGTGGCGTGAGATTGCTTGCCAGATGAATATCATGATGATTGCGTGACAAACATTTCCCTCGAGCAGGGCGGCACTAACCCCTAGGCATTGCGGAGAAGTCACGAGCATCGGGTGCCCCGAGGGCGGCTATGGCTCGTGCTTGACTTCCCGAGCTCCCGGAGACCAATTCCTGTAGATAGCACCTGTCACGGACGACCCAGTGAGGACGGGGAACGGAGTATACCATCCTCAACGCCAACTGCGCACAGATGTCGATGGGGTGTGAAGGCTAGCTAGTGCGACCAGCACTGGCCAGAGCAAACTGGCAGTTGCCAATCAGGTAGGCCATCACGAAAATGGATCGCACGCTGATCCTTCGGTGAAATCGCCTATCCAGGCAACCCAGCGTCTCCATCAGCTATAGGATGCATCTGCAGGATCCAGCTTCACTCCGTGCCGTAGTCCGGACGCCACGGCAGAAGAAAATAGATAGCTACCTACTAGTCGGTTCCAAGTTATATGCAGGTCCTGCAGAATTTAATCGCGCGCGAGCGGGAATGCATAAGGTGGTTCCGTGGGCTAAAGCAATATGGAGTACTTTCATGCTCACAGGTGTGATACTCATGGTGCTGTTTCTTGATTCTTCACTGGCTGTGTGCTCATGCAGAAACGAGGCATCGAGGACCTGAGTGGAGAGACACACGAGGCGATGGCTGGATATATCTATCGCTAATGCGCGCCTCGCTCTGAGGGGTATAATTGGCGATGAGGATCCACCTGGTCCACCGTGAGTTGTCAATGACTCGACAAAACCTCCTAGCGTCGACGAAGCCCGGATTTGATCTATCTACCAGGCTTGCTTGTGGGAACGGGAAGGGTCTTCATGATGCAAAAGATCGACGATGGCGATCTCAAACAGGTATTGGAGCATCGGCTGTCATGTACGTTGAGCAAGGATGCAGTCGTCATCGACTCGGAGCACGAGGGGCTGCATTGCGTCGAAGGTCATGACATGCGCCTGCTCGAAACCTCGAACAATCACGCAGGCTGACTCCGACAAATCGGAAGGTGTTCTATAGTTCTCGACTCGGAGAGACCGACCGAGTTAATGTTTGTCACGGCGGGCTTCACGGGCTTCAGCCTTCACGGGCTTCCGAAGTCAGAGACCGAATGCTCCGCAGACGGGGTTGCCGGCTGGCCTTGCTTTTAATAATAGCGACCGCAAAACCGAACGGGTTGTGGAGCGACGGGGCGGTGGACCGTGAGGATTGAGGAATCCATTACTGTGAGAGCGTGCAGGTGGCCAAGTGAAACCAGTAGCCGGAGCAAGTTGGTTGCGAATACGAAGTAGAATGAGTCGAGTAGAGACTGGAGGAGAGCTCAGGGAAGGAAAATGAAGATAGAAGATATGCTCTCGTCCCAGAAAGTATATCGGGGAAGCACCTGATCAGAGATCGGACACGTGCCGGTTCCTGAGATCTCAGGCTGTCAGGCACCGCAATCAAGCACGCGGCGCCCCTCAGGCATCCAAGGACCGACGCAAAGTCTCAAAGTTGAAAGGAGGCCCCCTCGTGGTCTCGACCCATGGAACGGTGCAACTCACCCTGATGCCCCTGATGGACTCATGGGCTGACAGTGGTGCCTGCTGGGTTCCGGTCTCTGGTCCCTTTAATCCCCTAGTTTTTTCTGATCCTATGACCTACGATCCTATGGTCCTACACTCCTACATTCTGGTCGCGACCAAGGACTCCTTTCCAATTCGTACCCGACGCGACGCGGTCGATCTGCGCCGGACACGGAAGACCTTCTCCTATCCTCTTCCTTCCGCCAGAACAGGGGTAGTTCGAGTCAAGCCCAGTCGTGCCGTCCCGCGTTGCTGCGGTTCCTATGTGGGGGGGAAGCTGTCGCGGTGTTGATTGAGGGACTCCGTTCTGTGCCCGAGCATCCCGTCTCGAGAACAGACGATGGATCATGTCTGATGTCGTGCCTGATGGTGGGACCTGTGGACAACTGGACATGCCATCGAGCCCGAGGTAATTTCGGACCCATCCTGTTCCGTCTTAGCGGGGGAACCAGAGGAGATCCGCCGGTTGTCCTAGTCAGTCCTAGGCTCCTACCAGTCTATCACCCCTCCTGAGTCGACTTTTGGGTTCTCGAGGCCGGGCTCCAGAAATGGATCGATGGGATCCGATCATCTTGATCGGCAATCGACCTGCTCAGGTTGCTAGGAGTGATGATCGAGCAAGGGACCGGGATACTGCGACGTGAAGGCTTGCAAGTTGCAGTTGCACGTTAGCAGCACTGACCCCCTCTAAGAATTAGTCCCGCATACAGCAACAGGCACGTGCTATTTCTAGGCCCGGCGGATGAACAAGCCTTGCCGACCTGGTCTGTCAAAGTGACAGGATCTCTTTGTTCGAGTGGGTTATCTCTGGAGGAGGATTTCTGGGCAACGCCGTGCCTCCAGCTAGTAGGCCGTGAGCCTAACCCATCCCGGAAACCCAGTCGGGCCTGGACTCTGGCTTGCCGCAGTAAAGTCAACGGTCGGGTGTCAGCAGTCAGCAGTCAGCAATATCGACTACGGCTCCAGTGTGGGACGACACTGGCGTCTGGCTTATATAGTGTGATTATCATTTCTTTGTCCGCCGGAGTACGCGGAAATCACCGTTTGCGACCTGTCATTCCGTCGATCCTTATGGACTGGGGGGGGAGCAGTCAACTGCCGTCCACTGACCCGTCCTCCATCCCGTCTCGTCGTCTCAGGTTGTCTTTGTTCTCGTCCGGCGTGAACTTTATCAGCACGGGACATCAAAACTAGGCCGTGGATTCAGAACTTACTCAATCGGGCATTACGTGCTGCATCATTAAAGCTACTCTTAAGAATGCGTCTTCCGCATGTACTATGAGCCGACAGATTGATCGTGACGATCAGACCCAAGAACCAAGGCGATGGATTCATGAGCACGAATGGTGTGGGGGGTACTGTCCTCATTGCTTCTTCCCGTTATCAACTATTATCAGGATATCACTCCAGGTCCCTCTCCCGCGCGCGGGGGCGACACTGGACGGAAGTCCGGAGTATGGAGTTCGAGACGTCGCCATAACGGTATCAAGAATGCCAACCCAACAAGCCAACATTGATGTGCGTGCATAATTGAGGATTGGTACATGAATGAGTAACCATAACATACTGAGGTGCAATGCAACGATCCGTCTAATCAGCTAACTCACAGGTGATTGAGTTCGAGACTCCATGCTGGAGGCAGTGGTCCTCCATTAGGCCAAGGTTCATCTACCTGCGGGCGTATGTGCCGTATGTAGATAATGCATACTCCGTCATGCGTCCTGTTATGTGCCTTAAGGTTAATGATCATCAATCTCTAGCAAAGTCTAGTACCATGTGTAATCCATTTGTCAGCTGTTATATATAGCTCGGGATCAGTGGATGGGCGGGGATAGGGCTGTGCGATTGCCCTTGCGTCGTAGATAATCCATTGTCGCAAAGACTCTTCACGACCACTGACGTAGGTGTTAGCCACCGGAGGAGAATCGCCGCCTTATCGCACCCATGTACGGATACTCTGTAGATACTAGAAAGTCGTCCTGGTAGTACATTTTGCTCCGTAGTTATCTGCACCATGGACAGGGTCATCATGCAGGTACGGGGCATAAGATACTAGTATTATTGGGTGAGACAGGTGACCCCAGAAGAGTGTGCGACCGAAAATGAGACTGGACCCTGCCTTGATGTGAAGCCATCGGCAATTGGATGCTATCCGATCATGATCCTCCAACCATGGAACGCAGCTCCAGATGGAGCTAGGTATAACTTCAGAGATCCTCACTTAGGAAATGCTCGACTTGGCCCCGTCTCTTGTGATCCATCAAGGGAAGCTAAGAATTGAGCCCGGCGCTCTCCCCCGGCTGTCTCTCTGACGGCCGGGTAGCAACCAGCAGCACCGCCGGCCTCCAGTTGGTCCGGCACTCGCCAGCCGGTGGGTCGGGATGCGTCCTTCCTTCAAGTGTGTCTGGCTGCCGTTTCCCCGTGACAGTCGACAGGTCAAATCCCTCCCATTGGTCCCTCCGCCGTGCTTTTTCCTTCTCGCCGGGCCCTGATTGACGCGGATTTTCGGCCATCGGTTTCTATTTCGAGGCCGTTACTTTCTCGGCCAATGGTGTCCCGTACTACCGCCAGCCAGAATGGAATATGGAGTCACAGGAATAACCTGATTTTTAGATTGCCACTGCCACTGGTTTGTTTGAATCGCCTCGTCGGATCCCGGGGAGGCAAAACATCCATCGCAAACAACGAATCCTTTAGCAGCCGACTTCCGAAAGAAGATATTGTACGGACGGCTACGGAGTGCTGCGTACAGAGAGATGACTTGAACCCTATGGCCAAAAGTACCCGCCAACCGGGGATGGCTAAGCAAAAAAAAAAGAAAAGTAACGCGGTGATGGTTGGCCTCGAGAAAGTTCTCTCGAGTCCCAGTGGGATGGTTACTGCCTTGTCGATCTCGATTCTCCAACCGAGGGAGTCCCATTTTTTCGACTTTAGACTTTGTACTTTGACTTTGGACTACCCATTCTCTCCATGGCCTTTCCACTGTTTATCGATTCCGTTACCAAATCCTATTTTCCTTTTGCTACCAGGATGCCTACGCTAATCTTGAGACTTTAGAAGACATCCATCCATCTCAGCTTCAAACTTGGAGTTGCTCAAGGACCGCGTATACAAACATGAGGGGAAAAGGCGTGGCTTTTGCCACCCAGTCCGGCTTAGCGGGCTTGGCCGGAAGGCGGAAAGAAAGAACAAACAAAGCACCCTCCCTATACTCCGTAGTCTTATTATTATTATTATTATTATTATTATTATTATTATTTTAATTCATTCCAGGCTAGAAATCCTGGCCTTAAACTCAAACCCCTGTTTGTGCATGCAGGTCTTTGCACACCTTCCCCCCCATCTCCCCATCTGACATACTATGTACGACGGAGTACTCTCGGTGGGACATCACAGACCAGGTTAGTGTCACCGCGCAACACAAAGAAAAGGATATGAGTAGCTAATTAAATTCCCCATAGATTAAAGAATCTCATTTGCGGATGAAGGATTAGTAGTGGTCCAAAGGAATGATGGGGGGTTTTATTTTTGTGTTTTTCTCTTCGAATTAGCTCGCGCGTTATTAATTTGGAGAGGGGGGGCCCTGTCAAACTGTCCTCCCCTAGTCCAGAGGGAGGTAAGTGTGGGTTGTCGCAACTTTCAAAAGTACCGGATAGAGAGACTGTGAGCCGTTTTTAATCTGCTGGAGGCTGGTGCACTCACTCACTACTAGATACTATCTACTACGGAATACTGCTGACTGACTGACTAACTGACTGACTGCCTATACACCCGGGCGTCCGCACTACTTGGTATCTAGTGTCACTAGCTAGTAGGTAGTAGCAGTCCGGTGGATGGATAGAATAGTACTCCGTACTATGTATGGAGAGGGTTGCAATGTATTCCGAACCCGACCGTCGCAAATCACGACTCACGATGAACCACTGGAGAAATACCACTATGGTACAATCATATCAGAAGCTCGCTATCGAGGACAAGCGGACTCGATAAAAATAAAAATAAATAAAAGTATTACTACATACGTCGCATGATGGATAGCCCAGATGGGATGTGCCGCCCATACGCACACACACGCACCCTGGAACTGCGCGTTGTGTGATGGCAGATCATAACCGTTTAGGCAGGACTAAAAGGTTAGCTGCGTTGGGCGGCTTTCGGTTGGGTCCCTCCCTCGGAAAATGCAGAATTGGGGGGAGGAGAGGGGAGAGGGGGAGGGAGGGAAAACAAAATAACTGGTCAGGGAAAGGAAGAAAAAATGGCAGAAATCATAAGGATTGGAAGATGGGTACAAACAAGAACTACAGTACTAGTGGTGACCTAAAAAGAATAAAAGAAAATAAAACAAAATGGGAATAAAAATAAAAAGTCTGACAGAAAAACAAATCACAAAAAACAAACAAAATAAAAAAAAAAAAAGGCCAGACCCGACCCGACCGGGCTGAACAGGGGACTGACGGATGGAAACTGCAATGGGACTTTTGATGTCGTTTGTGAATTGCTTTTGCTGAGATGCGATGGGATGATGGATTTTCTGAAGCATGGGTATATTATTTTGACAGGCTGGACGAACTTATCATCGATCATCCATCTCTCCTCATTGTTATCACTTGTCCCAAAGGTTGCAAAGGGGGCTCTGATCGCCTGCTCCACCTCCCAATCGAGTCATATCCACCGGTTCTGTGGATAATCCATCCACTGATTCCCACTCCTCCAGGCAAGTCACCGCACCAACTTTACTACTAGTCCTGGAGAACTCCTCCTGTCTGTCCCCGTTAGTTGTAGTACCTGGTACTTCCTGGTTCCTGCTGATTGCTGGCCTGGATCTCATCACCTCCCCATCCGCCGACACACGGACATCCTACATACATACACGCTCGCTCTCCCTGACCTCCTCTCCTCCCGCTTCTCTTCCCTCTCCTTCCTTCCTGGAAGAAACTCAACCTTCCCCCTCCACTCGCTCACTTTCCACTACCCTCTTTCTCCATCCTGGTGGAGCTTCCGATCGTTCGCTCATTGCTGCTGGTGGCAATTGACTTGAACAACTTAGCATAGCATAGCATAGCATAGCATCGCATCACCTTCAGCGACCCGGTCTGCAGTTGCGCTCATTCCCGCCCTTCCGGTCCTGCTTGCTCCCTCGTCGTGTCTTGGATACTGTCGCGGCCCTTGCGTGTCTAGCTGCGACCAAGATTATCCCCTCCTCCCAGGCTTCCACAGCTCCCAGGAGATCCCAGCTCGTTCGGTCTGTCGTCATCGTCGCTGCAGTCCTGTCGATCGAATTCTTTTGGAGGAAAAGGTTACCATCACGGTCCGGTTTCTTTTTCCTACTGTCGCAGGTGTCCTGTGCCCTCGAAATCTAGTCCGGAGCCGAGTCGTGGTCCTTGCTTAGAGCCGACCCCGTCCTCCTTCGAGTCAGTCAGTCCCTTCGACGAGGCAGGTTTTCCTCATTGGAGTGCAGTGGCTGCTGTTTGCCACGCTCGGGTTTTGCTTTGCGGCTTGTTGACTCGCCGAACCGCCCTCGAACCTCCTCATCCCTCGTGCTCGACTGCTCCTCGTTTTGATCTGGCATCAGTGAACGTGTCTCGTGTCAGAAGATACGCCCCGTTACTACTCTCGACGAGCAATTACTATATACTTCGCTGCTGTACGGTACACACACGGTGCATCGCTCCCTTCGTTTTGGCCTACGTTCTCTAGGCCCGCGTTCAAGGTACGTTGGCAACCGGTTGTCCCTTCCCCGGCAATTCCTTCCATTCCCCTCCCTAGAATCGGGCATTCCCCGGGAGACATGCAGAACCATCCCCTCCAAAACATCCTCCCAACGCCCTTGCCAGCACTCTGGTAGAAAGCAGACCCTCAACGTCCCATGTCCGTACCAGCCTTAGCAGCGCCGCATGATTGACGACGAACACAGATATTGATTGCATTACAGCCACACACATCATCGTATCTCGACTAGCTCGATTATCTTCTTTGTCTATACAACTGATCGTCTTCGTGAAAGCTCTCTTACCCTTTGTCGTTGAACTCAAGTCACAGAATAGCGCGAGAATGTTCATTGCGTCTTCTCTCGCATAAGCCTTGGTCTCTGACCTTTGCGTCCGACTGGACCTATCAATTGGAAGGCTATCACAGTCAAATCGAATTCCTCACAGGAAGAAGATATGCAGGAACCAATGAAGCGACATATTGCGCCATTGAACATCGACAAAGGAAATCTCAACTTTCACACCGACCAATACTGTCTTTTTCAACACCATCTTGAGATGAGCCCTCCATTGACACCCTACGGTGCCAAAGACGACAGCATGGAGCACACCGAAGCGCCGAGGGCCGTCTTCCACAATTACCTCCGTGCATTCTATCCTTACCACCCATCCGGAAATGTTTCCCCGTCGACTGTCACCCTACCTCTGGATCAGGGCGACATCGTCCTGGTGCATTCCGTCCACACCAATGGCTGGGCCGACGGCACTCTGTTAGATACTGGGGCTCGGGGCTGGCTACCCACCAACTACTGCGAAGCTTACGACCAACAACCGATGCGTCCACTCCTGAAGGCGTTGACCGACTTTTGGGATATTATCAGAGGCGGCTGCGGATCCCCGTTGAATGATGCTGGCAATCAGGATCTTGTGCGAGGCTTGATTGCTGGCGTGCGCTATCTACTGGTAGGTGTCGAGTTTTCAAGCCAGTGGTCGAGCAGGAGAGCTGACATTGCCCCAGCAAAAATCCGAATGCCTCACCCGCGATTGCATTCTGGTGACTAGCCACGACGGTCTGCGCAGGAACCGCAAGGCGTTGCTGGCTGATCTCTCGTCTCTAGTCCGGACCACCAAGAAATTTCAGGATGTGGGCAGCAGCAGTGCCACGCAGGATGAGATGGATTACATGGTGGACGAAATGCTCCTGAAGGCCTTCCGCATTGTGACGCGAGGCGTTCGTTTTCTCGACGTGTGGAACGAGGAAGTTGGTCTGAGCAGGACGATCGCCGAACTAGAGCAGCAAGCAGCGCACCATCCCGGCCCACTTGCGTCGGCTGCTGAGACAGGCCCCATATCGGAAGCTGCCGCCTCCGAGGCCGACACGGAACGCAACGAGTCTAGACTCATGAACCGCAGCCGATTGGACATGAGTCGAGCATCCACTCGCGTCGACGACTCGCCACAGACCCGTCCGATGTCCGTGACCACCAAGCGAATCTCCATCTCCCACCGCGTCTCGACTTCGGGACCGGCCGCCACTGCCCGAAACCCCAACCTCGCCTCCGAGCGACTGAATGCTGCCTACGACGCATTCCTGGGGGTTCTGGGGTCCTTCATCGGGCTGCACCTGCAATCGCGCTCGTCAACGGAATTGGTGGTGACCACGGAACAAGCGGTGCGCTCCTGCCGCGCACTGCTGACCGTGGTCGAGGCCACCTGTGAGCATGACCCGCAAGGCAGTGGGCTCCTCGAGGGAGCTAGAGACACTATGTATGAGCGACTATCGGAGTTGGTCTATGCGGCCCGGGACGCCTTCCGACCGGCCCATTCTCCAGATGACGAGCTTGTGTTCTTGCCCGATGAAGGAAAGCGCCTGGTGGATGCCGCCACCGACTGCGTGCGCGCCGCCGGAAGCTGCCTGGCCAAAGCGCGGCTCATGCTGGAGGAGTGCGGTGATTTCGAGCTTGACGCAATGCCCCAGGAATTGGCCCCTGCGGCCAGCGCGGTAACTGACGTGAACAAAACCCCGCAACCCCAAAGGACCAGCAGCTTGCCTGGCTACCAGAGTCGACCCCAAGAGTCGTCCATGCGCTTGCCCCCCCCTCCTCTCCAGATTCCCAACTCCATCAACAACCGATACTCCCCTCCCACCCCTGGTCTGACGGACGACACGACTCCCTCCTCCTTCCAATCGCGTGGTGGAGCCAGCACGCCCGCCACCGATATGTCATCCTTCCCCTCTACCAATCTCCTCTCTTCCAGCCTCGATAAGCTCTCCTTTTCCTCCCATGATACCCAACCCATTGAAATTCCCCACCGAAACAGCGAGCCAAAGTCTGACGTGAGTGAGTCCTTTGGCCGCGGTGTGACGAGCAATGGAAGCAGCTTCACATTCACCAGCCGTCTCCGCGACTCCGAGATGAGTGGTGTGTCTCAAACATCCACCCGGGCCACCTCCCCGGACATTGGCAATCACTACCAGGTCCCCTCCCTCAAGGGAAGCATCAGTCACTCGACCTTGGCCGAGGAAAATGAAGAAACAGAAGCCGACATCTTGGAGAAGACCTACGCGCACGAGTTGATCTTCAAAGATGGCCAGGTCATGGGCGGCAGCTTGCGCGCACTGGTCGAAAAGCTGACTGCTCACCAATCCACCCCGGACGCTATGTTCGTGTCGACATTCTACCTCACCTTCCGTCTGTTTGCTTCCCCGCTGGAGTTCGCCGAGACCCTGGTGGATCGATTCAACTATATCGGGGACACTCCTCACACCGCAGGCCCTGTTCGTCTTCGCGTCTACAATGTGTTCAAAGGCTGGCTCGAATCCCACTGGCGCCATGACTGCGACAACTCTGCGCTCGAGTATATCGTGCAATTCGCCAACACGACGCTCATGGGTACCCTTCCGTCGGCAGGAAAGCGACTGGCTGAGCTTGCCGAAAAGGTGTCGAGGGTTCATGGCCCCGTCGTGCCCCGTTTGGTCTCTTCCATGGGAAAGACCAACACTGCAACTGCACAATATGTGCACCCAGACACTCCTCTGCCACCACCCATCCTCGGCAAGAAGGAAGTCAACCTTCTTAAGCAGTGGAAGAATGGCGAAGGCACCATTTCCATCCTGGATTTTGATCCGATGGAACTGGCCCGTCAGTTCACCATTAAGGAATCGCGAATCTTCTGCGCTATTCTGCCCGAAGAGCTCCTGGCGACGGAATGGATGAAGAAGTCGGGGTCATTGGCCGTGAACGTCAGGGCCATGGCCACTTTGTCCACGGACCTGACCCATCTGGTGGCTGATTCGATTCTCCAGCTGGAAGAGCCCAAGAAGCGTGCAGCTATCATCAAGCACTGGGTCAAGATTGCAAACAAGTGCCTGGAGCTCAGCAACTACGACTCACTGATGGCCATCATCTGCTCCTTGAACTCGTCCATGATCTCCCGCTTGAAGCGGACCTGGGAAGTGGTGTCGCAGAAAACCAAGACAACCCTCGAGTTCCTTCGGGGCATTGTGGATGTCTCACGCAACTACGCCGTCCTCCGGCAGCGGCTCCAGAACCGCGTCCCTCCTTGCCTGCCGTTTGTCGGGACGTATCTCACGGATCTTACGTTCGTGGACCACGGCAACCAGCCGCTCCGCAACTTGCCCACGGATGAGGGTGAGATGGCAGTCATCAACTTCGACAAGCACATGAAGACGGCTAAGATCATCAGCGAGCTGCAACGGTTCCAGATCCCGTACCGGCTGACGGAGGTGCCGGAACTGCAGGCGTGGATGCAGAACGAGCTGGTCCGTGTGCGATCGAGCGGCGAGAAGAGCCTGCAGACGTTCTATCGCCGGTCGCTGGTCCTGGAGCCCCGAGAAGCGCCCCAGGCACGCAACGTGCAGCCCGAGTCCAGCTCCTCGTCGATCTTGGAGAATGCCAAGGACAAGTTCGACTTCCTTGCCTGGACGCATCCTTCCAAGGCCAAGTCGGTCGCGACAAACGGTTGAACACTTCCGATCGCTCACTTTCACGGCAGCCCCTTAACGATTTACGACAGTCACTTCTATTCATGTTTCACGGACTTCACCCGATACCATTTTTATTCCATCCTCTTTTCTTCTCATGTTTCACACATTTCAGCTGTGTATACCTTTGTCTCTTCTTGGCTCTCATTGTTACATCCCTTAATTTCTATTACTCTGGGCGGCACTCGTGATCTTTATCCCTAGCAACGGTTTTGTTCCATTCGGGGTTTCAGGGAAACAAAAAGGAATGTGTGTACATGCATGCACCGGGGTGGCGGGGAAAACCAAAAGGGGTAAAACATATATATGGGTTTTATACAGGTCGGAAAGGGCCTCGCGGCTCGGGCTGGATGAGATGCATTGATGACTGATGGCATGAGTGCGTCTCTGCGTTTCACATTCTTTTCTTCTTTCTGTCACGAGGCCTGTGTTTCTACCTCACTTTCACTTTCATTCTTATCATCATCGTGTTATTGGTTGCTCTTCTGGATGGATGGGAGCATCACTGGGTGTGGGTTCAGTTTAGTTTAGCTTGGCTTGGTTAGGGATTCGGACTTGGATGGATGGATTGGATGGCACGGACTTGGATGGATATTTGGCTGGAGCCTGTACTATTTCTGTATATACCACATTGCAACATACGAGTCGTCTCTGACTAATGGATCACTCTGATCTTGATTGGATCTTGTCATATCTTTGCCTATCGTAAGCATGTAGCATGGTATACCTAACGCTTAGCATCTCATGGGCTGGATCTACTTCAAGGTAACTTGTGCATAACAAGCATGTACACATATCCTAATCAGCCTTCCCATCCTGCCAACGTTTGTACGCATCTACAAACCCCAGCCCCTCATACTCATCTCCATCCTCATCGGACGGAGTCTGATCCAACGCCGCACCCAGATCCAAAATAGGTACCATGGATGGGCGACCATGCGCGCACTGAAAGGGAAAGACGCAATCGGCGAGCCGTCGGACCAGACTCTGGCATTCGTCTCGATCCAGAACATCATTGAACATAATGGCGGTGCGACACGCACGAGAATTGAGTAGGTCGATGATCCCGCGAGGACAGCCGTCGAGGCGGTCTACCCAACTGCCTTTATCTAGATTTGTGTCTGCTCGGTCGCTCAACCCGGTTGGAAGGCCTGGTCGGCCGCGTCCGTTCTCTTCTTCGCGTCGCCAGATCTCTCCGCGGATGAGGTCCGTAACCAACTGGGGCTCGGCGCGGCAGCGCTCGGCGATAAGTGTGGGCAGAGTAGACACAAAAATGAAGATGTTGGCGTCTTTGGGTCCTTGTTCCAAGGTGTAGTCTACACCCCAAAACCTGAAAAATTCCCTATACCGTCCAAAAAGAGACGCCTCCGTGGCGGGTATCTCAAAAATGATGGGGTCCAATGGCATGGTCTGGATGCGACCGGGGCTATCGCTAGAAGCGAACAACTCTGCCAAAAGTCCCTCGACCCGACATCGCTCGTCGGCTGCGTGCTGGTCGATCAAGATGAGACTTGATGCCGGATCACCAAGGGAAGTACTGGATGAAGTTCGCATCTTGGTCAGGATGAATTTCTGATCCACCTGGGCGATGACTTCTGCGGTTTTCAGGTCCTGTTTGCGTAACTTGCCTCGAAACTTCGACACTCCGATGCTGTCCAGGCCGCATAGGTCACCCCGATGATCATGCGAACTAGATCCCGGGCGAATTGCCTCGTTACCAGCACTGGCTTCCATAGCATTGATAGGCTTCTCGGGGCGACCAAAAACCGGGTTTATCCAATTGTCCAAAAGAGTTTCAATCCATTTGTTCTCGGTCCTACGCAGAGGTGCGGACTTTGGTCGCTTGATGCCGTCGAGAGCCCGGTTTGGCGCTGCTCGGGAGCCAGCTGACCGGGGCCGCAGCGTCCAAGCCATTTCCACCGAAGGCCCGACGAGTATGGACTGACCAGTCCTTGAATTGATCAAGTGGCTTCTTCCCATGTAGGGATCGACCCAAGGCACCATGGTATCGACCTCTGGCACTTCTTGAGTACCAGTCGGTATTCCCTTATCCGTGCCTGGTTCCTGCTGTCCAGAGGGACCGGGCTCGATGGTAGAGCCCTCATCGCCACCATGTTCAGAAGGGAGCGCAGGCTCCTGGTCTGGACGGTCTTCAGCCAGCGCGGAAGACCTTTTTTCTGAACGGCGTGTCGAGTTGGATTCGAGGCCACGCAAAGGGAGACGCGTCCCTGCCGTGTCCCTCTTTGCACTTTTGATCCTGGTCCAGTCACCAAAATGGTGACTGATATTGGGCGGTCTTCGGAAAGAGGGAAGTTTGTGTTGATGGCGCAGAGCTTCTTCCGTGCAGGAAGCTGCGCTCTCCGGAGAGAGCGGCCTTTTAGCCCCCAGATTGCGCGGACTTGTAGTCGCCGATGGTATTCTGGGTGTGCCTCTCTTCCTTTTTCCAGCTCGAGGGCGCAAACCACGCTGCCTTAGGAACTCGTTGATCGTTGTTGAAAGCACATCTATGATGCGCTGAAGAGACTTTTCTGACTCAGGAAGGTCCTGCCCTTCACCGTCAATAGTCCACACATCACGGGTGTTTATACGTATATAGAACATAGGCCATTTGTTAACTGTTTTGGACATAGTTTTACTATGCATGCTTTGGCCAGCACCATCACCGGTTACAGCTCGGGCCGGAGAACCTCTGACAGTTCCAAAATCCGACAAAGCAAAAAGGCGGTTGACTTCAGTATAGATCAGGTTGGCGTTGTTCCTTGCGAATACCGGATCTGATCCTAGAGAGACAAACTGGACCTTCTTCGTGGGGCTAGGCGTTAGGGATACGGCTGCATGAATGGAAAAGTCAGCGACGCTGGCCGATACAATATCCCAGACGCTAGTACTCTGGGCCTCGATCAGTCCCGACTGAGCTAGGATGGAGCGAATGCGTGAGAGATCAAGTTCCCCGTCGCGTAGTTGCACACGGGTTTGAGGATAAATTGCGAGTCTTTTCACTCTATGAGGGTCGGAAACCACCAATTTCGCCATTTGGTCATTTGCAACCATAAATGACACGAGAAGGTGCCTGAGTTCCTCCCACTGCCGTTCCAATTCATCTGGTCTCTGGAGAGACAAAGCTCGGCTTTTGACACGCACAGGCATGTTCCCAAACAGGTCATTGACTGTGACACTGGTGCCATGGGCGCTGAACCTTAGCTCCTGGTATCCCGGAGCGGGCATCAACCGGGCAACGGGTGTCGAGTGGTGAAAAGTGAGGGTATTTGTGCTCGGATGGCGAACGTGATGCGAAGTAATTGTCAACAGAGAGAGGGCAGAGAGTGAGGCCAGAAACAGCCCCCTGCGACCATGTACGTCCTGACTTGAATGGTATTTGGAAGTATCTGCACGTTGATGAGCAGATGGGACTATTCAGTGACGGTCCAACATACGGTGCGCCTTTCCCAGTCCCCCATCGGGTACGAACTCGGCTGGTGGGATCCCATTCCCATCATCCTCGACTATACAGCCCCCACGAAGGAAGTCAACCGTAATGTAGATGATGCGAGCATCTGCATCCAAGGCATTCTTAACTAGTTCCACAATGACCCCGTTCAAGTGTGTGATGGCCGTGGAGGATTTGAGCTTTGCCACTACATCGGGGGGCAGAGGTTGGATTCGGGAGTCATTAGAAGACATGGCAAAGAAGGCGGTAGTTTGATCGGGCGTCTTCTAAAGGAACGCACCTCATATTGCCATGTGGTGCCGCTCCAGATTGATAGAGTTTGTTTTTTTGACATGCAAGCTCGTCAGAAAGCACGGGGCAGCCATCTGGAAGGTTGGGTGCACAGAGAGCAGGCGGAGAGAAGGCTCAAATTAATGAGAAAACCGAATATGCTGCTGCCATGTTGACGGTTGACAATGACAGGAAGAGGGAGAAGCCAAGCAGGGGAAGCCGCGGCGATGATGTCGCGGGTCACGTGGCGATAACCCGACAGCGATAACGACAGCCAAGAGGAGCGATAACAGTAGACATACGGAGTACTCCGTAGTGTATCTGTTTTCTGGTCATCATAGAGATACCGACCAGAGAGGGCCTTGTGCAGTTGCTCGAGCGCTTCTGACTACACTACAGTCAACCAGCGGAAGACTATTCACTACTGCAGTTGACATAGAAACCGTCCGGATTGACAGCGCATGCGCACGCGCACGAACCACGCCCCGGTAGGACTGAACTAACCTGCCATGGCTTGTCTATCACTCCATCTCCTTCACCCCGCCGTTGGCGCCCGGGTTATCGTTACGGAATACTACAACGTCTGTGCCCGAGGGAGATCCAACAAACCAAAACCCCTGGAAGTGAACCGTGCTTCAAGGTTGTTCCGGCCCTGGTCCAAGTCGAGTGCACGGAGTAGATGGTAATCGCAGGGGGCTGCCAATAGGGTGCTGCTCACGAGAAGAAAAAAGCATTGAACACGAGGGCATAGCGCGGGATGACATGCACCGGACTCAGTAGCGTCCGTCGGCGTGTCATGGATGGCTCAAGCCGATGGACTTAATTCGCCGGGCGCATCCCTGTCCTGGGGATCGAATCAGCGGCTAGCGAGATACGCGCCATGCATCGTTGCAGTGGAAGCCGGGATTGGGGCCAGATCGGCGCAGATTCGTCAGGCTGGCACGATCCAGGGCCACTGGCCGGGTCGAGAGGCGGGCGTGGAGGCCCGGGAGGAAAGTGAAGCAAGAGGCAGGCAGTACGGGGAAGGTTGGGGGGGAAGGCGGGGGGAAGCAGCCGGCCAGAGAGAAAGAAAGAATGATACTAGTTACTAGATAGTAATGACATGAAAGGGAACGCTTTGGGCCGACGGGCATCACGTGGCGGTGCTGAGGAACTCCTGGCTGGCCCGCCGCCTTCACCTCCGCTGCTTCTCCCCTTCTCCCGCCTCCGGCTCCTTCTCTCCGCGCTTCTTTTCTTCCTACGATCCCTACGATTTCGTTTGACACCCAACTGCTTGTCCTCCACGCCGCCCGATCTCCCTCTCGCTCCCTTCCGCTACCCCTCCACTCTTGACTCCCCCGTTCAGACATCCTCCCTGCGACTCTTATCTGATCGATCACCGGTCTATCACTTGATCCCCGGAGCTTACATCGCTGAAGGTTTCGGTAGTCTCGCGAACGGATCCCCCTGACTTCTGCTGGCTATCTTGCCGGGATATTGTTGGAAGCCTAGAATGGCCACGGCTGAAGTGCCCGCCAGGGCGCATGGTGCGTTGATCCAACCCCTACACCCTTGTTCGACCCCGTCCACTTTACTCATACGCATTGTCTAGATCGCAATGGACGTCGCCACCCCTTCTCCGGCTGGATGAAGCGACTCGCGAGTCTCAAGCATTCCACCGATTCGAATGCCAACCGTTGGTCCAACAAGCGTCATGCCATGCCCAAACACAAAAGCCGGAGTTCGAAGAATAACCCCTACCCACTGTCCGGCACTACCCACATCGTCGGGGACTACAATAGCGACTTTCACACTTCGGATGCGAGTGGCGATTCTGGCCGGAGATCCTGTTCTCAGAGTGAACCCTCCCTCGCATACTCCGGGTATGAGCAGCAGATTCCGGCCACCAGTGCCAAGTCAACCGCGCCCACCATTTCGACCAACGGCGACACGGCCATATCCGATGCGGCATATTCTAAAGCGGGAACTATGGCCACGGCCGGCGGCGGCATCAGTTCGCAGGGGGGAGGCGAGGGGAGCACCTTTTCATCGCCGGCGCCGTCGGTGCGATCTCTGACCACCACCCTGACCACCGTGCAGTCGGCAGCGCCCTCCGGACAAATCTACAATCCGCAGAACCAGCACCACGGCCTGACCCATACGAATTCTCTGCACAACCCGGCGACTCAACAAGTGCAGTTTTCCCACCAATTTCCCTCGTCGCCAGCGACAGCGGTGCCGCCCCACCTTGCCCCTCATGGCCATTCGGTCACCTATAGCACGGCGACCGCCAACAATATCCTGACCGATAACGCCTCGATCCTGACCCTCGCCTCATCCTCCAAGCGACGCCGGAGAAACTCGCTGGACACCAATGCCTCGGTTCGCGCCCTGGCGCCGTCCTCGGTGTTCGGTGGTAGCCGGGAGAGTTTGCCCCTGAGCGTGCTGAGCGGCAATGTCGGAGAGCCATCAACCTCATCTTCATTCAACCCACCGGGCGTTCTCAACCGACCCAGCTTGGTGGGCCTTGCCAGTGTGGAGCGCGCCAGCGTCTATTCGGCGTCTGGCACCGCGCCCTTGTCAGGGAGCGGTGAACGCGGCAGCTTCCACAAAGGTGCCACAACAGGAGACGGCGCCAGTATCATCAGCGCGGCCCAATCGCACAGTCGCCATGACAGTAATGCGGCCAGTATCACTGGAGCGGGTATCAACAGTCCGTGGTCCGGACCCGCGAATAGCCAGCCAATACCCACTACGGGGCGGATCAGTCGTCGCAGCTCAGCATGGGGCGAGATCAATGGTGAGGAGAGCGACGAAGAAAAACTGACCGAGAGGAAAGAGGATGAATCCGAAACCAAAGTCGTGGTGACGGACGAGACGAGAGAGTTGTCTGGTGAGTAGGGAGGGAATCGGGTATCAATCCCCACTCATGGGCTGAAGCCGATGTTTCTCTTCCCCCCACCCACCACAATGAAGACTTTTCTCCTGCCACGAAGTTACGCAAGATAAGATATTCCATGACAGATTGAGAGACCCTGTTTTGCTTTGCTGCTCTGTTTTTAAGTAATGACTAATGCACGGGAGGGTAATCCAGACCCTCTACATACCCCATCTACCTTGCTATGCGGCGCTAAGTGGAGTTTGGCTTTTGTTTTTTGCTTTGTTTTTCACTCCCCTGGCTATTGTTCAGTTTCACATGTGTGCTTTGTTTTCCTCCTTCATCTGTTTTGATGGATCAGCGCGGGTGAAACGGGACACGGCAACGGAAAGGGATTCATTTGGGCGGCCGGTTTATCTGATATCCCTATGCATGGATGCTATCATTGTCTTTATTCTGTCTCAGGTCTGTTTCACTCCTACATTTCATACCCGTTTGTATTTGTTATCTCAATTTGTGTCTCAGATCATGCACACATCATCTTACAGAGTACCATACCTTTCTTCCAATGCAGTACAATTCCATTCTTCTCGATGAACGGATACATACGGAGTACACCCCGTGTCTTTTTGCTCATTGATAATAAAACTGAGCCGCTAGACGACAGTGATACATCCAAAGAATATTAATTATGCATACACCCCCTCCTACTGAATTCCATCAAATCCGGTAGTTTACAACTACCAATATCATGATCAACACTCCATAGTAGTACGACATACGTACCAAACCCTACCCAGAGTATTCCATAACAAATTATGACGGAGTACAAAAGACAGTCAACACTCATCATCCATTAGAATACGGGGAAATTCCTACACTTACTTCGGAGGATACGATACGGTATTATTAACGGATCAGCATCTATATTGGAATCGTTTTCTTCTCTCTGTGAGACTAATGGTTACGTGTGGAGAGTAAGTAATTTCGAGATATTGTGTGTGTTTTTCGGTTCATAGATTGGCTGAGCATAACTCGCTACGTGGTAGTAGTCCTTGGTTGGGTTGTTTTCCTGGTTAGTTGTTATGTTATGATATGATAGGGAGGAGTGTGATCGCTCTACATTACATTTTGTGCGTGAATAGGCTGATTTATATTCGGTCTACGGAGGGAGTAATTGGAAGTGGGATATATGGTCATTCATTATCATGATACTTTTTGATGACCGGGACTGCGCGCGAGCGAGTAACAGTCCGCTGGGTTTGATTTGTACTTCAAGACATAAACATCACTCGTGCTACCGACGATTCGATCCCTAGTAGGTATCCTTCCCTTGCACCGTGACGCCATCCCCTCATGTACACCATTAGAGATAAATAAGAGATAAGAAATAAGAAAAAAAAAAGATGGGAGAATCACTGAGTTTGCATAAACATCATCTACAAAGCTCAAATCGACAAGCACGAAGACAAGAAGACGAGAACTTGGGCATTAGATCGTGCCCACGCCGATCTTGGACTCGGAACTACTCCGTTCAGTGTCCTTCTGCTGCTGGGAGGCCAGGAACTTCTTGAACATGGCGGCGATGTCGTTCTCCGACTTCTTGGCCTCCTCGGAGGTTTGGCCGTTCTTCTCAGTGATGAGGTTCTTGAGCCATTGGTTCTCCAGCTCGAGAGCGGTGACGCGGGCCTCCAGCGCAGTGTTCTTGTCCGTGGTCTCCTTGACGGTCTTCTCGAGGGCTTGCTCGCGCATCTTCTTCTTCACGCGGAACCGGGCGCTGGCGGCAGTGTTACGGCGACGCTTGTCCTCTTCAGCAGCAATGCGCGCAGCCTCCTCTACGCTCATGGCAGCCGTCTTCTGAGTGTTCTTGCGCTTGGGTGCTGACGCGGAAACAGCCGCAGTGGGGGCTGGGGCCGGGGTGGCAGCCGCGGACGGCGACGATGCCGCGGACGATTGCGGGGAGGGCTGAGAGACCGGTTGGCTAGGAGCGGTATTGATGTTGAGACCATTGGGCAGGGATGGGACAGCAGAGAACTGGGTGTTTTGCACGGGCAGGGGTTGCGTATTGATAGAGTTCATGGTGGATGAAATGTCGTTGACATTGCCGAACCCTTCTAGAGCAGGTTAGTCCAGGGTCTATTAAAGGCCTGCAATGATGATAAGGGATCGACATGGGGGTTGGGCCTCAAGCTGGGCGGATGGGGGGGTGAAGCACTGCATCAAAGGCATCGACCCGAGCCCAGATCTTCGACCTGTGCCACGAAGCAGTGTCTGTATGCAACCTCCCACCATGCACGAGTCACGTGGGATGGCGCCATCGCGAGAGCAACTGGCGTCATCCACGCCACGGCAAGGTTACTGCACGTTCTGCGATCGCGCACAGACGAAAAGGGTCCCATGCAGGAAGCGAACCAATGAGAGAACGTGCAGATGAGGTGCGCGGCGGAAGGAGCACTTGGTGTCTCAGGGATAGTATAGTAGTATAACATCCCCCGCTAGTACAAGGCTCCAGAGGGCAGAGAATTCGCACAGTGAAAGGGAAAGAGGAAATTGGCGCCGCCGGAGGGCTGGCTCAAGGTAGGGAAAACGCAACAACCAAGGATGAAGACCAGAGCGATGGCGGATCCAAGCAGCAGCTCCCATAGAATGGTGTAGCCGTTGCCTGCTGTTGCCGCAACCACCCAGCTTGATTCCGAGGGTTCCAACTGCTGGGCTCAAGAAAACGGCATGAACTCACCTCCCAGGAGATTCAAAAAGTCCATATCCGAGTTGATACCGTGCGCGGTTTCCTTCTTGACCGAGTTGTTCTCCATCGCATCAAAGGTAGGCAGGTTGAGATCGCCGAGTTGGTCGAAATCGAAGAACTCGGTGTTGGTGAAGAGCGACAGTTCGGCATCGAAATTGTACGAGTCCTGCTGCTGTTGCTGAATAGCCTGATCGTACGGCGAAGGGATGGCATTGAGATCGTCTAAGTATTGAGAGAAGTTGGGGGCCCGACGGCCGTTGAATTCGGACATGATGTAGTATTGAGGCTGCGGAGGCCTCTATTCTCGTGAAAACTGGCGATGGAACTGGGGGATTCTCAGATGACGTTCCGTAGTCTTCCGTCTGGGGATCCCTCTTCGTTCGGGCACTTCGTCGTGATGTGTCGACCAAGTATTCAAGCCCGTTCAGAGGCGACCCTCTAGGTTTGTCGTATGTGTCGGACCAATCGATGGGGGCGCAAGCGTGAAAGGCGACGGGTTGTCGGGGTCGAAGGCGAGGCAGGAGAAGAAGAAAGGGCGTGAGAGAGTTGAGGGGAAGTTGGTCAAGTCGATTGTGGGACGCGCGGGTGGCCGGAGACGAGAAAAGAGTGGGAATTTGCGGCGGGGCGGGGCGTGGAGGAGGAGGAAGAAGAGGGAAAGAAAGGGTTTGGATTATTAAGTTATCGGCCCATCCGCGACAATGGCGCTGGGGTGAATAATACCGGTGACTAACTAACCTCCTACGGCAGTTCTAGCCTACGCCTGGGCCGGGTTTGGTCGCACTCCTGCATCATCTTGCGACCATTGAACCGTTATCCTTTTTCTTTTCCAGATCTTATCTTGATCATAGTTTCTATCCGATATATTCCCCCTCGAGGTACGTTCCATCGAACAGTTCTGGATACAGTACCTGCGCTGGTTGACCGGGCGGCTCCCGTTGCCACCGCACAACGCTTTTCCGCCTCATGACATCGAAGCCGAGTCATCCTCTCTTGCCGGCCGAAGTCGGGCACGCGGAATCACACTTGAGACTCTGCCCTGGCCGGTGGGATTTAGGGGCAGAAACCGGGTGAACCTAGAGACGAATCTGGCTACATTCATGAAGTCACATTGAGCAGCCCCCTCGCACTTAGTCTGGTACGCCATACTTGCCTGGTACGGCGCCTGCGATCGCCGCTCTGGTTGGCTCGAGCTGACCTCTTGGCGATTCGTAGTATGGTTCAGCCTCGGATTTCGCGCGGTTGGCGAACAATAATCTGCTTACGGAGGATAACCCGCTCCTCTATTCATCACCGCACCAGGCTAGAAGGAGCAAAGTGCAGTGCTCATGGAAAGAAAGAGTAAAAACATCCGCCAACTCAACCGCCAGGATGAATCCCACCGGCATTCGTCATATGGTACGGAGTGCGATGAGCCTATTGACTGTCCACCTTGCAGGAGGATGAATGTTTATGCATTGCATGATCAAACGTGTAGCCAGTCATCATGCCATGGTCGGGTCTGCAATGCATTTTGAACATTAAGAGGTACTATGGCAGAAGAGTACCTACTGTGTAGTGAGTACTCCGTACTCCGTACTCCATTCTGTACTCCGTTGCGACGACGGCGAACTCCGGCCTCGTTGCGGGAGTCCAAGCGCTGCCGGCCGGGCTAAGATAACCCCGACGCCTATCGCCACGTGACGGTTATTGATGCCCCAGGAACCACACGCAAAGCCGCTTTCGCGCCGCATCCAAGCACTGGCAGCTCAAGTGGAACCACCATCACATCCACCACTACCCATCCCCAACCAATCTGGCGAGATAATGCTCGACGGCCTGCCTGCTAGGCCTATCCTCATTGAGAAGTAATGGCCCGTCCAAAATCCATCCGCGCGCCCACCACCGCCAGTCTTCCCAGCAATCTCCGCATCCCCTCCTCCACGCCGTCCTTGGTCAAATCCTTTGGCAAGCTCACCCGACAAGCACTGCTGGATCTCGCGTTCCAATGGCTGGATGATCGCAGCATACAGGCCTTTCCGCCATATCTCCAGGAGAATGAAGACCAGAAAGAGGAGGAGGACGAGGAACTAAGTCCCTACCCGGCAGAGCGCACCGTCAACGACGTCCGGAACGCATACCAGGAACTGCAGCTGCGAAAAGGCGGCAAACGCGAAGTCATTGATCGCATCCTCGAAGGCGACTGGAGACATGGCATCACGCTGCGCCAACTGGCCATGGTCGATCTGCGCTACATCGACGACCACTCCTCCAGCCTGCGATGGACCGCCCTGGAGCTTGCTCGCATTGGCAACCAACCACCACCAGACGCCGACCTGTCCGCATGTGTCCCGCGCGTCCACGCCTCGACCTTTCTGAACAGCCTTCAGCAACAGATCGCGCCGCTCGTAAAAGCACACTACTACCTCTCCCGCTCGACCTCCCTCCCTCTCACATTCCTCCGCATCTTCGTCACCAACTCCCCCTACGAACACCCGCGCCAGGCCGCCGAACTCCTGACCGATGCATCGCGGGTCATCTACGTCGCTTTCCCAGACAGCTGCCCCTACCTATACACATCCATCGCCTCCAGCCCCGGCTCGAAAGCCAGCGCATCTACATCCCCTCACGCCGTCGCAACCGACCCGCGAAGTCTACAACGCCTCGTCCGCGATGCCCTCCCCAAGGCCCTCTCCCTCCCGCATCAACGCTACAACCTCAAAGCCACCTCCCTCACAGCCAAAAGCCTCCAAGCCCTCCTCTCCCTCCGCGGCCCCGGCCGCTCCAACCACTCCAACGGCGCATTCAGCATCTTCGCCGACGCGGCCCTCGAAGGCAGCCCACTGGACCCCCGTCCCTCCGACACCGTCACCCCAGAAGAACACATGAACCATCCCTCCCACCACAAAGAAAACCAACCCACCGACTCCGAAACCTCCAAAGCCCCCAAGCGTCCTCTCACCAACACCACCACCACCGACCCACACACTGCCAAAAAGCGCACCCTCACCGTCCAATCCCGCTTCGGTACCTCCGGCTCTTTATCCTCCGCCCCTCTCGACCGTCTCGACATCCGACTCCTCGATTCCCCACACACCTCCACCACATCCACTACATCCACATCAGAACCCACAACCAACACACCCACCCTCTCCCTCACCTTCACCGGCACAGACATCATCAGCGGATTCCGCAAACTCGCCGACCTAGGCATCGTCGATGCAAAGAAGATGCCCTCGTGGATGACAGGCGAAGAAGCAGTCAGCGTGGCTGTCATTCGTGGGGGGAATCGCGTCGTCAAAGGTACTGGATGATCATGAATATGGTTGCTTCCGAAACTTGATTCTGCATAGGGACACTATGTGTCTCGCATACATGGGCTAGGGATATATATTACTAGTATCTTATTTGAATGGGTTGGCTGGTTGGTTGGTTGGCCTCCTCTACGGGATAAGGGAGAAGAGGGTAGGGGAGGGATGTTCGTTGCGCACGCACGCCCGTGGAGCGCGGGAATCGAGCGGGCGGGCGAGTGGGCGAGTGAACTCGCCCGATGATTGATGGTATATACTAACCAACTAGCCTGTGGGCGTTCCTGGGAAGGTGAGTATAACTCGACTGCAAATGACCTGATCTGTTTGGATAAGGATCGACAAATAGTATCTAGATGAGATCTGAGTTGGAAGTGCGTTGAGGCTAGAAGGTAGTTGATAGACATCTAGCTGCCATCTCATCATACTTGGTACTTGCATTCATTCGCATCTTTCTCTTGTGTCAAGTGGGATTAATGTATGGAGTGCTGCGCAGTGGAAGTAGAATAGCAAAGTAATAATATGTCCGAAAGCCGACGTTACAATTTCCTTAAGGAGATACCCGCCCACGCATGAGTTTCATCCGTTAACGCCAGAACACCTTTGCAAGTTCTTCACCGTGCCAGACGGAAGCTAAAGATAGTCCAATACCCGTCGGGACGCATTTCAATAATAAGATCGCCTTACATCCCCCCGTAGCGCCACGAATTCCTACCTCTTCGCGAGCCATAAGGATACGATTGTCGGTGCACCCAGAAAGAGTGATAGGTTGAATAGTCTAAACAACAGTCAGCATCCGCCTGAGTACAGGCGGAGAATGTATAGAAAGGGAAATCACAGAGTTGATTCCATACCGCGCACCCCGGAGAGGCCGACTTGGTCGGCCACGTTGACATATCCATCTGAAGAGATGGTACCTTGTTTCACCAGTTTGTCGAGGTTCATGTTAGATGTATCCGCTTGCCAGGGAGAACGGCTGCAGTGTATGTGTTAGCTATGCTTCGTGTAGCCATTTGGAATGACGTACCAGTAAACGCATCGGACTCCCTGTGCTTGCTGGGTGGCGGCCCATTTCTGGAAACAGGTCTGGTGGATATTGTTCCCGCATGCTGCGCGACACCAGACTATCTCTTCCTTGTCGGGTTCGAACTCCATGAAGCAAATGGGGCAGTCTCCTTCGATCGGCTTCCTATTGCCATCCTTATTCTCCTCGACTTCAGGCTCACGGCTAATTGGAGAGCCCTGGTATATATCCCGAAGCTCCTACAGGGCTGTCATCATCGCAGCCCATTTGATGAATATGATCAACTTACCGACGACAAGAATGCCAATTGATATTGAAGATGCTGAGGAGCTCTCAGGGCCTTCACTAAAACTTCATAGACCATAATCGTCAGCATCTCAGCCATGGTAATGATACCCAGAAAAATATGATTGGCTCGGATAAGTGTCAAAGTACTGGGTTGACGTACCGTAGCAAATATGCTTGCATTGGTTCCCTTTTTGAGCATCCGGACAGCTGCAGGTGGGCACCTTCCCAATGGTCGTCTTGTAAATATTACCAGTCGTCCCGACAATGTCGAAACACACTTCAGGAGCATCATCGACGTCGGTGACAGTATGTCCAACAACAAACATCCTGCGGGCGGAAAACAACACATTAGCTTCCTGTCAGGCCGGGATCTTGGCGCAGACCTACCGCTGGGTTAGTGCACGCGCCGCCCTCTCCAGATACGTCCTAGGAGGATGAGCGCGAAATCTTCTGGCGCGACGTTCAGGGGCTGGCTCGTCAGTTGATGTTGACGCTTGCGCTTGCGCTCTCGCTCTCTTCCTTGGCGGGCTGGGGGTATCGCCGGTCAAGTCAACAACTTCAATAGAATTTGATGTTGGGACCTTTGGAGCCGACCGACGAGGCTTCTTCGTTGACGCGCTTGAAGTGACCGTCTGCTCATCTGCGGTTCGCTTTCTCTTTGACGATGCGAGGGTGCTTGCGACAGTTCTTGGGCGGGAAACTCGAGTGCGCGTCGGTGTAGAGGGGCTAACATGTTGCTGCCGAGAGGGGGTAGGTCGTGCCGCGCCCATCGTGGATCCAGAACCTAGAACTTCTCAATCTCAGGAGTTGGACAGAGGAGAACAGCTGAGGTATGGCTGATCGGTCCAGACATGGGCGTGGTGGCGGCGTCTGTACTTCGCAGTCAATGGCCGCTAGTAACCGATAAGCAAAGATATCCGATTATGACATAATCAGGCCAGACCCTAACGGTGATGGTAGGGTGTAGCAGGAACCAACAACTTGCGACTCTCCGATGGAACCCAGCCATCAGCCGGTTTCTAGGGTGTCACTGTGTTGCGTACTTCATACTCCGTAGTCTCCGTGGGGCGCAGATTGGAGCTGTCAACATTCAATCCTGGGCGATGCGGAGGTTTGCCGCGTTTGCCCGATTTGGCTTGTTTGCCTGTCACTAGTGCCGCGCTGATAACGACCGAATGACGCCGCTCCAGCTCTGGTTCAACACAGATCCCATCCCTCATGGCACGCCCGCGCGCTCTATCGGGCGCTGATGCCCCTAAAGAGCCACATGCAGTCTCTCTCAAAGGTACGCCCCGCCGGGGAACTTGTCTGATGCGGGACCTTGGCTGATTTTGTCCAGTATTGCGGTAAGCAACGAACCCCATCCGACCTCCACTCGTCCTGACCGTGTAAGGCTATCGCGGCCTTCATTATCCTACCAATACCCTCTGCCAACATCGGATACGAAGATCTCGGGCAAAGCATCGCTAAGCTATCCGGCCGACAATGTCGACGACCAGTACATTCTCACTCCCAATGTACGGAGACCATCCGGGTTTCGCTGTGTTTGCACTGACCGTCCCACAAGTTAACACTACCCCCGGCTTTCGGGTCGGCGTATGTCGGTGAGACCTTCGCATGCACCTTGAGCGCAAACAATGAGTTACCCGATGAGGAGACCTCGCGCGTTGTCACGTCGGTTCGGATCGTGGCAGAGATGCAAACGCCATCGCAGGTAGCGGCCTTGGACTTGGAACCGGCCGAAGACACGGCTTCGCGGGATGGAATACAAAAGGGACATTCTCTACAGAAAATCGTGCGGTTCGATCTCAAGGAGGAAGGCAATCACATCCTGGCGGTTAGTGTCAGCTACACGGAGACGCTGATTGGGTCGGACGCGCAAGCGGCCAGCGGGCGCGTGAGGACCTTTCGCAAGCTCTATCAATTTGTTGCACAGCCCTGCCTCAGTGTTCGAACCAAATCCTCCGAATTGGCGCCGTTGGAAGTTGAGAACAAGTCCCTGGGGCCTTATGGGAAAACCCGGCTGCTCCGGTTTGCGCTCGAGGCCCAATTGGAGAATGTGGGTGATGGTCCGGTCGTGGTCAAGGTACGTTGGGATATTTATAGCAGTGGCGCAATCCCCTGAACGAAGTGCTAAATTTGACAGCAAACGAGGCTCAACCCGAAACCTCCGTTCAAGGCCGTCTCCCTGAACTGGGATCTGGAGGGTCCGGATCAAACAGATCCGCAGCCACCGACTTTACACCCGCGGGATGTCCTGCAGGTCGCATTTCTCGTCGAGCAAGAAGAAGGGCAGCAGGACGGGCTGGAGACCCTGCAGAAGGACATGAAGCGTGACGGGCGAGCGGTGCTGGGCCAGCTGTCGATCGAGTGGAGAGGGGCGATGGGCGACAAAGGATTCTTGACGACGGGCAATCTGTTAACGCGACGACGGGCATGAACTGTGTACCTGAGCTGCAGCCGTTCCTTGCCCCTGTGTAACAACACACCATTCCAGACACTGCAGCCAACGTCGCCAGCGCCGATCCCGAGCGACTGTCTGCAGCGTCGAAAGGTACTCACGACTCACCGGTGATTTCTTGGACCAATCAGGGACACCACGACAGCGTCGCCCACAGGCTGGATGGGACGGGAGCCAAGGCGATGTTGCACGGATGCAAACCTTCCAGGGCAGCCAATCCCTAGCTTCGAGTTGCTGGTTACGCAGGATAACGGGACAAAGAACATCATACGTTCGGTTTGTGTAAGAGCGTAGGGTACAAAGGTACCGTCATACCATGGCGGGGATTAACGCCGACAGCAGTAAGATTAGTCAATCTAATGATAGAATCATGGGGAAGAGTACTCCGTACTTAGAAACCGTTAGGTCACTTATTATGGACCATAACTACGGAGTAGTCTCCATGCCATGTGCTATTTGTGCAACACACAAACACAATCCGTAGTCGATCTCATCACCTTTGGGTTTACATCCGTCCATGGTAACATCGAAGAAACAAGAATAGCCACTACGGAGTACTCACTAGCATTATTTTGGGCTGAGGCCGGGCGGACGGGAGTCTAGGTCTCAACCTAAATTTACCTTCCCTACTCAGCTGGGCTGGGCTGGGCTGGGCTGGCCGAACTGCCGAGGTGTCGTTCTGCCCCATTGATTGGCTCTCCCCTTTCTTAGACCGCGGCAGTAGGCCCGGGAGGGATCATGAAACGGTGTTACTCACACTATAGGTTACTTACTTTACGGAGTAGCAGCGGTCGGTATGGTCTAGCCTTCAGTCACTACTGCCACTTACTACTTACTACCTAGATAGATAGTAGGCTAGTAGGGTATAGGGTAGTGGGTAGTAGATTATCGTGACCTTACATGCCAATCCCAACCCGACAATGGCATTCATTCATCACTTTGGAGGCCTGGGCACTAGTTATTATTATTAGTATGATTGACTCAGTTGGAGATTGTATCCGGGAAGGTAAGGTAATTAATTAGATATCTTGTTGGATTATTAATACGAGATTAGAGACATGATTTATAATAGTTACTATGCATCTGGTTCTTAAGTCATGAGGATTCTTTCATGGTAGTAGGTAGTAAGTAGAAGGGAAGGGAGACGATAGTTACAGTACGGAGTTCAGTGCAGTACACACCTGCCCACTGACTCAAGTCACTCACCACCATCACCACCAGGTTGCCAACATACTCATTCACACTCATACCCCTTTCTTTTCATATACATACGAGGGTCCTACACACGGGATACTACTCTATATCTTATATCAGGATAAATTAGGTACTCCAAATTGGAAATAGTTTAGTTACCGCCCTGCCAACGGCACGTTTCCACCTAGTCATCTCAGTCACTTCGGTCAGTCCACTTGGTCTTGACTCTTGCGGGACTTAACGTAGCCAGTCATCAGTAATCAGTATCTACCACCACCTACAACCTACAACTAATAACTAACCACCTACCTACCTATTCCCATTTCCCAAATATCCATATCCCATCCACAACCCTACCTACGAACCCAACCCCAAATCCCGATGCTAGAATCCAACTTAGCTAGCCTAAGATACTAGGTATCTACGCAAGTAAGACGCTTGGCGAACCCACCCACCTACATACATCAGTACATAGTACATAAAGCAAATGCAATCATCATGCTGGCAATCATGTCCGGGGAAGTAGGGTTCATGTAAGGAACCATTATTGGAAAGTTTTTTCGTTCCTTGTTTTTTTTTTTCCTTTTCCTTGCCCTTTCTATTTGCCTCTTATTCTTTAGGGGTATTTAGTTCGTTGCTTTGCTTTCGCTAAGCAAAAGGGAATATGATGAAAATATGCTCGAGTTCTGCAGTCGTAGCGTAGCCACCTGATTTTTTTAAAGGAATTAACTAGTTCAGTAGTGGAAAGAAGTAGGAAGGAAGGATTGAATTACATACACATATTTTAGTGTTTGGTGGCGGCCTGAGGTGGTCTGGTATGTTCTTTTTACTTTTCACTTTTCCTTGATTGTACTCCGGACGGAGGAGTAGCCCTGTCGGCACTACTGGGTAGGCACTAGACTAGCGCTGTGGATGAAAACTGGTGAAACGGATCATCTATCTATGCCTTTGTCTTATCGATTCTCTGACCGTGTGGGTTTACTCCTTTGGGTATGGTGGGAGACATTCCATGTGTCGACAATATAAGGATGCTGTTCATCGCAATCACTTTTGATTAGCATTCATCAGTTTGCCTTCTCAAAATTAATCTCTGGCCCTGTCCGGGGTGTCGACCGGTCAAGCGTAAATTCTGGCACCGGATTATCGTCATGGCTTCGGCTCCACATGGATCCTCAGTCCAACCCCGGGCCATTTCACGGAGTCTTGGTGACTGGGTCGCTGTGGGAGGATGAGGATTGGCGCTCTTCGAATCCCCATCCAGAACTCTCTCCTTTGTCGGAGGTAAATGCATCCAGAATCATGTCGAAGATTCCGTATCCACCTAATCAGTTGGCTATTTATTCAAGAGGGTCTGGTATGCTCTTCAGTCCTTTGCAATTTATCCAGGTGAAAAGCACTCAGGAGGACCTCGGTCACAATCGCATCCTTTTCCCCTTTTCAGGAACCAGCATCCAGTTCCAGCTCTAACATTTTCGGTTCCATGGGTTCCAAGGCTGCGATGCTGGTCATCCAATCATGCTTGGTCGCGACCATCTCCGAACACTGGTTGGCATCTACCTCCCTATTCAGGTACTCCGATGTGTTCCTTCGCCCCCGGGCAGTCTGGCACTGGCGGAAGGTTGGCTGTGCGCGTGGGTGGATTTAGCATCCGATTCACCACACGGTCGAGCTTCCCGGTCGGACACACGCAACGGCGATAACGATCGATGTGTCCGAGGAATGTATAATCAGAATAATAATACCTGCCTCGAAATCCCGCACGCTGGAGTGACCGGATCCGCTGGGCTTGATCCTCGCAACCCAAAAGTTCACCCTTCAGGGTTGTACGATAAGCGCAGACGTAATGGTCTGTGTATCCACGGTTATCCCGAACAGTAGTTCTCTTGCATCGATCCCACGACGGCCATTCAGGAGCAAAGAGTCGCCGTGAGCCAAGCCATTTGTGCGCGACAGGCTCCACTGGGTCCAGCGATTGATATGCTCCCGTCCCTGTCCCTCACAGATGTACTCAGCGAGTTATGTGCATACCTCACTGTAAGTAGTTATACCCGATGCTAGATAGAGACCGGCCCAGGCATTGGACTGTCCTATCAGCACCTTGCTTTTAGCCCTGACAAGGCAGGCGGAGCAGAAGATCCTCGTCGCACAGCTGATGCCGGGAGTTGCTGGCCGGTTCCTGATGGTGGTTGGCGGATGCACCCAGCCATGCACACTTGCAGTAGTTCATGGTCGCGCCGGGACTTGGGGCGGTTGTTGGTACCTGATGTTGCGTTGCCTACTCCGTACTCCGTATTCAGAGCAGGAGGGAGGTGACCGACTCGTTGTGCTCCGATTCCCATCTGGGCAGACCTGCACGTTTATTTGTTATTTTCTTTTCTTTTCCTGCCCTTCCTTCCTGTCCATTTTCTTTGTTTGACATGATCCACCTGCAGTTGATATTCCAACCATTTGTTGGTTTTCTTTTTCCTTTTCCATTTTCCTTTTTTTTAACCTATTGATAGATCTGGAATCCTTGATCGAACCTTGAATAAACTCCACTGACCGACAAACTAGCAGAAAGTGACAGCAGTGGTGGTAGTGCGTGTGCGCAGGAGAGCGGCAAGTAGGCGATTAGTGGGTAGTAGCTTGAATACTATGGAGGTTAGCTGTCGCAGTGAAGGGACCGAGCAGGAGGGAAGAGGGGGGACACACGGGGGCTGCCGGGGCTGGTTGGGTCTTTTGGCAGCCGTTTCGCTTCCCCCCCTTCCCAGTGTCTACGCAACCATCCGTCTGCATGGTCGGTCTAGTTCGAAAAAAAAAATTAAGACAGAAGAAAATCCTAAAATCATCTAAAGACAAGCAAAAATAAAAATAAAAATCAAGAAAGTTGGGAATCTTAAAAAAAAAAAAATAAGGAAGCCCAAACTTAACTTTGTCCCCATTCCTCTACACAAAGAGACACCTGTCAAAGCATTCCTCCTTTTCCAGTGTGTCTCTTCCCTTCCTCTTGGCCCCCTCACCTGTCTCTCCTCTGCTAACCGATACTCCTTTTTCTTGTCAATGCGTAGATCAACCCTCCAGATCGTCTCCTCTCCTCAACATCTGCCTTTCTGCAATTCGTCCCTCCTTTCCCCTCTCTTGCGTCCGCACCGACGCCCGAGACCCCCAGCCTTCCCCCCGTTCGCGTTCGCGACAGCGTCGCATTTCTAGACTTATGCGTTCGAGCTGCCACGGCCTCCACCACCCGCCCGTCTGCTCCAACACCCCTGATTGCTGAGAACTCCCCTGCTCTTGAGGCCCCTGGGAGCTTCTGCCCATCTAGGAATTGCATTTACTTCATGCTGTGACGACCCCGACGAATTGTGACGATTGATGAGTACAACCCTGCGACCTCTCAGCGACCATTCGACGAGATGCCGTTCTCCTCCTCCTCTTCCTCCTCTTCCCCGCCCGAAGCGTCCACCACCCCGCTCGCAGACTACTTTTGGATAGCCGGTGTCGATGGAACAGAGGTCTTGGAAACGTATCGCAAATTAGGGGACGAATACCGTGCCAACCATGCTACCTCACCGGGCCCCGCCGTTACAGATACCATCGAGGAGGATGCGGACGCGGAGGAGGCCCACGATCTGCTGCTGGACAGTCTCTCCCGACCGATCTCCATGGCCGGAACCCGCAGCTCCTTCCAGCGATTTTCTATGCGTTCAGGGGAATCCGATGCGAACGAGAATGGCTCCCACAGCAACCGCAGCAGTATGACCATCAAGGGTGCCCCCTCTCCCCGGGGGTCCTCCTTTCTGGAAGACTTCGACTTCGACAAAGCGTTGTTCAAGTTTGCCTCCGAAAGGGAGTCATTCTTGTCCGATCTCAGCTCCAGCGCCGGTGCAATTACGCCTTCTTCACGTCCCAGGTCTAGACTCCGCACGCAGAAGATCGTCTCCGAGGAGAGCCCACAGCCCGCGGGCCTCCTCCGGTCGAGCATCGGTAGCGTGCGACGACACATGGCGTTCCGCGATATGAACAGTATGAAGAGGCAACCCTCGATTGCTCGTCAAGGTGAGTGGACCCGATCGGGTAAGGAGGGGTATGGAGGATAGAAATGAAGTCCAAAGCTAATGACGGACCATAACAGCATCAATTCGGACCTCGCGACGTCTGAGCAATTACAACTCCGTGATACCTGTCCCACAGCCGCTGGAGATCTCCCCCACCATGCACCCCCTGAAGCGGAGGTTCGAGCCCGTCCTCCTCGATCGCTATCCAACCAAAGGCATGTCCGACGAACTCAAATTGCGAGGAAATTTCCCGGACTATGTGCCCATGTTTGCCTTTCCCAATGACATCAATATCGTCTCGTCAGACCAGAGACCGCGATCTACGTGGCATGGATTCGTCATGACTACTGATAACGGCTCGCGCTTGCACGCCATCTGTGTCATCATCTGGATTCCACTGAACCAGAAAGCTGCCGAAGAACTGGAGAAGCGTTGTGAGGAATGGCGAAAGGACAATATGACTGATGAAGAGCGGGAGCTGGCCGCGAGTCTGGGTGAGAGGCTGGCAAGCGAGCGAGCCAAACTCTCGAGGCTTCTCGCCCAGCTCCCAACAGTCCCGTCAGGATCGGAGTCGCGAGAGCAGCTGGAAGACGAGATCAGTGCGGTAGAAGAGAAGATCGGGTTGATGACCGATCTCCTGCGCCCGGTCCGCCACGGTGCAGCATCGAAAATCGAAGGTTTGACGGATGGAGATACCGGATTCTGGATTCCCCGCGCCTACGGTATCCTTGGACGAGAAGAGAATATGACCAGCTTCTGGAAGGAATGGCTCAAGGCCATTGTGGTTCCCATGACCGATGGCAGCATCCAGCGAATTCCCCCCAGTTCCCCACGGATGGGCATCTGGCAACCGTTGGAGCGATATGTGATGAACCTGTGTACTGAGGCGTTCAGTCCTAACTCGTCCAAGACGCAGGTGGAGCTCTCAGTGCGCGAGTTGCGTCTTTTCGCTCGCAAGGAGGCTGCCAATGAACTTCCAGGCTCTCGCAACACCGATCTCTACGCGCTGTTCCGGGCCCTGTCGCTACAGAACATCATGATCCTATTCGAATACGCTTTGACCGAATCGCGCATCATCCTCTTGTCATCACACACATCGATGCTTTACCTGGCGACCAGGGCCCTTGTCGACCTGTTGTTCCCGGTCCAGTGGACTGGAGTGCTTATCCCCATTCTCCCGGCACGACTTATCCAAGCTCTGGAAGCCCCGTGTCCTTATATCGTCGGCATCGAGCGTCGGTACGAAAAGGTCGAGCTCCCGTCGGATGACTTTGTGTTGGTCGACCTGGATGCCGATCTCATTGAGAGCACGGTTCAACCAACTCCACTCCCCCGTCATCAGCGCCGGAAGCTGCTTTCTCTACTTCAGCTGGCGGCCCCTCATCATAGTCGGTGTGGAGTGCCCACCGGACCCCCGGCGTATGCTGTGGAAACCTACCCCTTCGATTCTTTCATGTCGGAGAACTCTTCTATCTTTTCGTCCAAGGCCCAATCGACCCAGTTGGCGAAGTATGTCAGTCTGAACTCGAGCGCTTTTGGCCAGACATCCGTACCTCCGAATTCCTACCAGCCTCTGATCTTCAACGCCTACCTCCATGCTCGTTATGAGCAGGCTGTCTCCCGGGGTTATTCGTCCAGGGGCCCCGACCGACCGGGAACTGGGTCGACCTTCAAAACCGGGTCTCCACCCTCGCCCCGAGACATCTCGCCCACCTCCGGTCATTTCCCGTCGGGTCCCGGCTCCCGGAACGATTCCGGCACCGCCTTGCAAGCGTCGCTGCGCGAGAAGCGTTCCGGCCATTTTGACGCAGCGTCTCGGCGTAGTTCGTCCTTCGGAATGGATCCGCGAGGCGGTGTTCCGCGTCGGCCGAGTGCTCCTTTCCTGGGCCATGCACCCAACCTATCCGTCACTACGCTGAACACCGACTATAACCCCGGGTCGACCTATGCACCTTCGGTGTATGCACAGTCCACGGTGGCTGCCTCCACGATCGTGCCTCAGACTTCTGCGCAGCCCATTCACAATTCGGAGGGGACCTGCTGGGTGGAGGGACATTGCTTGCAGGTCCAGCCGTGGGATGACAAGGCCACCTGTGCAATCTGTGATGACCAGGCCGAAGAAAATATGTACAAATGTACTGCCTGTAAGACCGTGGTGCACAACCGGTGTGCGCTGCAGATCTGCCTCGTGTGTCCGGCGGCCTTCCACCCGGAGCAAGTTCGTGCCGCATTTGTTCGCTGCTTTGCCAGCTTGTTTTACACGTACAAGAAGTTCCTCCAGCCCGCTACCGGGGACAAGAAGAAAGCTGGGTTGACTTATAACTTCAACATGGAAGCTTTCATGAAGAGCCTGCCCGGGGAACACGCCGAATACATTGCGGTCCTGCAACAGACGCAAGGTAAGACCGCAAATTCATCTAAGACTGCAGTTGCTGACATGGCTAGGTTTCAACGAGTTTATCAGTGAGCGGGAGAGGGCAAACCCGAAGTCCCGCGACCCTCGGATGGCCCTCTTTGACGAGATCATCCTCTCCAAACGCAATCGGGGCCGCTCCTCCATTTTCTCCAGTCGTAGTATGACCGACTTCCTTTCCGACACGTCGAATCACCTCTGGAGGACCGCGAGTGCCACTTCTTTCGCCGGGGGCAGTAGAAGCCAGAACAGCATTTCCGGGGATTACAGCCGGGTCGTCTCACGAGGTTAGTGCACCGTGCTCTTCCATATCTTCTAGGCTAACTGAAACAACTCCAGCACCGGCAAAGCTTGACAACAGCCTGATGAAAGAACCCCGCATGATCCACGGAGCGCCTCGGGTGTCGAAGACGGCAAATACTGCTCGCCGGAAGCCGCTTCCCAAACTCATGAACGGCCTCGCCATATCGCCGCCGTAAGATGCGCCATCACATTGGTGGAGTGCACATTCCGAACGATCACCATTGGATATGGCACGGCCCGTGTGACCCGTCCGCCACGTATCTCATGCTGTATCTGTTGGCCATCGGTATTGCATGCGGGTAGGGACATCATGTGGATACGTGCTGGCTACCATTACCGACCGTCACTTGCGGCCCGTGACCATGTCTGAAACACTCGTCGCACCGTGCCTCAGATATCGACGAAACCCCTGGCTTGCAGAACGACCCTGCAACCACACTTCAACCACACTTCTTGCATAGTGGAACTAGACGGCTGGCCGCCGGCCATGAATCGAAGCCACAGAGCTACCGCTCCACCTGAACATTCCGCTCGTGTCGGAGGCCGGCTCGCCCTTAGGTAGAGAACCTGCCACCGATGTCACGACGTACCTCATATGGGACCAGGCTAATGATTTCTTGGCATGTCCGCCCTGGTCCTGGAGTACATACATCATCCCATGCATCCCTGTACACATAACTACACATACCTATCACATACATACATGCTGCACCCCCTCCTGCACATGAAGGAGCATCCACCGATGCTGGACAGGTCTACCGTTCTACCTGGTGTCATTTATTCCATCTTCTCTTCTTTTTCTCTCAGCCCTTTGCTTTCCGAGTTCCAATACCCCTGTCGATTGGTTGGTATTTCCTTTTAATCTACTTGCATACCGTTCTGGACGATTGGTGGATTCTCCCGTCATGTTACATAAGGTATCTCCTGGACCCAGCGAATTGAAGATGCTGCCACTGGTGCACCGATTATGCGCGTAAAAGCTGGGGGGTTGCCCTGGCTGTAAGGCTGATTGTCGGGGCCACGGTGGCCTGCCCGGAGGATCCGGGACCATGGTCGCCATGAGCCAGCCGGAGGGCGGAGACGGTGGGCAGTCCGCAGGGCGATGTAACGTCCATTGGCCTACGTTGCGGTCGGTGGATAGGTCCGAACCAACAGCAACGGGCGTCGATAACGCTATAGGGGTTTTTTCCTCGTATCATGGGAGCTTGCAGGACAATGGCAGGGGAAAGGATCAGCCTGATAGACGGGTTTGGCCAATGAACGAGATTAAGGGTGATGATCGTGGGGATTCGTGGGGATACCTAGGTGGCATGGATGATCTTCTGGCCTCAGAATCAGATCGTCCACGATGTAGGCTATCCCGCACCGTACGTGCAAGCTGGCCTGTCGCTGCGAAAGTCAATCTGGCCCCTCTCGCACGGTCACACCGACCCTGGGAGGGGGATTCCCGTCTGTCAGTGTCGTAAATGGGATCATCGGCGGCAGAACTGAGGCTGGGGAAGGCCAGGCGACTCCCGCCCGTGATTGGCGGAGAAATGGCCTCCGCTCCCCGGGAGGCGGAGTTGGGATTCCGGGGAAATTCAGCCATGGTTGCAGCCCACCATCTGCCTCCATCCCACTGCTGCTCTCCTTATCGGCTTATCCTTCTCGCCTAGCCCCGAGCAGATGTCGTTCCTTTTCTCGAGGCCCTCTTGTTGTCCTCTAGTCCCCTCTTCCACGCTGTCTTGATCTCTGCTGGTTGGCGTTAGGCCCCCTCCCCTAAACTTCTGCTCCCCAAGTCTCCGGCCTGCCGGCTATTAAACACTAGCCCCGACGCCGTCTCGAGGTACCTACCCCGACTTGCCCTCCTCCTCACTGTCTCTGTTTTGTCCGGTGTACTCGGTTCTCCTGCAGATATCACCTTTCCGAGTTGGGTTGGACCATCAATGCCACTCCAACTATATCGTCTGTAACTTGCTGCGCCAATTTGTTCCTGTCCTGTCTGCTGTCGCGAGCCCGCTCTCGGCAGGAAGTATACCCTCGGCATCTAGATCCAGATCAAGTATGCGAACGTGCAGTCTCCTGCCTATGCAATGAGATGATGCAGACTGCCCTCCATCAGCCCATGGGGATGACACTTTTAGCTGATGCCGCTACCTCGTCGCTCACAGCTCTCAAAGCCTCCACCCCGGCTTTTTCTTCGACTTCCCAGATCGTGCCTCCGGAACCTGCCCGGACCGTCGTCGCCGTCTACACGCCGGGCCAGGAGGCCATCGTGCAAGTGGTTGCGGACATTCTTGGCAAGCCATGGACCACGGAAACATCGCTGTCGACGCTTGGCCGGGGCAGCACTGCCGTCGTGGTGGGGTTTCTGGCGACGGAAGAGTCCGTCCGGGATCTTGAAGTGGATGACCTGACGGCTTGTATCTTGGTCAATACGCATTGTGTCGATGATGGGTCATTCCCGGATGATGCGCTCACCGATCGCTGTCATTACGAGTTTCTCTACTCCCTCCGCAGTCCTTTCTTTCGTCGCGACTTGACGCGGTTCTTGTCGCTGATTCTGGGCCAGACTCGGCCGCATGAGGATCTCAAGACCAAGAATCGGACTAACTTTATCTCCACTACTTTTCCGGACGTTCATGCCGCCTTGCCTAATCTCGACATCCTGTCTGTGGGGTCGGATGCGGTGGAAATTCGCGTGGACTTGCTGGTCGATCCGGAGCCGCCCCAGGGGGCGTCGGCGGCTGTCCCCAGTCTACGGTACGTTGGGCAGCAGTTGATGTTGCTAAGACAGCATACGGAGATGCCGATTATCTTTACGACGCGGTGCACCAAGGAGAATGGTAAGTTTCCGATGGATGACCCGCTGCTCTTCTACAAGTATCTCCGGCGGGCCATCCAGTGGGGGGTGGAGTACATTGACGTCGAGCTGTGGCTGCCCGAGGACATCCGGCGACGGCTGTCGGAGGTCAAAGGGAATAGCATCATCATGTCGGCGTTTCACGATTTCTCCGGGACGTGGAAGTGGACGTCCCCCGAGGCGCCTCGGATCTTTGCGGAAAGCGCCAAATACGCCGACATTGTCAAGATGATTGCCATGGTCAATACGATCGAGGCCAACTACGAGCTGGAGTACTTTCGGTCGACGATCAAAGGGACCCACGGATCCTACCCGCTCCTCTCGGCCGTGAACATGGGACAAATGGGACAGCTGTCTCGAGCTCTTAATACGGTGTTTTCGCCCATCACGCATCCCTTGCTGCCGATGATTGCGGCGCCCGGGCAGCTGACGGCGGCCGAGATCAACGAGGCGCTGCACATCATGGGTCAGCTCCCCAAGCGGGACCTGTACGCGATCGGGTCCTTCCGATCGACGCCGCAGTCGATGTTCATGGAGAAATGCTTCAACGAGCTCAGCCTGCCGCACACGCTGACCTCGATTGACCGCGGGCCCACGGGGTCCATTGAGCGGGTGATCACTCAACCGACCTTTGGCGGCGCGTCCGTCCACCCCCCGATCACCAGTGGGACGACGTCAATTCCCACGGTCAGCGAGGCGGCCCAGGCGATTGGACTGATTGATACGATTGTCGCAGGGCGCGGGTCTCCGCAGCCGCAGTTGATCGGGGAGAATGCAGTGTGGAAGGGGATCCGGGCGACCCTGACGCGGGACTATGTGCCGTCGGCGTACCGGGGCCGGGCGGCCATCATTCTGGCGGGGAGCGAGAGCGAAGCGTCGGCGACGATCTTTGCGCTGCGCAGTCTGGGAGTGGGTGCGATCCACACGGTCGGATTCCGGGCGCGCGGGCCGCTGGCGGAAGGGCTGGAGCCCTTCACGTCGATCCAGTCGGTGAAGATGGTGGAGCAGCCGTTCGTGATGGTGTCGGCGCTGCCGCCCGAGAAGTCGCTGCTGGTGCAGCCGTTGCTGCGACACTACCGGACGAGTGGGCGCACGTCGCCGCCGTCGACTCGCGGGAAGGTATACCTGGACCTGACACGCGGGGAGCGTACCGGAGATCCGGTCGGGGTGGCCGAGCGAGCGGGCTGGACGGCATATGGGATCGAGGATGTGGATGCATGGACGACGGTGGAGACGCTGCGACTGCTGGTGGGACAGAACGTACCGTTTGATTTTGTGCGGATGGCGTCGGGGCGGGTGTTTTAAGCTGTATAGATATGAATGATGACTGGTCTTGCTTGTTGTATCTTGCGTAGGTTGTATGACTGCGTCCGATGGTGTGATCATAAGTATTTCTGCAGCGGGGTTGCAGCAATTAAAAGCAATCAAAAGCAATTAAATTTGCAGGGTCGGTAGTGCTCGGCTGAGGAATGGCGCTTCGCTAGCTGCTGACGGCACTGACATAGATTACGATCGCCGGGACTTGAAGCCACACCAGGGGGGGTGTTGCATTGTTAGATATCATGAATACTCCAGGAAACCAGCGGACACGGATCCGTGCTGGAAGCGGGAAAATCCCGAGGCGGTTGGATGCTGGATTTAACCGACGATCCGATGGATGGCAAAAGGTTTCCAGAGTTTCCACTGGCCAGTCTGCAGTGCCTGAACTCTCTGCCCGTGCTGGAAGGCTTGCCAGTTGCCCGTCAGCAAGTCAAGCACCCCCGCATTACTGCGTCTAACCCCATCCGTTTAGTTCACCGGCTTCTCCACGTTTGTTTAAATCCGGGGTTCGTCGCTTTTCTCCTCTGTTTTCCTCTCTTCTTTTTCCGTCGCTGCTCCTCCGATCCCGCTCTCGCTGTTTCTCCCTCCCCGCTGCATCCCCGCTGCATCCTATGTACAGGCAATGCCATGTCCCGCCCCCAGGTCAGCATCGACCGGCTTACCCCCCGTCGCGTCCATGCCGAGCCCCGCGAGTCGATGAACTGCAAGTCGTGTCGGAAACGCAAGGTATCTGCCGTGGTCGGGTGCTACGGATCGTTGAGCTGACGGTTGAATCAGATCAAATGTAATCGTCTCCGGCCGAGCTGTGAGGCCTGCAAGGTCTTTCAGTGTCCTTGTATCTATGGTCTGCCTCTCCACACACACACTGGCCCTGATCCCTACTCATGCTCGTAGACGCCGTGCCCAAGAAGCGGGGGCCCAAAACCGATGTTCTCGAAGCCTTGTTGAAGCGTGTCGACGGACTGGAGAAACGTCTCCAGGAGGATTCCCCGATTTCGCCCACCTCGGCCACTTCGCCGATTAAATCGCTAGATCAGCATCTGCTGCCGTCGACGGCAACGTCGTTCCAGTTGCCTCCGCCGTCGCATGGCTTTGCGCCGCCGCCGCCGCCACCGCCGCCGCAGCCGAGGCTGCCGGATTCCATGCTGGATACGTACTTTGCTCGTCTGCATGCGAAGCCGTATTGGATTCTGGATGAGACGGCTACTCGGCAGCGACATCAGCATGGGCAATTACCGGCTCATTTGTCCATGGCTATCTATGCGTTTACATTGAGGTGGGTTGTTTGTCCGGGGGAGAGGGCTGGGCTGACGGGTACGCAGATATACTACGCCGAATCCGCCCCAGGGGAGCCTTGAGTATGCTCGTCAGGCGCGACGGCTCGTCGATATTGATAATCCGTCTATTGAAGGGACTCAGTCGCTGTTGTTGCTGTGTCATACGTTTTTTGCGTATGGCTGTGGGAAGACTGCCTACATGGTTCTAGGTATGTGATTGATGCCACGGGCCGGATACGTACTGACTGGTTAGCCAACGCGGTGTCCATGACTTTGGCGCTGGATTTGTATCGAGAGGCACCGGCCGCGCTACCCGTGGCGGAACGCGAGATGCGACGGCGACTGTTCTGGACGGTCTATGTGATGGATCGGTTTCTGACCTGTGGCTCGAAACGGCCCTGTCTCATCGCCGACCACTCGATTGTGCTGCGTCTTCCGGGTGCCGGCTCCGAGGCGGGCGAATGCTTCAACCCGGTCGGTCCGAATATCCACTACTCGCCGGATCGTCGGAAAGGTCCTGGAGGGTCTGCTCTGCTAGTCGATATTACGCGGATTCTGGGGGTTACCCATCGGTATTTAGCAGCCGGAGGCGTCAAAGGGGATTCGCACTTCCCCTGGCACGCCCTCTCCAACTTGTCTAAGATTCGTCAGGAACTCGACCTCTGGGCGGCCGGTACACAGGATTTGTTTGCGTCGATTGAGACGCTGTTCGGTCATCCGGAGAGCACACTGCTGCTGCTGAGCAAGCTGATCTATCATCTGGTGCACTGCCTGCTCTACCGGCCGTTTCTGCCGATCGATCTGGTGGAGCTGCGCGGGACGGGGCAGCATCAGTCGTGGCAGATCGAGGCGACAACGCTGTGCTTCTCGCACGCCAACGCGATTGCTGAGCTGGTGGAACTGGCGCGACATGCGCCGCGGATCGAGTGGCCAGCCTTGGTGGCATACTGTGTCTGCACAGCCGGTACGGTCCATGTACACGGCGTGCATTACCACGGGCGTGAGGGAGAGGTGTTTGCGTCGAGTGCAGACTTTTTGGCGCGGGAGATGCACCAGCTGTCATGGCTGCGACAGTACTGGGCGGGGGTGCAGCATCAACGGGAGATGCTGCAGAGTATTTCCGCGTGTCATGCCGAGCTGGTACGGACTATGGCAGTCCGGCCAGTACGGTTTGCACCGGTGTTCCACCTGGAGGATTTCCTGGACCGGTATCCGGGGCTGGCCGTGGAGGGAGGACATGTCCGATTAGTGGACGTGGACCAGCCGTAAGTTCCCTCTGTGCTGTGTTGCTTGTCGGCATCGCTTTGCTAACCTGTGTAGGTTGCCGCTGGACCGGCCTGATTTCTCGGGGCAACTAATGTACCCGCCTGCATCCTCGCTCCCATCGCAAGGACGATCATCCATCAGCTTTCAGCCATCGCAGCCATCGCCCCCATGGCCACAGCCGGAGTTGAATCTCCCAGAAAGCAGCCTCGGGTTCTCCCCGGGGGTGGCTTCACCCGCGGCATTCTTATCCGACACATATACGGCTCCCACGCCGCCCGCCCAACCCCAATACGCGACATTCCCGTTTGAAGCAACCCCGGGGGGGGCCGCTCTCACACCAGATGCCCCATCGCAAAGCTCAGGGGGCGTAGGGACAGCGACAGGGACCGGGGATGGCGAAAAGGATCCGTTCCTAAGTTTATTAGAGCAATTGGCCGAGAATGAACACTCGCAGGGCGGCCCCAGCGAGCTGGACTTTTTCCTAGGCGAGGGATTAGATCCGATCCCGGGGGAAATCGCGGATGGGATACTGGAGAATGACTGACTACTGATGCTGATACTGACGATACCCTGTATATTATTCTACATCCTACATAGCACATGCATGCATGCATGGATACATGATCAATGCACGATACGAATCACATGACCTGACATCATACCCTAATCTGATACCATCTTCATACCCTAATACTTAGTATGAATACAATGAAGGAAGAGAATGGATCACCGCATAGAGACATACCTCCTCCCCAAACCGCACCTTCAAGGTTCTCCAATTTACCCCTTCACCGGGAATTCTTTCATCTCTACCTCGCGGGGGACGCTATCGTGGGGGTATTCAAGCAGCAAGGTATTAGCTCTATCCCGATCACGCAGCGTTTCTGCTGTTAATTTGGTATATATATACTTGATTGTAATAGATGATATGAAATAAGAAGAAATGAGGAGAGAGAATTATGGATGGATTTGTGGGGAGGTCGGTGGTGCATGCGGCGCGGGTGATATCTCCGACTGTTACCGACCCCTCATACTAATGATACATTTGATGAGGATGGGGGATGAGAACTGGCAACTGAGAATACAGACGATACAAGACGCCGACGAAGTTGCAGAGGAAGGTACTTTGATTTGGTACATTTCCTTAGGAGAAAAAATCTGCTATTCATGATGATTATGGTGATCGGTTTGATGATCTGAGTGATTATTATGAGAGTGATGATGAGGAGGATGAGGAGGAGGGGGAAGAAGAAGAAGAAGAAGAAGAAGAAGAGTTATCAACAACAGCATACCTCAACCTTACCTCATTCGTCGCGTTCATGGCGAAGGAAAGGATGTTTTGTTCTTCTTCTTCTCATTCTACTCCTGCTCATGATGAGAACTCTGATGATGACTCTGACAAGGGTTGTGGGGGTGACCCCTGTCCAGGCTGTACCTGGATTCAGGATCTCGCGAGGGGATGTCTTTCGCTGCTTGCTGCTGCTACTTTTCATCCTCTTCTTTCGACCACTCCGCCTCCGACTTCTACTCACCCTACGACTGAACCAACTACCTTTCCGGCTGATTCCACAAGAGCACCGACATCTACACCCAACACCACCGATAATTCTTCAATTCCACGCGCTCACCAGTCACAATCTCAACCGCAGCCATCTGGATCATCATCTTCGGTGAAGACCTCTGGTCAACTCATCGGCATCACAAACATAATCAGAATCACAACCACAACCACAACCACATCCTAAAATCCAAACCCAACCCCAAACCCAACTCAAAAACCAGATTAAAGAACGACATCCACCTAATAGAAGGCATGGCCCTCGACGAATTCGAATCCGGATCTGGATCCGTATCTGCCTCATCAGGATCTCGCTCGGGATCTCAATCACAACTCCCCTTGCAAGGTACTTCATCTACTGTTAACAGTGGTGACGAGGCTGGATCAGAGTGGACAGCCTGGATGGCTACATTCATTACTTCCACCCATACGGGCCACCTATCAAACTATACGAAATGTATCGCGGCAGACGCAGCAGACTTTATGTATAATGTATATCATGTATCAGTTGGTCTAATGGAACTAGCTGTAAATAGAATCGATCTAGATCTTAAGGTATGTATGGTATCATGAGAACTTCACTCCCTTGCTGGGATCCCATTGTCCTCCGCCAAATCGGATTCCCATTTCTGGAGACCAGATCCCTGGTGTCATGGCCGGTCGGGAATTCGCTCGTGTCGGTTGTGGTGCTGCCATGGGCTCTGGTCGGGGTGGGATCGGCTCGGCTGGGACTGGGACTGGGGCGGGGGCGGGCACCGGCGCGGTGTATGGTTGTTGGCGGAGTGGTTGGGAAATGTTCAATGTTGCCATGGCGGCTGCGCTGGAAATATCGCCCTCCAGCTGACTGGCTTCCATCCGTCGCTTATGGACAAACGCTTTGCTGTCGTCGCGGAATCGGCCCACGATTTTCGCCAGGTCGTTGTAGAATTTTCGCCCCACTTCAATGTTGGAGAGGATCTCCTTGTACTTGAGGTATCCGTTCTCCAGGTCTTGTAGGGCCCGCTCGCGCTCCTTGGTCGAGGCATCGCCCGTGTGTGCTCGGGTGAAGGCCCGGTTGGCTTCCCGGACCCGCGCCGCAATCGCGTCCTGGTCCTGTTGCTCCCGCGTCACCATCTCCAGGTCCGAGTCATACAGGTGTAGCTGCTCTTCGAAGAGATCCTCGAATTGACTAGCCTGGATCACTTGCATGGGAAACTCGCGCTCCAGCCGCGCCGTCTCCTTGATGAGGGCTTGGCTGATATCATCGGTGCGCGCCTTGTCCTTCAACGCCTGCGCCTGCCGTTTCCGCCGGCTCTCTAAACGGCTCACCTCGCTCATGCATCCCCGGAGTCGACTGACCTCGCGCTCGACCTCTGGAGGCAGAGCGGCCCATCGGCTGCTGGGCACGTACATCTCTAGATCGCGGTTGGTGCCGGTCAGCACCCGGAAGACTGCCTCCGAGTCTTTCAGCTTTTGCTCGACCAGATTGTCGCTGCTCTGGGCAGATGTGAAATATCCCTCGATCTCGCGAGACGTCGTGTACAGCTTGGGCGCCGCCTCCTCGGAAGACGCACGAGACCATCGGTCGGTTCCATACTTACGACGAGACGCATCGTCCTCGGCTTTTTCAGCAGCCAAGAGCTCTACGCCCTCGCGGTACACAGCCTTGTCGTTGGACTTGACCGTGGCCGTGTCCTCCAGAGACTTGCGGAGTCGATTCAAACCGTCCTGTTGACGCATTTCTTCGGCATGAGACACTAATGTCGGTGGTAACCCAAGTGGCTTCTCGAGGGCCTGCAGAGAACCTGGAAGATTCAACGATGACAACAGACTGACTAGTTAGTCTTACTCTGACGTTGGGGGGGGGGGGGGGGGCGGTCCGCAACTTACTCCCGAAGCTTGTCCGTCATCGTCTCCAGCTCGCCGATGATCGTCTCATTGATCAGTCGGTCCCGACGGTCCGAGTAAATGCTAGCCGCAATGTGCACGGCGTACGGCACGAGCTTGGAGAACAGCGGCTGTCCCAGAGGCCCGTTCTCGCCCAGCATGGAAATGGCATCGGTCACCTGGGACGGGGCCTTGGCTGCCACCATGCTGGCCCGGTCGATGAGCTTGAGCTCCGACTTGGGCGGCACCGGGTTGAGGTAGATAATATCGTTGTCTTTCTCCGCGCGTTTCAGGTCCTCCGTCACCCGAGTCTTCAGTCCCTGAAGATCCCCCAGCACGGTGCGGTTGATCCAGCGCGACTCTTTCAGCGCTTCATTGACGCACGCCTCGCTGTCCCTCAGACGAGCGACCTCCTCGCCATACTTGCGTTTCTCCAAGCAATCGAGGGACTGTCGGTACTGCGCGGCCGCAGCAAAGTGATGATGCTTAGCCGTCATGTGGTGAATCCACTCCGGACTGATAGCATTCGACTTGACCGCGTAATCTCCCGCATCGGCATAGAAATCCGAGACCTGGGCCGCCAACCGAGCAATCGAGGCGTCTTTCAGTCCATCCTTGACCGCCTTCTGCCAGAAGCATTCCTGCGCCTGCGCCAGTAGCAGCTGCTCCAAGCTCTGCAGCGTCATGTCGTCCATGTCTTCGGGAGGCGATGTTCGCAAATCGGGAAGGATATCCGACCGCAGGTGTTTCAGAACCCCAGCCGCCTGGCAAAAGTAATTGCACGCCTGCTTGAGTCCATCCGACGTCGTGCGGTTCACAGAGAATGCCAGCTGCGAGTACAGCGCCGCGAGGTTGAAAATCACATTCGCGAGCTCGAACCGGAGGTTATTCTGCGAAACTAAACCGATCAGCCGATCCCTTATATCCTACACACGTCCACCTACTCGGTCGAGAAGTATTGAATCCAAACGCAGGATACCACGGAAATTCCACGCCAACCTGCACGCGTTAACCCTGTCCATCACTGTCATCATACACTCACATCCACCGGAAACTTCCCCCCGAGCCATTTCAGCTGCGCCGCATACGTGACCAGCCGGCTGATCCCGCTAACATGAGGCTCCTGGACATTGATTGCTTCGGTTCGCAGTCGGTCGATGATCAAGAGATCCTCCGCGAACATATCCGGACGTTGGTCATATTTAGAGGAGATGTACTGTGTGATGGCATTCGACAGGGAGATGGAGTGCGAGCGCCGAAACGGAATCTGAAGGATATTACTGCGACAGTTAGCAAGCCATCATAAAAGCAACAGTAGAGCACGTACGACGCCATCGTGTAGTTGAGCGTAGCATCGGCCAGATCGTCGGAAGTTTTGTTGACGGAAAAGCCCAACCCCACCCGGCAACGCATGACGTTGTGGATGCCTCAGGCAGTACCACAATCAACACATACACTACTCGTAGTCACGTCCGTTTACAACCATCTCACACAACATATCCTTATGCACATAGTATTCTTATTCGAGACTAACTCACGCACTATGTACTATCCCATGAGCTATCATGTACTCCCAATCTCCGCCAAGTCAACTATGTCCAGGCACTATTCCAGCTCATCAATGCGCATCTTGATGTATTCGAACATACTCAAGAGAATCATGTTGTTCACTCCAGTGCGGATCAGAATGATCGACAGGCCCTTGTACATGCTGGATTTGGCCACCGCGGTCGCCGCCTCGCCGACTTCCTTGGTCTTGCCCAATAGCACGCTCTGCGCGCGGGTCTTGCGAGTATCGAGGGGGTAAGTCTGTTCTGTTAGTTTCGTTTCGTTCAAATGTATCGGGGTACGACTTACGCAGAACCAGGGAACCGTGCTGCAGATTGCACCGGCGATCATAGGCGCTCCGAAAGGTGACTTGTCCGGTCCGAGTTCCTTCGCAGCCACTTGCTTGACGGTCTCGTACACGGTAAAGTACAAGCCCGATCCGAGGGTGTCGCGCATGGCGTGAAGGTGGAAGCCCGTGTACAAGCCGCGGAAGCCGTATCGCTGCACGATCTGCTTGATCGCTTCGGCGGTGTTCAAGCGAGGCTTGTTGCGCAGTGAAGGGTCATTGACAGCATTGGGAGACGCCTGGGCGCGGTTGGACACCAGCACCGAGGTCTGAACCACATTCTTGGCCAGCTCGAAAGGACCTATTCCATCAGTACTGAACTGCTGATCCAGCGGCTGACTTACAAGCGAGCGGCGAGGTGACCAAGCCAGCAAAGAGACCGGCGGCGGTAAAGGTGGCCAGAGTCGACACGGTGGGACTGCTGCCGGGCTGGTTGTAGACTGCCAGCGGCGATTCGCCCGTCATTTTTTCGACGAAATTGGAGATCCAGTGTTTGGCCACGCTGTAAGTCGAAAAGTTGACCACCCGGACCGCTGTGACGCTGGCTAGAGGGGGCAAGGCTCCAGCAACATAACCGCGGGGTCCTTCAGTACGCCACAAATAGCGAACGCACTGAGCCACATTGCGGAAATTATGGCTGCCACCGTCAGTTCTAATCCAACAGAATCTAGACATCTAGATACTTACGTCTGCATGCGAGTCTTGACATTCTCCAGAGGAGTCTAGACCAGTCAGTGTCACCTCTCCGACCCGACGCGTAACACTCACCACAGCAAGGGTGGCGCAAATAGTCGAAGTCGCCGAGGCCACCTGGGTTTTGTAGTTCTTGAGGAGCTTATTACGCGTTGCTTCGTCCATGTTCCAGGATCGTCCGGCCGACGTGGCTAAGGGAGAAGGTTGTGAAGGCGGAGGGGAAAAGGGTGCATGTTCAGAGTGTTTGTCAAGAGTCATTCCGGGAGGTATCCCATCTGTGGCAGATGAAAGCGCTCCTGATTATTCGTCGCTTAGTCGTCGTCGCCGCCAGCGACCAGTGATGTTCAGACCGTGAGAAGCAGGCTGGGAACCCTATGGAACGCAAAGCGGTCTCTCAGCGTGCGAGCAGACCGTTCAGCGTCCCACAATTGTCCATGAAGCAGGCCTCAGCAAGCAGGGTGGATTTCTTTTGTGCGCGGAACCGAGCAAGTGTGAAATTGTGATTTTTTTGCTGGGTTGATTTTGCCGGCTCAAGCAATGGACGAAGCGACAGCACCCGGCCTGCGGTAGATACCAAGCAGGCGTGCAAACCGACCCGACAGTGATGGTATCCAGCCAAGCGTGCTTGTGCAGAACCTCTCTTCCACACCCAGAGACTATATCGAGACAAGAACAACGTCGTCCGGCTACCTATACCGACCACGAGCGTCAGCCATGCACCTGTGCATCCACCAATATTCTTGTCCCTAAATGCTTTGGTCGAAAGCAACAGCGTACCTCAGACGAGCTCGACCGTCGGGAGTGGAAGAAAGGCCAATGGAACAGGGACAATGGACCGTGCGGGCGAAGAGTGTGAACTGCAGAGGGCAAAGGGCCAGAAAGAGCCGGAGACCATCACGACGGGCGGCCGACTTAGTTTCGGTCTTTTGGGAGAAGTGACTTTAGTGGTGAACGGTCCAGCAGCTACTCGGATCTGACTAAGGAGGGCTGCCAAAGAATCGGGCAGAGCATGTGGACCGGGGGCTCTTGAACCGGTTTAGTGGCTACAGGCAGTGACGTCGTCGTGAGGCATCCAGTGCGACGACGGAGGATGGACGTGTCCGTCCGCTGCGAGGGCACCGGCCCTATCACGGCAGTAACATACCCATCCCCTCAAGCGACATGGTACTCCGTACATTCCACCCATTGCGCAACCTGAAGGGACAGGTGTGGATGGCTGCTGCCAGAGTCAGTGTACTTCGAACCTCGAACTTGGGCTAGGCCCGGAAAGGGAGGCGTGGCAAGACGATGCGTCGGACCAACCCAGTCCGGCGGTGGTAGTACCCGCTCTCTACCCCGCCCCGACCCTCGCCGGCCACTCGCCGCCCATGCTTGTCCAGCTGGCCATTATCATTGGTTCCTCCAGCGGACGGGATGCAGCTGAACTGGCCATCCAGCCAGGTACCTCGCCTATCCACCTCCAATCACAATAGGCAGCTCTCGACGATACACAGTAAGTATACATGGTGGGAGGGCAGACTGTTAACAATACGGGAGGGGTTTCACATGCAAGCGGGCTGTGATCTTCACTGATTACTACGGAGTACGTATTGCTCGACGGAGTACGATCGGGGAGAACCAACCCCGACCAACTAAGAACGACGGCGAGCAATTAACCTTGTCGCATCTCTGGACAGATAAGGGCGATTGTGGATAACCATGGTCTCCGCCAGTGCCACACCCATCCGAGAATGGTGTCGTAATGAAGCCAGAACCTGAAATGACCGGGTTTCCAGTCAATCAGTCCTCGAGCGATTTAATCCCCCAATGTCATTGGCCGAGCGAAATAAACCTCGTCCTGGTGATGCGCACCGCGTGGAATGGGCAAATCATCAATCCCATTGTTGGTTAGAGCTCATTGTTGATCCACGGGGGCGTCCCCAGGCGGATGTGCATGGAGCAGGATTCGGCCATCTCAACCTCTTCTCATCTCCGCAAATGGCAGTAGCTACCGTAGCATTGTACCCAGTCATCAGCAGACTGTCAACGCGGTGCGAATGATGTATGGATGTCCACGACGGGCGTTATATACTTTGATGTTGTGCGATGAAAGCCACCACACAAAATACGCATCAGATAACGTACCCCGCTTGTGCGAGACGACAAGCTGCCAGGACCAGGTATCGGCCATTTCTCAGCGCATCCCCTGCCTTGACATCCTCGGGAGGGAATATGTTGGTGCCTTTGGACTCGGCCCGGGCGGCTTCACGTGAGATGGATCGTATTGAGCGTTGAGCGCGGTCGACATTCTTCTACTCAAGTCTAAATGAAATTACAGCTACAATCAAGACCTTGGCTGGACTTTTTCTGTGCCCCTAGGAAAACGGATGCAGTGTTATGCGGAACAAACAACGGTGGATACTGGGATATACCCTCGGGACCTCGGTCGGCACGGTTCCCCGCAAGTGGCCATCTCCGCATCAGCCACGCTTATCCTCCGCAATCCACATGCAATTCAGGGGCTATTTCAACTGTGCTTTACATACTACTTGACGACTGACGAAGAATTCTGCAATATTGCAACATCGATACAACCTAACTTAACGAATACTAACGATCTTCATCATGGGCAAGAAACCAGCAGGTCCCGCCTACGTCCTGGGCGTGGGGATGACCAAGTTCATCAAGCCCCGGGGCAAGGTGGATTATCACGAACTTGGATTCGAAGCTGGTGTCAAGGCCATGCTGGATGCTCACATTAACTACGACGACGTCGAACAAGGTGTCGCCTGTTATGTCTACGGGGACAGCACCTGCGGTCAACGCGTGTTCTACCAGTTTGGTCTGACTCAGATTCCCATCTACAATGTCAACAACAACTGTTCCACCGGCTCCACGGGTCTGGCCATGGCCCGGACGATGGTCTCTCATGGCGCTGCGGATTGTGTTCTGGTTGTCGGATTCGAGAAGATGAGCCCAGGGAGTCTTCAGTCGGTCTATAATGATCGCGCCAACCCAACGGGCTTGTTCGGTTCGATGATGGCAGAGACCAGAGGCGTCACCAACGCTCCTGGCGCAGCACAGATGTTCGGGAACGCTGGTCGGGAATACATGGAGAAGTATGTCCGACCCTGCGTCGCTGTCAGATGTATTAACGATAGCAGATACGGTGCCAAAGCGGAAGACTTTGCTGAAATCGCCCGGATCAACCATGAACACTCGAAGCGCAACCCCTACTCCCAGTTCCAAGACGAGTATACGCTCGAGCAGATTCTCAAGGCGCCCAAGATCCATGAGCCCCTCACCAAGCTGCAGTGTTGCCCGACCTCGGATGGAGCGGCAGCAGCAGTCATCGTCTCCCAGGCATTCCTCGATGCACGTCCACATCTTAAAGACCAAGCCGTCCTTATCGCAGGCCAGCAGCTCTCGACGGACAACAGCACGCTTTACAACCGTAGCTCCATCGACTTGATGGGGTTTGGAATGTCCCGCGGGGCATGCCGGGCCGCGACGGCGGAGGCGGGCGTCAACGTGAAGGACATCAAGGTGTGCGAGCTGCACGATTGCTTTTCCGCCAACGAGATGATCACCATCGATGCGCTCGAGCTGTCGGAGCCTGGCAAGGCACACGAGATGGTCCAGAAGGGCGACATCACCTACGGAGGCAAGATGGTTATCAATCCGTCTGGCGGGCTCATCTCCAAGGGGCACCCGTTGGGTGCCACGGGTCTCGCGCAATGCGCCGAGCTGGTGTGGCATCTGCGCGGCTGGGCCAACAATCGGTTGATTGCTGGCACGGATGCGGCGTTGCAGCATAACCTGGGCTTAGGTGGTGCCGTGGTGGTGACAGTGTACAAGCGGGCGGATGGCAAGGTTGCAACGCCAGTGCCGTCGGACGTCGTTGCTAAGATTACTGGTCTGGGCTATAACCCGGCTGTGGAGGCCAAGGGGTTCACGGCCGAGCAGGCCAAGTCGGTGCAGAGCAGAAACCACAGCGACAAGTGGGCCTTGGGAGACACGCAGGAGAGGGTTCTGGCGCGTTTCTAGTGCGATGGTTGCATTTGACATGATGATAGTTAATGACAGTTCCGTCTCTTCCAGAGCTTTTCCATTATGTCCTCTCGTGTGCAGGTAGTACACTTGCTGCAGCGTAGGCCTCGTGCACAGGTCTGGTGTAGCCGCGGCAGAGCATCGCGATAAAGTCGATGGCTGGTAGTTATTAACTGGGTGGGTCCGCTTACCTCAGCGGGACTCCACCGGCGGCATAAATAATAAAATTTCGCGTGTTCGGGATTCCTCCTTTCTCTTCTTCATTCCAGGTCTCCAACATACCCTTGTGGATGGATGCTTTTCGCACCGTTCTATCCCACAAATTTTAGCTTTGGGACCTAGAGCGATACTCGCCTGCTCGTTCTAATCCCATCGCCTGCCAGAGTCCGAGGTAGTTGGGTTCGCTTTGAGCATACACCAGTCAATTGTCTAGGCTTGTCCTTGTAGACTGTCCACTGTCCACCGATTGTGCAGAAGAAGATGATCTTCGCCAGTCTTGCTCAACTTCTACTATGAAACTAACCACAGGGATCTGTAACGTATCGGCACATTCGAAGCCTTGTCTGTCAATCCCATGATTCGTCGAGGTCAAAATCGTGCCCATAGTGATTTGCGGACTTTTCAAATGGTCCATTAGCTTCTCCCTCGTGTTGCGTCTGCTTCTATTGTATGGAGTGGTACGTGTCAAAGTAGGGAGGTACATTCATTCTTTTACACCATGCTGAGTGAAGCCTTGCAGGGGAATGTATTCGTAGATGTAGTCTATCTGTGTCTTGGTCTGATTATCATGAAACGAATATGTTAAGAGGGATGTTACAGCAGCCGCTGTCAGGCATGCACTAGACAGCGATCCTCGCAAACAATGCCGCGCGGATCAAGGGTCGGAATGTATTCCCTGGTCGATCAGGGCCACAGGACAGGAGCCTGCCCATGAGCTTGTTTGCTCAATCCCTTGCTTTGTCAAGCTTTCAAGGTGGCAAGGCCTAATCCTTGAATATGGCCACGCGGATCACCATTCTTGTCTGCGTCGCGAGCGACACGCGTTGGTATGCCACATGAGCAGCTAACTAGCTAGCTAGAGTATCTATATAAATCCCTTATCTCATCCCACAGCACCCCAGACAAGCTAGTTCATCGAATCTGGTCGTTGTCCCATCTTCTTCCTTCTCTCTCTGTAATTGCATATTATATTCTTGGCTATAGATCATCTATACCGCCGTCCACTCCTTATACATCTTCACTTCTTCATCACCTTCATCCCACCACCACAGACACAAACACAGATACAGAATCAAAAATGCCCCGCCTCACCCTCTCCTTCCTCCTCATCTGCCTCGTCCTCGCCATCATGGCCACCGCCATGCCCATCAAACGAGCTTCCCCAGATAGTGCCACGGAAATGGACTCAACTTTGGCAGAGGAAATTGCTGCGAAGTCTCTTCAGGTAGCCCCCCCTATACCTATCCCTATCCCTATCTCTTTCCCCTCAACATCGTATGGTATCTAATATTATATGTGATTAGTCCGCCGCAAAAATGATGGACGAAATGGCCGGGAAGGCTGTTGAATCGAGCAAGGAGGATGATTCCACCTCCACACCCTCCACTTCCACGCCTTCTACATCTACCCCGCAAACCAAGCCCCAAACCGAAACCGAAACAGAAACAGAAAACAAGCAACAACCCAAGACCGATGCAGACACCTCTGCAGAGGAGAAAAAAGAATCAACCCCCACGACCCCCACCGCAACCGAATCCTCCGCCGCTAGCTCCCCCAAACCTCAGGCGTCCACGCACATCGTGAATGATAACCCGTTTGCCAATTTGCCTATTGTCGGGGGGTTGTTGAGTGGGGGTGGGGACTCGTCGTTGGGGGCGGGGCTTTTGGGTTAGTTTGATTCTGTCGAGTGATTGATTGATTGGGAGGTGAGTGGGAAGGGGGATGATGGATGGGATGGGATTATGTTATGGTGTTATGTGGGATGAAAATTTAGCTTTGATTGATGTTTTGATTAGATTGTTGGTTGATTGGTGAGATGGAGTTGACTGTGTCAATTCCAGTTTATCTACGTTGGACGGAAGTTAGATGATTAGGTGGTAGTTAGATATATCGAATACGAATCACATTTACATTCATATCCATCCCGTATAATACCAACCCCCGAAGCTGAGATCTCTATTCGCCCCCAAGACCCCGGAATCAAAAGAGCTGGAATCTTCAACCCGCACTGGAATGGTGGAGCTTTGCTCTCCGGTTCATCTGTCAAATCGCAATCACCATCTTGGGTATATATATATATTCCACCAATAACACCGGGTAATGGATAACCCGAGAACCTTTCCAGTAGGTCCCCGTGAGCTGTGGAATTGATTGATCTGTTCGAGGATTAATGTTTGACTGCGTGGTCTTGCGAGTTGGTGTTGTGGTCTCGTGAGTGGTTCGATAGATCATATAGTATGACCGAACGCCTCGAGTCTCCCAGCCGGACCTACATAAGTATACTAGCATGTAGGTAGCGATGCAAGGACATGTCGGGACAGCCAAGCATCCCACTGCAACATTGTATCCGCGAGATATTGGTAGCGAGAGTTGGTCGATCCCTTTGTTTGATATACGGCTCGGAGCACAATGGTATCAGAATATCTGTGGTCTGCATGATGTTCCTGTTCGGATGACTCGTGGTGTCGGAGAGATGTATGCTCATCTGGGTGTCCTTTGTGGCATGGACAGATTCTTTCTGTCTTTTTTTCACTCCTCCAAGGAATAACACTCTGCACATAAGGTGATCCCGCCAGGACACTGGTGTCATCCATACGGGTCGGAAAGATGGAGATAGGGCGCGGCCACCACCGGTCCAAGGTCATGGATCTGCCGAGCGGTGGCAGCTCACCCAGACCGTGCCCCAATTCATTGTGATACGGAGCCATCAAGGTCTGGCTGACATTTTTCCAGCTGCGTCCCCATGCTCCGCAGGCATTTAGCGAGTGGGATTCCTTCCATTGAGCCTGAGACATCCCCGTGAGTTGTGCCGCTCGTGGGAGTTTCGTGAAGGTCTACTAAATAGATCAAAGCCAATTGTCGGCTTGTATGGTTTGTACCTCATCCCGGATCGTAGAACATCGACCGGTGCATTCCATAGCGATAGCCATAATGATCCTCACCCGTATACAATCCCGGATTATATCTTCCTTCTTCACTATGACAACATCGGTAGTGGTTCGTCAGTTCTTATTCCGCTTCACCTGCCACAGCATGTTGCAAAGTGCAGCAAGATTATTGCATGTTTAGCACCGCAACACACCATCACTAAGCAGCACGATGAGACATGGGACATGAATAGCGAGCGACAATTCGTTCGACCCTGAAGTAGATCAAGTCCAAGGCGGGTCCAATGCCCTGGGCTGATATGCCAAGATTATGTCGTTTGAATGTGCCTTCGTATGCATTCCCACGGAGGGAATGTGAAGGGTATAATCAGACGGTGGGAGAAGAAAGTCTGAAGCCACTCAAGGAATGAACGGCAGTCTCCATATGATCAAATATCAGGCAATAGTATCACACCATATCGGACGACGTATATAAGACAAGAGATGGTTGTGCCGATCACTGGAACTGGGAGATGATCATAGACCAGTCATACGGTTCGGGCGAGGTGGCCTCTTGTACACGGTCCGTGGATGAGCACGACTTCTGCAAGGTTCGGCCAGCGAGTGGATAAATAAGCATTTCGCGTGTTGTTCGCTCGTTTGCTAGTTGGTAACAGTCCACGTAGCGCCAAACCGAATGACTTGAAGAATCTGTAGAAGGCTAGGATTGGAAGCTCATCGGTAAGCGGTGGACTGGGTGTTTGGTCCGAAGGTTATGTGGTCCCGAAGTCGAGACCGATTATAATCGGTGCGATAAGTGGTGACGTGGAGGATTGGGAGATATGGTGAGACTGCTCCCTAGAAACGAAACGGGATGCTTCTGATTCTCGTATTCGTGGAGTGCCACCCTTTGCCGGTCAAGATTCTCTTGACAAACTTTCTTCAGACTTCTTGTCCACGACAGCGGAGGCTTTGCTCGTTTGTGCTTATGACCCTTCACTCCAGCCATAGCCATGATTATCTACTCATTTGTTTGGTAGTTCTCTAGTGGAAAATCGCATATCGGCGGGTAGAGGATATCATATAATCCTTCCGATAGCAGAATATCCGACCAATGTTCCGGTGGGACTTGCCACAGTCTGGATAGAAAAAAGCATTGCGGCAGGCCACATGGGTCGGTTGGTTTCCTGCGTGCGTGTTAAGTATCCTGCAGCATACTCTCATCAAGGCGACAACCTATGATGGCTTGCCCGATCAGCGGGACAGCTTCGAAGGCTGAATCCGACATCCGCATCCTACAATCTCGGTTAGTCCGGAGGTAATCAAGGCAGGCTCTGCTCCCATACCTGCGTCTGCCGGTTCAGTGTTCCTTGATAACTGCAACATAAGGATGCGCATTGACCGTATCGAATCCGTCGATCTTCATCAATAAGGAGTAGAGGTGATATATGCAAGTCCATCTAAGAGACAGTTGCTTCAGGGAAACCTGACTGGGTAGGAATCCTTTGGAGAATATGTTTTGTTGTGTTCAAGTTAGGCATCGTCATTTAGAGCTGAAGATGAAGCTACTATCCGCATATGCAGACGAAGGTAGGGTGTCTAGACTCGGACATCGAAGAGCTCAGTCTCGCCGGTAACAGTGTCAGCTGGCAGTTCCTCTATAGCACCGCCGAGTCAATTGCAATCGTGTCCTTGAATTCCTGGTTCATCATGAGCAGGTCTTCTTGGACGAGATGGACCAGGTCATCATCCATCCACTCTCGAGTAGATCTGGACAGGGTACTGCGCCGACTAATGCGGGACTATTGACACCGATGGCTGAATGCCGTGCAGCCCCAGGCACAGGAATGAACAGGATAGCATGGATATGGGTGAAGCGCAAATTGAAACCCACGACAGGACGCACAACTGATTTGACAGTCTGATCCATGACATGGTAGCAGAGATGGTAACAGGCACGTCCATGCTTGGTGATTGTTTGGTAGATACCGAAGAAAGAGTTCGAGATCATAGGCCTTCCCATCAGGACTTCCTCACCACTTGGGAGATCGACCTGTGCTGAGGACACGCAAGGCAACTTGTATAGAATCTGCAAGTGAGAACAGCGTGGTACTTGAAAGGTCGTCGGAACCAAGAGTGATCTTGACGGTTACGACAGTCCCGGATAACCTTCCTTACCCTCTGTCCTTCCCGTATCCCGTCAACGCTGCCGTCGCAGCCAGCAGTCGTCTTAGTTGCTGTGAGCGTGCGGTAGGAGCAGTGACGAGGCGTGAACAATGTACAACAGTAAGGAGATACGCCGAGATACGGGCAAGTCAAATATAGGATTGCTGAATGAGGACCAGGTGGATGTGGTATGCAGATAACGTATCCGATAATACGAGCGATGCGCGAGATGATGTTATCTTAAGACATGTTATCTAGCTCGGTGGTGATGTACAATCGATGTCAACCATCCTGAGAGAATCTAGGAGACAATTAATCGTTCTTCAGCCAATATACCCTAGCGGTAGTGGAGTAAGTACCAGGATATGAGCCAGATCAGCTTGATCTCGACAGGACAGTGCTGGGGCGGCGTCTTTGATCGTATAGATGTATCAGGTTGTAGGCCGCCAAATTGCAGGACATTGCTGATTGTATGGGATCTTGATGGTAGCGACAGTGACTTTTGAGCGGAGACTGAAGTGCTCACCTGAATAGGGCTATGATTGCTTCGCTCTATGTTGATTATAATGATTGGGATTCGATGGGCACAGGCCAACACGCAGGGGAACCCGGTCGATTTCCGTACACTTTGCAAGCAGGCGTTCGTGAGATCAGCAGACTAGAGACAGCTACAGGACGAGCAATGGGCATAAGAGAAGACAAGTGAGCAGACAGCACTCATGCCGTCTGGGATACTCTAGCTCATCCGAATGTCCTACCTTCTCTACCGAGTACGAGCAGCCGTATAGCATCTGTGCTATGCAATCTGCCACTAGGTGCACTTCACTGCATCGATAACGTGGAAGACGTGTATGGCCATGCAGATCCATCTCCTGCAGTCCGACTTAGCCCGGAAGCATATCAAGGGCCTTATCATACCTCTGTTTCGTGGCCCGGTATACGCGCAAACAGCTATACTCCGGAGACTTCTGGAACATACCCTCCGAAGCCTCTTTTTCAACTGGGTGGTCTGCCACGCTCTGCGCCTTTGTCGACAGAGATTTAGTTGCTGAGGTGGTGTGCCGAGTGGCAAGCAGCCCGTCAGCATTTCGACACTGAAGGTGGTTGACCGACAATGCAGATAGAGTACGGTGGTCAGAAGGTTTGCTACAGGCAGAACTTTCAACTCAATACCGGAAGGCGGATAGGACAAGACGATCATGAGTCGAGGGTCCTCAGTAATAACCATGGGATACCTCATGTGGGAGGAGCCAAGGAATAGGAGGGAACCTCAAGGAATGGCTGGCCATCACTGCAATGAACCTGCCAAAGTGATGTCGTGTGATCAAGACAGCAGATGACATAGACATGCCGATTCAAAAACTCCTCCCTGACCAACATTCATGATGGCGAGACATTAGTATGTCGACATCGCCAGTACGTCTATATTGATTGTCAGAGCAGGATCTGGTTTCCGATGCTTTGTAGGCATGTATGAGGCATGGTGCTCAGTTGGTTCATACCAGGTTGTATCTCCGCTCTGCCCTCACGAGTCCCTTGACGTTGAGCTGTTTGATGGTATTCCTTGTACAATACGAGACTGTCGCGGACTGGCCAGTCGATGCAGATGACCACGAGCAGGTCCGTAGCTGTAAACAGTGATGATTGATTCCATTTTACTTCCAAAATGGGACCTCTGATCACGTATGAGGCCAACCAAGGAACTGGGGTGAGTGTCAAACCGGGTTGGTGGGAGTACGGAGGAACAGGCGTACGCGCAGCATGGCTTCGGGACATAAGTATAGAAACTCTCTTGGGTGAACATAATCATAGGCCACATCATTGGTACCCGGAGGACATATCGGTAACCGCTGGGTTCAGGATTGTCTGCTCGCGGGACTGTTTGCTGGAACGGTAGGGACCTTTCATTACCTTTCTCTCCAACAGGCAGTGCGCCGTCTCTATATGAAGGGTGCTCTGCTCGTGTTAAGAAGATAACAGTCGACTCGGCAGGCTCGGGACTGTCCTCTGAGTCATCACCATCTTCCCTGGAGGAAGCGGATCATGTATGGACATTGGATCGTGAGATGCATCATGTATAGGGTGCCCACGAGACAGTAGATCGTTGAAGTCGAGACCAGACACACTGTACCAGGTGCGATACCCATTGCAGTCCGCAGATGCAAGAGTATATGTGTGGAGCGGCATGGAGCGGCCGCGTAGATAAGTAGGTAGGGATCAAGAATTGCAACTTCGTGCGCGTGTCATCGCCTCGAATCCATGCAGCCTTCTATCTTGTAAGGCAATGAGCGCACATGTCTCATGTTGTTCCCCATTTTTATTTTTGCAGGGAGCCAGAGACTGAACCTCCATGCCGTCTGCGATACGCGAGACGACTCGGTCCTGCTATCATTGCACTCGCTTTCTCTGTGCCCACCGTAATTTTGGACATCTATGCTCTAAACGAAGAAATTAAGCTCTGGCAGAGGCAGAGGATCACTCGAAATGAAGCTGAGTAAAAAGCAATAAGGCAGCGACAAAGGTAAACAGGTTGGAGACGTACGAGCCAGCAATTTACCTAGAAGATAATCCAGGAGGCGCACCGGCGTCCGTTGGATGTTGAGTACGCTCGACGATGGATCCACGGTGTTGAACAGCCCAATGTGCAACGGATGAGTTGAGCTGGAACCCCGGAGTGCAAACATACTTCAAATCATCCGAATCAATATAGTATGGTCTAGGTAGAGTTAATGTTAGTTTATCCGAACTTCCAGAGAAGAAAACCGTGGTTTGGCTAGGTACCTTGGGCTTTCTGAGGTAACTCCTTGATAATGGAGCCAGCAAACCCCAGCAACATCTACTTCGACACAATGGTAGAAAATCTCTGATCACTGGAGCACATCAAAAGTAAACCCTGAGGATTCAAGATGAACCTAGGATAACCCGAAGCGTGTATCCGAGCTCTGGTCTAGTGGTCTTTGGTGAATCCGCAGTAAGCAATGAGCTCGTCTGCTCTTACACACTTAGCCCCTTAGATACTGCGGCAGGTGGACTCGACGGTCGGGATGTAATTGTTCGCTGTAGGCCTTGGGAAGACGATCAGCAATCTTGTTTTTTTAATGATTGTTATTTGGAGGCATGGTGAGGCGCGGCTATCTTCTTCGGGGCCATGGATTGGACGGCAGTTCTGCCGTTCCAACTCTGCAAAGACTGGTGGGATCCTTGATGTGAAAAGACGTGCCCAATATACTACCGTCGGTGTCTTCTCCCCACTGGGTAGGCGGCAATCGTTATTGCATTTGTTGCGGGAGGAAACTCCGTCAAGACTGACTGATCGCCTTGCATCCCGGGCAACAGATGATGCGGATGTCTGGGCGAGTGTTCAGCGAGGAGTGTCAGTCTGATGGCGCCTTTGTGGGGACTCCATGAGCTACAATAGGGTTGATGTATTGGTGAAAGACGACAACATGTGACTCCGTAGCCTACGGCCATGTAATGAATGATCAGATGTACATGGAACTAGTGTTGGGCTCGGAGTATACTGTACCAACTTGGTACAACATCCCAGCGGGCAAATCCACACTGGGAATCGGGGTATATAACGTTGAGTAGGTGCAGCAATGAGTCTGAGTGTTTGGAATATGGTCTCTGAACGACGCCAACCCCGTGTTGCAAAGCTACCAGGCCGCGCTCACTCTGATGCACAGCTTGTTAGCCATGGTGCTCCCCGGGCATATCGTTATTTGTGTGTCTGTGATGGCAACTGAAGGAGAAACAGGTTGTAGAGGGATCGCCTCAATGCAGAACAACGAGTGATCGCGATGGATCTCTGGTATATGGGACGCGTCCGCCCCGTCCACACTGCACGCTGGGCGTCAGTGGACATTAGGCAGTTTTGCTGTGACCCGATGGCTATTCTTTCATGCAGGGGTGTTGGTTAATGTCTGACTTCATGAGAACTTAGGACGGCCATGACTCACTGACGTCAGATGCCTGCGCACAGCATGGTACTGGTCTAATATATATGCCATGGCTCCCGAAGGGACGAGGCTGATTTAAACCCGCCATCACACGCTGTTGTAGCTCCGAGGTAGCGCACCATGTGCCGCTATCAGTTTGCACTCGACTTGTTATCGCAAGGCTGTGGTTCAACAAATGAGCCGGAAGTATGTTATAATGTGAAAGTCGGAGGAGAACCAAGTATGCTCTGAGCCTTATAGGGAGGCGGGAAACGGGAAATGGAAATGGAATGGGGACCGAAGAAGACGGCTATATAACGAACAGTACAAGGCTACTATATATAGAGAGCTCATCGGGGTTGGAAGAAAGCCGAATTGCGATGAAAGGATGAAGAAATATATAAAGCCCGAAGCTAAGCCAGGATAGTAACGAGGTAGCATGGATGGACAGGGGTATCATATTCAAAGTCTAGACCACATTGAGTCATAGGGCACAGAGTGAGGCCGCCAATGAGATCTCCTCGCATCATTCGATATGCGCAGCGTTGGTTTCACAAAGTCTTCAGGTAGGTTTCCAGGGTTGCAATCACGATGCCCGTCAACGTCAATCCTCGCTATCCGGTGGGGTGCCAACTAGATGCATATACTTTCTGCCTGGGCTAAAGCTTTGCTCTTAGGCGTGCCCAGATGGGATGCTGTTTGCTTCTGCAGCCGTCTTGATTTTTAGCTTTCTGGGCACTTCCCGATGCACACCTACCTGGACGCAAGTATCTTTGGGCATGCTGACCACTTGCGTAGCTATACTTTCAGTTCGAAAGTAAGCAGATATTACTATGAGCTCTTATTCTGATTCGCTCGCTGTTGTCCCTCGTAGAGGCCAGTGTAATATCCAGCATAGTACCAGGCCATCATGAGGCTTTTCAGTCCTTCATCTTGGACTAAAATCAGGTTAGCTTTTCTTCGAGCCAATCCAACGACAATACATACCTTGTGATAGGGCGGGGTGAGGCATAGGAGCTGCTCCTACGGATCCAGGCCCAGCCGTTTGCTCCGTTTCATGGCCACTCCGTCCAGATGGCCGGTCTGGCCCTCCCGCAGTCTGAAAATGGTCAGTGTTGTGCCGTCCACCAAGAAAGCAGAGTGATATACCTGCGACGTAGCAACCTGTGGCACTTGCGGAATTTCGGCTGGAGCGGTGGTATTGGCAGCAGTGTCAACGACCGGCACGTCGACGTCAGCATCCATGTGGTCGGCCGACGCGTCCAACGGCTGCTCATCTTGCACCGCTTGAGCTTTCTCGGCAGCCTCTGCCTCTCTCAGGACATCTTCGACATTCTCGCCTTTGGCTTGGATGCTGTGGTAGAGCTGTTGTTGTTCTATCAGCGAGCGGATCACGTGCACGGGGCGTAGACCATACTTTGTATTCCTCAACAGCCTCATCCCAGCTCTGGACAAGGGCAGAGTCATCCCAGATCTCCTCCTGAGTGAGGGGTTTATTGGCATTTGATTTCCCCATGACGGCAGCGTGCGTAGAAGCAAACGGCGTGTGAGATGGTTGGGTGCGGAGAAGAGCTTCGAGAGCGCGGCGAGGCCCTCGGCCGGGCTCGATCTCACCGCTTGGCGGAGGAAAAAATGCGAGCAGAAAAAAAGTTTCCCGCACCTTTTGCGACCCTCCGATTAGAGTCCTCCAGGAACCGCCTGCGATTTTTCCCGACTTACAGCAGGATGGCCCCAGACAAGAAGGACAAGAAGCGCAAGGGTATGTACTGTCCTACCCAGAAGTTATTTTGCATCCAATCCTTTGGTGTGTCCACTGACGCTTCGCAGCTGCGGCCGCCGCTGCCGCCGATTCGCCCGCGAAGAAGACCAAGAAGGTCGAGGCCAAGCCCGCCGAATCCCCCAAGGACACCCCCAAGTCTATCCTCAAGAAGGCCAAGCAGAATGAGTCGGCCGCAAAGTACGATACCACTTCGAAGGCGAAGGCCAATGGCCAACCCGCCCGCCAGGTCAAGCCTCGCAAGCGTGCTGCCGATTTCCTGAGCGACAACGAGGATAGTGAGTCCGAGGCCGCCGTTGCCGAACCCAAGGACGCGAAGAAGCCCACCACCAAGAAGTCGAAGAAGGAGGACGGAACTGCTGCTCCCGCGACGAAAGCCAAGCAAGCCAAACCCGAACCCAAGGCCACCAAGGCAAAGAAGGCCGAGCCCGTCGCCGAAGAGTCTGAAGAGGAGGACGAGTCTGTCGCCTCGGATGCTAGTCAGAGTGAGGATGGAGAGGATGACCGCACGGCCGCCCTCATCAAGGGCTTTGAGAGCAGCGGTGACGAGGACGAGTCTGGCGACGAAGGCTTCAACCCCGACCAGCCGGTTCCTAAGATTCCCGACTCGAAGAAGGCCAAGCGCAAGATCTTGAAGAAGCAGAAGGAGAACGCCGGTCAGGCTGAGGAGCCTGGAACGGTCTACGTTGGGTGAGTAGATTCAACCGCGAGCTTGTGATTGCAGATCTAACATGTTGTGCTACAGACGCATTCCCCACGGTTTCTACGAACACCAGATGCGCGCCTACTTCAGCCAGTTCGGCGACATCACCCGCCTGCGTCTCTCTCGTAACCGTATCACCGGTCGCTCCAAGCACTACGCTTTCATCGAGTTCGAGTCGGTCTCGGTGGCCAAGATTGTCGCCGCCACCATGGACAACTACCTCATGTACGGCCACATCCTGAAGTGCAAATACGTCTCCCCCGAGCAACTGCACCCCGAGATCTGGAAGGGCGCCAACAGACGGTTCAAGCGCACCCCGTGGAACCGCATCGAGAAGAAGCGTCTGGACAAGGGCAAGACGAGAGAGCAATGGACGGAGCGCATCGACCGAGAGCAGAAGAAACGTCTCGCGAAGGCCGAGAAGCTCAAGGCTGTTCTGGGATACGACTTCGATCTGCCCCAGCTGAAGAGCGTGGATGAGGTCCCTGTCCAGGAGGCCAAGGCCATCGAGGCATCCGAGCCCGCCGCCGAAGAGCCCGTCAAGGCCATTGAAGCCCCCGCTGCCGAGGAGCCCAAGGTCGAGAAGCCCGCCGAAGATACCCCTAAGAAGAACAAGAAGACTAAGAAGGCCGCCCAGTCTCCTGCTGCGCAAGAGACCCCCAAGTCGGCAGAGAAGCCCGCCGCGAAGAAGACCGCGGAGGTAGCTGCTTCTCCTGCCGGTCAGAAGGCCAAAAAGGTGCAGAAGAAGACCAAGGCCAAGTCCAAGGCTTAGAGGGGGGGTTTCAATTCTTTCGTAATTCTTATGGCATTAAACCGTCTTACCCGGAGTTCAATCGATTGTACATGAAAAAGGGACATTATCTGGCTTCAACAAGCTGTGCTTGATACATGAGTTGTCTATCTGAAGTAGGCTGTAGATCTATCTTTCGTAGCTTAATTGCACTAGTCTCTCCTACCAACCATCCCACCCTCACCCAAATACCAAACCCTCATACCTCTTGCCTCAGGCACCAACACCAACCCAACCCAACCCAGGCACAAAGATCACATGAACCACACCCAAACGAGCCTAGCCCCCCACCACTCCCCACTGACTAATCGCCTATAAAAAAAACCCACCAACCCAATCCCCCAAAATTCCCTCTCTCTTTCCTCCCCAACTCCTCGCTCAAAGAATCGCATTCAAAGCTCACACACAGAGAATACCTCGTATTCTCTTTCCATCTCTTAATGCCTGCTTTGGGAGAAAGTCCCCGGACACCCTGACTGTTTTTAAATGTCCCTCGCGGGACCCAGTCAGGCAATGCGGAAACGCGCCGCCATAGAAGCAATTCGATAGCGGCTTATTGCCCGATTCCTTCCTCCGGTTGCTGATGCTGTATCCGACGCTGGTCTGCGCTTCGTGTGGACTGGTGGATTGAATGGTGGTATGGTGTTCTGCTGGAGGGGGGGTTGTTGATTTGGGTTGCCTTTCGTCGTGTTTGGATAGTCATGCGATTGCCCTCGTGCTGCTCTGGTCTCTTTTCTCCTCTCGTTTGAGAGGAGGGGGGCTGGGTGGGGGTAACTCAATGGGGCTCATTCTTGAGGCGAGGAGTTCATATTTCTTTTTTTCACTTTGAGTCTGTAGCTTATGGAAAGCGGTGTTGGGAGCTGATGTTTGTTGGCTCGCTCGCAGATGCTCTGTCGAAGGAGCCGGACTCTACCATTTTTTTTTATTGTTTTTGTTTTCAGTTATCTGTTCGCGTGATGATATACCAATCATAGAGTCAAGCCCTGAAACTCCGCCTACCATGGTTAGGAGTTGTTGACGATAAACGATTGTTTTCATATCTGATGAACATTACGGATACTTTTCGTATTGCATTATAGCTTTAATAATATGAACCTTTCGAGGGGAAAGAAGAGCCATCTTATTTTATATCCAACTCCACGTAGCTAAACATGCATGCATAACTCATTGCGCCTTCTTTTCAGCCTCCGCAGCAGGAACAGGGCCCGTCACTCCGCCTCTCTGCAGCAACACCGCCGTAACCACCTCCGCCATGGTCGTAATTGCCGTCGCACACACGTTACTCCAAATCTGGATGCTCACCGACCCGAGCGGTGCGCGGGGAAACGACAGAACCCACGCCACGTAGTATGGAAGCCAACCCTCCGGCAGCATGAAGACGGGCGTTTTCGAGTACCAGAACTGCAGGAAGAGCTTGAGACCGGATGTACCGAGCCAACGGGCGATTTTAACGGCCCAATCGAAGGAGGATTTCTGCGAAACGAGTTGCTTGTCTGTTGAAGTGAGCCGCTTGTTAGCTTTCGATCCAAGGGTGTAAATTGTAACTGTAGTTTTCAATAAAGCAATGTAGTGACTGGTTCCGACATACTGATTGATTCATATTCCTCCATCGTCTTGTCGTGTCGTCGTCGAAGCTTTGCCCATTTCGCAAACTCATCCTGGGAGCTGGTGTTGTTCATGTCCCGCTTTAGCTGGACGACCTCGCGCTTCAGTCGGTTTTGTTCTCTGGCTTTCTTCGCCGTGGGCGTCGGGACTTTCAGGTAGAGGAGCCATAGCTAGGATTTACTTGTTAGCTTCTTTCAACTCTGGTGTTTGTGACCAAGAATGACAGGTAGCTCGGGATGTGACAGCTGGAAGGTAAAAGCAGGGAAGCTGTGCCAGTTGCTCGACAAACATACCAAGTTATCAATGGTGCTGGCACCAATGGTGTTCACCAAATAAATGGCGACATGAATGAAGAAGACCGTCCACAGAAGCGACAACATGGTGGGCTAGAGATCGGTGCAATGTAGAGGGAGAGTGTGAGGAATAGGTCGAAATTCAACTAAGAGTAGGTTCCCGGTGAGGTGTAAAGACCACGAAGTTCGACCGACTTGCGCGGAGATAGTGCGTATGCCCCCAGACAAACAAATGTCAAGGGATAAGCCGGTGAGATTGAATACTGAGAAGCCGAGAAGAGAGGCAAGTCTGAACGAGAGAATCTGGCGATGGGTGAGAAAGCAAATGACGTTGTCACGTTGTTTCCCGCCCGGCGGCCGCGGCACTTCTGGCCCCGAGCTTCTTCATTGTTCAACCACGGCCGACTTCAACCCCATTAACGCCATGCTGCAAGGCGGGTGATTCTCAATGCCTACTCCTCCAGACAATCATACCGCATATCATGACCTCTCCCGAATATTCTCAGCCAGACACCAGGACAACCGCGTGCTAGAGATCGAGATACTCCCCCCCGGTCTCGGTCCGCTGCTACAAGATGGAAATTCGATCGGAATTACGAAGAAGCACCTGGTTCAGGCTTTCGTGATTGCCAGGAGAATATTTTTCGGTGCTTCTAACAAGGTCTCCGTCTTTCACAACGCCTGTGGCTACGAAGACGAGTGCGAGACCCCGCAGAATGAACCCCCAGTCCAGAAACAAAGGGAGGACCTGCTGAATGCCACCGAGATCATTCTCCTCTTCGACTGCGAGCACATCACAGCATGCAATTGGCGCAAAAAGCGTCTAACTGCTTTGATCCAGCGCCATGACCCGGCGGATGCTGACCACACCCATCGAGAGATGCTCGCTCGTGAATTAGACACAGAACTTTCCCTGATGACCACGTATCTGTGCTCTCCACTGCATCGCCATACGAAATCCCCGACGCTATGGAACCACCGCCTATGGGTATTAACGCAGATGTTAGGGCTTCGAAAAGCGGGGCTGGGAGGATCTTTCTCCCAACGAGAGGACAACGGAGGGCTGGCGTGGATTCATGAGATGATTAAAAAGGAGCTATCGCTTGTCCTTCGATCTGGGGAGCTGCATCCGAGGAATTATTATGCTTTTAATTATGCGCGACAACTCCTTGACATTTTCTTGAAGATTTGCGGAGGCACGGAAGACACTGCTGCCCTTGCTGGCTCGGTCATACATCTAGTCTTAGACTGGTGTCTCGCTCATCCAAGTGATATTTCCGGCTGGATGTTTACTCTCTACCTCCTCGACACCGTCCATGATGAACAAATCCACACAGACGGTATCGATCGGGTGCTGCGTTTCGCAGTGGACGTTGGCTGGGAAGGCGAGAGTCTCTGGACATTTATGGATTTGGCAACCCAAAGCCCAAGAGCAGGAGCGTTGACGAAAGACCTGCAATCCCGGCCTCCTTGGGATAGGTTCGCAGCACCGCTCTTGTCAGATGATAGACCGGAGAAAGGGTGGAAGGCCTGGTTGGGAAGAGCAAGAACCGTTTGGCTTGCGGGTCATATGGCGGATAACTGGGCGGATGGCTAGCCGAACCAGCAAGTCGTATGGGATGAGGCGGAAACCAGATGTCATGCTGATATCCGGTCCGCAGAGTTTCGGTTAGAAGACTATATATTGTACATGAACAGAACGTGGAAAATCTGCTGCACCTCATGCGCCGTCTTTATGCAAGATTTGAACGCTATCGGATCATATAAACGCCTTGCTAAATACCATGTGTCTCGTCACATGCGCCAACAGCGCACACCCAGTTGACAAGGCCTTCGCCACGGGTCGCAGTCAGGCCATATCGCAGGCCGTAATTATACCCAACATCAACGATATCCATTCTTGACAGCCGAGGAACTGTCTCCAAAATGGAATGTATACGGGGATTGGTGGAAATGCTATTCGAAAATCGGATGCGAGAATGGTATATATAGACAAGCATCGTGCGACGTCCGGTCTGGCTTGTACAACGTAGGTAAAGACGGGGTATCCTTATTTCTTCTTTGCCCCTGCAAGTGCGTCGGCTTCTTTCTTTTGATCGGCTAAACAAAAAAGGGATTGTAGTTAGTAAGATATCGAACAAAAGACAATGCAAACATCACATCAAGGCCTCACATACCCAATGCTTGCTTCGCTCTCATCCTGTCAGCGTCGTTTTCCTTTTTGGCCAGTAAACCACCCTTACCCAGCTGGGTAGTTTTTTTCTATGCAAACCGAGCCGGTTAATAGCCGGGAAAACATTAACATATGGATCCGGTGAGGAATCCTAACTTCTTGTTCCTTTTTCTTTTGGTTTTTCTCGCGGGATTTGTCTCTCTGGTTACCCCGGGCCATTTTGATTTGCTCGGGTGCGTCAAGTCACCGGTTCAGGCTTTTTTTCGTCGTATATAGAGTCCCTCTGAAGTAGTACAAGGAAGGGGGGGAAGCGGGAACTGGAAGAGAACTGAAGGATTATTTTTTTTGCCTCTGCGGGATTTTGAAGAACTGCATGGAAGGGTTTCCCGTCTCAGCAGGCCGCCGAGCCGCCGCCCCGGAATTCCTTCTTCAGGTGCTTCCCACCTGACCTCACTCCGAACATTGCTGCCCTTCGCCTCCCTCGTCGGAGCCACAGTAGCCCAAGTTTGTATATGAGCCCAGATTCTGCACATGATAATCTGTCGCATTCATGAAATGTCCTCACATGTATTGCTTTCAATCGCCCAGTCCTTCGGCCTCCAAGAGTACATCCACGACATCTCGTTCGGGTTCACACCAACCCCTCAATACCCGGACTGACGCCAGGGTCTCCGTGTGAAAAGCGCCTAATAGCACTTCCATCTTGTTTGTAGCCTGCGCTATCAGCTGTATTGCCTCAGCGACTTCCCCTTGGTGGAACCGAGCCAAAGCAGTGAATTTTAGGGTATAGGCATGATCTGAACCGAACGTGCGGACGCTGTCGTTGATGATTTCGTCGTCCAATTTTCTAATCTTATCACCGTGGCCACTCATTCTCCAATAGATACCGCACAGCTCACTCCTCCAGTCGAGTGTTTCATAGTGAGTCGGTCCATGTGCTTTTGAAGTCTGTTCAATAATCTGCAAGCACAGGTCCTCTGCGTTTTGCCACTCCTCAAGACTGGTGTAGATACTCAACAAACTCTCTTTGCAAGCTAGAGTAGTCCGGTTATCTGGACCCAACTTCTCCTCACACACCTGGAGCGTTTGAGTACACAACTCTTTCCCATCTTGTAGCTTGCCCAGCTCTTCGTAGATTGAGGCAAGATTGCGAGCAATGCCTAGAGCCCAGGGGTGATCTGGACCGTAGTTTTCTTTGTGCCAGTTCCAATCTCTGAATCTGAACTCCGCGGCTTTTTCCAAATCACCTCGTTCATAGTAGAGTGTCCCTAAACTGCCAATGGTACCCACCGTCATTTCATGTTCTTCCCCATAGACGGACCTGGCTGTTTCGAGCACTTCCAATAGCAGATCTTCCGCCTCCTGAAAGCGACATTGCTTCCTCCAAGTGTCCGCCAAAGACTGCATACTTCCTAGAGTCAGGAGATCTTTCTCCCCGTGGACCTTCTTCCTGGTAGTAACGAGGAATGAATCGAGTTCCTCAGCCTCCACCAGTCTGTCCTGATCCGAATATGTCGAGGCGAGACCGGCAATGCTCTCCAGGGTCTCTGGATGTTCTATACCAAATTCCTTTTTATTCTCCTCCACAATAAGGAGGTCAAGTTTCTCCGCCTCGTCTGTACGGCCCTGGGACCACAGGTAGAAGGCTATTCCTTCTTGGAGGTATAGCCTCCTTCTCAACAGCTTCCCATGTAATTCTGGTATGAAATTGAGCACCGACATAGCATGAGGCAGATAGGCAGCGCAGGTAGCCCAGTTTTCCCACACGGCATTTGGATAGATTTCAGCGAGGATGTCCATGGCTTGGATGGCTTTTTCTTCGAATTCATGCTCGATTATCAGCCATTTCCGCACAGTCAATTGCACGAGCCGGTGAATGGAGAAGTCTTGACTGTTTCCGTTTGCTATTATCAGCGAAAATGCTTTAAGCGTACCTAGCGCCTTCGTCAAGTCAAGCTTCTGGGTAATCTTTTGTTGCATCAGACTTGTTGGAATGTGATGTTGGTCAAGGAAAGCAATCAGGGAAAGCGCATCGATGGCGTACGGCTCATGCTTTCTGATATGATCTAAAGAAACGATCAGAGTGGTTGCAAGAGCATTTGGGGTTCCGCTGTCTCTTCCTAGCGTCTCGAAGGGCTCGCACAGTAAATTCATTCTGGTCTCATCACTGTCATTATGAAGCTGAATGTACTCGTTCACGGTGAGCACATTTTCTTGCATGAAAGAAGCGGCTTGCATGATCGCCAACGGTAGGTAATCGAGCAGCCTGGCAAGATCGTCCATATCTGATTCTGTAGGATAATCTCTGCTCAAAACGGATTTTATCAAGCATTTCGACTCTTCCTTGGTCATAGTTTCCACCTCGACCATGTTTTGTGCAATAGTCCTGGCGAATCTGACACCAGCAGCTCGGTTACGAGTTGTGATGAGAATCGATCCATAGGGGCTTTCTGGAAGGTACTGAAGGATTGATGAATCTTCTTCGAGCTGGGCAGCCGTTTTCGAAACACCGTGACCGTGACGCGTTTCTGACGTAAAGAGAGAGGCTTGGTCGGCATTATCAATGATCAATAACCAGCGTTTACATTGCTTTTCCAGCCACTGTTTAACGAGCATCAAGTTGTTATTATTCTTATCGTCTGAGTTCTCGATGTCGCATTCCCTGATGATATCATGGTAACCTTCTTGGAATCGACTGATACTGTTTGCGTGGATCCAGAATATTGATGCATCAGGATGAGCTTCATGTACTTGATGTGCGAGCTCAATGGCTATCTGGGTTTTACTGTTCTCATTAGTTCAAGCCTTTCTCAATGAAGAATTAGAACCTACCCGACACCGCCGAGACCATATAAGGCTACCCGAGAATGAGTTTTGCCCAGCGGCATGATATGCTCCGCTAGCTGGCTTAGAGTATGCTCACGGCCGACAAATCCGGGGTTACGTGCGTAAGGCATCATGACTATCCGGCAAATTACTGTTAGCGGTTGCATCCATTCTCAGTCTATAGCACTTACAGAAGGATGGATTTGCTTCATCAGCTAAGAGCATGGAGTCTGATTCACTGAAGCTACTCATCATTGCACGTGCCTCCGTCGCGGAGCTTGCAAGTTCGACAATCAAGGATGAAACATATCGATAGTCGTCATCTTCCTCGCGGGAAAACCTGCAGATAGCGTCATGATCGCCATTCAGTGCGATTGCTTTCTCACGCGAGTCTGGCAAACCAAGGACGGCAGAATGCTTTTCGACAATCTAGATTATTTGACCAGTGAGTCTCTTTCAGGACCGTTACCTAATCAGTCATGTGGCTGACTTACTATGCCAATGCCTTTGAATGGTAGGGTCTCATAAAAGCTCAAATACTGATAATTCTCAAGGAGCTTGTCAAAGTTTGCGGAGAGTTCCTGAGCATAAAGGCTTCCTCGCGCAAGAGCTTTCAAGAGCGTGTTACTTGCTGTTCCTAGCACAGTCCTCACGAGCTTGGCAGCCACGCCTCCCACACGTGCCAGTTGAGTTCCTCGATGAGGTGTGCCGAAAAACGCAATGCCGAATGTTGAAGTGCATATCGAGCCATAAGTTGCGCTGAGTTTGGCTTGAACAAGCGCCTGGCATCGTAGACCATAAGACAGAGCTCGAACGTAGCCTCTGACATAAGAAGCCTCATACCTCTTTGACAACGATTCCTCCCAGGCTATGAGCAATAAACAACAGCGGTCGGAATTCGCAGTTCTACACGCAAAATAAGTCTCTTCTACCAGATCAAGCGGTTCGGTCGCTGTTGAGTACCTCTCTCTCCAGTCTTAACCTATCAAGGAGAATGTGTGCCTGATCTCGCACACCAGCTGCAGAAGACTGGATCACGACTTTGGAATTGTAACTGAAGAGGAAGATCCTCGCTCGTGGTAATTGCTTGGGGAGGAAATCCCTAAGCCAAAGCTTGCCATTTGACTCCCAAGTCTTCTCAGCATGGTTCTTTTTGCTTTTAGGATTAAGGCCATGCACCGCGACAATGCTAGGATATGTTAGCAAGCAGGCATGATGCACTTACAGCAACTTACTCAATGTTCGGATCTGATCCAAGAGACAATATACGCAAATAATATTCGCACTGTGCGCTGTTATTATTCTATTCAGTGGGTACAGGTAGGCCCCGTACCATTGTGAATGCAATCTCACGATACTAGCTGAATTCAATGAGCTACCAAATCGTGATGGTGAATAGCAGTATATTGCCCTTCACAAGAGTGATTTATCTCTCCAGGCCGTGGGTTTCCCCTCATTAAAGCCGGTACAACCGCCCCTAACTAGTTCATGCACCCTGCTGCGCCGCAAAGACTCAGCTCGATAAGGGGACACCATGGGCGGCTGTGTTGCTTGCATGATTGGGCAAAGACATGTAGCGTCCAACATCCCTGTAGACTTGCTGCTTAGTGCCTCCGAGAGGCACTTGACCCAGGCTGTAGCTCATTCCGAAGCACCGCCTTGTGTGATCCGGAAGCAGATCGATGAGTACTTGCAAAGGCTTCAAGCAGGAGTGCTGAGGGGTTTATAGGAGGTGAATGGCATATCCTCGTATGGCAGGTGCGTGGGTGCCTATAGTATTCGCTACATACCGAGTGTACCAATACCACCACGTTACTAATGTTACTCACAATTATGGGGGAGCCAGTACCACTTGGGACTAGTTCTGTGTATTTGGTAACAAATAATACAGCAGATCTGTAAAGAATACGGATAGACGGAGTGGGTTGCCATCCACTTAAGACACCAAGCCAGCAAGAATACAGAGCGCTTAGCTCCTCCAGTCAGGGATTACTCATGGCTTCTTATACTCAATGAGGATAGTCAATCTTGGAACTTAGACTCCGGACAGGAAGGGAAGACCCAGCAGATGTCGAGTGGTTTCAGCACCCCACCACTCTCTTCCGTCCACTGCTCATCAGCCCAGTGACTATCTGCCACCAAGTCACACCTATTTTCAGACGGTAAGTGCTCACACTCAGGAAGCATAGGGAGAAGCAAGCGCCGGTCTGCAACCCGTCCCAGCGCCACCGCTCTTTTTCAACAAAATTGAAACCCAGTGTAAGCGCTGGGTAAGGGATCCATCGGAAACACAGGACGACAAGAATAGCGATCAAGCCAGCAAAGGGGTAAAGCTGCCCAAATGGGCAATGAATGTCTCCAAGACCCGAAATGAATGGCTATTGTTCGTTCAAAGGAGTCTTGAAGTGTTTCAGGCTCAGGCTCGCGCCTATTGTGTCTATTCTTGTCTTTGTTGGGCGAGTTACTGTCCGTCCGACAGGCGATAATATCTGCTGGCTTTCCCTATCCTCATGTTGATTCTTCCGTCTCCCGTTCTTTCTTTAATTCTCGAGTTGACCTCGTGGTTCTTTCTTTCTTTGCGAAGGCCGTATCAAATAGCACCGTGCTGCTGGTCAGTCCCTACTTCTCTCTTTTCGAGTTATTCTTTTGTTCAAAGTACAAAGGTGCATCACCACCAAGACGGACATTACCTTAAAACTTCATAAGGTACATATACACAATTTGCATACTAGACACATAAAGTTCGAGTTTCCTGCGGCTGAAGCGCAGACCCAACTGCAACCAAACCATGATGGCCTCGTTGAAAGAATCCCTGGCTGGCCCGGGATATGTGATTCTTAATGCCATTCGTGTGATAAACATCATTGTGTTTCTGGACATTATTGCTGCTAGTGTGGTCATGCTGGTCAAGATCTCCCTTTTAACAAACTTTTTCTTTTTTGAGGCTGTCTCTCATGTCGCAAATGCGGGAGTCAGCAGTGAGTAGCCTTTGCTCTCTTACACGATATTGAATGGCTAACTTGTAGACCCAATAGTATTCCTCATTATTTCCGAGCTTCCTGTTTTCCGTGGCTACTTTGATCGGAACTGGCCATTATTGGGGCAAGACTCAGGATTCATCACGTTGGCGATAGCAATGCTAATTCTAGGCGTTGGGGTCTTGGGAGACCTGAACACAAAAGCCACAAGCCAGGAGGCTCTTGGAATGGCATTCTGGCGGATTGTGCTCTCTGCCGGCATCCTAGCTATGATCATGAGTGTGGTCAATGCAATCTCGGTAAGTCGGCCTCGGATCTAGTGGATGCGGCACTAACCATATGGACTATACAGAGCTTTATTTTTGCGGATAGCGATCTGGGTGTCAGTGCACGACATGTGCGGGTCTATGGAGCAGTGGCACCCCAGAAAGTGATGACGCGAAGTGGCAGTCAACGCTCCTTTCAGCTCGGCATGAAGAGGGAAGAGACTCTGCCGACATACAGCCCACAAAGCTCGGTCAGAAGGCAGATGTCGATGCGGCAGAATATCCGATTCCCTCTGAAGATTTCTTCGCCAGTCAACCCGATCAATCTGAATGATGCGGCGTCATCGAAATACTCGAGGAACTCCGCAGGGTTGACGATTCCCGACCTCGCCCATCACCCGGCAATGCAGTCCAATCAGATCTGACAGGACGAGCCGGGCTACTGGACTTTTGCCATGACCGACTTGGGGGATCTTGATGCAGGGCGATCATTTGCGTTGGCGTTGGCAGTATGGGAATTAGCGAGCATGGGCAATTTGGCATGTTTAATATTTTTCGGGATTCATGCTTTTCTTTCGCAATTCTATTATTGTAATAGTTTCACTTTCACAGCAATTACGGTAGTATGCTTGAAGCTCTGAGCTATCTCAAATGAAAACACCTGTTATGTGATCTGGAAACCTCGGAGTATTTATTATGTTTTACTTTTCGATGGTTCCCCTGATTCGCGGGCCTGGCCACTAGTATGTCTGTCCCTTGGCGCCGGCGATAAGATAAAAGCCCGCTTGAGGCCAACTTCCGCTTCTTGTACCGTCCGGAATACCATCACCGCACAACTACTCTCGGGCGATGCGACATCGCCAGTATACTTCGCTCCGGAAAGATGGGTGAACTCGGGATTTCGTTCTCTACGTACGTGCAGAACACCCTCCCCACCCCACTAGCCAAATACTAACCTCCCCCTCCTCCAACAGCATCAAATCGGTCTTCATCTTCTTCGCGCCCATCATCATCCCCCGGGCAATCAACTACTACCGCAGCCTTCGAGTCGCCTTAGCCACACGTCCATCCCCTCGAGCTCTCCCACAAGATGCCAGCCGCGCCCTAAACGTCCTCTTCTGCGCCATCACCCTCTTCTTCTGCCTCAGCCTCCCCTTCAACCCGCACGCGCCCTCCCAAAGCATCTTCACCCTCACCCACTCGCGCATCACCACCTCCACCGACATCATCTTCTCCCGGCTCGCCCGTCTTCGCCCCAATGAAACCCTCACCCCCACCGACATCCTCCTCAAATCCAAATTCACCTCTGTCGGCGCCCGCAAACTCTACCTCCGCTTCGGCCCCGACCCCCTCACCCAATGCGCCTTCTGCTCCCTCGATAACCTCCACACCTTCGCCCTCTACCACCTCCCCTTCCACCTCTTCCTCCCACACCTCTTCCACCTCGCCATCATCGGCCTCACCACCGCCGCCCCCTTCGCCGGCCCCGATGCATCCAAATGGCGTAAACCCTTCACCATCGCCGCTATCGCCCTCGCCCTCCTCGACATCTACATCGTCCTCACCTACGATCCCATGCAATATGCCTCCGCGGCCGTGCGCGCCGGCGTCGCCATCCCCTCCAGCTCATATTACCAGCTCGGATTACTCCGTCCTCTCGTTTTCGCGGTCTTTGATGGCGTCTGCGCCCTACTCATCTATCTCTCCGCGACGCGTCGATTCTTCTTCGCCCCGCCCTCGCAGGCTGAACAGGTTGATCAGCTCGTTTTGGCGTCCTTGAATGCGCTCTCTGGCACGACGTCAAAGTTACATGCTGTGAGTGTGGCGCGGAATGCGGTCGTTCGGGATAAGGTTCTTAAGGATCGGGATGACGCGTATTGGCGGACGGTGGTGGCGATGAATGTGGATAATCCGGCGTTGAAGGAGATGTTTGTTAAGGGTGGAGGGGGTGAGGGGGGTGGGTCGCCGGCTCCGGGTTCGATTTGGGAGGAGGAGGAAGTTGTTCGGGCTATGTCGAGGGCGATGGCTGGACAGGGGGGTGTGGATTTGGCGAGGTTGGGGGTTGAGGCGTCGGAGTATGTTAATGGGGTTACGGCGGGGTTGGAGGGGAATTAGATGATTGATTGATAGATAGAGTGGTTTGATTTGGTGGGTTTGGTGCATGGGTTGTATATTGTATGTATGTTTGGTAGCTTGTATCTGTTTATTTGACTAGAATCTGTCAAGTATATGGGATGGAGAGTCCCTTTTGCTATGTCAAATTCTATCTTCATAAGATGTACAACTCAATACTGACCAGTATACGCATAGGTAGCCCAGACTACGACAGTACCTAGATAGTATCTACGCAGAATCAGGCCCTCCAGTCCGGACTCCCCGTAAGTAAGTAGAGCCAAAGCACCCACCCAAACCCCAACCAAGAACCAGCAGTTCTGTACCTGCGGTGTATCTAGGCAGCCCGGAACCCAAAATAGCTAGACTCATCTGCGGGGATCGCCGACGCCGGGATCTCACCTCATTAGCCACTACCCAGTACTAGTATGGAGATCGGGGTAGTAGTAATTCCAGTCTTCTAGATGGTTTTGCTGGACGCCTGGATCCAAACACGGAGGGCTCTAGGCAACAACGCTTTTCACCGTTGCACTGCCACGATTACTCCAATCCCCATATTGGAGGTGCCACAATGCATGGACCCGTTATGACATATGTCAGTGTCATTGGGCGGGTGGAAGGCTTCCTTGACTACGGAGTACCGACTCCGTACGGAGTACTCAGTAGCTACAGTTAGCTGCTTCAGGCATGCCATACTAGGTAAGTAAGCTTCAAGTGGATGGAAATTGGCTAGTCCGATTAGTTCTGTCCATCTGTGAGATTTTAGATCGGTTTGGAGCCAGTAAAGTTGACCGACTTACCAGGGTGTCGCGATTTTCTGTGCCAATTTGTCTGGTCCGGGTATTTTGTGCATTGCTATTTAATCCCCGGATCGGAAGCAACTCCTGCACCGTCGCTCTTCTTTATCCTGTTTCTTCTGTTGCAGCTGGTTGCCAGCTCATGGGATCAAGACTAATTATCCCGCTCCTACTATAATACCATTGGAGATGGTTGCCTCTTCCTCGCGTGTCCGCAGGGAGCAGCCTGTGTCGTCCCGGACAACACCATCATGGTTCCAGAGGAAGATCACACCGGGACTACTCTCCCTCTCCCGGCTCGCATCCTCGCACCCGATACATACGGTGGCCGTCGTGGCCTTGCTCATGAGCTCCATATACACCAGCCTCCTGGAAGACAGTATCTTCGATGGAGGCAACCCCGGCCGGAAGGCAGAGTGGTCATCGCTCACTGCGAGTAATAGACGCCTCTACACGAGCTCAGAATCCGATTGGAACTGGCAGCTGGATGATTCCGATGCCCCAATTCCCACTGAGGTCGACCATACCGTGCTCCTGACTTTGGTATTCCCTGAGATGACCGAAAGAACATTCGCGGAATCAATGACGCCAATGCTTCAATTGCCTGGCAACCTGTCCATCACGCAGTTGCCCCCCACAGCCAAATCATTCAACACATACAACAAGGAGCATGTCCTTGCTTTCTCCCTTCCTTACAGCCAGGCATCTGACTTCTTGGCGATGGCTCAGGAGGTCCCGTATAGCAATCCAGGTCAGGAGTTAGACCACGGAGAGCAGCGAATGTGGATAATGAAGGCCGCACGAGTACAAATGCAGAGCAGCCTAACGAATTGGGCAGACGATGCCTGGGTCGAGTTTGTGGACCTGCTCAAAAACTCCCAAACCCCTGATATTGCCATTGTGCTGCTTGGATATGTCTTCATGCACATGACGTTCGCCTCGTTGTTCCTTTCCATGTATCGCATGGGCTCGAAGTTCTGGTTGGCCACAAGTGTGCTATTCTCATCTACATTCGCCTTTGTCCTTGGTCTGTTCGTCACTGTCGAGCTTGGAGTCCCTATTAATATGGTACTCCTTTCCGAAGGCTTGCCATTCTTAGTGGTTATAGTCGGCTTCGAAAGGTATGTTGGCCTCACGCGGGCCATCTTGACACATGCCACGGACCGTCGCAGCTCAACACATGATGAGGCCTCTTCTGCAATTCAGTCCGCCATCGAGTCTGTTATCAGCGACAAGGGATTCGATATCGTCAAAGAATACGTGATAGAAATCGGAATCCTTGCAGTAGGAGCATTGTCCGGGGTACAGGGAGGGCTAGAGCAATTTTGCTTCTTGGCTGCATGGACTCTTTTCTTTGACAGCATACTTCTCTTCTCGTTCTACACCGCAATCGTTTGCATCAAGTTCGAAATAAATCGGATCAAGGGACACACCGACATGCGCAGGGCGCTAGAAGAGGACGGAATTAATTCCCAAGTGGCCGAGAATGTGGCCATGAGCCACAGCAAAAGCCAGCCAGGGAAGATTTTTGGCAAGAGTGCGCAAGTCCCTAGGTTCAAAGTCCTTATGGTCGGCGGATTTTTCCTAGTGAATATTGCGAGCATGTGCATGGTTCCCTTCCGCAATACACACTCGGTTACGGACATATCAGATTGGACTCGCGGCCTGGGTGGTGGTGTGGTGATGTCTCCGCCGGTCGACCCCTTCAAGGTAGCCTCCAACGGACTTGAGGTGATCCTGGACAGGGCCAAGTCAAGCGGTCAGGATACAGTTGTTACAGTACTGACCCCTATCAAGTACGAACTGGAATTCCCATCTGTCCACTATGGCCTTGCCGGCATGGAAGCGTCCCATGATGAGGACATATTCCTTGACCTGGGTGGATACGGTGTCGGTGGCCGCGTCATCGGTGGTTTGCTCAAGAGCTTGGATGACCCCGTCTTTTGCAAGTGGGTAATTGCAGCCCTGGTGCTCAGTGTTGCCCTCAATAGCCATCTTTTTAGCGCAGCTAGACAGGGTGTTAAGACGACGACTACAACGGGCCAGCCTACTACGCCCGAAAAGCCGGACATCTCACAAAGGGTTGAACCTTCACCATGCGAGTGCCAACGAGCTGTTGTTCCATCCCCAGTCGCAAATGGGTTCTTAGCTGGTGATGAATCGACTAAGGCCAAGCGCACCCAGGAAGAAATAGTGCAGATTCTCTTAGAGAAGCGCGCCCATGAGCTGACTGATGAGGAAGTTGTCGAACTCTCTATGTGCGGAAAAATCCCCGGTCATGCGCTGGAGAGGACCTTGAAAGATTTCACTCGTGCCGTAAAGATTCGTCGCACCATCATATCTCGCAACAAGGCTACAGCAGATATCACAAGTGCTCTTGAACAAAGTAAACTCCCATATGAGAACTATGATTGGTCTCGGGTCTTTGGTGCGTGCTGCGAGAACGTTGTGGGCTATATGCCAGTTCCGGTGGGCTTCGCGGGTCCTATTATCATTGATGGAAAGAGCTATTTCATCCCCATGGCGACTACCGAAGGAGTCCTTGTCGCTAGCGCGAGCAGAGGAAGCAAGGCTATCAACGCTGGTGGCGGTGCCGTGACGATGTTAACAGCTGATGGAATGACCCGGGGTCCTTGTGTTAGCTTTTTAACCCTACAGCGCGCGGGGGCTGCTAAGATCTGGCTTGACTCGGAACAAGGCCAAATCACGATGAAAAAGGCCTTCAACTCGACGACCCGTTTCGGACGACTCCAATCGATGACCACTGCTATCGCCGGCACGAACCTTTATATCCGCTTCAAGACCACTACTGGAGATGCCATGGGCATGAACATGATCTCCAAGGGTGTTGAATACGCGCTAGAAGTCATGAAAACTGCTGGGTTTGAGGACATGAAGATCATAACCCTGAGCGCCAACTTTTGTGCCGACAAAAAGCCTGCAGCGATCAACTGGGTTGAAGGGCGAGGAAAGAGCGTCGTTGCTGAAGCCATCATCCCCGGTGATGTAGTCAAGAGCGTACTGAAAACTGACGTCGAATCCATGGTCGAGCTCAATGTTGCGAAAAACATGATCGGGTCGGCTATGGCAGGATCTATCGGAGGATTCAACGCGCATGCTGCCAACATGGTCGCGGCCATCTTTATCGCGACAGGGCAGGATCCGGCGCAGGTTGTAGAGAGTTCGAACTGCATCACCATTATGAAGAAGTGAGTATCCCCCCTCAACACATATGGATGGCTCTAACCATTCACCGGTAGTCTTCACGGCTCGCTCCAGATTTCAGTATCCATGCCCTCGATTGAGGTCGGCACGCTGGGAGGTGGTACTATTCTGGAGCCTCAAAGTGCCATGCTTGACACACTCGGGATCCGAGGACCACATCCCACCGAGCCGGGTGCCAATGCCCAGCAGCTCGCCCGCATTATCGCCGCCGCTACTTTAGCAGCGGAGCTGTCGCTCTGCGCCGCGTTGGCCGCGGGTCATCTTGTTAAGGCACACATGCAGCATAACCGTGCCACTCCAGCGAAGTGAAGTTTAAACGCTGTACATACTGCATATATAGTAGGTGGGAGAGCGCCATGGGTAGATAGAGGGCTGCCCAGTTAGCATACGTGACCATGCATAGAGATCGCATCAGATGCAATGATTATCAGCTTATCAAGAATGCAAGCTACTCTGCTTCTCCGCATTTTCAGACTAGCGCGGTGAGAAAGGTTCGCCCAGCTCAGGCCATCAATCCTTTGTTCCGTGATTGGATTCCGGTGATCAGACGACGAGCGATCCCTTTGTGCGTTGCAAATAAGAGAATGCGGGATAGCCTTTGGGAGGAGCAGGTGAGAGGATGGCCGACGGCGATTGGGTCCAGCCGTTCCCTGCTTTCATTCCCTGCAACCTTAGTACCGTACTCCGTACTGGTAGGGGAAAGTGACGGTCAGAAGCATGGGCGGTGAGCCGCGTTCCCAACTGCCGTGACTTGGGAGTGACCAGTGGGCTCCCTGGGATTATCGAGGAGCCAACAGCGAAGCCATGGGACGGTAGATGTCCCCAGGAAGTCCCCCCAGCCAGAACCACCGCGTACGTAACAACGAGTGGGCCGAAAAGCCTTGAAACCGACGTGATACAATCGATACGTTCCCCTCATCGGTAATTTGTATATATTTTTTTTAGATCGCCCGCTTTTCTCTCTCCTCCTCTTCTGCTTCTTCGCCTTGCCTTTCCTCTCCCTCCTCTCCGTGCCATCGACCCGGGAATTGGCCATCTTGATCGGCAACCCAGTGGACAGTTTGTTTGGGTGCGATCGAGAAGTCCGAAATCCCTTCACCCGCCCAGGCCCGTGCCGGCAGAGACACAGCTGGGTTTCGAACCAAATTAATCCAAGCCCGCCCACCAGGGAATCAACCTTCCCCAAGCCTACCGATTAATCAATCCCAGGTACCCGCCGTGGAACCGCGGGCGGTGCTCTCTGCCCCCCCGAGTCTGTCTCAGGTCTCAACAAGTCAACATAAGCTGCTGCTGCTACTCACTCCCGCTCACTGGGCGGGAACCACTTTCGCCCGCTCTCGCTAGACCACTACAGACCACTCACTACGTACCTCTCCGTCCCCGTCCGTCACTCCGTCGCTCTCGCTCCCTCCCTCTCTTTCTTCCGGCCAGCTTGAGCTCTCTTCAACTTTTCCCCTTCCCCCCTCCCTTGGTCGGTTCTCTCCCCGCCATTGGTCACGCTCCCTTTCCGCAGAACAGTCGCTACTGCTGCTAGGGTCTGTGATCCCGGTTCCTTCGCTTTTCCTTTTCTTGCCATGGCCAGAGACGCGGCCTCGCCGGCCTCGCAGTCGGTCCCGGAGCTCAATGCCCGCATTTCCACCTCCAGCGGCCACCACCGCCCTGCCGTCAAAGAAACCACGTTCCGGGAATGGATGCTGGCCAACCAGATCGGTATGAACCAATCATCCTGTCTCCGAATCTAATCCATTCGTCTGTCCACCACAAGGGAACCTTGAGTGCTAACCAGGGCGTTCGCATAGGAATTTCGCTGACCATTCTTTCCATGCTACTGGCTGTCCACCACCTTTACCCTTCGCTGAATCCGTACACCGCCCCGTTTTTCCAACTTTCATACTATCAGCCCGCCTCCGGAGATTATGTGCAAGGATGGGATGACATCTACTTTATCGCCAGCTCCGCAATTGCCTTCATAGCCATTCGCGCGATTGTCATCGACTGGATGCTCCAGCCATTGGCGCAACGATACGGATTGAAAAGAAAAACATCTCTTCGCCTGGCCGAACAAGGCTGGCCCTGTTTGTATTATGGGTTCTCCTGGGGACTTGGCATGGTGCGTACTCTACATTACTAGCTCCGGCTTGATTGCGCTTGTGTGTAGCCGTATGTGCCCGGCGTGCTAACCATGGAACGCAGTACATTTGGTCCAACTCGTCCTACTGGGGCGACTTCAGCGCCATTTGGGATCAATGGCCCGCACGTAATGTTTCGGGTTTGATGAAATGGTACCTCCTGGTGCAATTAGCGTTTTGGGTGCAGCAGCTCCTGGTCATCAACATCGAGGCGCGCAGAAAGGACCACTATCAGATGCTGACCCACCATGTCATCACCATCTCCCTCTTTGGATCGGCTTACATCTATGGCTTCTACAACGTTTCCAACGTGGTCCTGGCGCTCATGGATATTGTAGACCTGTTGCTACCGGTGGGTGATGCCCTTCTTTCCATTGGGCTGACGCGAGCTAACTTGAAGCCCAGGCGGCCAAAATTCTCAAATATCTGAAGTTCGAGCTGAGCTGCAATATCGCCTTCGGTGTATTCATGGCTACATGGCTGGTAACGCGCCATATCTACTACCCACTACTATGCTGGTCCATTTACAAGGACGTGCCAGCAAGGATGGCATACGGCTGCTACTCCGGCGCCACTGCGGAAATGACTTCCGCCGACGCATATCCCGACCGGTGGAGATACCTCCTTTCTCCCTTCCAAAACCTCAACGGCCCAATCTGCATGAACCGCACCGTCAAATGGATCTTTCTTTCCTGTCTTTTGGCGCTTCAGACCCTGTCTCTCATCTGGTTCACTATGGTCATTCGGGTAGCGGTCGGAGTGATCCGCACTGGTAATGCCGAAGAGCCTCGCAGCGATGACGAAGACGAAGAAGAGGAGAACGGGGCGGGCAAGGATGGTCCCAATGGTACCTCTGTTGTGACCGACGGCTCCGGTGCCGAGTGGCGCCGAGCCAATGCGCCTTCGAATGTGCGGCCCCGTGGACGCGGACGAGTCCGTCTTGGCGACCAGAGTGACCATAAGGCATTGCTGGGTCGGATCGGATGCGACAAGCCCACCTAGACGGTTGATTGTCATTGTCTTTGCGTTTCTCTTATTCTAATGATATCATGGATGTGGATATGGACATGCTGAAAATGTTGATATCGAATGAATATCAAGACATTGCCAGCAAAAGAAACGAAACGAAAGAGATACAGTTCGTGTGGGAAAAGTTCTAACCATTCATACTATGTTTCAGTTTTCAGCAGGTTCTCATCTTGTCTTTGCGTTTGATACCATTGAACTCGATTGGTAGTGGTTCTATTTGTTTTGCATTGCAATTTTTCCTTTTCCATCCCCCCGCTGGTCTGTTGATACGGAAGTGCACGATGATCCATTCTTCTAATGCGTGATGCTACTGTCGTTGCTGTTGTTCAGAGTTATATTAGATGACGTTGCTGGTCGATCCATGCCGATGCCCGCCTATCGAGGGTTGCTGTTCTTGTGTGGTTTAGGGCCGTAATACAATACCCACTGGTTGATGAATCGTTGTATGATAGCCTCGGCAAGAGATAGATGCTTACGAATTGAGCTAGACATCCTTACGCGTCCTGCCTAAAATACCCAATCCTTGTACTTCGATGAGTGATGGTACTAAATATTACACTAACATGTACTACTTCGTCTCTAGGAGTAATCCATTCCGACAGGAAGGCGCGGCGACAAGCACTCGCTCCACCTACGTGGTTTTATTCTTCATTCCTCCTTTATTGTAATCTCTACCTATCCAGCTCTATCTCAGTCTAGATCAAATGCCAAGGAAATTTCTCCCCAATGAACAATCATGCACCCTTGCTGAGGAGTGTACTCATCTCATAGGACGCCCAAACACCGTCCATCCATCCATCCCATCCATTGATCCGTCTTGTCTCATTCATTGTAAACAGCACGCATGCAACCCCACGAAGCCAACGCCCGAGTGGGCGTGAATGCAGATATTGATAAAAAAGAAATGCCATGTATGGACAACTCCAAGTCACATGAAAACAGGTACGTTCATATCTCTCACGTCATGGGTCGTAACAGAGGATAGGTTGAAATTGAGGATGTCTTCGCGCATATGGGCTTCATTCCAGAAGTAGTCCGGGGAGTCCTGATCGCGGAGACGCTTTTGTTGGCGGGCGGCGAGAGCGTCAGAGTCGATGTGGTCTGATCCGAGGGCACACTCTTGTTGGGTGACCATAAAGTCGATGAGAACTTGGCGGAGACGGTCCCAAATGGTGCCGTGGCGTTTCCATTCGAGGCGCTTGGAGATGCGCACCATGCGTGACACGATCCAGCATCGAGCGCCGGTGTCTCCGGGGTCGTTTGGTGGGTAGCCGCCGTTGTTGAGGAAGAGCCAGAGCACCGAAGTAATACTGGGATTGGTGAAAGGGTTGAGTTTCTTGATTTCTATGCTTAGCCAGTCCAAGTAGCCGTCGAGGCAGGTTGAGTTTAGGTAACAGTCGTAGAGTGCCATAGCGAGGAAGAAGAGGCAGGCCATGCAGGTGTATTCGTCGATGAAGCGGATATCCCGGATTCCGTGGTCATAGTCGGGAAGCATGGTGAGAATCGTATACAGTGGCGTGCCAGGGCTGAAGTGTTTGGCTCGCTGAGGGGTAGTTTTTGGTTTTAGGGTGTAAGGGGCATCCAGTGCCAGGCGTTCTAGTTCGCGGAGACGACGAAAGAATCGTAAAAAGTCTTCGCAGGCGCGGAAGAGCTCACAAAGGCTTTCGGGATCTTCTGCAGTTGTCGAATCGTGGGGGACTGCGAGGTGTAAATTCGAGTCCACAAAGTCGAGAGAGGGAGTATCTAACACAGCGCCAGTCCAGGGTAAAGAGGTGCTGACGATCGCCTTTGAAGCGCAACTGAAATCCACCCTGGGCATGGTTAACCGACATCGTTGGTAAAAGTGGCCAAAGCAGATTACCAATACAGCACTTTCTCTAGGAAGGGACTAGAAAGCCGCATGCCTTGCATTCCTCCCCGGCTTCGAATCATCGAAGCCAAACCTCTGAAATGCATCCGCTCTATGGATGCATCCTTGGACCATTTCTCCAGGGTGTCAGTCATTTCCATAATAAAAAAGACGCAGCGAGCCACAGTACCTCGATGACAGCCATTGTGGCTACAGCGTAGATGGTTCCGTCATACTGCCCAGTAGAGTCCGCTTGGATGCGCTCATTCATTAACCGCAGCGCTCGCATCTTATGGGTCAGACTTTGGACGGATTCGGTTTTGCCTTCGACACCCGCACGGTGCTTCGAAGCAATAGCGAGCATGGCCTGGAATGGCAGGCCATCATGCAGTGCAAATTGCCGGAATATCTCCATCATGGGGTTATTTGCAATTGAGTCGGCGAACTTATACATCATAGACGGGTATGTCACCACAACTATGGTACATGTAAGCTGCAGTCAGGAAACCAGTCGATGTGCAGTTTAGAACGCAAGCAGCGTCTCAGTCTCGGGGTAGCACGTGGGATGCAGTACAACGTACAATGTTGGATCAATTCATGGTCTGTGTGACTAACAGGGATTGGATAACAGCTAAAAGGGTCGCGAAGCGGTCCTTCCCCGGGAGTGGATCGAGGATCCGAAGCGTTAGGTCTAGGTTTGTGGGCAGCAGGTGAAGAAGATGCCTCCTCGCGTTTGACTTTATGTAATTTAGGGATGAGCAATCGTGATGGACCCTTTGGCTTTTCTGGACTGGATCGGTCCTCCTCGCTACTCGGGGAGCCCTTTTCGGACTTGGTAGCAGGCTCATCTTGGATTTCTTCTACCGGAGAGCACACGAATGGATGGCTGTCCGGTAGAGAGCGAGTGGTCCAACCGCCGACAGGCACACGCGCGGTCCCTAGTCGAGCGATGCTGTCCAGGCGCCGCTGATGCATATACTGGCGCATAGCATGCCGGCGAACCTGGCGCCGGGACTCATTATCGGTGACTAGGACAAACTCGAAGTTCCTGGAACCGGATTGCTGAGTCGGTCTAGAAGACCGGTCTTTGGAGGACGCCGAGCGGTCCCCCGCATGATTATTGGAAATGGGACGAGCATGCGGAGGAGCTGGGGGACTATCAGCGTTCACATTTTGGAACTTGATATCTGCTTCCGCGCCGGTTCCGGGGTTGGGGCTACCCTCCTCCCCCATTATCTCATGATTCGACCTGGACCGGCAAACAAGTAGTACCGGTCAGGCACGGGGATTGGAACCTGGGGGGGAAAAGACCGGGGTGGGGAACAGGATCTCTGCAGCTCTGACAGTGGAGAAGACCGGGGGCCGATAAGTTCGATAGGGCAAAACCGTCATCACACGCTGGGATGACTACTTAGACTAGGCCCGTGTCCGCGAGGGATGGCGCATAGCTGAGGATGTCGTTGGACTGTTCCAAAGTTCGAAACTCCAATGTTCGCCGTCAGCCCGATTTCCCCTTTGGGCCACGCCGCCCCACAGCCGCGCCCCACGTGATGATCGCTCGGCTGACTCAGCGGCCTCCCTCGTCGCTTTTTCTTCTTTCTCTCCTCTCTCGCGGCAAGAAAGTTGGATAACCCAGGTCTTCGTGGCTAGCATGATCCGAAAGGCATGGCTACGGGATCTTGCTGCCATCTATTTCAGCCCGCTAGCGCTCTCCGGGGGATGGTGGCCAGGCTCTCGAGAAACAAGCATTGGTACTCCACCTTCCGGATCCTCCCTCCCCATGGGGTAAGCCTAGCAGTTGCGACCCTTGATTTGATAGTCGGCACACGTAATTCACGATCATGCCCTAGTAGCCTCCTATTGACGATGCAGCGTCACTAGTGTCTCCATCGTGGTGGGCCGATGGCCGATGCAGCTTTATCAAGCTTTTGTCATCTAATCTAAGGTTCCGAACCCAACCGCATCCACAACCAAGTGCGCCTGAGGGGCATCAGAATGACATAGGGGTGCTCGGATTCCCGGGTTTAGTTGAGTCCGATCAGACTGAGGAGCGACCTAGTATGCTCATAGAAGTATACCTACAGAATATGGCCAAAGGATGAGGAACAGATGCGTGACCCTCCAGACTAACATTCAATCCCGATCTGGCAACACAACAATAGTCGCATTTCTCTGCTTTTGTCTCTCGGTTGCAAGGCGGGGCATGGTTCGTCAGAAACGGAGTTTGCCGGGTTTATTGGGGATATGACGGTCATCGTCCACTCAACCGCCGTTTTCTCGATACTTCGCCAGGGCCGCCATGATTCCTTCACTCATCTCCTCCTGCTGACCCGTTTCCTGTAATTGACGGTCTTCCTCTGCTAAAGGCGTTTCTGTGTCAATGCTTTCAGATGTTCCCAACCGGGTTGCTCCAGTCATATTTTGACCCTCAACAGCCTCGGTTGTTCGGGTTTCAGTAAGTCTTCCAGGAGCAGTTGTTTTCTTCGCCGGCTCCACCCTAAAGCCTTCTCTTACTGTACTGGTCCACTGCCTGACTTTTTTCTCACCCCACCCGGGCACTGCACCAATCTGCTCTGGCCGGGCATTAATTGCATTCTGCAAGCTCCCAAACGTGGATATCAGGCTTGCTGCATCCGACTTATTGATGCTCCGGGGTGTCGTGACAAACTCGACAAGAGATTCCTTGTACGACTGGGCTTGTTGCGTGCGAATAGCCGTTGGTTGAGAGTTCTCGGATGATTTGAATAACTCAAGATAGTGTGCAGCTTCGGGTGCGGACCAGCAAAGGATCAGCGTCATGTTGTTGACTATTGACGTCTTGGAGAGCTCTTTCAGGCTGTCTTCATGGTTGGGAATATCCACGATAACCAAGATGATCCGGAGCAAATATTTCCCTGCTAGAAGACGGATCCGCGAGTAGATGTACTCGGGATGTAAGCGGTGGTACTTGAGTGAAAGAAACAAAGCACAGGTCGTGTTTCCGACCACATAGTCCGCCGGAATATCAGCGTATTCCCAGGGCAGTAGCTTGATGTGGTTCAATATTGGATTGCCCTTTTGTCTTGTTGAGACGAGTATGGCCGACGGGCCAGACCTGCTCGGAAGTGCCTGCGGTTTGGGCTGTTGTACTTTGGACGGTGGCTGCGGTGTCGAGACACCGGATGCGCGGGGAGTAGAATCCAAACTGTTCTGTTCGTCCATTTTGTCCTCCATTGGTGCGGAATAAGCAGAGATTTTACTGCACCACACGCCTCCCAAAATGTAAGCTGGCAGGACACTTGATGTTGTCATTCCGGTTTACACCAAGTCTTGGCGGAAAGCTGTCTTGGCGGGTTCCGATCCGTAATTACACTCACCACGTGACCCTGGCTTCACGAGACGATCAGGAAGTTGGACAATGGCAGAGAGAATAGCATAGGGAGCGCGTAGCATAGAGTTTATCACTCTTAGATTCACCATATAAAGGAATATAGAAGAGATGCACAATACGTATTGCTATGTTGCGTGTAAGGTCAGTTGCACCGTGGATGATGATAAACTACTGCTCTCAAAGAGCAAAATTGACATGCACATATGCTCAATCACGAAGGAATGTACTATGTAGTCTCCCAGAATAGAATGGCAAGTAAAGCCGTGAAAGTTGTACAACATACCATGATCTAGAGCAGATGGAGATGGAGACCGGTGGAGACTCTATCGCGCCTCACCGCCCAGAGACCCGCTTTCGCCTTCAAAACTCAAAACGGCACCGGGATTTTTCTGCCGCCGATTTTGCTACAGAAAAAGTTACTCCAGACACCAATCATGGCTGAGAGAAACGAGTCCAAGGGGAGCTCCCCTGAGGCCAGCGATGCCAGTAATAACGCTATCGTTGAGGCCGTTATGGGATCTCAGGACAAGAAGCAGGAAACCCCGGCCGCCAACCAGCCAAGAAGAGAGCTTTTCATCCGATCACTTCCCGCCTCTGCGACGACCGAGAGCCTGACAGAACATTTTTCACAATCCTACGTTATCAAGCACGCCATTGTTGTTACTGACCCGGAGACCAAACTGTCCAAGGGCTACGGTTTCGTTACATTCGCCGATGTCGAAGACGCCAAAGCTGCGCTGGAAGAATTTAATGGATCCGTCTTCGAGGGCAAGAAGATCAAGGTGGAATATGCGCAACCACGTCAGCGTGTGGTTGATGAGAACCTCAGAAGGAGTAAGCCGTCTGCCGAAGCTCTCGAGCTCAAGAAGCAGAGAGAAGAACAGAGGGCATCCACTCAGCCACCCAAGCTGATTGTGCGAAACTTGCCGTGGAGTATCAAGGACCCCGAGGATCTGGCACTTCTCTTCCGCAGCTTCGGAAAGGTTAAATTCGCGACCCTTCCGAAGAGGGGAGACAAATTGGCCGGATTTGGTTTCGTCGTTCTGCGAGGAAAGAAGAATGCGGAGAAGGCAATGCAGGCAGTGAACGGAAAGGAGGTTGACGGAAGAACACTGGCTGTGGATTGGGCTGTGGAGAAGACTGTTTGGGAGGATCTACAAAAGGGACAGGAAGAACAAGAGCCGAAGGAAGAGGAGGGATCAGAAGATGTCGATATGGCCGATGGAGACGAGGAGGCAGAAGAAGCTGGCTCTGATGAAGACCTATCTGATGAGGAGGAGGATGTCGAGGGTGACAGTGACAGCGACGAGGATGAAGATGTCGACGAAGAGGAAGATGAGGAGGAGGAATCAAAGGAGGACGAAAGGAACGCTTCAACCGTTTTCATCCGGAACCTTCCCTTCACCTGCGATGACGATATGCTCTACGAACACTTCACCCAATTTGGCCCACTCCGCTATGCGCGAATCGTTGTCGACCACGAAACCGAGCGTCCCCGCGGTACTGGTTTTGTTTGCTTTTGGAAGTCAGACGATGCAGCATCCTGTGTCCGCGACTCCCCCAAACAGCAGGACACCATCGCTGCAGACAAGGATAAGGCGAAGAAAGCTTCTACCGCCTTCAAGCATTCCGTCCTACAGAACGAAGCCTCCGACCCCAGCGGACGCTACACGCTGGACGGCCGTGTGCTGCAAGTCGCCCGCGCAGTGAGCAAATCTCGTGCCACGCAGCTGGAAGAGGAGGGAGTGTCTCGCCGACTCGTCCGTGATACCGACAAACGCCGTCTCTACCTTCTCAATGAGGGTACCATTCCCCAAAACTCGCCCCTGTATAAGAAGCTTTCTCCGTCGGAAATAAAGATGAGAGAAGACAGCTTCAAGCAACGACAGAGTTTCATCAAGAAGAACCCAGCTCTTCATCTCAGTTTAACGCGTTTGTCCATCCGCAATATCCCCCGTCATGTCACCACAAAAGATCTGAAGCAACTCGCTCGCCAAGCGATCGTCGGGTTTGCAGAGGATGTCAAGAAAGGCCTACGTCAACCCCTCTCGAAGGAGGAGTTGGACCGGGCGTCCGACATCATGAAGGAGGCGGAGAAGTTGCGGAAGAAGAAGGGTGTTGGTGTTGTGAGACAAGCTAAGATCGTTTTCGAAACCCGAGATGGCCACAAGGTCGGCGAGGAAAGCGCTGCTGGAAGAAGCAGAGGCTATGGTTTCATCGAGTACTATACCCACCGCCATGCCTTGATGGGCTTGAGATGGCTTAACTGCCATGCTGTCGATGTACCTGCGACTGGCTCGGAGGAAGTCAAGGACAAGAAGAAGCGACTGGTCGTCGAATTCGCCATTGAGAATGCTCAAGTTGTCAAGCGTCGGAGTGAACAGCACGCTAAAGCACGCACTTTCAAGAAAGGAGACCAGCAAAGGGAAGGCAAGTCCGATAAGGATGGTGAATCGAAGGACAAGGGACCTTCCAAGGGAGGTTTCAAGGGTCAGAAGAGAAAGAGATCCGACAGCAACGACAAAGACGCAGGAGGAGAGGATGATGAGGAACAGAATAAGCTTGCTAAGCGGAATCGGATCATCGCGAAGAAGAGGATGCAGCGGAGAAATCGGAAGGGTAAGGCTTAAGCCGGGCACATATACAAAAGTCAATGCGGGTTATATACGGAGTACATAGCTAATGATTACTTTGCACAAGCCACCTGTAATTCTGTAACTTTGCATTGTTGGACGCATTTGACACCAACCATTCCGGATTGAGAATACTGGACGCTCGCAATAAAATAAGTCCACGGGTATAATTCTTGTCTTAGAAATAGGCTGCATTATAGCATTGCTGCCGTTGGCATTCCGTTCTTTCAGTAGTTCGTAGCATCCTGCACCTTTCCCACGATATTGTACCGCTTGCTGAAGAAAGTGAACCATTCATCCAGGACGGTCTTCTCCTTGTCCTCCAGATCATACCAGTCGGGTCTGCAATCCTCGGGTTTGAGCGACGAAGAGGCGAGAGCGCGGGAGGGGTCCTTTCCGGCGAAGACTACCAAACCATGTCAGTACACTTGATCAAAGGGCTGTAACAGGATAGTCTCATTTGAGGATCAATAGCTCACCGTGGTACTGGCCACTGGTACTGTATGCCGAGTTCCGAGTCACATCGAAGACAATTCCCTTTATCGCTACCAAAGTAGGGCGGTTAGGGTCAGTGCCTAAGGTCGTAGTCAGTCACATACAATTCCGTGCCTATCTGGGAGCATCTATCGGGTACGCGATGCGAATAACTCACCATCACACTTGGACAGTTCCTCCACGGTGATAGGATCATATTTCGGGGGGTCGAGCTGGACAGGGATCTTAGGGGAGAAGCGCTTCGGCTCAGGCTCGTGCTCGACCATTGTGACGATTGCTGGTAGAAATTAAATAAGCTTGAGGTCTGGGATAGTTTCGTGTAAGATTGATCCTTGTCGAGCGTGACAGGCTGTTGTTTGACAGTAGAAAAGTCGAGGTTCGTTTCCGGTCAGACAGCCGCGGGGCAGGCGGGGGAAGCTCGGAGCGGCGTAACCGTGGGTCGAAATGGCAGCTACCATCCTCGGCTCGGTGATGTGATCGTTAGTTCCAGCCTCCAGGTTGTCTCCTCCCCTAAGAGGTTTCATATACCATCGTTCTCATTGGCTCTTATTTCGTATCCACTGCTTCTGAACTTCAAGATAGACTCACTCTAGTTTTAGCCCCTCCTTGAGATAAGTCGTTTAGAAGACTAACGCGAAGTCTAAATATGTTCAACACGATCACTTTTGTTTGGTTCAATAACGGACATGCCCTCCGGGTCTGCGAAAGTCTACCTGCACCGTGGACAAGGGGTCCCGTGCTTGGTAGTCTGACGTCAAGGACGACCAACCGCATCTAGGATATAAGAACAACTCACTTTATCCAGCCTTGTTCTGTTGCAAACTGTCACACAACTTGACTGTGGTGGAACTCGAAATCCTTTAAATATATTTACCTCGATATCAGCAGCACCAGCGTTGGATCTTGTCTGAAGAGTAGGAAAGATGTCCACGAGTCAGAGTAATCGACCAGAAACCATTCAGACTCCATCCCATACGCAGACCTCTCAAATCAATGATAATGAGAGCCGCAGATCGAGCTCCGTGAGCTCCGATCTATCACATCACCTTTACTACGAAGACAACGAATGCTTTTTCCCTCCGAGCTGGTTAGGAAAGAAGCCACCTGCTCAACATGGAGTAGGATTGAACTCATCCGTCAAGGATATGCACACTGGGATCCAAACGTGATAGGCAAGGGATGGAAGGCATCGTCGTGGTTATTGACTGCGCCTGCTTGTCGAGGGCTCAAACATGAATTGAGGAATCGACCTTGGCCTTTGGGGATGCTACAACCGAGTTTCCATGCTTGTTACGATAATGAGACATCATGGATGAATGCTATGATACTAATGTGAGGATCAGATATATTTTTGTTCGCTGAATGAATTGTTTGCTTTTTGACGTTGGAACGTTTTGGGTACAGAATCGCTGTGGGAGAAGGCTGGCGATGAGCCAGATCTCGCTGGACATTGCTTGGAATGCAAAGGAGAACAGAACGACAGGATGCACGATCTGGTTGTCCCTGTCAGCCTAGAACTAGCTGCATGTGGTGCTGGTCTGGGTCTGTCTCTGCTCCCTAGCTGCTGCATGGTTCGCTAGTCACAATCGACTTTAAGGTCTTACTTGAATAACCTAAATTACTAGTCTGATCTCCCTTGCATGTCCTTTCCAACAAGTGATACTCAATACATAAGGAGCATACGGAGTGGCCGATGTCAACTGACATCGATTACTCATGTGACGCCCGGCTGAACATACCAAGCAATTCCCGAAGAAGTTAGCGCGCGCCATCCCCAGCCGAGGTTGTTGGACGTCCGCCGTAGTGCCCCTCCTTCTTGGGTACCTTGCTCCCCGTGGCATTTGATTATCGTGCGTGCCGTCGGCTGGTCTTACTATGCTGCCAGTCACTGCCTGCAGTCGACAATAAATGCGAAACACTGATGAATGCTTATGCAGTCAACCTGCATAACTACTTGAGTGCCTCTGCACTTTAGTCTTCTATGTGACTATTTTCATAGTTTTGGCCGTTAAAATCTCAAGATAGTAGGTACTCATATACGTTCTAGAAGCTGTCAACTAGACTAGAGACGGATGATCCTGATTCTATGGAAACATAAAGAAAGGCATTGTGTGGTTACTATTCTAGGTTAATTGTTCTCCTGCTGATCAGCTGTCTTCAAGCAAGCCCAACATGCAATGGTGAGGTCACAATATCACCCTAACGAGGATATTTCTATCATAGGCTTCCAGTATTACGGAAATTTCATCGTCTTCGGCTGATATTAAGAGAAAGCTACTCATGATAGGTTATCTGTGAGCTGCCTATAAAGATCATCAGACTCCGACCCAATGCTTCGGAGCAGTTAGTGAGGAGGGCTTGCGACTCTAAACGTAAATTCTAGACGTCCCCCCCCCCGTAAAATAGCCATGGATATTTCCAATACTACAGGTTACAGGCAAACGCCGTCTCCCAGAAATGGCACTTGACGGTATAGAACATGTTCCTACATATGACATGTCTCTGTAGACGATCTATCTCTTCTAAGATATATCGTTCCGAGGTTACTCCATTCCGCAAATACTTTGTTTCCCGCTGGGTTGCACAGAACTCATACATCAAGCGGATTCGCTTCTATCGTTTTCAGATGTTGGGGTTGGTTTGTGTAACATCACTTTCTCAGAATGGATTATGTGAGCCGGGCGATCTATGTCCAATCGTTTACTGCAGCGTAAACCGAAGTCTCAAAGAGTTTATGTACTCGTGCACCAAAAAAAGAGATTATGATATATAGTGTATGATATCTCTATCAATATGTATCCTACTCCATCTTGGTAGTACGGAGTAGAGTGAAACAGATCTCGCATTGATAATTGAGCACGATCCAGTAGTGGAAGAAAGGGCAGTCGAGCGGACAAGGTTGCTAAGACCACAGTGTCTGATGCTAATGCCACGCATAACTGTATCTGCCCGCCATTGTGGGGAGACCAAATGGGGTCGCCGGGCCTGCAAACAGAGTCCCTGCGCTATGATTTGCCTCCTTGATTCCCTTGCACGAGTTCCAACTAGACCATAATTGAACTAAAACCCCATTGTGTCGAATCATGCTCCATGACGAGGGATAATTCTACGGTGATATCGGCACTTGCCTAGCTCAGCTAGCCTGCCATATTTCTTCGCAGTCTCCCTTCGCCCGCCTTCACTCTTCCAGAATTTACTTCCTTATTTTTTTTTCCCTTTCCTTCTTACGCTCTTCCCCATGCCCCGTGAGCGTGTGGCCTCTTTCATCTTGAGCGTTGTTGGGGATCGGTGACATCCCGTCACAGTATGGCTTTTACAACGGCTACCCACAATGGGGATCATTCCCCCACAATCAGTCGTCACGGACTGGAAGCAGTTCAGCCGAAAGAACGTCCCACAGATATCCCCGAGAAGGATGCTGTCGTCGGTGATGATGAGGAAATCTTCGGCGATGGTGTGAAGAAGCTTGCCTTCGACCATACGCACCGCAAGCTGAAGCCCAGACATATCCAGCTCATCGGTATTGGGGGTACAATCGGCACAGTGTTGTACGTCCAGATCGGCAAAGCGCTGATGGAGGGTGGTCCTGGTAGTCTATTCCTGGCATTCGTTATCTGGTCAGTCCTCTGCGCCTGTTGATTTGTCTGTCTTATCTATCCTGGTCCCTCAGCATGCTCCAAACAAACCCCATGATTGTCTCGAAAGGCCTCTATGGACAAGGTTCTGGAATCGAAAGCAAAACGAACAGTAAAATGCTTTCGATCAAGGACTCAATGGCTTAATGATATCGGCAATTCACAGACAGCCTCTGCACTCTATGTAAATCGGGCAGTATGAGTATCGTATCATTATGGACGATATTCTGTGCCCTAGAGACAGCAGACCCCCGGGGTTTCCCCCCCTTTTCCTCCACACTTTGCATGTTGCTGCTAGAGTTATGGAATCTTATACTTCTCTGATCATAGGTCCGTTGTCATTCTATGTATAACCGTGTGTACGAAATCCCTATTCCTGCAATCAGTGATGTGCTCCTTTACCTCTTATCCTTCTTCATGCCACGAACACGAAGAACATCGTTCGTTGCACCCCACCTATGCTCTTTTCATGTCCAAAGCACCTAATCCTCAATGGACTTCGAAACTTATTGCAACCGCATAGGCACTCATCTGGACCCTTTGGTGTAGCATCTCACTAAATTACGATATATATAGGCCTGGCTGAAATGGTCACATATCTGCCCATCTCATCGCCCTTTATCCGTTTCGCAAGTCGATATGTTGACGAGGCATTTGGAGTTGCTGCCGGCTACAACTTCTTCATCTTCGAAGCCGCTCTGGTGCCATTTGAGGTGACGGCTTGTAACCTGATCATCAACTACTGGAGCGATGCAGTCCCAGTTGCTGGGATAATCGTCATCGTACTTGTGCTTTTCTCGTGCGTTGTGATAGTATTCGGACATGTTGAGAACTGTACACGCTGACAAATTCTTAGTCTTCTCAACATCTTCGCGGTGAAATGGTACGGCGAGGCCGAGTTCTGGCTTTCCATGAGCAAGGTCTTGCTTAGTGTGGGCCTGATCTTCTTCACCTTCATCGCAATGCTAGGTGGCAATCCTCTGGGGGATCGATTCGGCTTCCGCTATTGGAACAATCCTGGAGCATTCGCCGAGTACTACAAGACTGGAGACCTTGGGCGATGGCTTGGGTTTCTTGCCTGTCTCATACAGGCTAGTTTCACGATCGCCGGCCCTGATTATATATCGATGGCAGCCGGTGAAGCCGTGAACCCCCGCGGAGTCCTGCCTCGGGCCTACAATGGCATCTTCTATCGGATCACAGCATTCTTCGTCCTCGGAGTGCTATGTGTCGGTATCCTGGTTCCCTACAACGACCCCGTCATGGCTGCCGCATTCGAACAAGACTTACCTGGTGCCGCTGCATCACCGTATGTGGTCGCAATGGACCGACTGCAAATCCCAGTCTTGCCACACATCGTCAACGCCGTCGTCCTCCTTGCTGCGTTTAGTGCCGGAAACAGCTATGTCTACTGCGCCAGCAGGAGTCTGTATGGACTCGCTCTGGATGGCAAGGCTCCGCGCATCCTGACCACCTGTACTAAAGCGGGAGTACCAGTCTACTGTGTCTTCATTGTGCTCCTCATCGCGCTGCTATCGTTCCTACAGGTTTCGAACGGGTCAGCAGTCGTGCTAAACTGGTTTGTCAATCTAGTAAGTCTGCTCTACGCCTGACTACGCACTCCCGTCTATAATCTTACAATAATCCAGGTCACTGCATCACAACTGATCAACTTCTCCGTCATAACTTTCACCTACACCCGGTTCCGAAAAGCATTAATGGCCCAAGGCGTTCCCGCCAATCGCTCCCATACCAGAGTCTAGGCCAGCCCTACGTGGCCTACATTGCCCTGGTATCGACCTTCGTGATGACCTTCGTGGGCGGATACACCGTCTTTTTACCTGGCAACTGGGACCTGCCGACATTCTTCTTCTCATACACCATGATCGGGGTGTTCCCGATTCTTTATATCGGATGGAAACTCTGGCACCGCACAAAGTTCCTGAGCCCGGAAGAGATTGATATTTCGACTGGAGTTGATGAAATCGAACAGTATACGAGAGATTATGTTGAAGTACCCTCCAGGTATGTTCGTTATGCCAGGTGTATTGGGATGGGGGATGCTAACATGCGCAGTAACGTGTTCACGAGATTCAACGACTGGCTTTTTGGCTAGCCTGACATTCATACAGCATGAATCATATAGAAAGACATGGGTGGATAGAACCTTTTTGTTCGATTTTGCATTGAGTTATTGGTTATATGAAGAAACGAGTACCGACAATGATAATACGGTACCATGAACCAGCAAAATAGATAAATATATTCTACACTTTATCATACATACACTCCCTCCTCCCTCTCTCTCCAAACCCAACCATCCATCACATAAACCCCCCTCCTCATCTCCCCACAGAATAATACCCCTAAATCCCCTCAATTATCCCCCTTCCCCTCCCCCTCCCCCTTACTCTTCAACGCATCCAACCTCATCTTATTCCTCTTCCCCAACACCCGCAACGTATTCCGCCGCTCAATCTCCGTCATCTGCTCCCAATTCGAAATCCGCGATAACGTCCCATCCTGATTCACCACCACGGGGCCCAAGTGATCCAATTTCACGGTTGATCCGTCCCCGCTCACGTCTAGTTTTGTGGCTGACTCGGCGGAGGGGAGGGCGAGGTATTCGCTTTTTTGGCTTTCGGTTTGGGGTTGTTCTTGGGTTTGGTCTTGGGGTTGGGTTTGGTTGGTGGAGGGTTGTTGTTGTTGTTGTTGGTGGTGGTGGTCTTGGGAGGTGCTCATTGTGGAGTAGGTGTTGGAGTAGTGGTTGTAGAGGTTTATGGCTGAGCAGTGGGGGTGGGTTGGGAGGTTGGGTTGGAGGTGGTGGAGGCGTGGTGTTGTGGTGGTTGTGAAGCGTGCGGTTGTGGTTGCGGTTGCGGTTGTGAGGAGCGGGTTGAGGAGGAGGATGTTGATGAGTGAGGCGCGGGTGAGGGTCGTGGACATGTACATTATATGTCTGGCTGTAAGGAAAGGTTGGCTTTGGGGTTGTTGGTTCGGGTGGTGTGGGTTTAAATGGATTTTGGTGGGTGAGTGGGAGGAATGATGTGGTTTGATTGATGATTTTCTCGAGATGTGGAGTTGGAGGCGGGCGGAGGTGAGGAGAGGATTCTAGAACTTTGGGTGAGGTTACGTGGTGAGCTGTTAATCTTTATACTACGGAGTAGTGATTTTTTGATTCGTGAATATTATTCATTTGGCCTGATATACTTTATCTTCTTCTCTTTCCACTACCTTTATTTGTTGAGTTGGTTTTCTTTGGTATCGGTTTGGTTCGATATAGATACAAGGTCGAATGTGTCTGTCCCGTTCAGTGCCGTAGATCAGCGGAACCACCAATTGACCTGCGATCAGATAAGTATGCGCATGTATGCCCAATATCAGTGAACTTACTGAAGCCGTCACGCCTGTCCCTACTCCCTTAATACTATGCCACCATCCCCGGGGAATGAACATCCCATCCCCCGCCTCGAGACACGCTTCGTACCCCTCCAGCCCTGGCACAGCAGTCGCATCATCCCAAACAGCCTGCTCTAGGGGCGCCCTTTCCTGACCCTGCATCATTTCCTCTCCGCGAATGGCAGCAGCCTCGCGACCCCCGCTTCTCCCCAGCCGTCGTCTCACGGCCCCAAATATCTTCTGCCCATCCTCAGGTGACAACAACCGCACTACCTTCTGTCCCGCAAGCTGAACGAAGAGATTGGGATTGGGATCCCGATGGAGAGGTGTATATGTTGGTGGATATCCAATCCAAACGTTCGTGTCGTACACGTCACCTTTACCCGCCCGCGCTACCAATTCCGGCGTCGGAAAATCATCGCGAAGCACCTGGGGAAGATCTAGAAGTTGGCACTGTGCTAGATACAGACGTGTAGACTGTGTCTCGAGCGTTTCCGCCGTGCGAATCCAATCGAGGAACAGGCTCAGCGGCGCGTGAAATTGTCGGAACGTGAGCCCGTCAGCTCCTGTCTTGCCAGTATCGTCTGAGGATGATTGTGTGAGTTCCAGCGGGACAAAAGCGCCAGCCCCGTGCTGACCGAGGTAGGCCGTGTTCAGTCGACATACATTGGGGTCGGTCGGAGCGGGTTCGAACCAACGTTCAAAGGCTGGGAATTCGCAAAAGGAACGACGAGGGAGGATGATAGGGCGCTCCGGAGCAAAGTAAGTCGTGCGGAAATGATTTATGTCGGCATTGTCCAGAGTCTCCAGTGCGCGGTATTGGCGAGGTGTCGTCGAGAATTCTCCTTGCGACGTGAAGCAGCGTCGCTGTCGTGGTTGGCTGGGAGAGAGAAATTGGAGGGCGACAGACGGCAGACGGTGCCAAACCCGGTTATTGTAGCGCATGCATTGCTGGAGCTTCATTCAGAAGACCATAAGTTGAGTCAACCAAGGGAGAGGGAGGGTGGTAATGCTCCGTATCCAGCGCCGAGTTGACCGCGACATGTGCAGGTGAACGGGCAGATCGGGGAATTTCCGCCCCGGGTCGCATTGGCCAGTTGCTCGTGGACCAGGCAGGAAAGCAACATTCGCGACAGTAAGGCAAAAAAACATAGATTCTTCCTCCCTTTCGTATTACTCCCTTTATCATTAATTTGTTATCTTTCCTAATGTTATCCCATGACAAATGTAACTGTAATCCTCGCAGCGAAATTACTTCACCGCAGGAAACTGGTCCGATAAGTACTTCCAAGTCAGCCGCTGATAAACCATGGACGGAACTCAATGGCCTTTCCTCGTCCTCCCAGTCGCAAATCAAACGGCAACATACCTGTCAGTTGACCAGTACCATAGCTGACCGCCATCAAGGTCGAGATCGAGACCCTCGATTTACATTACCTTATAAGAATTCCCCAGACTTGATCTCGCTTGGCGATCCCTTCCCGGTCCGGCCATCTGGGGAAACGGAAACCCCGCGCGCCCTCGAGCAAACGAAAGGAATCCCTCCGCACCGGTCGCTGCTTTCTCCCACGCCAACAACCAATCGTCCCGGCCTGATTTCCATCCAAAATGTCCTCAGAGTCGCCGCAGCTTGATATGGCACCACCCCAGCCGGATTCTGGGGAGCCAAATGCCGCCCTGGATGCCGATACGGGGAAGAGGAAAGCGGAACCGGCCAACGGAACTCATACTCGCTCCAAGCGGAATCGCTACATCTCCATCGCTTGGTATGATCCTGCCCTTGAATCCACCGGCTCGACCCTGGTGTCCTTGGAGTCTGATTAGCTGATTTCTGCTGGGTTTTCTTTTAGTAATGAATGCAAAAGACGGAAGATCAAGTGTAATGGCCAAGTGCCCTGCCAGCGCTGTGGACACCTTAACCTCGAATGTTAGTCTGCTGCAGGTCCTCGCTTCTCTGACACCCGCGACGGACGCGGCTCACCGTGTCCATAGGTCGATATGCCCCAAACTGCTGCAACAATAACTTCAAGGATTCCGAGTACGTGATAGATATATTTGGTCCCTCCCCAGTAATGCTGTACGCTTGATAGCTTACCAGTCTTCCCACACCAGGGAATTTCGGTCAATGAAAGACCAGATCAAAACGCTACAGGATCAGGTCAACAGTCTTTTTACGAATCTGAAAGATCTTCGGTCGCAACGGTCGTCCCTTGACTCCCCAAATTTCGATGCCTTTTCTCGCGATGGCTCGCAATCGGTGTTCACGCCTATGCATGCCCCCTTGGCCAAACCACGCATAAGACACCCTCGGTTCCAAGGTCCTACTAGCTCTGCCTTCAACTTTGATGTTGCAAGATCTAGTCTTCAAAATATGGGTATCGCTCCGGCAGATGAAGTGGTAACGGACGATTTGACCACCGCACATGCCACCCCGGCCGACTCCCCTCCCCATGTGGGCCCCGTGTTCCCTTCGATACATCCCTCCAAGGATCCGATATGGTCCATCAAGCGAGATGAAGCTCTACGCCTGTGTCGCGTTTATGAAGAGGAGATCGGTATCATGTATCCCCTTGTAGAAATAGACCAAATCGCTCAGCAAGTGAACTTGCTATACACATTCATGGAGTCTGCGATGCGGACTGGGTTTGCGCAACGGGGCCTGCCTGGTATGGATGGCCTTACTGATGACAATACGCTGCTTTTGAAAATGATACTTGCTACAACACTGGTCGTGGAGGGGGGCGGGCAAAGCGAGCTCGGGCAGCGGTTGTATCTGAGCGTGAAGCCGACTGCTGAATCCAAACTCTGGGAAACACTCGACATCAAGACCATCCAGCTCTATGGCATGATTGTAGGTATCCAACCCGTGACATGGGCTTTGCGCTGACACATTTCAACAGGCGACGTACCATTTTCATATGGATGACGATGCGATGGCGTATCGCATCATCGGCCTGGCCGCGCGGATGTGTCTTGAAATGGGCCTTCATCGGCGTGATGCGCTAAACAAGATGTTCCCCGACGAGGAACAATGGCCTGCAGTGGTGAAAACTTTCTGGACAATCTACAGTCTGGACCGGCGTTGGAGCTTTGGAACTGGGCTACCTTTCATCATCCAGGATGAAGACATAGACCCTAACCTTCCTGAGCCGGTACGCCATGTTGTCACATATGAGCTTGATCGGGCAAGCCACTAACCGCGTGTCTAGGATGCGTCGTTGTTATATCTGAAGTGCATGATATCATACAATCGCATCAGTTCGAAAATCTGGTATTCGGGACTTGGCTCTGAGGGTGCAACAGACATACGCCGGGATGAAATCGGCTATCTGGACTACCAAATCCTGCAATGGTACAAGCAAGTCCCGGATGGGCTGAAATTCTATCCCGTCGAGTCTCCAAAGCATGGCGATTCGGCCAATCGGGGCCTGCGGCGATTAAGGGTTCTCCTATACTTACGCATGAACCAGCTCCGAATCCTCATCTATCGCCCCGTTCTCCACTCCGCAGCGAGCATTGCCGAAGATAAGGGCCATGCTCAGACGGTAGTGGATGTTGCGAAAGATACGATCCGCGTGCTCACCCGACTCAATCAGACCTCTGACATCTACCGCAGCCAACAGATTACCTTCAACTACTTCCTTGTTGCCGCGCTGGCAGTTCTCTTCCTTGCGGTATGTCATGCGCCGACGGAATTCAACCGACAAGTGCGGGACGAGTTCTACATGGCCCTCCAGTTGATCAGCGGGTTCAGCACCAAGTCCTACGTCTCGAAGCGACTCTGGAAGGCCATCAAGGGACTTCGCAAGATTGGAGAACGACTGGGAGTGCTGATACGGCCCTTTGGGTCCGACTCCAGTGACCCCCATTCCACTGCGGCGGTCGCCATGGCCGGGTTAGCTGGTCACCAAATTGAAGACTTGTCCGTGTATGGGCCGATGAATGGGGTCACGGAACTCGGAAACAGTCCACTGAATGGGTTGCAGATGAGCCATGAGCTCACGAACCTGTTTGAGGCGGTGGGCGGGATAGGGAACTTCATTGCTCCTGGGACGTCCGATGGAATCAATGGGTTTGTAGGCCATGATGGGGAAATCCAGAATACCGGGGAGGGGCTGTCCGGCGTGATTGGGGATGAGGGGGAATGGTCACGGGTCATCAGGGATCTATTCTAAGGTGGTTGTGTGTAGTCGATAGATAGCAGTAGGCATATCAGATGGGTCTTCTCTGTGCACGCGGATGGGCATGTGCGGTCGAGGCCCAGCACGTGACAAAGCGGGAGGCGTGAAGAGAACAGCCGCCGGGTGACTTTCGGTCGCCAACCTCCCTCAAAGCTAATCCCAGAACATGTTCCAGTGGTGAATTATTGTTGGTGTGGCCACCCACCCCTCTTGATCCGAAGGCCTCTCTGTCTTCCTGTTGTCTGTCTGTCTTTTGGGCTCCAAGTTGCCCGCCTCGCGCTATCTCGCAGCGTCTCCCTCGCTCCCTCTCGTGTTAAGCAGCTTTCCGACCGCCCCACGAACCTAATTTCGGAAGCCCCTCGACAACCTCCGTCGATCGATCCAGCAAGAGAGGCTCGAGGATTTGTGATTCATTTTTACCCACACGCTGTCCCAACTGGTCAGATCCATCAGTATCAGGTGTCCTGTGACGATCGATGATCTTCTGAAGAATTGTTCGCTGGTGGTGAAGCGTCCCTCTTCCGTGACAATCGCGTCAACGCATCCTCATCGCACAACAATCTGCCCGCCCGCACATTGACATGACTGCGACATTTATCAACCAGACACCGTCATTCCATTAGCCCTACAGCGGACGCCATCTGCCGTCCATCTACTCCATCCCGAATCCTGCCCTTCCTGCCACGAGGAGGGCCCCCCGGCTTCAAACTTGTACCAGGACCATTGCATCTGGTGCAGGTTTATCGGCGCTCCATCTCGGACGAGATATCCCGCAGTCGTTTCCCCGCGTAGCTCGGCAACGTGTCGAGAGAGACAGGTTCGGCGTTGGCCGACGGCCTCGACAGGCTGGATCTGAGTCAACTGTCTGAATCGACGCCCTCGTCATCCGCGTCCGACTCATTCGATATGTCGTCGTCGGAGGGGGCACCGGAGTCATGGATCTCCTCGTTCTGCTCTTTGATGGGCCATGAGTTCTTTGCGGAAGTGTCGGAGGACTTTATCGAGGACGACTTCAACCTCACGGGTCTGCAGTCGCAGGTTCCTATGTACAAGGAAGCGCTTGAAATGATCCTGGACGTGGAGCCTGAAGAGGATGAGGATGATGAAGAGGAGGAAGAGGAGGAAGAGGATGAAGATGAGATCCTGGGAGATGAGAAACCGCCGGGATATCGGAGGCCAGGGGAGCGGAGGCATACGCGAGTCGCAAGTGATCTGAGTGTTATTGAGAGCTCCGCTGAATTGCTGTACGGCCTGATTCATCAGAGATATATCACTTCGCGACCGGGCATCCAACAGATGCTTGAGAAGTACGAGATGCAACATTTCGGAGTCTGTCCTCGAGTCTACTGCAACGGATGCAAGGTTCTGCCCGTGGGGCGCTCCGACACGCCCGGCCAGGAGACGGTGAAGCTGTTCTGCCCTAGTTGCCAGGATCTGTACACCCCGCCCAACAGTCGGTTCCACTCGGTCGACGGAGCCTTTTTCGGCACTACCTTCGGATGCCTGTTCTTCATGACCTTTCCAGATCTTGACATCGGACCCCGCCTGGACAGCTCCTTCTCCGCCTTGTCGCCAACCCGCTCTTCCTCTTTGACCTCATCTTCGATCAACAACCAGGTGGCGCCGGATGTGCCCCCTCCCAACCAGCCCACCGAGATCAACGGCGTGCGCACAATCAACTTCAGCCCGGGTCTCGGGCCGGGCCGGATCTACGAGTCCCGTATCTATGGCTTCCGGGTGTCCGAGCGGTCGCGGTCAGGTCCGCGCATGAAGTGGCTGCGGATGAAGCCTCTCGACATTCGGGAGCTGGACGAGCTGGCACGATACGAACTGCTGCACGGCTCGGCCGACAATGATGGCGATTTGGAAATGGGCAGTGCGTCGGGCAGCGCGCAGAGTGCTGCCATTGCGAAGAGGAAAAAGGCGCCGATGCGGAGGCGGCGATACAACCCGGACCAGATGAGCATCAACGGGGCGGAGGCCGGATAACGATCGTATAACTTGTGATTTTCCTCGTTGGGATAGTTGTGAGGAATGCTGTCTGTCACCTCTCTTAATCCATTCTGTTCCTTTCAATGCTGTTCGTCGTTCCATTGCCTGTCTGTGCTCATCTAGTAAATTTTGAATCCTCCCCATCTTCCTCCCGCACCTTCTACATCATGACTGGTGGCCATCACTGTCCCTCCCGCGACCTATACACTTTCGACCTACTGACATGTGTTTGAGTTCTGTTCGTTTCAGCTCATTCTGTTGATCTGCATCGAGGCGTCGTTGAGTCGAGTTTTTCGTCTTTGGCGTACAGATTCACGTTCGAATACAGTACAGAGGAGAATCATGGATATATGAATGTATGTTGTGCATCGTATTCGATTGTATAAAGCTATACCCAGCACCAACCGTCCTGATAAATGTGCAGATGCAACTACCCCGTATACTCCCTCAATAGCAAACACAGCCTACACCATCACCTCGAACCCACCCATCTATCACCCACTATCTCCACCCATCCTTCCAGATACGAAGTAAATAAATAAGATCATACGACTTCCCCATCCAGCTAGCTACATACATACCTACACCAAATACCCAATACGCCTGCAGCTGCCGTATTGAAAGATATGGACCCATCCTGCATCCTCTATTCATGTGATGATCTGACATCTAGAACCTTAACTACTATCGAAGACTAAGACTAAGGAATGGGTTGCCTCGTGTCGGACATTTTTTCTTCCCCACTGGAGGATAAATCCCGATGCGAATCCTGATGCTCCCCCTCCACCTCCAAATGGATTTTAGTGATGATAATCATAATATTACTCCTATTATTATAGTGATAATAATAATAATGATAATAATATAGTGATGTGATTACAGTAGAAGCGGGTAGTATTCTCACGTGGATACTATATACTATATATCATATACTGAGTAGTACTAGTACTCGTAATCTAGATTAATATGCCCATGACATGATTAAATATACTCTCATTCTATCAAGCGAACGGACAAATGAGAGGATCTGCCGAGATCCGGTGCAATTAAATGAGACATTTGATTATACCAGTTATGTAGTATCAAATTAAATGAGTAATTGACTGGTTAAATAACCAATTACCTAGGTAGGAAGGTAGGAAGAAGGTAAGTAGGAAGGTAAGGAGGGAGGAGGTATACCTCCCAATCGAGTAAATGGTTCCTTCCTACTCCGTAGACCAGCTCTTAATAGGATGTCTCCTAACTGGATGTTGGTTAGTTTACTCGTTAGTACTTGGCAAGTAATGTTGCAATCTGGAAAATATTAATGCCTAAATTATTTTCCTACTCTTTAGTCTCTAGTACCTAGGCTGGTTGGTTGGTTGGTGGTGGTGGTTGGTGGTTGTTTATCTCGTATCGACCTGCCTCGTGGAAGAGGGGTTAAGCGCAGGATTGGTTTATTGAGGACTATTATAGTGGAATGGAGTCAATATGATTGTGGTTTCAGTTGGTGAGGAGGGGCATGGCACGAGGCAGGCTACTTCGGTCTTGGGGTATACGGAGGACGGAGTAGTACTATGCTAGTGAGGTCCGATGGTCCGAATTCTACTCCGTAAGGACGATCAGTTTAATGATGAGATGATGGATTGCACACGTGGTTTTGAATTAAGCACCAGGATTAGACACCTACCATCATACGGAGTACAAAGGATTAATGATAACAACTAGTGTGCATTAGCATGCCCGGATTAGGCAGACATTCACTCGGCGGGTCTAGAATGGCACCATCCGGCCGGCCGTAATCTTCAGACCCTGGCGAGGAAATTAAAGTGATGATGCGGATGGCGGACTCGACTGCGGGCACGGAGTCGGGATCGGAGGGAATGAAAGGATGACATTTGTGACATGGATGCGCAACATAATCAATCTCTGGATTGATAGTTAATCCCATAGTGGCCTGGAGTTGTCATCGTCCCTCGTTTCTCGTGGCGTTCCGAATGAGAACTTAGAAATACTATGTAGGAATCAGGCGTCCCAAGAGGGGAGGAGGAATCGGCCATGTGCCTGGAAGGTGAGTCATGGGGCCTGGGGCTGGTCTGCCACGCGCCAATCATCGAGCCGGACGGAGATTGGCAGGAAGCACGCCGTAAATTACTGGATTCCTGTACGGGGACCGGGGTCGGATTTCACCGATTTTCACCGTCCGACAGTCCGTGTCTGCGGCCATTCCCCTTCAAGGGCTGTCCTCGTTGAGCCGCCTGGTGTCACCCATGCCTGACGAATCCGCGCCCAATGCTGGGGGTCCCGCATCCAGCCTATACGAGCCCCCGACCGAGTCAGGACCGTCGACGACGCTTCGGAATCCCTGGCGTCCGAGCCGCCGGCTCCCCGTGCTACTCAGCCCGGTTTCTGGGGTCGCTGCAACGTTAAGGCTTTCAAATCAATCAATCCGAGCCTCCTTGGACGAGACGCAGAGTTGGTGCCTCTGGTCCTTTACACCCCTTGGCTGGTGCCAGCAAACAACATCCCTCCCTCCTTGGAGTGTTGTACAGGGCGGGAAGTCAAGAGTGAAGAGTATGTTCAGTGGAAGTGCGCTATTTGAAGACCCAGTAACCTCCACAATCGTAGTCACATCCAACTGCTCCGAGCCTTGTGGCTGCAGCGCTCGTATAGGTCGTCGTTCAGTCTGTCCGTTGACGTATGCCACGCGGTCGGGCAGATGGCCCCGGGATCAACTAGGGCAAACTGCCATCTCGCGCGGCTGCAACAGTGCCACTAGCAGTCGGCAATGTCGCATTTTTGTCACCGGGAGTGGTGGACGAACAAAGGAAGCTGCATTCGATCTGCTTCCGGGCGATTACCAATGTCCGGTGCCAGCAACCATCAGAGGCGACTGGCAGGAGTCACACATCAGGTGGATGCATGACGCTAGGGTTCAACCGACAATGGAGATCTCCAATTGACCGGAGTATCTGAGAGTTCCTATTCCTGACCGGTCGCCACAACGGTCAAGAGGCATAGCATGAAGTGTAGAACTGTGACCAGGAGATCTGCTCTCTTGGAAGGTCAGGGTCCATAGCGATAGACGGGCCGCACAGCAAGGCTTAACGAGCCAGAGAGATATCCACAAAGGTTTTCGACTGAGACATGGAATCCAGAGCGAGTGCACGGGACTGACCTCCTGGCCAGTCATTGGGGCACACTTCCCTGTCGCAGCGCAGTCAAGCACCACGTCATGCCGGGAGCGGTGGAGGCGCAGCACATGTTCGTAACTTTGGTCCCCTCGCACGTCGCAGAGCCCCACTAGATAAGTCCAGTATCTATCTACATAACTAGTACACAGTATCTATGGATCTCCCGCCATTCTTTCATACCTTCCCGCCCGTCGTTCATCGTTCATCGCAGGGGCAGGGTTCTGGCCCTGGCGTTGGGGTTGGCGTTGGCGTTTTACGACTCCAATCACATTTTCCGGATTTCCCCGTCACCTTCCCTACTAGTACGGAGGATACCATCTTCTCCTAAATCCTAAAGCCTATATCCGATCTCCGAACGGATAACTCCGGTTATGCTTTACCCCCAGGAGCCATGAGCTTGTCCAAATCAATTGATACATAATCAAAAAAAGAACAATCCCTGCTAGGGTGAAATGTGAGAACCGGTTGGTGGCTTCTGGAAAATCTAAAGAAGAGCTCAGTTCAGGCAACCTCTTCGGTTGCAAACTAAAGTAGTAGGACCTCACTAACGGGTGGGCGGCGCATCGCCGGGCATTTTTAGATAGATAATCCTTCGTTTAGGTAGGGAGAATAATAGAAAAAATGAGTGGATAACCGCTGATGGGTCCCGACGGTGGATAATGGAAATCCTGGCGGTTAGCCTTGAGGATCTAGATACGGAGTATGGATACCTAGAGCCTAGATACTGGCTGTGTATGTTACTTGGCCGTCGGTTCGTTATGCATGATGATTGAATCAAATATTCTTCGGCCCCCAATGGTGGGTTGGGTCTTGGAGCTATCAAGTTACCGAGGGAAAAACGGGTTATTGGATTTTTGTTAGTTCGCAGATTTGCTTTTTATTCTGAGTGTACGTGAATTCACCTACGGAATACTAGGGAGTGCTGCGGGATCCGGTCACTGTGAATGATTAATTCGTACTACGGAGTCATTTAGGTAGTGTTGGGGCCAAGCCCAAGGGTACACACGAGCCGGCCAATCAGCACCTGCAGCCACCGACGGGAGGCGAAAGCCTCCCCGTCCACGGTCTGGGTTGGCAGTTCCCACTTGGAGTGATGCGCGGGGATTTCGGGAGGGGTGGAGTTGCGGCGGGACTAGACGGCCTGGCCCATTCAGAATGGTATGGTAAATTGGTAATCTATCAAAGACACGCACGGATCGTTCGGTAACAATTGCTTCCCAATAATAATAATAGCCAATTTCCCTCGCATACACCTGTAGCCCCCCCCGGCAACATAAACGCCGCAAAACATGCTTCTATCGGCTGTCCTGAACAAAAATCCTAAAGTAATGCGCTGTTCCCGGAGGATCGTCACGAACACAGCATGTCCGTCCGAAAGAGGAGAGGGAAGAGAAGAAAAGATCCAAAAGCATCAAACCCAGACAAAGGAAAATTAGAAAGCACAAAGCCAACTGAACCGCATGGTTACATACAACCTGGACTCAATAATACATCATCATAGTCGTTAGAGCAAGAGTAAAATAAGAAAAGGTAATGAGGAAACAGAGAGCCCCTCTAGTCTCAAGCAGCATTAAATCAGAACAAAGGGTATGGGCGCGGGGAGCATGGGTCTGACTCCGGTGTAAGAGGACAAGCCAGCAGTTGTTCTGCTGGGGTGGATGGGGAGGAGTGATCATCGCTGTAAACTGAAGACAAGGGTGGCATCTGAAGGATTGTATTAGCTCCGCTAACCCTGGAACTCTTGCATAGACCGGCGTCAGGTAGAGAGAGGGGCATGTACAGGAATATTGGCCTCCGGAAGGTGTTGGGGTGTCGGACACAGATCAATGCCAGCCATGGACGCATAGCTCATGCTGAAAGGGCTGACGATCTCGTCATCGGCGTAGGAGGGATGCTTCTTGGGACCCGAGCCGAGTAGCGGACCGGGCAGAATTGAGGGCAGTGTGGTTCCGTACTCCCCGTATGGGAGGTCATTGTAATTGTTGCTGATGGAGTGGTAGGCAGGTGGTTGTCCGTATGTGTGGTGCCCGTAGCTATCCAAGTGAGGGTAGGAGTATGAGAAAACGGGAGGCGGCGAGGCTGAGAGCTGTCGGGTGCATTGGTGCGAAAACATCGATCCCCGATCTTCGTGTGTGGAGTGACTCTCGTAGGAAGAGCCGCGTTCCGAGGATGTGTGACGGTTTGCATCGGCGCTGGACTTGGTTGTGCGAGCTTGCTTGGTGCGAGACTTGACGGTGTGCACCGCCTTCGGCGACTCCGACTTCTCGTGTGACCGTTCTGGAGATGTGGAAGCCGACGCGGCTCTCTTCTCCAGGTCCTCCAAGCGCCGCTTGAGCTTCTTGCCTATAGCATCCCATTCCGTTAGCTCAGGTTGCGATAATGTGACCAGCCACTAATGACTTACGGTAGTTTCTCTGGGCAATGCGATTTTGTATGCGGCGACGCTCTGCAAGGTCCGAAATCTTGGTCCAATCCTCGTTGGGGTTGGCGTTGGGACTGAACGCGCTGCTGGTGCCATGGCTGGAGCTCCTGGAGCTGGGGGACGAGTGATACGAGTAATTGGAAGACCGATGCATCTTGGGTGGTAGTGGAGTGGAAGATGATCGATGTCCGTCAAAGCACGAGGCAGATGTATGGAAGCAAAGGCGAGTGAAGTTGGAAGAAGATGAGAGGCAGCAGAGGGGATCTGGATTGACTATATAGATACTCAGATCCGAGGAGTCACGAGTCAAGGATGATCAACATCTGAAACCTCAAACGAAAAACACAGGATGCGTTCAGTATTTAAAACTAAGCCATGGGTCGATCAGCTGGAGAACAGCGCTGTAGTTTATGCCTGCTAAGCCCGGGTCCGAATCAAAGCAGCCCGTCAGTGACGGTTGATTGAACCGTTGCGATAGCAGCGTTAGTCCGTGCTCCGAAGAATTATTTTAATTGACAATTTCCTTTTTTGAAGAGGAAATAGGAATTAAAATAAAAAGGGAAAAAGGAAAAAACAGAAAAAAGGAAAATTAAATTCAGGAAGTATTGATTTATTATTTTAGGGAATAATGAAATTCGGGCTGGATCCTGAACCGTAGCGGGCAATGACTGGAGACTTGCAGGGTATGCATGGCTTAACCATGTGTTGGTAGGGAACTTTTCCCGAATGGATTCGCGGATGTGCAGGGCTGCGTCACTAATGCCCGGTGTGGACTACAGCAATCCTAGTCACCAGCGTGAGGCTGTTGGAGCGGACCCCGATGGCCGATATGGCCGAGGGGGGGGGGGGGGGGCGGAGGGTTAAACAGGATGGATGATATCAGGCAGTGCTACGGACTATCTACTAGGCTCGCACCAGCCCCCGGTTGGTCCACTAATCTGGACCATGTGGTTCCATATCGAGGTGCCAGAGATAGATAGATGCTGGGCTGGCTGGCCTGAACGGGCTCGGTCCATGTCCGCAAGGCACACACACAACACTCTGATCTACAATCGGCAGCAGCATGATTCTGGACATGTAGGAATTTCGGACCGCACCTGCTTCTCCCCACCATCCCGCAAGGTTCCCCCCCGAGGTTCTGCTGTCGTATTTTCCCTGTCGAATTATGCAGTGCCGAGAGAAGCTGAGTCTTTCGACCCAGGATTCGAAACGAATGCGACAACGGGGGCTTTTCCGGGCTAAGAAGAGCCGTTCAAGTCCAAGAGCTGCATGGCGATGCACCAGGCCCCCTTGGATGTCGACCTCGCCCGTTGTGTGTGGGGGAAAATAGGCAAACATCGTGGGCTGGCTAGCTTCGCAACTGTGTATAGGCTGGAGACTGTCATACCAATGGACGGCCTAAGTGAGTGGTTTCCAGCCGAGGGGCCCAATAGCATTTGTTCCCTGGGCATGAAACGAGGGAAGTGTGCGTGGCTTGAGAGGATATTGTTGGTGTGCAAGGAGGGGGCTGAAATGGCGGCTTTTACCTAGTGGTATGTTGGCGTATCGATACAGTATCGCCCGTATCGACCGTCTCGCGGGTATCAAGAGTGGGTCGGGTTACACAGTCCAGGCAATTGTGAATGAATGCATGTCCATCTGGAGGGTCAATTGTCTGGGGATCGAATGGGCGCTGGATGTTGGAGAATCCCCGAATCCTGTTGTTCGTTTTCCTGCCCAGAGAGAGGGGGTGTCTCTGGTCGGTTGGAAGCAGCGGTAGGCATCTACGTGGGTATCTCGCCGAACCACCGGCTAAGTCGTATTAGGTAACGGGCCCATGGGCTATCTATACGGCCGTAGTACGACGAGCTATAGAGCATGGCGTAACTGTCCCCCGGGTCTTTGTCTTTGTCTCTGTCTCTGTCTCTGTGGAAGGCCGACGGGTCCGGGTGAACCATGGACGGCGGATTTCCGCCTGGAGGCCATTTAATCTCGTCGTATAGAGTGATTGGTGGCCGATGTCACCATCTCATTTAGCAGCAACTAGCCGACTCATCCTTCAGATCCAAGTGCTTTCATAACCAGAGCCTTCGGTTGTGCAGATTACCGCTGGATACATGGCCCAGTTCCCTCGTCCCCTCAGGCGGCTTCCTCCGCCCACCGTCGGCGAACCAGGAGGCAGCAACGGGATATAGGAGCACATCAAGGTCCGGTTGGTCCTTTCGTATCGCCGGGACAGTTCGGCCTAACAGACCGGCGTATCCTCTGTACGAGGACGGGCAACGGGCCACGACTAATGCACGCAGAGGTTACCCCTTCGGGATCCTTCTGCGACCTGAGCCTTATGCCCACACACATAGCCCGTACAGAGCACACTTCTTCAGCCTTCGAAGATCAGACTCAATCTGATGCCCGGGAGCATGTAGCCTCTCTCTACCTTGCATGACTCTCAGAATAGCCTTCGCAGAGAGTCAGAGGAGCCGGGCTTCCCATCCAATCATGCCCGGGGGCCCCGGTTGCCAAATTTGGGTACCAGAGAGGCAGAGGTAGGTTTGGTTGCCGACCACGGAGCAGGCACCCTCCTCCATCCATCCATCGTACATACAAGGCACGGCTCCGACTGACCACCTGCGTCGTCTATCTGCAGGTCGAGGTCAAGCTGGAGAGAGAAGTGTGCCTCGATTGACACGAGCAGCCCGTCTAGTGCACGGTCTCAACTTCTGCCACGTTGCACCCCTCGATCTTGGCAGCACACTAAGGATAAAGATCTTACCTACTCCGAACGGGTGGTGGCCGGTGGGATGGAAGAGGGGGAAGGGGAGAGGGGGGCCGCCGGCGGCCTTCCACCTTAATTCCCCAAGTCACATTCCTTCCACGCCGGTCAGTCAGCCAGGTAATCTTTCGTTGACAGTCGGCTCCTTGGAATCGATCAAATGTTTCATCTATCTTTGTCAACTATGCCATACCTTGCTGATGCTGGGAACTTGGAAATCCATGGGAGGGCGCAATGAAACATGGCGAGGACATGCAGATCAGTTGATCATTTGATCCTGAACCGATCAAGCACAGCCCGGGTAGCGGACAGTCCGGAGATGGATAGCCTTGTTTCGGAGGCTGCCACCCCAAGGTTCTCTTCCTGTCGGTCCCGCATTCAGCTATTTTGCTTTTGGCTCTAGGCTTATACTTTGGGCTGGGATATTTTTATTTTAAGGTTTCTGGTCTCTGCGTTGCTTTTGTTTTCGGTTACCCTAATCTTCATATGACTCCTCATTATTGATTCGTATTGATAGCCGGACGCCCTATCGCACCTGGTTATGGATGCCGTCATGGATGCATGTTGATAGTATGCACGCCCATTGCCCGAGACTGTGGCATTATCATCTCCGCCCATAAAGGGGGTGGGTACATACAACATTCCACACCCCCTTGGTCAAAGAGGTGGCTATGTTAGCTTGTAGCCCGGGGGGTGGGGGGGTGAAGGAAAGAATCGTAAAGAAAACGCCCCAATCGAACATTGTAAAACTCCTGCCAGATTCGGGTTGTAATCTGAGACCAGGGCTCCCCCCTGGGCCTAGTGTATATGCCATTACAAATTCGATCGGCACCCCCAAGCAAACCCTGTGGATAGCCGGGGAGGGGAACGAGTGGGTGGATCCCTGGATGGATCCCATGGTACACGAGCGGGCCAGTCAGATGGCGCGGCACCGAGAGGCTTTTCAGCCCCAAGGTGTCATTTCGGGCTTAACGAACCACTTGCCGCATTTGGCAATCGACCCTGGAGATGCCGCCCCGGTAGTGCCTACCCATGTTGGTCGGTCTCCTTGAGGCTCAATCACCTGCAGATTTCCGCCTGGTGAATGCTATCTAGGTAATACATACTGGGCCTCAAAATCAGATGTCGACGTCAAGTCTTGCCTGAAACCCCCATTCATGTGTAGGGCTGAGGACAGCAGTGGCCCGTGGCTTATTGGCCAAACGGTGAGTTTGTGTACTTCCCAGCCTGATTCAAGATCAGAGGCATGAAGGCCTTGGTAAATCACATGTATCACCCGGTCGGAATGCCCAGGTTCTAAAGACAGCGATGGGCTTCCCCTCTACTCCGTACCGTGGCTTTTGTCTTGCCTGTGCGAGTCTGCATCTGCATATGTGTCCCCATCTGATACAAGAAATGACGGCTCATGACTCTACCGTTGCTAACTCATGTAACCCCATCTCGTATGGGTGTGCCTGGCTGTCCTGCAGTCTTCCCCAAATAGGTCTCGTGTGCCGAGCTGGTGTGCTAGAGCTGGGCACATCCCATCATCATTGGTCGCGGCCACTGCTCGTATCAATCTGCATGTCGACCACCTGCCTAATGGTGCAGGACACCTGCAACAGGGATTGGAGGAGAGCGTCTTCGGCGGCCAAGTCTTGCCAGATGCTGAATCGAACCTTCTGGTACATGTCTAGAAGCACTACGGCTTGGCAGACGGGACAGTCAGAGGACATTTGCTTACTTGATCGTTTCAACTGGCCGGTTTCTGCGGCACTCGAGATATTAATAATCCTGAGGAATGCTGTGTGTCCACGGGCTTGCAGTAGTCTGGGACCGTTAGCTCCAAATCCCCCATTCTTTGGGCGCAGAACGTCATCCTGCTCAGGGCTTTGAACCTAGGGGCGATGCCGCGTTCCGTTCATTAGATGTAAGTGGATTGACAGCGTCCCCTCATTGAAGTGGACAACGACTTCGTAGGAGGTAGGCTGGCGCTAGTTGTAAATTGGCCAGGCAAATGGTTCGAATGGTATTACGGAGTATGTGAATGGCGCCCGTTCCAAAATCCGTCAAGTCAGGCCGTCTGGACTAGATTCCGCGGATCTCCTTGCTAGGAGGCCGTGACTCATGTCTCTGCGAATCAATCGCCTGCCCTCAGGACAACATGCTTATGCGGACGCCCCGCACGCTGCCGGGAGGGGTGGGTGACGAAAACCCACTTGGCCAAAGTACGGGGACTCCACGTGCGAAGGTCATGGCGTCTGACGGGAAGAGAGGGATGGTGCTATCTTTATCGGATCTGCTAGATTGACAATGCCAGCACGCCTCGTGGAGGGAGGCATCCAAGCGGCGGCGTCGGCACAAAGGCAGACCTGAGGAATCCTCAAGCTTTCAGGAACCTAGTCAGGCTCTCATAGATCTGACGATCATTATAGTCCCATCTTGGTAAAGCTTCAACGGACTCGATGAGATGGCAGTCGGGATGATGGACCTTATTCAGTGTGTGGTTCCCAACGATTTCCCCTCCTTCTGGTTTCTTGAGAGCGCAGCATAATTGTTGGCCCCCTTGTCCCAAGAGACGATGTGTTGCTATTCTAGCGGAGTGAAATGAGGCCAACAGCTCCTGGTCCTCCGCCCCCTCAGCCTAGCAGGAGACTAGTTTCACAATGGAGCACCGGCAGAAATGGCCCCCAATTTCACCTTTGCTGCTCCACCTGTCGATAAATCACCAGGTGCCAGTGCCCACAGACCCTTCGCGCCAACGTAATAAGGTGGGAGATTGTGCTACGGCCCGCCCGCTTGCTATTCGCGACCGATGCCAACTTTCGAGCCGGAAACGAGAATACCGGCGTAGTTCAAGGGAGGGTCGACACCGAGTCTGATTGCATGATAGCGACAGTGGCTGCGCCGATGTGACGGTGAAGTCTAGGCACTCGGACTTGGCTCGTTAGGAGAACATATCCCTGATGCTACCATGTGTCAATGGGTGTGGGACTAGCCGAGCGTGCCAATAACCACTCGTAGATAGATATTGCTCTGGGTCGGCGTGTCATTAGCTCGTCGTTAATCCACCAGCTGCATGGCGTAGATATACTGTTTTTAATATCGGACCGCTGGCTCCTGTCACCATCATGTTCAGCTCGGGAGCTCGTACATACCCGTTAACGATCCCTACCTGGCCCTGGTTTAATGGACTCTCACGACACAGGCGATCACTATCGCAGTATGCTGCAGCTGCAGATGCAAGCGCAATTGCGCGATTCGGAAGTTCTATGCGTGCCCGCAAACCCCGGCAATTCTGAAACAAACACTGGGCCTCCGTCAGTTGGCGTTTCTGGTGACATTTGACGCATTGTGACGACCTCGATGCCTAAAATGGATGGAGCCATTCGATGTTTGACTGGCCGCAGGACTAATGCAGAAACCAGCGCAGCAGAGCCTCAGAGAGGGGGGTGAGGGAGTGAGAGTGTGAGTGTGTGTGCGCACAGCCAGCGCGGGCGTACCCATAGCAGAGCCGTGTTCTAGCTTACCGACTAGTGAAACTTTCGGATAGAAGTTCGATACCAGTCGTCGGGTGGTCGGCCTGTCCGACACGGTGGTAGTACAGGTATTTGACCGTACCATGGATAGGTCTGGAGGTATACACTGTATCGCGTATCTATGAAAAACAACCCGATTATCCTTGGCCCAGCTGCTATTTCCCAATCAGAACTTATTATTGGCCTTCGATGGCACATGCATTAGTCCATCCAGGTCAGTTTTGTCAGTTGGTGGCCGACGGCCGGTGGCTGCCGGACGGTGAACGTAGGTCCGAACTCCGATGGGGTATTCCTACCTGCATGCATTATTCTATTCAGGCAATCAATCTGAATGAAGTGCAGCTGCACGACCGATGCCGACCTATAGATTAAGGAACAAACATTCTATGTATTCTTGGAGTTCAGTCACGCCAACCAATTCCGTCATCAGTGGTGTTGTCATGTTGTGGGGATGTGTTATTCACCCGACCTACTATGCACTATTACTCCGTAGGCAGCCAACACTGCGCGGGTAATTGCCTCGTGGCAAACAAGTGCTTGGGGCGGCTGCGGCTCGTTCAGCTCCGTTTCCATTGCCCACCAGAGCCCAGGATGGGGCAGACCCGTTGCTCTTGGCAGGCCATAGGAACTACCTCCCTGAGTCCGTAGTATAACCTAGAAGCGGATTGGGATGCAGTCTGGTCAATATGCCGCCGAGACCACGATACTCCTCTTTAAGGCTCGATTGGAGTTGTATGTCGTTTCACATTCCACTGGGTCCACACATTGCCACTCCGCCTTGTTGTACTATGTACTTGAAGGGTTGAGATCTCACGATGATCAACATTGTGGGTGGTATGGAGAGTCCCCACCGTGCGTTTGCTTGGACTGTTCTCACTGGCGAGAAGGCCATTGATGGAGCATTGCGGACTGAGTGGCTATCGACGCGCTCCGTCTCGGAATGGAATGGACAGAGGCACTGACGGGACGGATCCTGCCGGCAGAGGAGTACTGTTAGTCACATACTATGTAGATAGTGGGCACGGGACTGCTCGACGATGTTGCCTGTAGCAGTAATTACTATGTAGTACGCTGGATGGAGCCCCGGGACCTGAGAGTTGGTTGGTCAGTTCGAACAGACTCGTGGTTGGGATCTTCCAGAATCCAATGGTACTTACTGCCCGTGTACGGGCACGACTGACTCGAGATCGGGGGCCGGAACCGGGCAGCAAACTGGATGTTGGTGTGTGCGTCTACTCCGCTGACGATGAAACATCTACGGCGTATTACTCACAGATCTGGCTGAGACGGCTGACTTCGGGCAATTGTCGATCATCGCTTATCGATTGCTACATCTCCAAAGTACACAGTATCAGGGCCAGAGTATACATAGGGACACATAGTACTGTATATAGCGTTGCTATTTACGGAGTACAGATGCACATATGCATGCCAGCAAGCCAGCTGTTGTGTACCTCCCAAGGGGCAAGGCGCAGCCAAGGAGGCAGGGCACTTGCCTCGGGCGTCCAGCGAGTAATCTCCAAGGGGACGGGCGGTTGCGTTGGCCATGGATCGTAATCTGCAAACTCCTTGCATACATCATCATCATCCTTATCATTATAAATCTCCATTGCCAGGCGGCTGTGCATGTTGTGCATTCGGCCCCAAATTGGTGACATTGGGTGGTTGGCTCCGTCTTGTTTAGGTCTACCACATCTATCATAACCCTGTTTGTCAAAGATGCCAATCAATACTTTCTCCATCATTTGAGTACGCCAGTCGCCGCTAACCGCAGGAAGTAGGGTAAATACTGCGTCGTTGAAGTGATGCTCGTGTGCGCCAAAAGTTATTACCTCCGAAAAATCGGCGTATAGCAAGAATTAACTGAACATGACCGGTGTTTTCATATCCGTCTATCAACAAGACAATCATGTAACTTTAGCAGTACGGGCGTGGAAATGCCGCTTAAATCCCAACTCCTCCTTCTTGAAATTAAATGACATAGCTAAGGATGAATTAGCAAGCTGCAATGTAGGGGAAAATCCTGAGGCTCTGGACCGACTTACCTCCAAGGGTGGCTCTCATCACCGTACTGGATGCCCTCGATCCAGTTCTTCATTTGGAGAGCAATTTCACCAGCTTCCTCGTTCTCCTTCAGACCGCAGTCAACCAACTTACCCCGGTAGCTGATTGTTCGCACAGGGCTCACAATAGCCGCAGTACCGGCACCGAACACCTCGATCATTCTTCCCTCCTCGGCCGCCTCGGCAACTTCGGACATCTTGAGCTTGCGCTCAGAGATGGTCCAGCCCTTAGGCACCAGTCTTTCCCTGGCCAGCGCAAGCACAGAGTCTCTGGTAACGCCCTCGAGAATAGTTCCATCCAAAGGCGCAGTGACCAATTCCTTCTGTCCGGTCTCCTTGTTCTTCAATGCAACGAAAAGATTCATGGTGCCAACCTCGGTAATATATTCTTCCTCCCCAAATAGCCACAGATTCTGCTGGAAGCCACGGGACGCGGCCTCTAGCTGAGGCAGGACGCAAGGAGCGTAGTTGGCGCCCAACTTCTTGTCTCCAACACCGCCGGGCCAAGCTCGAACGGCATAGTCGGTGGCCTCCAAAGAGATTGCCTTGAAGCCGGTGGGGTAATAAGGCCCGACGGGACTTGCGATCACGAACAGGAGAGCAGAGCCTGGAGGTCCCACACCAAGAGTCTTTTGAGTTCCAATCATCGTGGGCCGTAAATACAACGAGTAACCCCGCTCACTATTTTAATGGAGGTGAGTCACTATTCACAATTGCAAACAGGGGGGAATCCCACTGACCTGGGGATGAATCTGCTGTCCAGCTTCACAAATTCTCCAATAAGCTTGGTGAGGGCCTCGCCGTCAAAGGAGGGCAAAGCAATGCGTGACGAAGACTTGTTCAAGCGCGCCATGTTCTTGTTCGGGCGGAACAACCGGATCTGACCTTCTTTGTCTTTATAGGCCTTCATTCCCTCAAAACACTCGAACGCATAGTGGAAAACACAAGCCGACGGGTCGAGACTGAGGTTCTGATAAGGAACAATACGGGGAGTCTGCCAACCCTCGGTTGCAGTCCATTCGATAGAGAGCATATGATCTAAGGTATAAAGCGCATTAGCAGCCGTACAGCGCCAGGAAAGCGACGCATGCTCATACCGGTGAATGTCTTGCCAAAGACCAGGTCTTGCGGGGCCGTCAATTCTTTGGGAGTATTTGTCTTCGAGACCGTAAGTTTCGAAGGGTCAAGACCAGCTAGTTGGGAGGCGGCAGCTGGTGTGGCACTGAAGCATCTCTTCCATATCTGGGTCGTTGCGGAATTTTGGAAAACACGAGGCGCAACGAGGCTTTGCAGCGCCCTGCGACGAGCGAATTGAAGTGACTTCATGGCTAAGCCGGTGTTGAGTAGCACTTCAAACCGATTAATTGCAGGGTAATGGACAGTCGAACTCTGGCTGTGAAGGATAATGGTAGGAAGCAAACCTGAAGAACGCGATAAAAGGGCCGAGGGCGGCTGTGGAGCTTTAAAGGCGGATAAACACGGTCTATGACTCTTCCCACGGACTGCGGCGACAACTCCGAACCCACCACAAATTAACGTTTGACAAGTCCAATTGGGTCCGGACGATGGACACCACACACAGACCGTTTATATTGGGACTGCCCTCGGCTAGTGAGATCTATCGGATTGGCAATCGTATGGGACTTGGCCCGGTTGCAGCCACACGAGTCAGAGTGAGCTTCCTCGAGTAAATCCACCCCAGTTGTCATTCTGGTCGATCTCCGACCTCGGCCTCCGCGACACAAGTTCCCGGCAGTAAACCCACGATCTAGCCAGGCGGTGAGTCTGGGGGCGGAGCCTCCTTTCCCGATCGAGAAGGGGTTTTGGGCTCGGGGTCGCGGTTGGCGGCAGCGTTGCTGATTGGTGAGCGGCGCCCCTTACACGTGATGTCTTCCGACCGGGCAGATAGCGGCCACTGATACCTGATGTTACTTTCGTGATACACATGGAAAAGACGACTGGAAATGTATGATAACCGTGTCGATGTTTGAGGAGGCTCCGATCCAACTTTGCTTGCCTCGTGTGCTCCGCCATTTCCCTCGGTATATAATATCCATGTAATATCTGTTCTTCCGATCTTTTGTGTCCTGTTTATCAGCCCCGTTTTGCGGAATCACATCGCATACTTCAAGGGATTCGGCGATTATATTGGATGGAACGAACCCATTGCTGTGAATTGCTATCTCAGGTATCTCGTGTTGTTTGAGCTGGGAAAAGGTACAAAAGATGTTTTCGTCGGCTCTCAAATCCCTGAGCTCCAATATATCATCAAACTACCACATTTCTCCACACCCCACCGTGGTCTCTGGTCCTTGGAAAATTCATGACGGGAAAAAGAAGTCCACTGGCACCACGGCGTCCATCTTCATATTTGACAAAAAATTCCTTGAACCAAGATCAAGCGGGCTCGGAAGTCGTTCCGGCTCTTCCACCAAGAAGCTGCAAGAAGATGTCGTTGAACGCCTAAAAAGGGAAGCGAGCAATCTGGCGCGGCTCCGACATCCCTCTGTCCTACAAGTGCTAGAGCCCGTGGAAGAGACGCGAAATGGCGGTCTTATGTTTGCTACCGAACAGATCACTGCATCTCTTGCTGGACTACTTCAGGCAAAGGATGCACAGGATAGCACTTCGAGGGTTGGCTCGAGGTCCAGCCGTTATATGGTAGAGGAACCTGATGGCACACGACGGCGGAGAGACCTCGAGATCGACGAATTGGAAATTCAAAAAGGACTATTGCAAGTTGCCAAAGGCCTCGAATTTCTTCATGAGTCTGCGGGGCTCGTTCATGGCAATTTGAATCCCGAAGCCATCTATATCAATGCCAAATCCGACTGGAAAATTTCCGGCCTTGGATTTGCTGGTCCTTCTAGTTCTGCAGAATCACGCTCGACTCTTCCACCCCTGGCTTTGTCAGAGGTGCTTTACCAGGACCCGCGCCTACCTCAATCCGTCCAGTTAAATCTGGACTATACTTCGCCCGATTTTGTACTCGATTCCAACGTGACACCTGCCGCTGATCTATTTTCACTTGGGCTCATAATAGTAGCTCTCTATAACTCGCCACATGTTTCGCCTCTGCAGACGCATGCGAACGTGAATACCTACAAGAAGCTTTTAAGCTCTCCATCCAGTACCCCTTCGCAGGGCAACAACTTTTTATCCTCCGGCACGATTCCAAAGGATGTTGTTTCTCACGTCTTACCCAGGCTGATAACTAGGAGACCTGCTCAACGTCTGAATGCTCGTGAATTCCAACAATCTCAGTACTTTGACAACATATTGGTCTCGACGATCCGCTTTCTGGAATCTTTACCCGCGAAGAATGCCCACGAGAAGTCGCAGTTCATGCGTGGGCTCCAGCGAGTTCTGCCAGAGTTCCCAGTCTCCGTGTTGGAAAGAAAGGTTCTGGGGGCCTTGTTGGAAGAGCTGAAGGACCGAGAGCTTTTACCACTTATTTTGAGCAATGTCTTCACAATACTGCAGCGCATCCCGAATGCGCGTCGTACGTTCCCGGAGAGGGTGATACCTCAACTCAAAGAGATTTTCCCAACAGGCAAGAGTGTTGTACAGGAGCGTGACGCCAAGAGGGATGCGGGTCTCATGGTCGTCCTGGAAAATATGAATGTTGTGGCAGATAATTGTTCCGGAAAGGAATTCAAAGAAGGTTAGTGAATTGACAAGAAGCCACAATGTGGCGCATCGAATTATTTCTCCCTTTTCATTCGTGTTTCCTAACGTGAACAGACATCTTGCCACTTATTCGACTCGGACTTGATTCACCAACACACTCTTTAGTAGATGGCGCCATCAAATGCTTACCGGTTATCCTCCCGGTTCTTGATTTCAGCACTGTGAAAAACGAAGTCTTTCCGCCAATTGCTTCGACTTTCAGTCGAACAAACAGTCTTGCCATCAAAGTACGATGCTTGGAGGCGTTCGCTGTTCTTTGCGGCGGCACCATGGGGGACAAGGGGGCAATTGAAGATGATCTGTCGGGTGTGAGCCAGACGAGTAAATCACAGTCTATCAAGTCATCCATTTTGGATAAGTATACGATACAAGAAAAGCTTGTCCCCTCAATGAAAGCCATCAAAACGAAGGAACCAGCTGTCATGATGGCTGCCTTGAACGTCTTTCGCCAAATCGGGACGGTTGCGGACACCGAGTTTCTTGCTCTGGAAGTCTTGCCAGTGCTATGGAGCTTCAGCCTCGGGCCTCTTCTTGACCTCCGTCAATTTGGGGAATTCATGACGCTAATCAAAAGCGTTTCGTCCAAAATTGAGCGAGAACAGACGAAAAAGCTTCAAGAGCTGTCATCGGGAGGAGACTCCGGTGGATTCCAAAATGGAACCGGGGGTTCTTCGACGGCATCAATCACAATGGGCCAGTCTAGCATGGACAACACAAGGGATACTTTTGAGCGCCTTGTCCTAGGGCGAGGGGCAGCAACCTCGACTGACCAGGATATTGATCAATGGGGTAGCCTCACCTCAGGCCGTCCGGCGGCGCAGTCTACTGCTCAAAAGACACCATCTACGGGCTTTTCCTGGGCGTCGGGCACCACAAGTCCAGCCGTGAAAGGAAGCATGCTTCCAGCACAAACCAACCTCAGCATGCGCTCAGTCACTCCTGATTATAACTTGAGCACGTTCCCGTCCTTAGAACCTGCTGCGAGGGCGAAGTCTCCCCCAACGCCCACATTCCCTACCCTACAGCCTTCACCTTCTTCGTCCTGGAGTATCCCAAGTCCTCCGGTTAATCAGCAATCGATCCAGAAAACAAATGCCTCCGGACTCTCCCTAGGAGCGCTGGCGAGCATGAAGGCACACGCTCCTGCATCCAGTCAAGGCACTCAGCCTATCCCTAATTATTCTGCATTCTCCATTCCCCCGCCCCCGTCGGGCCACACCGCCATAGGGGCCTTTGGCAGCCCTAGTGGACTGGCTAATACAGGGACTTCGGCATTTGGCGCAAGCACCTCACCAAGTGCATTCGTGAACAATAGTGCATCACAGGGAACCCAGAAACAAGGCCTCGACAAGTACGAGAGCTTGCTCTGAAGGATCTGGGGTAAGGGTATACAATTGATTCAATCTCATTTTTGCATATTATAGCCACTGGACTTGAATACTCTCTGGTTTTTTTATTGCTTTTTCGGTGTAGTCACAGGTTTTGTTGCGTGTACAGGGTCATGCATGATTCCCCCTGGTCTCACAGGCGTAGTTCAGACTGGGCTTCAAAAGTTTTCCATTTGCTTTGTTGTCTTAGCTCGGTGGAGTTGGGGCAAGATTGTCACTTGAGTACTACTACTGTATCATCAGAATACATACTAGCAATACTGGCGAGGGAATAATACTGTGAGCTATCCGGTGGAGCAGAGCGTGGAAATGATAAGTGCAAGCTCCACTTTTGCCAAGCGACCCGATACTAGTAAGTAGTTATCTATCGAGCTCCTTCCCCGACGGTGGCCCGACGTAAGAGTAGTGACGGAGGTTTCGGGGCACCCAGGCTTAGATCCAGGAATGCAACCTCCTCCTCTTCGAAGCGCCTTGAGGCGCTTTCCGTCGGCTCGGTGTTCTGTCCTCCCCCACCGCCCCTCGTTACTATTACCCCTCCACCATCGTCTGCCTCGTTCACTCCATCTCGTCCGGTGGTCTTCTTCATCTTTTGCAAACAACCTGTCTTCAGTTACAACACCTCATCGAGCCACAATGGATGCCAAGGTCAAGCAACACTATCTGGCCGACTCCCCTCCGACGGTGGTGCGCTTGGAAGTCAAGTCTCACTTTGACAACCTCAAAGATCAGAAGCTGCGAAAATACGCGCATTACTTGAGCAGGTGCGCTATTTCGTTATGACTTGCCAGTGCTTCAGCTGGCCCGAGAGCTTCCCGCTAACATACGTCATCTATAGGGCTGCTTTTGAAGGCGTTCGTGTAACCCTCCGCCAAGTTTCGCCGGAGTCGGAGCCTATTTACGACCTCATTATCGAACTTCATCGGGCTTGTGATGGGGATTGGCCTGATCTCGCTCGTAAAACAGGCGTCAGCGATGAGAATCTGCGCTTCTTTTTAGAATATGCAGCTCAGTTTCTTGGAAACTGTGGTAATTACAAGGGCTTTGGCGACTCGAAATTCATTCCTCGCCTGCCTGTCGAAGCATTCCAGGCTTTAGCTTCTAGCACACCTAAGACAAAAGCTGCCTTTGACTTGGCCAACACCTCTGGAGGTGGCATCTACGAAACCGATGTGCAGTCGCGTATGCACCTTGGCTATTCGGAAGGGGACCACATGACGACGTATTACCCCGACTCACCGTCTATCACCAAGGATGAGATCACGGCTATCGGCGATTTGATGGAGCAAAAAGGATTACCATTGGAGAATACGAGGCTCAGGAAGACGGAATCAGGCGACTTTGAGTTGTTGATCGCATCGGGTGTTTCCTCGCCACCTGCGCGCGACAGAGATCTCGGGGACGTTGATACCTTTGACCTGGACGGAAAGCTCCAGGGACAGAAGCTTCGTCTTGTCTTTGGTGACCATCGGGAGGAAATGGCGAAGATTGCTCACAGCGTCAAGCAGGCGGGGCTTCATGCGGCAAATGATAACCAGAAGCGGATGTTAGATGCATACGCGATGTCGTTCGGCTCTGGTTCAATAGAAGCGTTCAAAGAGAGCCAGAGAATCTGGGTCAAGGACCAAAAGCCGGCATTGGAAACGAACTTGGGTTTTGTAGAAACCTATAGAGACCCGCATGGTGTAAGAGGAGAATGGGAAGGTTTTGTTGCTTTGGTAAGCGTGAAGCTGGTTCCTCAACCCCAGAATCTTGAGTTATTAACGATTATTATCACACAGGTCAACTTAGAGCGGACACGCGCTTTCGGTAAGTTGGTGGATAGCGCCGAGGCCATGATCCCCAAGCTTCCATGGGGTCGGGACTTCGAGAAGGACAAATTCCTCAGCCCCGACTTCACGTCCCTAGAGGTTCTGAGCTTCCAGTCTTCTGGCATCCCTGCTGGCATCAATCTGCCCAACTACGATGACATCCGGCAGAACCTTGGATTCAAGAACGTTTCCCTTGGCAACGTTCTTAGCGCAAAAGCTCCTAATGAGCCTGTTCCCTTCATTGCCGAGAAAGATCTGGAAGTCTACCGTAACTGCCGCGATGCCGCTTTCGAGGTTCAGGTAGGCATTCATGAACTGCTCGGTCATGGTACCGGGAAGTTGCTCCAGGAAACGGCTCCTGGAGAATACAACTTCGACATCTCGAGCCCTCCCATAAGCCCGGTTACAAACAAGCCTGTCTCGTCCTGGTACAAGCCCGGACAGACTTGGGGCTCAGTATTTGGAGCCCTTGCTTCTTCCTACGAAGAGTGCCGCGCGGAGTGTGTTGCAATGGTGCTCAGCTGCGACTTCAGCATCTTGAAACTGTTCGGTTTCGGTGACGGCAAGGAGGATCTTGCCAGCGATGCGGGTGACGTTCTCTTTGCTGGATACCTGCAGATGGCTCGCGCTGGTCTCGTCGCCCTGGAGTTCTGGGATCCTAAGACCCAGAAGTGGGGACAGGCTCATATGCAAGCTCGGTACAGTATCTTGCGCACTTTCCTCGATGCTGGTGGCGACTTTGTCAAGCTCTCATACACCAAGGAGGATCTATCTGATCTGGAGATTCACCTAGACCGCTCCAAGATTTTGACTCATGGTCGGCCAGCCGTGGAGAAGTACCTGCAGAAGCTGCATGTCTACAAGAGCACCGCGGATTTTGAAGCGGGCAAAAAGCTCTATGACGATATCACATCTGTCGATGAGTGGTGGGGCACCAATGTCCGCGAGATCGTTCTGAAGAACAAAATCCCTCGGAAGGTATTTGTACAAGGCAACACCATCCTTAATGGGGATGAAGTGACCCTCAAAGAGTACGAGCCCACGCTTGAGGGACTAATTCAGAGCTTTGTCGAGCGTGATGTCTAGACGCAGACCGTCTGTGCAGAGCATCACAATATACTCTCGGGCCTTCTGGGCTCGAGTGTTGTATCTTGGGTGGTAAGATGCCATGCTGCCTGCATTAGTATAATTGGAGCTAGCAGATGTACCACATCAATGTGACCTGCATATATGCCGAGACCCTCTATAGCCTTTAGTAATTGAAATATGGACAGCAGATGAGTAGTAGTATCCGCCATCTGGCTGCAGCGGGTCATGTGACTCAAAGAGTGCAACGATCGCCACCTTGACAGGCAACATCTCTGAACCAGACGGCCCGGGTTACTCAGTGGAAAGCAGACAGATGTCGATCATCGTAGAGTGCTTCATGCAGCATGACAGGATAGATGGCGTGGTTGCTCACCATGCTGGATCATACAGCTCCTACTTGCCTCGAGGTGTCACCGTCGGCCCCGTCTCCGGGAGCGACCAGCCAATCTCCGAAGTCGAGCGCGGTGGACCTGTCGTCCCTTCAGGACGGCTGATTCCAGGCTCTCGGGCAGTCTCTCGTGCCCGCCTAAGCGCTTCCTCCTATCCTCCTCTCCTCTTTCCTGGAACTTCCCCCTCACGGACAACTACTACCCTCTTTGTTTCTGACGCCTTCGCATAGTTCCTTCTCCCATTTCTGACTTGACTTAATATATCCTCCGGGATAGAATTCAGTTGGACTTATCAACTTCCCCCTACCAGTTCCATGAGTGAGCGCTTCTAAAAACACGACGGTGGGCTCCTGATCGACTCGAGCAACCCGGGGTCTGGATTCCCTCCCGGCCAAGGCCCTCTGAGTGGAGTTCACGCAGCTCCCAACAATAACCAGGGACAAGACGGCCTTCTCCAAGCATCGACACATAAATCCCGACACCTTGTCGTGGCCACCGAATTCCTCTGGCTCGCCTCCCACGGCGCGGCCGTACCATTTGACAGACTCCGTAGCGGAGGAAGACGACGACGACTTCTATACCGCGCCGCCACCGCCGCATTCTCCGTACTCGGAGGCTTCCTCTAGTTTCTCTTCGTCGCGCCCTCCACCCTTTTCGTCTCTTATATTCGCTTCTGCGACCGAATATAATCGTGGGAAGGCCACTTTCTCCCCACTTGAATCCGCCTCGGCTCCGACCTCTGTTCCTCTGCCGCCCGACGAGGAGTCTCTCGAGCCGAGCCCTTCTTCATCCTTAGTCGCGGAAACCAAGGCTTCGTTCTCCCGGGACCAGAAATCGGACCCCCCGGGCAAACCTGCAGACGAGGGAGAACCTCCTCCACCGTATACCGAAGGATCCAGTCCCATCGAATCATTCACATACGTGATGGCTGCAGCAGGAGGCGCTTCGAGTATCATTACTCAGGTGCAGCAGACAGGAGGGCCACCGATCAACACATTAGGGGGTACGAAGCCATTAGCCTCCTCTACCCTGAAAGGCTAGTATCAGGACTGACTGCTTTTTTCGAGCTATAGATATTGGCGGGGATGAACACATCACTCTTGATCTCCGGTGAGGATTTTCCATTAAGTCTCAGCTAAAACTGGGTATCGCGTTCTCTAATCGAATTTGCAGAGGAACTCGGTTCACGCTTTCTCGAGACGAGCTGCTGACTTTACCCGAATTCGTCCTGTTATCGCTTTTTCCGAATGGGTTGCTTCCCGATGGTCACATGGGTACCTTCCATGAAGGCGATATTTACCCGGTCGACGTGAGTTACTAGTCGTTCCTTTTCCCAGTCCTCTACCTCGGCTGCCCTTTTATTTCCGGAGCACGTCTCATATCTCCGCTTCTAGTACGACCCGGCTTCTCTACAGTATATGCTAGACTTTTTCCGCTCGGTCGCTCAATCCATCCCGTCATCCTCGCCTTCTGCGTCGACCTCTCCTGACTTGGATGTTGCCCCCGATTCCATGCAAGGAACCGCTAGAGATATGCTCCAGGATCGTGCTGGTATTATTGTTCTGCGCGAGGATCTTGATTTCTACGCGATACCACCCCGTCCTGATATAGACCACACTGAGATGATCGAGGTCAAGCGTGCAGCTGCGAAAGCATTGTTGAAACAAGACGGGATATTTTCGGGATTGAGGAAAAGCGACGAAGCCGGTTCGACAGAACAACATCTCATCGAGATGCTTACTGCAGGGTGAGCCTTCTCTCACTTGTTATCCCGAGAGTGGATTCAATAAATTTCCTGTTAGGCTAACCAATCTTAGCGGGTTTGATCGCGACGACCGGTGGGGCCATCGTGCCCCAGAGCCTAATAAGGCGGTGATATGTAGCCTAGCTCTGGCCAAATTGCGGACCGACATTCGGGGTGACCTATCGAACAACAACGCAGTTGGCTTGGCTCAAAAGCTTCTCTTGTTCTGGAGGAAACCGGCCAGGAGATGCTGGTGGGAGGGCATCGAGCTAGACGACGTGGAGGGTGTTGAAGGCAAGGTGAAAATATGGATCCGTAGAGTATGGACTCTAGAAATGGTAAGTCCTCCTAGTTGGCATGACCTCGTACGGAGTCTAACCGGTCTTTGCAGAGCGTAATTGGGCTTCGATAGCCTGTTCCAGGCGGTTACTCTGAACCAATCCACTTGGTCTCCGCCGCTGTCATTGCATTTTCCTCGTCCCCGTCGATGCATATTAGACTCGCCCTGTTAGGAGCACTTTTGTTTCCTGCGTTGCCTAGTGCACATTTGCGGAGTTCACGATATCCCCTACTATATCCCTAGTCTGCATTTGCAGCCTGACAGACAAGAGGAGTGGCGTATTCAATTATTATTGGGTACTGTGTAATCCTGTTTATAGTTTCCCATTAGCTGGCCGGCCCCCATGCATTGATTTCATGTATCCTCAATTTTCCTTCCTGTACTGAGCTTTGGCCGCTGGCTTACTGCATTGGCCCATATAATCCGATTTTGTCATCCTGCGTAAGCGACTAGAGAATATCACTGCAACCCCAGGTACTCTTTACTCTGTACTCTGTAAAACAAAGCGAGCATTGGGGCCCGGTCACGTGCGGGCGGACTGGAAGGGGCCTAGCGTGCCGGGCTGGAAGTTCTGGCAAAACGCGACGAGCAGAAAAGGCGGAGCTCGACCGCGATCACCGTCAAAGAGGAGCTTTGGCTTCAATTCAGCCTCCTCAATCCATAGGTGCAATTACCCAACCGTGCTTTTTCCCCCGTGACGGCCTGGTTCCAGCGCTTTCCTCCAGTGCAGCAATCCTTCGATATCACCTCTCCAATCAGCATACCTTCTTCTCTGTTGTCTGCCCTCCCTTCGAGCGGATTGCACGCTGCCTGTCTGCCGACCGACTTGCGCAGTGTCTGAAAGGGACATGTCCCTGACCAGCTAAATGGCCAACATGTCCCCTCTCAGAGGTTACATCACATCGTACCCGCCACGAGTGCGCCAGTATGGCAATGCGCTTCTTACCCCAATCATTCCACCCAGCCAGGTTGGCCCAACGCCGCGAACGACGAAGCGAGGAACCGCCGCGATCAATTATGCAGAAGATGGCTTTGACGATGAGGACTTCGAGGACAGTGAAGGACCCCGGCGGCCCACTGGGCTAAGAAGTCTCCGACGGGAGGAGTCAACCTTCGACAAGGTTCCTTTGGCGGAAAAGCTGGGGAAAGAGATACACGCCCCCGTCGAAGTCCAAGGGGTCTTTCGCGATTGGATGATCAAAAGGATGTTGCGACCAGCGTATGTGCCGCTTGTTCTGCTGTTTGATCGTTTTCTGCTTCTTGCGTTTATATATCTGCCATGGTGCTAACTCGAGCCTTTCTCTCTGACCACAGTTGCGCCGATCAGTTGCAGATCCAAGCGCAGCTTCCCCTCACCCTGATCCCTATACGAATTGATCTAGAGGTTCCAGCGCATCAACCTCTAGAGCCTTTCCCTTTACCGCGAGCTGTCCTTGATCCTAGCATCAACCCTACCCTGCCCGCATACAGACGGCCGGAGGCGCTGCCTGCGTACCGAATCAAGGACACCTTCCTTTGGAATCTCCACGAAGCGCTCGCGACGCCTGAAGAATTTGCCGTCGGATTCGTTCGCGATATGGACCTGCCAAACCCGCAAGCCATGACCATGACCATCAGTAACCAAATCCGCCAACAGTTGGAAGAATATGCCGGTGTTGCGCTACATCCGTTATTCCAGAGCGTGCAGCCAAAGCCTCCGGTCCCACAAGCTGGCCTGTCGCGAGATGTGTCTGCGACCCCGGTCTCTACCCACGCCGCAACACCTGATAGCAGAGCTAACCAGGTGACGGTGACCAAAGAGCCTCTTGTCAACGACAGTATTCTGAATCCGGACGACGCGTACCGGTGCCTAATCAACTTGAACATCAACCTACAGAACAAGTTGTATACGGACAAGTTTGAATGGTCTCTGTTGCATCCGCCGGGCATGGCTGAGGAGTTCGCCAGAACTACGTGCGCGGACCTTGGCTTGGGCGGGGAGTGGGTCGGTGCCATTGCGCATGGCATCTACGAGGCTGTTCTAAAGCTGAAGAAGGAAGTCTGTGAAAGTGGGGGGCTCATTAGCGGCATGGGCGGCTACGGTAACGAGATCGATAACCAAGCTGCCAATGGCGCTGAGGCAGGTTGGCGTTACGATCCGGAGGGCCTGGGCGATGAATGGGAACCGAAGGTAGAAACGCTGTCCAAGGAGGAGATCGAAAAACGCGAAGGAGACCGTGAACGTCAGATCCGGCGCCTACGTCGAGAAACGGCCAGATTTTCCTCCACTGCCGGCATAACGCCCGATACCTCCCGCCAAGGCAGCGGATATTTCGATGTCGATAGCGAGACACCCCTGGGGCGAGGTGAAAGGAGCAAACGAAAGAGACGGTTCCGCAGTCTGAGTCCCTTGGGCAGGGGAGGAACCCCTGGTGGACGAGGGACCCCCGACACTGGTTCTGGCGCCGGCTATGGGGGAGGCGGTGGTACTCTCTCCGACTGGTTCGTCATGCCTTTGGGCTCCTCACCAACGTTTTCTGTACTAACCTCCTGCCTTGGTCTGATAGGGAACGTCAAAATTGGCGATGCACCAACTGCATGGTCTGGGGTACCGCTGTTTGGGCGGTACGAGATGGCCCCGCAGGCCAAAGGGTAAGAGCGATACAACACCTCTGTGGAATACTGTTCACTGACTGCTGTTCCCCCCAGACACTCTGTCACAACTGTGGTCTTTTGTACGAACGAGACAAGGTGGCCCCCGAATGGTCGAGGGATCTGCACCGTCATGATATGCCTATCGGTCGGTAGGAGATCGGGCAGAAGAATCCGCGTAGATTTTCCGTCTCTACGTTCTGTACCTATACGGCAGAGGTGAGACTCCACACTGACGCGATACCTCACGGTCAGGACAGAGTCTGATCCGTTTTCCAGGCCGGCTTGCTCGTAGTACACCTACGATCCTGACGTGATGAATCCTCGTCGGAAAGCCCCAACCGCCTTGTTTCCATGCCGGAAAACAGCCAGTGTACTATCTGATTTGATGATATCTCTAATGACTCTCCCTAGTGGGAACAGGCGTTTTCATTTTCTTGACTCTTTGCTTCCCAGTTTTCTTCTAATATGATTCGTTGCGGAGCAATTTCTATTCTATCTACCCTTGCTACGGCGGATCAGTCTCGTTTACACGGTCGGTTGTATGGCTACTTGACCATCGGCGATTCTTTCTATTTCCCGGGCTGTCTGATGTCCACCCCATTTTCTATTCTTTTCTTTTCCAGGATCTTCTTGCCTTGCTTGTACGAAAGAACTGTCCCGGGCGTACTTGAATACAAGGGTGGAATATGAAGCACTGACTACTACGTGCTGTAATCAACATATCCTAGTCGTGGGATAAAAATCTAGCTTCTATTATACCTCCGTTGTGCTTCCTCTTCTTCTACTATGATCAGATCCTGTGATTACCCATATCATCGTTTCAACGTCGCGCAAAGACCCGTGTTCTCGACAATCAGTACACACACACACACAATAGCAGTTCCTCCACCCTCCTCACTCTAGTTGGGGGTCTGTGCAGCGGCGTATCTACCTCCCAGGGTTCGTTCGAAGACGCTATGGCATTGCAGGATTGCGTGACGGCTGGCGGCGACGCCTTTCATCCTTAAACCATGTACTAGAGTTCGTCGACCATGGGTTGACCTGTGATAGCTCAAGTTGGAATGACGTTGACGAGTAGCCGGGCTAGTGTTTCTTAGTAGTTACTGTTGTTCGCTGTTGTTTCTGTTTCTGTTTGTTTATTTCTGTGTGTCTGTTTACTCTATCTATCATGGGTAACGGAACAGTACACTAAGTATGAAGGTGGTGTATAGTTTATATTTCATTATTATATATTTCCCGAAACACACGAGCATAATGAAAAAAGAAAGAGAAATTGAACGAAAATGCAAACCCATTCAGTCTAATAACCATAACAACTGCATCTATGACATACAGACTAACCTACCACGAGGAATTACTATTCTATCTGTCTATTCGTCATTAGTTTCCTCCATGCATATATGTATGCATGTCCACTTTACTCACACTCACCACCCGTCACATTAGTAGTAGGGCCTATATACAGGCTCAACCGAGAAAGATCAATCCGTATCATAGCAGAACAAGCAGGGAATTAATTAGAGCAGGAAAAAGAAAAGAAAAGAAAAGAAAAGAAAAGAAATGCATAAAGATCGTGATTCACTTCTCCCCGCTAAGAGACGAACGTGTTTTCTTCCCAGTGCATGATTCGAATGGTTCCTAAATGATATTAGTATTGATATACTAGGTTCATGAATTTAGAATTCGCAAACAACATATAAGCCTCATCATTTTCTCATTCAGGAATCCCCCTCCCCCAAAACCCCCCCCTCCGCCCTTCCCAAGAAAGGAGAATACGAAAACCAGAAACAAAACAAAACAAAACACAGTAACAAGACAGAAACTTACCGACTCAGCCCGTCTCTTCCTCCCAACTTGACCAACACGCTCTTCCCCCCGTTCACCCCCAGGCTCTATCAGATTCCTCCTCCCCACAACCCCACCACCTACACAAACCACATTCCTCGTGCCCTGTATCTTAATCCCGGTATTGATATTGAGCCTCACAGACGGCACGGATCCACTATTGTCAGTGGGATTGAGGAGGCCCGTGCGATGGAGAGCGACGATAATGGATGTGGCCATGTCTGTTAGTTTAGACTGTCGATGTCGCTGGGCTGATTGTAGTATGGCGGTTGATGAAGATGGCGCTGGTGGTGGTGGTGGTGGTGATGATGATGAGGTTGTTGCTGCTGCTGCTGCTGCCGTTGTTGCTGGCACTGATGGGATGAGGATGCTGTTTGCGTTTCCGAGGACGCTGACGGAAGCGTCGATGTTGATGGTGATGGGATGGGGTGTCATCCATTGGGGTGCATTTACGCCGTCTGATTCTTTTGGGGGGCTGTGATTGGGATGGGGAGGGGAGTAGGGAGGTGGAGGTGTAACGGTGTCAGGATGCTCGGGACCAGTATGTGGCTCGGCGATCTTGTGAATCTCATGGAGCGTGGACTCGGGTGGTGGAAGCATTGCAAGTCAAGGCAGGTCTAGTAAGCGCTAGAAGTGATAGAAACGCTAGGGTATATGTGACGACTGGGTGTGAGCGAGAGAGGAGCGTTGTGGCGAATTGACTATTCTATAGGAGCAGCTTTGAAGAGAATCAAATAGTAGTCGAACAGCGCGTCGGGATGGAATTGACGACTACTGTGAGAACAATAGCATGCAATTGAGGCAAATAAGCGCCATCATAAAGCAGTCTATCAGAGAAGAAAGGGCACATCAATAAACCAACTGTCTCCCAACACTGTCCGCTAATAGGCTAAGACAGCATGGCATTGCGCCAGAATAGCTCAGAAATGCATCAGATCACCGGTTTGGGAGAGCATTGCCCTGCAACAATGCCACCAGCCCCCTGAATCAACATGCTCTAGCTGTGGTATTGTTCTCTTTCATCAATAGGCAGAATAGGGTCACGTGTCGATTGAGAGAGCAAGGGTCCCAGTACTGTGCATTCGCGAGCCCCCAAAGAATGAATAGAGCCATCTGAATAAACAAGGCCGCAATCCCTGACACGCCATAAAATGAGGGTGAGATTCCTGCCATCTAGCAGGAATTGGCACTTGTGCAATGTAACCGTAACCATAAATTGCCCAAAGTAACCCCCTCGGCCGTCCTAGTCCAATGACATCCCTGTCTCCAACCCCAAAAGGCTTAAACAGATGGAAGGCTAAATAATCGATCAAGCCCAGCGGTCCCCATGATGCCAGTTCTCGTGTAGAGAATAGCCCCCGTTTGCATTGGAACCAGCAGACGGGCTTATTGAGATGTCGCCATTCGCAAGAGTAGTAAAGTCCCTCGTCTTAAAAATCCTGAGCGCGGTGTCTGCTTGGTAAATGTTGGTTAGCCCCAGAGCCATACGCCCCCTAGCACGCCATCAAACTTACTTGTAGCGTTGGGTGTAACGTCACTGCGGCCATCGCCGTCAATGTGTCCTATTGTCCGCCCTTGCTGTTCTCTCTGACGTTCCGGGTAATATCTGCCGCCTGGGTGTAGTGGTTGTGGAGTCTAGATACTGATTAGCAGAAACAAAGGCCGGCGCGCAAAGACTTGATTATACCAGCGTTCGTTCCACGCCAGCCGAAGTTTGATATTTTCACGGACTGCTGGTACTGACTTCGCGAAATTCATCGCCCTCGATGTGAACCTCACGGTCACGAATGCGGCGCATCAAGGCAAGAAAGTTACTTTCTCTGAACTTCTGGCTTTGGTCGTGTTTGACGCTATCTAACAACTGTCCCGCAGTCCGAGCAAGCTCGTCTGCATCGTTCACCTGTGCCTGTGGATCATTCTTGTGGGTTTGGGGGATAGTGTCCGATCCAATCTTTACACTCTCTTCAGTGTTTTCAGCAAAAGCTCGCTCAGCTTCTTCCCCAATATCTTCCGCACGAATTTGTGTGGTCTCGGCTTCCTGCAACATCATGTCTGTCCGCGCCTGCTCAAACGCAGCTTCAAATGCAGATTCATCGAATGCTTCTGCCGATGGTTGCTGGCTGGTTGTTGTCTCCTGCACCGGGGAAAATGGCACCCCTTGCATAGGATAGTGAGGTGCAAAGGAAGGTTGAAACCCTTGGACATGCGGTTGGTGCTGCCGAACAGATGGTTGTTGTTGTTGTTGTTGCTGCTGCTTAGCGAACTCATTCTGCCAGCCTTGTTGTGACATGGCCGACATCGGCGCTATAGACGGTCCCGGTATTTGATGGAGTGAATGCGAAGGCCCTGAAATGCGCATTTTCTGGAAGTCTGTCGCCCAGCTGGACGCCTCTGCCGGGCTTGATACCGGAAAATGGGGAGCGGGTGTAACGAAAGGGCCTGCATGTTGTATACCGGGAAGGGGCGCCCCTACTGGATTGGACTCAAAAGCAGCAAATTCGGGATCAAGTACACCTTCATTGGGGTTCTGCGACCGAAAACCCTGTGATTTATGAGTACGAGACAGAAAGTTCTGTGGATCGCAAGGGACTCACCTGAGAAGGTGACTGTCGAGCGACGTATCTATCCTGTTGAAGGGTACGATCAACGGATGCATGCTTCTGAAAATTCTGAAGCGCATTCGAGGGGCCACACAGAGCATCACCCATGATGCCAACGAAATTGAACACGAGCTGGGGAGGATGGGACGGGTTAAGTTGCTTGTTGTGCCGAGGACAGAATCCGCAAGGCGCTTGGTAAATGAGTATCCAATTTCGTGCTATGTATGCAGAATGTATGATACAAACATAGGATGAGGTGCAACAGAAGACAAGACAAGGACGAGAGGAGGCAAAGGCACGAGTACGAGTAGTAACAGGAGGATAGCAGGCCGCGGGGCAGGGCGACCGAGGACTACCGAGGCCCAGTTCACGTGCTCGGGGGGCGTGACTGGAGATGGCTGACTGAGCCGATAAGATAAGATCGGGCTGCGGCTGACTGCGAAACGGACAAGCTGGCGGTGTTTTGCTGCCGTTGCCGCTGCTGCTACTGCTGCTTCTCCTGTTGCGTGTTGATTCGGCCCACCACCGCCGCCTACTTCTCCAGAATCGACCCCTAATACTTCACGACAGGGCCACCCACGTGCTTTTGTCCCTGTTTCCCTTTAGAGTCAATCCTTGTTCTGAGCAGAAAGTTGAGCAAAATGGTGCGTCCACATCTCCCCCATGAGCCAAGGTGGTCCGCTTATGAACATGGCTGACGTGGGGACATCTAGGCGGCTGCTCAAGTAATTACCAATTCTGGACACGATGAGATGATTGTACGTGAATGGAAACTGCACCCTTGACGCCATTATGATAAAGAATCTTGTGCTGCATTTGTCCATCCCCTGAGACTGACGTCGGCGCATAGCACGATGCCGGGCTGGATTACTATGGCCGCAGATTGGCAACATGCTCGTCGGACAAAACGATAAAGATCTTTGAGATTGAAGGAGAGACACATCGGTTGATTGAGACCTTGAAAGGGTGAGCAATATATGTGTGTGGGTATATTACGCGCCATCAATTCTAATTTCGGTACGCTTGAGAATAGACATGAAGGAGCAGTTTGGTGCGTGGCATGGGTATGTCATGATTTCTTGCATTGTCAGCTCAATCTTTTAAGAATCTGTCTCTTACTTTTGTCTTCTCTAGGCGCACCCTAAGTTCGGAACCATTCTCGCCTCCTCGTCGTACGATGGAAAGGTACTCATCTGGCGCGAACAACACCAGAACGCTACGTCACCCGTTGGTGGCGGCGCTTGGACGAAGGTGTTCGACTTCTCTCTCCACACTGCCTCCGTGAACATGGTCTCCTGGGCTCCGCACGAGAGTGGCTGCCTTCTAGCCTGCGCCTCTTCGGACGGACATGTCAGCGTTCTCGAGTTCCGAGACAACAGCTGGACTCACCAGATCTTCCACGCCCACGGTATGGGCGTCAACTCTATCAGCTGGGCACCTGCTGCCACCCCTGGCAGCTTGATCAGCGCCAACCCCGGATCGGGTCAACAGCGGAGATTTGTCACCGGCGGAAGTGATAATCTGCTGAAGATCTGGGACTACAGGTACGCTCCATGAATTGTCGTGCACTGGTATCTTGTCAGAGGGACTATGCTGACCTTATGAACCACTACAGCCCGGAAACCAAGACCTACAACCTCACGCAGACTTTGGAAGGTCACTCCGACTGGGTTCGAGACGTCGCCTGGTCCCCTAGCATTCTTTCTAAGTCCTACATTGCCTCTGCCTCCCAAGATAAAACAGTTCGGATCTGGACCTCCGACGCATCCAACCCTGGCCAGTGGACCAGCCAGCAACTCGAGTTTGATACTGTCCTCTGGCGGGTCAGCTGGAGCCCTAGCGGAAACATTCTTGCCGTCAGCGGCGGCGATAACAAGGTCAGCCTGTGGAAAGAGAACCTCAAGGGGCAATGGGAGAAGGTAAAGGATATTGAGGAGTAGGCTTGAAATTCTCACTTCTTTTACCTTTCTTCTTTCATACTCTGTGCGATAACGGATAAATTTGGTTTCTTCCATGTACTTCATCCGACCCAGACGTTGCTCGTGAAAAATCAAAATGAGCTCAAAAACAGGTAAAAATTAGTCATCGTTTCCAAAAAATAAAGGGGCCCCTATCCGCCGTGTCAATCATGTCTATCCAGCTTCCTATCATGATCCTACCCCCTGGAAGAATCACGCCCTCATAACCACGAATCCAGTAGAACTCAGTCACTAGGTCCGAAGGCGGCCATCCTTCCTGGAAGAGCCAAGCATAGTCGTCTGCTTCAGGCTCTGTAACATCACATGCAGGAGCAGGGGGTATATCAGCAGGGTCTCGCTCATATATCACAAAGCAAATACGACACCAGCCAGGAAAACCACCCTGAGCTATGGAAATTGGCTCACAGAAACCTCGCACCAAACATGGCGCTTCATCGACAGAGCCGGATGATTTCTGAATTCCGCGGAAATATGATCGTTGGGAGTTCAAGGGATTAACCGGTATGATCGTTTCAAATAACGGTGGCCAGTTCAGACGGCTAGGATCTGGTTTGGTTTGAAGAGACTGCGCATTAGGTGATAGATTAGCTCTGCATCAGTTCTCATTGATATTTGACGTTCTTACCATGAACCCAACCTGTGTCCAATGAGTGTCTAGGTCTGCGCATGTCTGACGGTTCTCGAGATCCTTTAGCAACCCTGGATACGGGTGAATACATGCTACATATTTGCAAGTTAATACCCGCCATATTGGCATGCGGTAGTCGAGTAACTGGAGGGCAACCAACAATAATATCCTAGCCAGGGGGAGCTGGCTTCAAGCGGTGCAGCCTCGCCCCATGGTCTGGGCCTGTGATAGAATGGCAAGCTAGAGTAAGAAGCACAAAAGGTCGCTTCGGCGGGATTGAGAAGATGGCGTATCCAGAAATTGCGTATGTGGAGTATCTTTTCTAGGTTGAGCTTGTTCGAATGCACGACAGGTATGCCGGACTCGACGCCATAAGTGTAAACCGCGCCAATGTCATAGTCCGTTCTGAGGCAATGGACAGACATTACAGGATCCAGTGCTAATTCAGTGAGACACTATCGAAAGTCAGCTTCTACACCGTCTTCTAAACAAACTACCGTGATGCCTACCAATTGAATCGCACAGAAAAGATCTGAAGGCCGGCCGGCGTCCTTCAGGCCGTAGCCACTAACCGGCCTGCTCAGGAAACTGGAATTAAATAGAAGGCATCGAATTCTCTCAAAGTTTTTGGATGGTGATTGCTTGTTCGATTCCAAAATCATGTCTCGCATTACCTCTAGCCAGAAAGTCTGCTTCTCTTTCTGGCCATGACAAAAACTGATCGATTTCGAGAGAACAATGGCGCGAATCTGATATCTGATTTTGATCTCCTTTGAGGGATAGTGCTGTGGGACGTCGTAAAGATCCTTGAAGCGCCTTCGCCAGACGGAGGCTTGGGCTGGAAGCGTCTTCGCTGCTAGTGATGAACAGCACTGAGCGAGATTTGCAATGTCAACATCATGTGGGAGCAGATAGGCAATGTACTGAATAATCTGGATGAAGCATTAGTGGTGTGTATGATCGTATGGATATAATGAGAATCGGTACCTCTGTCGGCAATCGAAGGAAAGGATTCGACAGGCAAACGCCTTCAATGGTAGGCCCTTGGGGGCTCATCGTTGTTGGTCTCATGCAAGTTGATCCTCGTGCAGTATGATAATATGATGTCGTCTTGTATGTGTTGATGGTATATGAGAAGAAACTTAGGGAAACTTCGCTCATGCATGTACGGCGAAATGCATGAGAAGTCCGACGCGCGTGGGACCCTAGGATCTCTCAGAGACAGAGGTAAATTCAGAGTCACGAGATATGATCAAAGATAGTGGCTCTACCTTGTGAGTGAGATGTGAGAGGATACTGTTAGATGATCAGCTCAAGACGGTAACATTGTTCGCTCTGCCTATCCTCGCTTGAGCACGGCGATATTGAGTGTTAGTCCAAGGCCATATACACGCTTAAGCTTACCATACGGAGTACTCTGGGTTCATGATCTTCGGATATTTGAATCGGCTGAGTCTACTCTCTGCCAATTCAGATTTGAAGCTTTAGACCTTACTAGTGAACCGAGTATATAGAGAAGTAGTCAGATACTGGAGTATGAATTTCTATAGGCTGGCGAACGTGACCAACCCGGTTTGGTCCACTAACAGCATAGGTTTCGGAAGTCAAGTAAGTTTGCAATATCAGTCTATAATTTCACAGGGAAGATCACACAGGTAATGCATGAAGACGGATTCCCTCATGGAAAATAGCCTTCTAGGCCACATCATGACGGCTACGACGCCGCGTTAGGCTTTCTTGAACTCCCCAGCCATCTGCTAGAAGCTCTTTGACTTCTTCCAAGCGGAGCCCGCTCATCTCGGGATAGATAGCCCAAACGCCGAACCAACCGATCACGCAAACAGCCGCATAGGCCGCAAATGTCCATCCGGGGGATAACCACTCCATCATAGGCAAAAATGTAAGACCGACAACAAAGTTAGATCCCCAATTCGTAGCGGTAGCGAGTGCTGACCCTAAGGAGCGCACATTCAAGGGAAATAGCTCTGATTGCTGCCAGGGCACGTTGCCTAGGCCAAACGCGTAAGATGCCGTGTAGACAGTGAGGCATATGAGAATAGTGACAGGGAGTAAGGAGCCACTAGTTGTGACGTCTTCTGCTCGGACTCTCGACTCGGGCTTTGGCATGTTAATCGAGGCAAACGTTAAAGCACAAGCCAAAAGTGACAGGGCCATGACTGGTATTGAGTAAAGAAGAATGCGGCGCCGACCAATTCTGTCGATAAGAGCAAACGCAAGCAAGGTGAATAAGAAATTGGTCATTGCCACCGATAATGATGTGAGAGTCGGTGATGAGAACGAAAGCATTGAGAATATTGTCGCCGAGAAATACATGAGGCTGTTGAACCCGCATAGTTGTTGTATTCCTTGCAGCATAACCGCTATTATCAAGGCCCTACGGTTTCCACCGACGAGGACTAGACTTCGAGCGCACTGTGTAATATTATCGAGCCAGTGTCGACTGCCTGTGGAAGGGTTGTTCGTTTGACTTAATTGTTCCTCCTCCTGAGCCACTTCTCGTTGGATATCATGCATAACCCTCTTGGCCATGAGATCGCCGTCGGGGTCGCCCCCGTAGACTTTGGAAAGGACACTTGTAGCTTTTTCTCCGAACCCTGCCTGCACCAGCCATCGGGGGGTTTCTGGCAAAGCCAAAACAATGAAAAACTGGAAGGCTGCAGGCAGCATCCCAAGGCCAACAATATAGCGCCAGCCTCCAGATATAGAAGAAAACAGCCAGCCGACAATGTAGGCGACGACTTGTCCGCCTGTGATGAAGAGGCTGAGGATCGTGACGAGTCTTCCTCTAACATGGGATGGTGCCAGCTCAGAAATATATCTGCCAAAGGTTAGATGACGGGTCGGAATTTCTTCCCCTACATAGCACGTCCCCTGGGGACCCTTCAGCGAGGTTTAGACATACAATGGAGTCACCAGGCTTGCTCCGCCAACGGCCAGGCCAACAATGCTTCTCCCAGCAATCATCCCCCATACTGTGCTGGTGACAGCCTGTATCAATGCGCCCAGGGCGAAAAGCACATCTGCAACAAGGATAACCTTTCTGCGACCGAAGTTGTCCGCCAAGATCCCTGCCAGCGGGCTCGCAACGAGAGCGAACAGGCTCGTGCAAGACGTTACTAGACTTTTGTCCAGAGTGCTAAGATTGCGATTGGAAAGGTCGGCTTTGATCGACACTAGAGTCGAGGAAATGACTCCTGTACTTTCAAGCACGAGTGTCAGTAACAGAGAGGACAGGATTCAAGTCTCTATCGGGAAGTCCGTTGTCGGCAGGTAGACGGTCAGGATTGTACATACTCGTAACCAAATAACAGCCCGCTTATCCCCGCAGAAAACGTCAGAGCATATATAAACCAGCCATTTGTCTGGTTTGAGTCGATATTGCCGTCATCATGCTGGGGTTCATGGTCTATCAGAGGCTCCGAAGGGAGCAAAGGAGCATTGGGGTCTGACGGCTCATTCTCATCCCTGTGTTTCATGGCTTAGGGTCCTGTAGCTTTTGTATGGGTATCTATAAGAGCCATCCCAAGCGTACCTACGTCCCAAATTGTTAGTACGGCCGATGATATCGGGTAGCTTAAGTTGCTGGGGAAAGGGGTTCCGGAATCTGGAGAAGTAACCGCTAGTTAGTTAGGCATGGGGTATTTTACATAATCAAGCTGACAGCTCACGAGACCCACTGCCCCCATCTTGAGTGGCGCAGCTATGGATGAACATGTACGGAGTACATAGATACAAGTGTCATCAGTCCGTGAGCGAAGCACAACGGGATGAATACTGCGCTTATACCCTACATTTATATCTCACTTTTGCTGCTCTTGGCTGTACTCCGACGAGATACCAGCCGTGGCAACTTCCTATGGGAATGAACCATCTTGTCAGAAACAAGACTAGAAAGTTGGGATGAGTCTTTATGACTTATAGTTATACTATTGAAACAGCCAGTACGCCTTCTTCGAAACATTCAAGCACTTTAGAGATCTTGTCTCTAGCATTTATTGCAACTCTGGCACCCTATTTCCTATAGCCGTCCACTTCTCATCAAAGTGATAACGCAAGGTTTACCTAGGCTCCCAAAATGGAAGAGTAAAGCTTGTATTGGAGTGTGCATGTCGATGCCAATATATCTTTAACCCCAGCTGGGAGACTGACGAATGGTACTTATCACTCAATGCGTCGAGAAATTCTGGATGCAATTTGTGATTATCAGAAGACATCTCTGTGTAAAAGATAAACATATGGGTGCAGCCGCAGACGACAAATCCGATGTATACTGGAGCACCTCACTAGATATCAAGATAAAGCTCTATTACTATTTTTTATAGAAAAAGTTCGCCTCGTGAAAGGCTATCCTAGGAGATCTATCGGCTACTGTTCATAAACGTGATGTTAGAAGCCCGTGTTCATGATCAAGCGACAAGAGATGAATATTTCCTGTTTCGATATTGATATTTGGTATAACTGCCTCTTGGGGGCTTACCTGAGCTCTTAGACACGTTGATCACTGCACTACAGCTTAGAGTCCAACACAAGGCTTGATACAGGGGGTGAACAACTTCGACTATGGCTACTCAGGACTAGTCACACGGCAGGGTCTCTGCGCTCTCGTAAGTAGATACCAGGACTGCGATAGTCGAGCTAGATTATGACACTAAGTTAGATACCATAGCCGTCGCTAGAAGAGGTCAAAGATGGTGCCAGGACCAAGCAATCCAATCCAGGCACATTATTAAGCCAAAGAATATTAGGGCTGCTTGACATGGCAGACCAGAGCATACGATGCCTTCATCTAGGAAATAATTCTACCTTGCTTTCCTTTTGATTGTGATCACAGTAGCTTTAAACTTGCCGGCTATTGTACCAACGGAAGAATAATACTCTTTGAATACAGTTAAATTATTCGGGTCATAGTTTGTTAAGTCTCGAGCGGGGCAAAAAGGGTACTCACTGCGGTGAATGCTTTTTTTTGTCTCTGGCCTCCAATACACCCAGCTGGCTGATGCCAGGCTATCTTCCACATCTCATCCAACAGGCTGGATATATTTCCTTGTCGGTCATTTTACGCCACTGTCAAGATTGCACGACCTGATTATATCATCCTGCTTGGCTTTACCGCCTCGGTGGAACCGCGTAGTCGGTGAAGTAGTACTCCGTACTAGCATCAACATTGCCAGCTCACGGCCCCATAGGCCCTCGATAGCCACAGACTTACGACTTAATACCCGAATGCAGCGTTGGGAAATTTAGTCGGAGAACTGAGCAGAGTACTAGAGTTAGGTGCGCGATAGTATTGCATACCGGTGTGCCCACAAGTCGGTATCGTATGTTGTATCGATCAAACTTGGATGCTCTGAAAAGTCACCTGCACCATGGGCAATAGTCGCCTACTTTCGAACAAGATCAGAGGTGAGCAAGCGCTAGGTAGGTAGGTAGTAGTAGGGGTGGAATGACCTGACTACTGCACGCGCTCGGTTTCTGGCGGGATCAAACAACTTCCATTGATAGGGCATTGCAAGGATGGTCGATTTGAGTTTCCTAAGATCGCGTCCGGACAGCTGTTCATGGAGCCGTGCAACCCTGGCTAGTTTATCCAATCAAGGGATCGGGCGGCATATCCTGTCCACCCAGTGTGCTAAATGCGGATAAGTTCAGTAGCAAGCTCCAGTGCGCTGCGTACCCCATCCCAGGCCTCCAGTGATGAAGATCCTACGGAGAGTTGGACAGGGTTATGCCTGCATAGGTACACGGGATTGCCCCTCAGTATCACCTGGGCGACTAAGAACGGAGTAGATAATCCCTCAGCAGAACTAGTCTTGGAGGCAAGGGCCGCCGGGTGTTCCTGCTTCTGATCGTTTCACACCCACCAAAGGAAGTGGTGCATCCAGCAAGGGTCTCTCTCTCACCCAAGGAGGGCCGAAATTATAATCTGAAACATAGAGACCGACTAACATTTGGTCGAAAACAATGACGGCTTTTGGCAGCAGGACAGAACAAATAAAAAGCAGCGAGCGTCACAAAAGCACTAACTGTAGAAAAAAGCCTGCAACTAGAGCAGGAAAGCAGAGGGGCCTTTGAATAGTATCGAAATATTATTCACAGCTACTACAGATCGGATCTCACGATTCGATCGGAATCGAAATAATCATGGTACTAGGGGAAGGTCTTGCGTACCCGTACACAGGCCCAGAGCCTGAGTGACAATAACAAAATACAACAAACAAACTAACAAAGCCTTGGCCTGGCCCAACAACAACTTATTAAAAATGGGGACCCAAGGGCTCCAGCCCGGCCATCGGCCGGAAAAATTGCTTTTCGAAGCTCGCGGTCCACGTTCCTCTCCGAGAAATTGGATCTATCATCCCGATCTGCTTTTGTGTCTAACTACGAAATAAGCTTACTACACGCCGTTGACCTGGCAGTTTGACACATGAGACAGAGATACTCCGTACTACAAGTGTCACTAGTCGTCGCTCTGGCATCTCTTCCTCTTCCTTGTGCTTGGCTTATGATCGCGATGACCCCAAAAGTCTATATGCGATACTCCGTACACACCGTACAAAAAAAATTCCCGTAAGCTACCTCTCGGAAAATAGATGCGACCGTACGGAGTAGTGGGTTCGTTATATTTTCCTCCCAGTGTTCTATGTCGTCATTTCTGGGAGGAGCGGAAGGCAAAAGAGGGTCAGCAAGGAGGAAAGAATGGGAAATTTTAAATTAGATCGGAAACTTGGACGGATAAGATGGGTAAAGATGAAAAAGATAGCTGAAAGAGGCAAAGGCTGGAGAAGCCTACCTAGGTAGCATCCCGCTTGTTCCTCTCGGTCCCGTGCCTTGGAACCGGACGGTTTATGAAAGCTCAGGAACCAGATGGTTTCTGCCGATGATGGTTTTCCAGAGATCGCCCGCTTCTTCAAGCTTTAGCCTTCCCTTTGCCCTTCTGGGCACTCAGCAGGCTAAGCTGAGAGCGCAGTAACTAGGGATACGGGGCTCCGTCCTACCCGTCCTGCGTAAGCCATGAATATAATATGAATATTACTTATTATCACGATTGTGACTTCGCCAGCCAGCCGAGAGCTACAGTGCAAAGTGGGGACAGCCATGTTGGCTTAGCCGTGTTACAAAATGGACCCATTGTTTCCATGACTTGTACGGAATCGCGGAGCCTGATCGGTACTAGGCTCGGATGGCACTTGCGGTCTGATTGCATCATGCAAAAACCAAGCTCAGCAAATTCGATTCCAAGTCCGGAGTATCTACCTCGTGTGGATTTGAGCTCTCTACAAGGCATCCACAGAAGGATATGACATAGAATAACTTAACTGGCAAGGAGTAGCACAAGGGTGAAAGACTGAATTGAAGTGGACGAGAAAAGAATATCCTAGCTAACAGGCCCCTTTCCAAAGGGAGGCGATCTGATGGCGAGGAGTAAGAGTGTCCTCAAGGAGTTAATTATTATACGATGTTCTGGACCAACAGGTTCCTAGGGAACTCGGGAAGGGGGAGCTGAAGATCCCTGGTTTGTTTCATTAGGCCAGCGCAGATTCGGGAATCAGATCCCATCCTCGCTACTATCCAGTCTTGAGGTAGGATCGTGCACGCTAGTGGCCCAGCTGCAGCCGCCGAGGTGCAAGGATCACAGCTCGTTATATTATTACGGAATACAACTACCCGATAGTCCCGTCTGTAGGTATTATGTCGACGGAGTACTCCGAGCGTAGTAAACAAGTGGGCAAGGGAAGGAAGGGGATGGAGAGGAGAATAACACTCCTACTAAGATACTACTTTAGTATCTAAGCAAGTGCTTCAGTTCCCCAGTTTATGTGCATGATCGGATTCCATTATGGCAATTAACAACACACACCAGCATGCTCCTGTGGCTAGGAAAACTACCACGTCAGCCGCTGCTCCTACATAATTCCTGCATACATGGATGGAGCACTCCGTACATCAGTAATGACCTACATAAATATCCTCGTGTTCCTCCATCTCTGCATTCAACTGTCGTTTCAGGTTCTGCTGGGGACTATAACACCTGTGATCCTGTGCCCTCAGACCCCAGCCTGTCAGAACGGATCTTCTTAGATCGATCTCTGTTGTTGTTGACCTAGTGATAGCACGCTTAGCATAATCCCTTCGAGATCCGTGTAGGACCCTGGACTTGTGCGCGCTTTGGCTCACATCGGGGTGACTTGCGTAGCAATATTCAAGATCGGGGTTGGAAAATAAATGCATAGCTTTTGTGGTGATATTCTTATCTACCAACCTTTATATTTTATCATCAGTTCTATTTCTATCTTAATTTTTTTTTGTTGTTTTTTAAAGTACTCAGTCCCTCTCCCTCTTCCCGTTTCCTCGACCCTAGCCACGATTTATTGGACTTGCCTTGCGGTGGTGGTGTGCTGGGGGTGGAACTCCTAGCGTGATCCATTCCTCTCCAGTGGTTGAGTTTAGACTAGAACCAGAAGAACATCGCCCGTGGGAAGGGAAGCCAGTGACCGCGTCCCACTGGGGCTTTTGTTGATCGATGACCTTGGTCTGTTATTATTACCACTCTCATTCGCATGTTGCTATCGCTGCTGCTACTGCTTGCTGCTGCCTCTTCACTTCTTCCTTCTGCTGCTCGATTTCTTTCCTCCCCGGTTGATTTGGGACGGTCAGCTTCTGCGACTTGCACGGGCCAAACTTTGGTCGCTGAGACTGCCTCTAGTCCCCCATTCCTTGATCACATTCCTTTTCGATTGCTCCCCCATTCCTTTAGCTTCCTCCTAGCTGGCTCCGACACCCTTTCCCCTCATCCACCCTAAGATCGCATCGATTCCACGCTCGGATTTACTGTACAAACAATTAATTCGGCCACAGCGATCTCTCTCTTTTCCCCACCTCAGGCTAGATTGTGTTCTTGTTCCACCTTCTTTCTTAGATGGTGTTTATCTAGATGTGTCGGGCCAGCTGATCCTCCTCGTGCAAGATAATGCAGATGGGTCGTCAATTACATGTAATATCGATGTGGCTAAACTGAGGTTCATGGTGCTTGACACTGTTCTCGGCGCCCTCTGAGAATGGAGCATGTATCAACAGTGAGTTAATCGTCTTCTCTAATCTTCTCGCTTTCTGGTCGCATTCTTTTGGTTATCCGGTTTCCTGCTGCTGAAGGCTGTTTTTCCCTAACCTGGCCCGCGAGAAGCAAAGCGCTTGCCTCACGCGTTGTGTCATGATGCATGCAAAACTGTGACACTGACTGGCTTCCTATCAGCTCTGTGCAATTAGCACCGTCGGTATTGCACCAACTGGCTTCGCCTTCGGTCGCGTAGATCGAAGCTCCTCCAGGCCAGGCCGATTCCGGAAAAAGACCCTCCCGCTGCATGATCAATGCGCGACTGCGACAGATAATCCCGTATCTCCGTCGAATACAAACACAGTCCCCGCCGGTCCTTATACAGCAGCGACTGCACAGTCTCCTTTGGCCGCGCATTTCTTTCGAGAATGTGAAGATGGTGCGCCTGATTCGGGCCAACGGGGAGAGGCAAAGTCGCGCAGGAAGTCGTCGTTCGCAGGTGTACGATTTCGTCGTCGTGGACAAACGTTGACTGGGCCGCCCAAACCAGTCTTGGAGAACATATCAATCGCCTCACATATACGGCGACCTTCATCATCCTGGGTGCGACGCCTGTCCTTCCAGCCAGAAAAGCGCGCTTCATGCCAAACCCCCGTTTCCCCTTCATCCAACGGACCAAATAGTCCAGCCAGCCCTCCCGCATCTATTCAACGCAGACCCAACAAGCTAGTCAAGCGGCCTCCTTCCCATCATGCCCATTCTCCCTCCCTTTCCGGAAATGCGCCATTTTCTCCGTTAACGCCAGCCGCCTTTCGCAGACCTGCTACTAGTCATCAGCGGTCTGAGACTTTGGGGCACAAGGCAAGCCACAGTCTTAATTTCGAGCCTAGTCTGATCTTGAACCCTCCACCGAACCACTCCGATCTTGCTTCTCTAAGTGATGATCATGTCTGGCGTCCGTATATAGATGTCAGCCCGGAGGCTTTATCGGAAAGACTAGCTCGTAGGTTTTCAACCGCGACAAGACCAAAAGATCCAGGGCTGCGACGAATTGTACCGAATTCGGATACTGCCCCGGCACTCCTTCTGGCGACATCTATCAGAGGCAAGCTCCCGACAGTGGAAGCTGGTCTGGATGGATCTTCTCCTTCCTCCCCGGTTCAGTTCCGAAATCCGTTTGGACCTAGTGGTTTCCCCCCGCAACAACAACAACAAGAGTTGTCATTACCACCGGAAGAAAGCGATCGTCCGGCTTCGCCTTCTATTGATGACGCTGACCCTAAGCGGCCCCCAACGGGCACAGGCTCCGCAGATGCTGGAAAACTCAGGAATGGCTCGATGGTCTTTTCAAAGAGGCGGGCAATCTCGACCCCTCTCCCTGCGCCGGCAACGGAAGGAACACTCTTGGTTCCATCCCAGGCACATGGAAGACGAAACATTACTGACCCGGATATCTTTCGTCGTCCAGCCGTCTCACAAGCAGGAGTTCCTTCGCCAATGATGTCTGACTTGATGGGATCGCGACGCAGAGCCCATCCTCTGCTTTGCCAAGACTACAAAATAGACATGGCTCACCTCCGTGAATTTGGGTCGCGTCCTTTATCTTTAGATACACTACCACTGGCTAGATTCCAGGGCGCATTCCGTCAGCGCCCTAAACGCCATTCGATTGCTGCGTCCGACCCGGCTTCCACCGTTATAGGATCCGACGATACTCACATCTTCACGTCCGGTGATGAGGATGAGACTGATTTCTTGAGTGATACTGCCTTCGATTCCATCCGTACACATATCACTACCAGCAGTAACTCGGGCCCCTATGCTCCTCGAATCCAGACGATCTTTGACAAAGATTTCCCCGTCAAGATGTCGGAAAGGACGTCATCTAATATCCCTGTCCTCGAAACGTGTGGGTCTCTCACTTCGCATTCACTGGAGAAATGCCATTGCGGCTCCGATAGAGATGCGACTTCTATTCCTACACCCGCTCCTATCGCCAGCAAGGCATCGGATATGCACGAGGGTGACAGCAACATTTCTTTTCCGTCTGACCTGACAGATGACGAAGATTCTCGCAGTCTGCTAGCCGCATTGCCTGGTGAGACAACGGGTCCATTCACAGAATCACAATCCTCAACACTGTCGTTGAGGGGCAAAGCTGGTGGTCATAATAGAAGCGAGGTATTTGCCTCCAACCGGCAGGTAACAGCCCCCGAGCTGAGACAGTCATACAAGTGCGATTCTCACAGTCTCAACAATGAGGCACTTGATTTATGTCCAAAAATGAACATCTTCGACTGGTCGGAACAGCCGAGAAGCGATCGCGAAGCAACAGGCCCCGATGGGCGACCGCGGACTGTTCATGGGAAGCATACACCCGATGTGCGTGGCAGCAGAGCCCCAGGGCGAAAAGCCCCGAGTACCTTGCATCTCCGTAGTCAAAGCGTGCCCGTGACCAGAGACACTCCGCCTATTAATGAACAACGTCAGACCTCGGGCAAGTTCGGTACATGGGGCCTAGGAAGCAAGGGAGTCAGTGAGGACTGGGATAGTGACTTTGATTTTGAGGACGCGGATGAGAGTCCAACCAGCGAGACCGTGAAGCCGAACAAAGCCCTGCCCCGTCGGGGCATGATAGTTCCCCCAGCTATCCTGGAACGCCAAGCAAGTCTTCATGGGCAGTTCGGTCAGGTCCAGGAACTAACCTTGCTGGTTGAAGAACTTAAGCGCCTTCGACATCAAGGGAGCTTTTTGAACCTCGTCCGCGGGCCGTCAAGCGACCTTTGGAAAGAAGCAGAAGGCATAGTGAACCTAGCCACTCTTGACGATGATGGCCATGATAACTCACCTCCTGGATCTCCTTCGTCTCTGACCTTCAGTTTTGACGAATCAGAAGGCGACTCCTCCAATGCTAATGACGCTTGGAAACGGGTCAGTGGAGGATCTTGGGGAGTATCGCTTTCGGAGCACTCGAATTCCCGCCCTACTACTTCTCCTAGCCCGGAGGTCGCAGCCAAACCAAACTCTGTGCTGGATTTGATCTATCAACAACGGAACTCGGGCGACTCCACCTTCACGGAGTCGCACCCTCCACGCTCCAAGAAACTTCCTTTCGATACCCAGTCTCTTCGTGACTTGGTCGTCCGAGCCGGCGTCGTCACTCGTGCTTTGAAAGAAGTAATTCGCAAAGCCGATGGTGTCACAGCCGAGCCTAGAGAGACAACGCATCTCTCAGACCCAGCATTCAGTCGAATTTTCGATCAACCCTCCCATGATAACCCAAGTCTCGAGACTTAAAGTAAATGAGCCACGCCATTTTCCTTACTTTTGATGATGTCGCCCTTCACGCCTTTTTAATTCTCCGACTGTACCTTTTCAAGAAGCCTCACGATTTCCTGAGCATATGAGATGACGCGAAAGAGAACATCTAACCTGGCCATTTTCCCTCTCTTTTTCTGTTTCCGCTAATTCCCTCTTCTACCCTCCTCGTGAAGGAAGGGATATTCGAGGAGACTTCATTTTTCGAATGATCACTACATTGTACAACTGAATTGTTGGGTATCTCCCATTCAGGGTTTGTGTTGAGTACTTGGGCGGTTCTTGTGCGAGTATTACTTGTATTTGGGGTTTTTCTTTTTCTTTATCTTTCACTTCTCTCTCTACCCTTTTCAAAGAAACCTTTTTAGTTTTTCTTTTCCATTTTTTCTTTCCATTTTCATCTTCCATTCTCTGTACGTGATATTTTCGGAAGTGGATTGCGAAGGTCCCGTACAGTCTTCCTTTGTTCTTCTTTCCTACGCCTGCGTTTTTCCCTCCTTTTGATTCTCTTTTTACAGGTGTATGGATATACGAGTCTGGATCATGTCGAACCTGTCTGGGAAAGCAAAAGCAAGATAGGATAATTTTGTGAAAGTCAAAAGTGCAAGATAACAGAAGATTATCACACCGGTAGAGGAGGCCCAGCAACCAAAAGCAATCTGAGACAAAACTACAAGTTTTCCTTGCTACTACAGATCAGAGGCACCTTCATAAGGCGGAAACCTATCTCGATATATAGACCCCGCACTTGCACTAGCTGTATGAATTTTGATATAGCTATTCTGTAGATGCTTTGCACAAAGGGCGCCTGTGCTCAATCATGAATATAAGCTGGTGGGCTATTGTAGCAATTCTCGGGAATCTTATATGTTCGAAACAAGCATTGTACCGGCTGAGGAATAGGACTACCCCACTACGTTGCTAAACTTATGTCTGTTATAGTACTATCAAGAGCGGATACGGTGTGGCCTACTGGAATGGTATAGGCAGGCAACTCATATCTAATGCCATCGGTGGTCGGATATTCTCGTGCTGCGTGAAGAGAATACTCCCATATCAGGCGAAGAATAGTGCCGAGAAGCCTATCTTAACAATGGTTTCAGCTGGATCGCTCTAAACCCCCTCCCTTGGCGAGAATATAATGCCATGACAGCTTTCTCTACAATACTAGATCTAGTATCACGACAGATGCATACCATTCAAACTCTCAAAACATCATAGACATATACAGCATACCTAGAGTTACAACATGGACGTATATACATCCAAATTCACCTGGATTACCCATTTGGCCGACACTATTAAAACAGATATAGTTCCGACATAGCACCTTATAAAACACTGTCTTCTATAAGTCCTTGGAGAATCCGAAATATACTTGCATGTAATAAGCAAGAATGTCGGAACAAATATTGACTCACTTGAGCATACTCATTAATGTAGTATTGTGCTTCCCGCCGAAACTCCATAGACATCGTCAGCAAAGGAGAGCAGCTTCGATGGTTTCCGTGATGGGTATTCTAGCTAGCCACTGGGGTAGGCGCCCCTTTCTGTGGCATAGCCGTCCCAATAGATTGTATAAGGGCGAAGGTGTGCAGCACCATCTGTATTGTGGAAAAGGATAAATACGTACCGCACGCCTTGTAATTACTACATTATATGGGTTCAATATGATTCCGCGAAAGAAGTCAATCCCTATAGTAGATGCGGTTGCCATCATAAGTCCAACATCCAGGCTACACAGGGAGTATGGATACGGCCAACGTACCTGAGAAGAAAACGAAGCGCAAAACACACAAACTTTTCACAACTTATAGGCTTCATTTACGGCCTGGCATTAGTCCCATGGGAGAGGCTCCTGTAGGTCAACTTGAACTTGTGACTTAGGTCGGCATAAATAAACAGGCGATAACCAATTATACTTTCAGTTTAGATAATGTAGTATGGGGTACTCCGTACTGATTCGGAGCCAGATTATGTGAGCGGGGAAGTATCGAAGTTTTCCGACGCTACTCCGTACTTCCTCCATACTTTATCACATTATGAACTGTTGCTGGCTTGCTTTCGGGTGGGTAGACTGTAGAATAATCAATAAGTGCACCACATCTTACTTAGTGCCAGATACCAGGAATGACGCTTGTCGATATGACTTGAGGGATACTAATAATAAACCCCACTAATCTCCAGGTGGTCGACGTCAGATACAGATAGGCAGCCAGGATCCACCAACAACTTCCTTCCAAAGACCAACCTACTCCGTATTGTCATTCGAGTAAGTTGTCTAGCGGCCCCGTCCACTCATACCCTAGACTCTTACAAGGGAGAATGTCAGATATTAATCCAGCAAGTCAACAGGCTCAGCTCTCATGGCGGGTGGAGTCTGCCCGAGAGGTAATCTCCCAAGGGGCGGAAGTCCTTCCCAATTATTGGTCAGAACCGAGCGGGTTCCTGGCACTAGTCTGGCTAGCAGACCAGCAGAGTCTAAGCGACCCACTGTGCCTGGCTTTTCACTCAGGGGATCGCGGCACCTTACTTTCCAGAATAAGTGACGGGAGTGAAACAAGGATAGCGACCAAATTAAAAAAAAAAAAAAAATAACAGGAAGGCAAACCGCAGAAGGCTCAACAGATCCTGGAGTCATGAATAGAAATGGCCATGAGGTCATTGAGACACACAGCAAGGATCTCTCTAGGAACCCACCGTGTAGCAAGTCAACAGCTACGCAGGTCCGTTGGAGTCCACAATTCATACTAGCCTGTAGTACCCGGTACAGACCACGGTACTCAATACTCGGTACGGAGTACTGTTAGGTAACATATGTTTCGGCTCCCGGCCGACTCAGGGGGCGGCAAAACCAAAGGGCTATCTATCTAGGAGATGGATGTCTGCCGTGTACTCCCTAACACACATATCTTTTATGACCCCAGCTACTCTGTACTCGGATTGACTTTGAGGCCAAATATGGCTCTCTAAGTGTGCAGAGGCTATCTATCTGGTTAAACTGTGTACTACTATCAAACATAGTGGGTATTCGTGAAGAACGAAAAACTTCCGGGGTGCTGTGGTTCTCCGGGGGAATCTTAGTACAACTGTACGACTCCTGCACCTTGCCTTATCTATCTCCTACCTAGTCAGGTCTACGGAGTCGATGACCGTACCATTACTCTGTTGATGGTACGATGATAGTATTCTACTCCGTAGTCCAACCCCATCTGCCACCAAGCTTTGCCTCTCCTCCCCACAACCGGTTAGACAACAAATGAATGGAAATGAAACGGGCCATCTAGACCGCTAGGTAGCTTAGTTCTGGGCGCACTACTGCTGGCTTACGCCCTCTGGGCCTTCGCCCTGCCGGCTCACTTCATTTTCCCTCTTTTCTCTCCCTCTCCCTATCGCGTGCCGTCCGCCTCTTCTTCTGCTACTCCTTTCCTTTCCTTTTTTACCTGTTTCACGTCGTTCTTTTCCCCCCAACCCTCAGTACCTCGGGGGGTTGTACAGTCGTTCATTTCAGGGAGCCTTTCTCACTCCCGTCCACTCCTTGCTCCAAATCCGTCCTCGACGTTCGCTTCATTGTTTGCCAGACCTCCGTTGCTGCTGCCCACCCGTTCGCACTGAGATCTTCTTATTATCGGCCCCTCCTGCTCGATCGCTCCTCATCATCAAAGCCGCTACTACCTGTCTCCTTCATGATTGACGGTTATCGACGCCAAGGGAATACTCACATCAGACAGACTCAAGTGCAGGCCTGGTCCTGAAACTGCCCGCTCGTCGCCGTAATCTAGTCCTCCGGGTAACGGAGTTCTGGATTACCTCTTTCGAGAGCTAGGTCGATCATGCGCCATCACCATCAGCATCAGGCCCTCCATGGCACACATCTGCAAAGTCTCTCAATGCCACGCCGGCCTGGCATTGTGCCTCGTGATCGATTGCCTTTGCTAACGATGGCCGAAACACCAACGCTAGCGAGGAGGGAGCCTTTGCCATCTACCGACTCCTCCTCTAGCTCATCTTCTTCATCCAGCGAGACCAAACCGACAAGCACGCTTACTACCACGACTTTGCCCGTTGTTCTAGGAGCAGTGTACGTGCTACTATGTTTTCTTCCTTGTTGACATTCTTTCACCCTTCACATTACGGATCAATGGCGACATCTCTACTTAACAACTTAGGTCCGTGACTGATAAGTGCTTAGGATTCCCGTTGTGATTGCCATAGCTATTCTACTCTACCTGCACCGCAGAAACGTGAAGAAGCTCCGTAACGAGGACGCGAATGACAAGCACAAATCTCTCGACTTTGGTCTAGATTTGGCGCCCACGGGGGCGAAGCCCATGCAACAGGCTGAGAAACTTGATCGTAACGCGGCTCATAATAAAGGGGTATCGCTGGATATCGGGCCTAGCCCCTATCTTCTTCCGCCTGGATTGCACAATTCCAGGGAATCCCTGAGTTCTCTGTCCAGATCCATCGGTGATGGGGATGATGACAAGTACCGACATGTAGGGTCGTTTCTGGGTGACAATGCATCGCTCAGGTCGCACTCGAGAGGTCCCCAGGATGATGCGTCAAGCTTTACGGGCTCAACCAGACGGGGCGCGCTTGGTGACGATATGAACCAAGGGCTTCTGCGAAATGCCCAAAGAATGTCGCGCTCATCGCCTCCGCTCTACACAATTCCTTCTGCCGATCGCAATGTGCAGAGTCCAGCCAGCTCTGATCACGAACGCGATCATGGGTTTCAGCTGGACCTGCCCAGAAGCCCGAGCCCCGTGCATGTACCGGGAATGACTATCAGCGAGCCGAACCCAATGACAAGCCACGAACCCGAATTCAGTGGAACCCATGTCAATGCTGAGGCTAGTGCTAAGGAGAAGCGCTTATCGCATATGCCTTTTGAAAATGCACAGTACTCAAACCTGACCCATCCCAGCGATAACAGTCAGAATGAGGACGTGGGTCCCAGTCCACTCCCTCAGCATCATGCAATTACCCCGTTACATGATCCTCTTCCACTTCACCTGGACTCAAACACAACTTCCGCGCACACCGCATCGATTCCCACTCCTCGGATCTCGCTTCCTCTGAGTGATGCGCCTAGCGATTATGGTGACGCAAGGAGGTCAACAATCCCATCCTTCAATGTGCAAGAGGTAGCCAGCATCGCGGGCCCTGCAGATAGCCCGGAGAAGTCCACTGTCCCTGCAGTGCTTTCGGAAGAGCCACGAACTCAGAACGCAGGTCTTGATCCTCGTCGTGAGACCCGACGGATGACCCTTGGGCTTCGTCCTCTGCCGCCAGAGGATCCATCTGACAACCCCGAGCAACGTGCCAATCGTATCCGGTCATTCTACAAGGAATACTTTGATGAGAATAAAACAGGTCGGGAAACAGTCTACCAGGACTATGGGCCGGAGGTCTACGCTGAAAATGGTGGCTATGTGTACGATCCTATGATGGGTGATCACTTTAATGCAGTCCCGGCGCCATTTGCTGAACCGGTAACTCGCCGTGCCATGACTCCTCCACCTCGCGCGCCTCCGCGCTTTCAAGGGGCAGCTCGGCATATGGCCACCGGCTCGGACGGAGGCTTCAACGATCGATTCCAAAGCCCCGGCCCCCGTGCATTTTCCTCTGCCTCTGGTCGGTTACCAGGACCACCAAAGCCGCGCAAGGCGGTGCCCCCACCGTCACCACTTCAAATCCTTCCTACTCCGCATATGTTGAAGGACGATTCCTTAATGACGGCCATCGATTATGCTCCCGCCAATCACTTTAAGGATCAGAAGGAGGGCCGGCCAGGGACGCCTTTAGGTGGTCTACAGCCATTTAGCCTGGCGGTGCCAGTCCATTCGCCACTCGTCTCTGCTTTCGACGACCTTTCAGCCCTACCTAGCGCGTGAGTTTAGCGTTGTTTCCAAACGTATATATCGATGTTAACTAGTCTCTAGGCACGCATTGCGAAAGTCAGGCGCTTATGACACTTTGGACTTTGCACCTCCTCCTCGCTTCAAGAATGATACTGCAAGCGATGCAGGCAGTATTCGCAGCAACCACACAGGGATTTCCACAACCCATCTGCACAACATCCGCACTGGTGCGTATCGCGTCAGCCGCTTGCCCCCGGACACTGTGGGTACCAAGGATGATTTGATATCAAACCTCCGTCCTACATGGGATATGCGGCATTAAACATCGACGTTTCTGCTTAGTTCTTTCTTCCCCGCCGTAACGATTTCCCCCTTTGCCACAGTCATCTGGTGCTTACATACCTTATCACGATCTATTCTTGTCTATTATATTCTGTCCCAGCGGTACTTCTTTGAGGAACCGGGCTTGATTTAGCAACTTTCCCGATGTTCAGTGGCGTGATACATACAAGGGGCTTCTGTTCTTCGTATCTGCTTTTACTAGGCGCTGGATATGAATAGTCAATTTCCATAACCTTCAACTTGCAAATATGATATTCTTGGAGGCGGATCGTCGGAGGCCACGGCCGATGATTCCCGATCCCAAATGTATTGGAACTAGCGCCATGTTTATATATCACACTTATCAATTTTGTGCTGTGTAGGCACTGCCTGCGAAGAATCTCAGTACGGCTAGAAGTTCACTGTCATCCAGCGATGATTCGCAGGGTCTTGCTTCATCATAGAATTAGGACGGGCGATCCAGAAGCTGTCCATGGCACAGTATGTCCATATGCGGTTCCACCGTACTCCGTAGATGCTTCGGAATAAAGGTGCTCCACGAAACCGGGAACTTCTGGTCCAAGTTTGTGCATTGGAGTTGGTTACTGCACGACCTGGTGGCTTACGTCAAAGCCATAGGCTAAAGTCCCTTAAGCTACCATGTCGAAACGCAATTTCGGGGCAGCAGGAAGTGACAGCGCCCGCAAGCGGCCGTTGCTTCGTCTCCGTAGCCAATATAGCCATGGACCGAGTCGGAACAAAAACCCTGGTCCTGTTCTGATTCTGAACAAGTGTACGGAGTACCCCGTTTATCATGAAGTGTCGAGCCATCAATTCGCTAGGCATGGCAGTCGTATTCAGCCCGGCGATTAAAAGGTGGAAATCGGAATTTGTGGGAGCCACTGATGAACCTAGCCAGGTATATCTACATATTTTACAGGGACAAGTATGTACATACCTACTTACCCGATGATCTCCAACTGTGTTTATCAACGCTCTGCACAGGGAAATTCCATCGTCAGTCTAGGTTCATCCGGCTGTAGGAGCCTGCAGAATGGTGGATAAAACTTGGGACCGCCGTACCTGATGGTAACCCACGGCCGAGGGGCCTGAAAATTGTGGTTCATGCTGGCTTAGCGGTAACAATGGGCTTTGGCTTCACCAATCCGGGCTTGACATTACTCTAGTTGGGAGATTGGCCCCACTGGAGACGGCACTCAATCTGCAATCAGCAACTCTTCCTGGCCGGCCCGGTGGGCCTCTCAGAGGCCATCAAGTTTTGTTGCCCCCCATGAATCCGGTTCTAACTTTCAACTGTTGCTAAGAATAAGTACTAGTTCAAATCTCGGGCTTGGATGGCATAGTAGTATCCGTCGACTATGGAGACGGGTTATGGAGTATCTACTGCTCTAGCTCCCTCCTCATCGATGCGACGTTCCTCGATAGGAACCCTCAGTCTAGATATCTCACGGATCGATCATCTTGGGGAGGAGGAGATGACGGATGCCGCTGCTTGCTTACCTCGGTGGGTGCCGATCGCAGCCAGACCGTAACACCCCATTCATTGGGTTGTACCATACATGACTGCTCTCGGTACCTCAATTACACTTCGGGTTACCACCTCAGCCAGGTACCTGGTACTAAGAATACCACAGATATAATTCAGGAGCCGGCTTGCACAGGCTTGCTCTGGCCGCAATTCGCCCATCTATTCGTTCACTCACTCGCTCTTTTCCTTTCCGTTCGTTCTCTCGTTGGAGTCCTCTCTCCTCCCCCTCCCCCTAAGAGTATCTGTTCCGATGAGTGTCATTCCTCCTCTTTAGATATCTAACATGAGATCTTCTTCTGCTGTCTCATGGCATCCTGTTTAATTCCGGTGAGTGGACACTCTGTTTCGCCCCCTTCTGATTTTTTCTTATTAAAAATCTGTTTATTTTTCTTTTTCTTTTTTTCCCTTCTCGATTTTGCCCGCGTTGATCTGAGGCGACCGTCCTTCTCCCCTGACCATCGGCTAGGCAGACCATTGTCAGCTTCACCACTCCCCAGGCGCGGTGCTCTTATTCTAGCAGAGCAGTCCTTCTTCTTAACCATTACCGGCTGTGCGGTTGTATATTGCTATTCAACTCTATCCATTCCTTCGCCCCTAAATTTATATTTTCGCTCTTTCAATCGTTTTCCGACCTTCCGGCAAAGGCTTGACGGAGACCTGGATTGCTACGAAATTCGGCCCAAACGTGTACCACCGATAAATTCCCGGCTGCATACGCATTGTTCCCTCGTGAATCACGCAGTAGCGACTGTGCTTGCGGTGGACTCGCGGAGTTCTTGACATCGGCCGATCCTGACTTCCTGATACAACTTTGGGCGCTTATCCACTTGGAATTAATTGCTCCAACACAATCTCACTATGTCATCCTCCGGTATAGTGCTACCCCACCATGTCCCCTATCTCAGAGCGTGTCGCTATCTGTTGCCTTCCATCATAATCCATATACCTGCGATTTACTGAACTTGCCCACAGTGGCGGCTGCAGCGGGAGCAGGCGCGGCGGTAACATCAGCGAGCGCCGCTGACGCTGCTACACCCACCGAAACCCAAGCGGAAACGTCATCTCAAACAACTCCTGAAGCAGCTCCAACGTCCCAGTCGACAACATCTCAGTCAACAACCTCGGAATCTACGACATCTGTACCTACATCGTCTACATCGTCCACATCATCGACGTCCGAGTCAACCTCTTCTACTACAACGATACCCATAGCACCGACGACGACAAGTAGCGCTTCGAGCACTTCTACAAGTACCACCGAGGTGCCCACTACCACTTCCACCACTTCTCGGACGACTGCGACCCCCGATGTGGTCACAACAGTGGTCACGCAGACACCAACCAATGGGGCCACTGGGGTGGAAACCTTGACTATAACCTCGACTGATACAGCCATTCCAACTGGAACTTCTGGGACTGCGGCGAATGGCGTGTCTACCACAATCAGCGGATCATCACCAACGTCATCTTCGGGAGGAGGTGGTGGTGGTGGTAGCTCAGGGCTTTCGGCCGGTGGCACCATAGCCGTTGCCGTGGTTGTGCCAGTCGCCTCGGTAGCTATAATCATACTTGCGGCGTTATACTTTTGGAGGAAATGGAAAGCAAAGAAAGCGGCAGAAGAAGAACGGAGGAAGGAGGTGGAAGAATACGGATTCAACCCGAATAATGACCCTTCCCTACCTCCAATCATGGGCGCCGGAGCCTTCGAGCCGAAAGACGACAATACTTCTTCGGGATACCGAGGCTGGGGGACGACATCCGCTGGCCGCAAAGCATCTACCAACTTATCAAGCAGCGCTGGAGTTGGCCTGGCGATGTCCGAAGCTGGAAGTGCGCCTGGCTATCATCATGCAGCTACCCCAAGTGATGGGACTATCCAGTACTCCGAAGGACAAGGTACTTTGGGGGAAACCGAACCTATCGGGGTTCTGGGTGCTGCTCCGGTAGCTGCGGCGAATAATCGAAACGTCGACATCCATCGTGGCCCATCGAACGCTTCATCGGCATATTCTGCAGCCAACCGATCAGAAGCGTCCGAAGAGAGCCACATGTCTGCCACTCACCCCTCGGGTCCTTTCTATGATGATAACCCGTATTATACTGATATGCAGCCGCAATATGGGGCATATGGTGAAGGCCCCTATGGCGGTGCCCCGCCTGTAATTCGGGATGTCCAGGCGCGGCGCAATACACGAATTGAAAGCCCTGCCGTGTTTCCCAGACAGGGAAACGCTGGTATCGCGCAAAACTTCTGAGGAGTAGCTTGAGAAGCTGGCCCTCTGAACAATATAATGACGCTGCCGTCGCAATATTTGCCATCTTGAATAATTGATATCCGGTTAGTGGTGTTCAGTCATTTCTTCAAATTCCTGCCTGGGCCTTCGCAACCCTAGACATGGAAGGTTCTGTGCCAACATCCCGCTGGATGGATGAACCAGTTCGCGGTCATACTTTTGAGTATCGTTCAACTGCCACATAGCACGAGCCTCCCTTTTTAACTCTCGCTTGTTATTTCTTTTGTGGCCTTCTCAGACCTCAAAACATCTCTTTTCGTTTCTCATTCCCCATCAACCTGTTCCGTTGTTTTTGACTGGTGCCCTCGTTATTCTGGTATATGGATATATCCCTACTGTTTTTCTTTGGCCTTGCGATTGTACATTTATGATTCTAAAGAAGCCCGACTTCCACCTAAGGCAGACCAGGGCTTCTTACGTTTATTGACTTCTACCCACTTGCCTATCCTATCTTGTCTTCATTTGCATGATTGATTTCGTGCTCGGGTCTGGATACACTGTGGATCAAAGCTGCTGCAATACTTGCATCTCACCTGTACATTTGGATGCAATCGCTTTGTGAAATTCTTATGGTGAGAATAGCGTGATTGAATACATATTTTGGAATTTTGTTTCTGCTTTCTCTCATGCCTGGATTCTAGCTCCTAGTAATGGTTCGCTGGCCGTTCATAGACCAAGTACCTCCGGAGAGGTCCCTAGATCTGGAGCGTCCAGTTTGTGTAGATGGGCCTATGACGTTTAGAGTGAGTATTAATCTTCCCAACAAGGCGCCCTCAGGATCGGAGGGCACCTGATCATACGCTATACGGGGTACTCCGCACAGACATGCGTTGATGTAAAAGTGATCGAATGACGGGACCGTTACCTTGTATAAGGCTGGAGACAGAATAAGGTCCAGATCAATAGAGTCCCTGTCCGGAGTAAGTCCCGCTACGAACCGATGCCGCTTAAGAAGCGAGCCCCCCACTACGTACATGGACATGCCTATGCTTGTCGATGCACCCTAACGGTACCAGCGTGCCTCGGCGCCAGGGTGATTGGTTGCTCCGACCACGCTTAGTACACTTTCATGTAACTTGTGGTTGGCTGAATCTTTGAAAGAGGGCAAGGCAAACCGGGAGTGGTGCATTGCAGCGAAAGGTACCGGAGACTGAGACTCTGAGAGACGACTGCCTACACCAAGAGAGCAGGACCACTGAGTACTACTACCAGGAGCCTGGTAGAACTTTGATTAGTCCGATACAGCTTCAGAACACGTTGCCCACGATCCGCGAATGGAAGCGTTGTTGTCTTGGGATACAGGGAACGTGGGCACATTCCGGCCGTTGATTGGTTCGGAGGCAGCTACCCAGAGCTCTCCACTCGCCCTTGGTCGACCTTTTCTACGTAACTTGACGTTGACTCGCCCCGGCACGAGTCCCTTCCGATTTCCCCATTCGCGCTGAGGTTGACAGAACTACCTATTCAGGTATCCGATGAGTGCGCTCCCGTCGCCGCGGCTTTGACTGAGCTTCTTGTCTTCTCTTCCACCCCTCCCATTGTGCCCCGCCGGGGTCAGGTGCCCCGCATTGGTCTGCCCTTCCGGGTGAACACGGCATACCTTTACTGGAGATTAACCTATCTAGAGAGATACCTTAGCATAATCTGTCGTTTCCCTCTCGGTCTGCTTGTACCTGTTCGCCTGCCCGCCCTGCCACCTCTTCCAGAGTACACAGTAAGTACGACAGCGTGAGCTGCTAAGACACCGGGACGGAGTACTACTACCTACTCTGTAGGTACCTGACCAGACGATCGTCACATTGACGAGTATCTGGCCTCCCTCCCTCGCCTGTTGCTCGGCTTCCCATTGCCTCCATACTCTACTCCGTACTTTTTCCTTTCCTTGTTGTCTTTGTTGACGCCCCACCTCAGACTAGTCCAGTCTTCCCTCGTCTCTCCTCTACTCCGCCGGCCGAGCTCAGAGAGGGGCGGACGTCTTCGCACCATATTCCTACCCGCTGGCATCTTCTTCTCTCTCCCTTCTCCTCTGGCATTGCTGTTCGCCTAGTGTGTCTGTTGCTCCCAGTCCGTGACCAGGCCCCTAAGCCTTTGCCTCAACTGGGCACCAGTGCGTCAAGGGACTGGTTAGATCGCTCTCCAACTTTCGCGCAGAGCCTATCAAGATGTGAGTCCATGTCTGCTCTACGACCTCGATTCAACTTGACTTGTCTCCAATGGAATTCTGACCATAGAGTTACAGGAAGTTCGGTAAACAGATACAGCGTAGACAGCTCGATCTCCCTGAATATGCCGCAAGCTTCGTGAATTACAAGGCTTTGAAAAAGGTCGGTTTCTCTTGCTGTCCTCCCCCCTGCCGCTGCCCCCCGCCTTTTTTTTTTTTTTTGTTTCCATATCCTTCGAGTAACACCAGACCTCACCAGAGTTAACATATTAATGACAGCTTATCAAACAACTCAGTGCGACACCGACAATTCCCGCTCAGAGCACCGCGGGTGTGGCCCAAAATGTCCCCGAAGCGCAAGCCGCCCTCCGCGCAAACAAGGAGGTTTTCTTCTTCCGTCTGGTAAGAAGATCTGGCAAGGAGAATATGGATTGGGGCTCATTGGTCATTTCTGTAGGAGCGGGAAATAGAAAAAGTCAATGCCTTCTATCTGCAAAAAGAGGCCGAGGTTTGTGCCCATCTTGGTGCCCATCTTCCTACACGAAAGCTGATGAGAGATAGTTTTCATTACGGCTGAAAACGCTGGTCGATAAGAAGAGGGTTATCCAGTCACGGGCAGTGACCAGTTCAAAAGCACCAGCCAATTTTGTTGCCCTCTTTGAAGGGTTCCAACAATTCGATGGGGATTTGAACAAATTACAGGTGAGCTCATCCGTTGCTTGCAAAGGTGTGCCCGGGGATACTGATTACTGCTTCCCGACATAGCAATTCGTCGAGATTAATGAGACCGCCATGTCGAAAATTCTGAAGAAGGTTCGTCGCAGAAAGAAACGCCGCCATTGGCGCTCTTGATTTCATATGACTGACAAGGCAGTTAGTGGGATAAAACATCAAAGGTCCGAATCACCCATACCTTCCGCATAAGTCCATTCACCCTGTCGGGTCAATATGCGACTCCTTACTTATCTGTGTGCCTCCTATAGTCTCGCATGAAAGAACTGTACCTTCACCGCGCTGTAGAAGTACAACCATGTTTCAACCGAGACGTCTTGCGTGACCTGTCCGATCGGGCAACAACAGCCAGGTTAGAGCTTGAAGCTTGGGCAGAAGGCGAAAACATCCATTTTGACACGGCCCGCCCAATGGACCGGGCGATGGCTGTTCAAGCCTTTGGGACGGATGAGGAAGACCTGGACCTACAGATTCTACAGTCTGCTACTACAGGGAATCTGCAGACATTGCGCGAATGGACCGCTAAGCTGCAGTCGTCTCCTGATGCCCAGGTCCGCGCCACCCGCACTTTCCTAGCCGCCATCAATGAGTTCTCCGACGACGTCCTAGCAGTTCTGCTTGAAAGTGGCTTGGTTGACATCTACGCAGAAGATGACATCAATGAGCGCAATTGTCTTCATGAAGCGGCAATCTCGGGCCGCGAGTTTGTTTTCAAAGCCGGCCTGGCAGCAGGGGTCGATATATCTCGCACTGATGTTTACGGCAGGATACCCCTACATTACGCCTGTATGCATGGCCGGGTGGAAATGGTACGCGAGCTACTAACCGCAGGATCCCATACCGTCGACGTGATGGATCATGATAACTTTACCCCTTTGATCCATAGCATAGTCAAAGACCAATTAGCATGTGCCGAGCAGCTTCTTCACAACAACGCTCGTATTGATCCCGCTTCCGAGTCTGATCACATTCCGCTGAATTTGGCCTGTCAGCATGGATCGCTATCGATAGTCCAGATGCTTCTAGAGCGGCGTGCACGATTGCTCCCCGATGCGGAAGGCCTCTATCCCCAGCACATGGTGGCGCGAGCCTCTCAGTCGCCGCAGTTACTTTTGCTTCTCAAGCAATACGGAGCTGACATGAACCAGAGGGACAAGCTGTATCAATGGACGCCACTTTTTCATGCAGCTAGCGAAGGCTGTGTTGGCTGCTTGCGCACTCTACTGGAGCTCGGTGTTGACGCCAGTGCTGTTGATGAAAAGGGTCTTTCGGCGATGTATTATGCGGCTTGGGAAGGACATTTGGAATGCATGCTTTTACTTTGGTCTAGCCGTGCTGACTCACGACCTTCGCGAAAGCCATTCGACATTCTGAACGGTTCGAGACTACCAGAATCAGGCCATGCTGTTGACTTGCAAATCGGCGATGCAACAGAGTCCGGTGACATCGAGACCGTCGATGGTATCCCCGATCTATCTCTTCCACCGCCGATCATACCGTTGAGGCGATACGGTCACAACTTCTTGGATAAGAAAGTCTTTGTCCAGATATTGTTCGACACTGGCGTGTCTGGGTCGATTTTATTCGATCAAGCAGGTCGGCATCCTGCGGCTCGTTTGACAATCTCTTCAAAGCTTTCTGACCTGATCCCCCGCACGATAATGCTTCCGATACAGGAGGATTCACGCATGATATCATTCCATGTCGATAATTTAGAGTCATTCGCCGTTGATTTCGAGATCTTTCCCACGTTTGGCTCTAAGGTGATCGCTAAAACAGTTGCCTTGCCAACTGTTTTCAGGGCAGAGAATTCCAGCACGGGCGCCTGTACATTGCCGTTGTTTGACCCTAGATTACGCTCGATCGGTCAGCTTCAGTTTGGGTTTCAAGTTATCAAGCCGTACCATGGGGATCCTCTGGAGATCACCCACTTCGCCACCTACTGGAAGGCAACCAGTGTTATTGATCCCGAACACAACGGCTTCGTCACTGGGTCAAGCCTGTCGGGAGACCATGTTCAGCTTTTTGTGCAGCTTACCAGAGATCGCGTTCCGGTTCTCTGCCCGCAGTTTACAATTGAGCATCATAATGTCGAAATACCCATATGCCAGCTTTCTTACGCCCAGTTCCAGGCAATGGGCGCTGAGAGGGGCATAAATCATTCAGAGATGTTGCAATTCCTGCAGACACGTGCTGTGGATGACTTGGCACAAGCCCATCGCCTGCTGGCCTCGTCGTTTCTTTCGTTGCGGGAAGTGTTCCACCATCTACCACTTAGTGTCAGCATCAATTTATCGATCCTCTACCCCTCCGCTGCCGAGGAGCGAGCGTTGAACATGACTTCCTTAGCGGATGTCAATACCTTCGCTGATGCTATTCTTACCGAAGTATTTGACCATGCTCGTATTGCGCGTGACCAGGACCCTGATTTCATGCGTTCTGTGGTCTTTACCTCCTACAATCCCAATATATGCATTGCTCTGAACTGGAAGCAACCGAACTGTGAGTTTACACATTGGCCTGCCAAATTTCTTTGAGATAGAATTCGCTAACACTTGGCCCCCTATTTGTAGACCCCATCCTTCTTTGTAATGACCTTGGTCAAATTCGTGACTTGGCCCGTGATGTCAAATCACTTCCAGACGTTGACAGCAGTGGGCGGGCTTCTATGTCTATCAAGGAGTCGGCGCGGATAGCGCAGAGCAATAATCTCATGGGTTTAATCTGTCGTTCCAGTCTCTTGGTATGTTGTTCCGATTGTCCTTCGCGCCAAAACTACGGCAGAACTGGTTTATAGAATAGATCACTGACAATCCCGGACAATGTAGAATGTTGTCCCGGCGCTTGTTGAGACAATCAAGGAGCTTGGCCTCGTGCTGGTTGCAGATACTTCCGATGACGCCGAGCAATCCGACCAAACAGACCCCATGCAAGTCGCAAGCCCAATGGGCGTGGCTGAATGGGCACATATGATGCCAGACGGTGTGAATGGTGTCATGAAAGCCAATGGCATCTTGAAATTCAACGATATGATTGACATGTGATACGTCCCAAGTCTCCCCCGCATACATTCCATATTTCCTTCTTTTCTCTATTTTTTCGTCAATATGTATCTCGGGTGTCAATGAATCCCGAACTATTGTAATCATTTCAGTCCCACTACTCATGTTTCACGGTGAGGTCTTTTCTTTACTACCTGGGGTCCGGTTTGTTTCTTTCCTTCTGCATGCCTGGATGGACTTGATGTGTCATTGTTTTATTGCCCTTGGCTCAATATTGCTACATGCCGTGGTTTTGGATATGTTAGACTTTGGTCTTTTGATGTCTCATTCTATCTTTCTTTGAACATTTGTCCGCCTCGTTCTTATTTGGCGACATTTTTGACAGAAATACCCGGTTCAAAATCCCTGAGTGGAGAAGGACACTGTGTATGTGTCCTGCAAAATTATATGTAACAGCTAGTGTACAGCGCTCTATAAATATAATATCTTGACTCAATGACGCTACGCAAGGAGTCGTTCCCTGCATAAATTGTCTAATCCTCCGTAGTCGGTCGGATCATCACCAGAACCTACATGCCCTTAGGTCTACCTTTGACGATATCCCATCCCCAGTGCCTTAGGACCTTCACAACGTTCGGAGTAATGGCTGCTGTCAAAGGCACACGGATGAAGATGAGACTTTTGTGAACGGCATAGGCAAGGGCAAGTTGTGTCCATAGACCTAGATCGGAGTAAAAACAGCAGTTAGTCACAGAGAGCACTTCCGCATACCATAATAACCTGTGAATCCGAACAACTTACTGGCTTCTCCAGCATTAGCCTGCTCCTGAGCTGCCTCCGTCGACTTCCCCTCAGCCTGACCATCTGAGCCCTCCGATCCGGGATTGGCATCCTCTGAAGCAGGCCACACTTTACTGATTACCCCCTTGACCGACTCGGAGATAACATGCTCATAGTGGCCAATTCGTTCCACCCCAGCCAAGCGAACGACTGCAAAGCAAATCGGAAAGTCTACCGCCGACAGGATCAAGTACACCCAGAGTGCGGACCAGCCGTACTCCTTGGAGAGTGTGCGTAGCCGCTGTGAAAGTGACCCCGGTTGCTGCTCCGACTGCGCCGAGTTGTCCGCCCGCGAAGATTTGAAAAATCGTCGGAACATGCCAGGTTGTTGATATTGACCGCTCTTAAACTTCCCTTGCAAGCGAGGAGCGCGACTCTGGAACATCAACGTCCGCCTTGTTGCAAATCCAAAAGGTATCCTCTGCAGCGGGAAATTGTTCCTCGTCATTGATGCTGATGACCCATTTTGAACTAGTTTGGACGCTTGAGAAAACCAGCGCGATAGGTTAAAAGGCCGTAAGCTCATTTTGATTCGTAAGAGAGTCGGTTATATGCGTGTGAAGGAACGTAATTGGTGAGTCTCTGGACTCTGGATTTGCTTTCTCTTTTTTCGGGATAACTTTCAACGACCGAAGACCAGATCGGAAGGAAACGGACAGGCGGAATCGCAAAGGGTTTCCTCTCAGTAATCACGGACAGGGGAGGGCGAAAAAGCCGAAGAAGCCGAGACAATAATGCAGTCTGAATGCGAGTAAGGATAAATGACGTTGCGGCAGCAGATCGTAGGATCATTCCCGTTTTTTTTTTATACACCCCCGGCGGCCATCGGCGTGCCGGTCAGTCCGATTCCCGACTGGGATCGGACCAGGGCGAATGCACGAAACGCATACTCCGTACATGAGCGTGTGGTAGCTCGTCATAGCCTTGGGGCCTGGATCGAGTCGGATCTTGGATCGCCGCCTAAGCACTACTGGCACTCCATGTGTCTGATCGATTGGATACGTCCTCCGCACGGCGCTGGGCGTATCTGTACAGTAATCCGTCCAAGACCCGGAGGTATTGATGCCTCGCTGTGTTCCCCAGGCACCAACAGCACCCACCGCCTTCGAGGCTCTCCGGTCCATCCAGGACGGCGTCTCCGCATGTCTCCCAAAAATCTCAGCGGCAGAAAAAGGAAGACCCTCTCTCTTCCCATCGCCTTCCTTCCCAGACCCGCGGTCAATCCCACCCGCCATGTCCCCTCGTCTCCCCGGGAAGCTGGCCCAGCTTCCTCTTACTCCGATCTGGGCCCCTCAATGCATTGTCCGCAGCCATGTCCCCGTCCGCACCTTCGGTATCCGGTCGTTGAACCCCCCCAAGAACTCGCGCTTCAACGTCAGCCATGATCTGCCCGTGCTGAAGTCGACTCCCACCGCCGCCCTCGAACGCAAGGCAAACACTCTCCCTCTCCGAACCGGCGCCATCACCTTCAAGAAGGGCATGACCGCCGTTTATGACCCTGAGACCGGGAAGCGCGTGGCTTGCACTGTTCTCCAGCTGGACCGGGTCGAGGTCGTTTCGCACAAGACCCGCCAGAAGCACGGATACTACGCCGTCCAACTGGGAGCTGGCTGGAGGCGCCCTGGCAACCTTACCAAGTCCCTGCTGGGTCATTTCACCGCCAATGGTATCTCGCCGAAGCGTCACGTTTACGAATTCCGGGTCAAGGATGAGAGCGGTCTCTTGCCTGTCGGGCAGGCGGTCAATGCCGATTGGTTCCAGGAAGGCCAGTATATCGATGCTCGGTCTAACACAAAGGGTAAGGGCTTCGCGGGTGTAATGAAGAGACATGGCTTCGGTGGTCAGGATCGCAGTCACGGTGTCAGTTTGACGCACCGTTCGCTCGGTTCGGCCGGTCCCAGTCAAGGTGGTGGTTCCCGTGTTTACCCCGGAAAGAAGATGGCGGGAAACATGGGTAATGAGCAAAATACGGTCCAGAATCTGAAGATTCTCAAGGTGGATCTGGAGAATGGACTCGTTGTGGTCAATGGTAGGTTCCCATGAGTTCCCTGACCGGAGTCGACGATATTGATGCTAACGGTTGTTTTTCCCGCGCTCTAGGCTCCGTCAGTGGACCCAAAGGCTGCGTCGTCAGGATACAGGATGCTATCAAGAAGCCATGGCCGGAAGCCGTTCCCTCGTCTGAGGCATCTTCATAGCGACCTGACCGTACGGGCCTTTTTGTTCTTCTTATGTCCCCTCCCTCCGTGAATGTACTATTACACTGTATTGTTTTTAAGAGCGGCGTCTGTATGCGATACATAAATGATATCCCTTTCCCCAAAGTGTCGATTGTCTATAGAATATTCCACTTCGTTGGCACTCTCAGAAGACGCACCCGCTCGAATACGAGGAACAGGAGTGCTAGAAGAGATGGGGAGGGACGAAAAGTAGGAGAGTGAGAGACGCTTTCCGAAGCCCGAACGCCTTAGCCCAATGCACATGAATGAAGTATTTACATGTACAGATCTCCAAACACCATGTAACAAGCAAGTATACAGCACGGACAAACGGGGGCCCGGTAGTCGAAATCGATCAGCTGCTTTGACTAAATGGGTCGCTATCATTGTCAAGTAACTGGACAATCGTTCCATCCTCAGTTTCCAAGCTCCAGATTTCCGTGCGGAACTAGACACAACAATTGTTAGCTCGGAGTGATGGTCTAAAAAAGTCTAAAAAAAAAAAAAAAAAAAAAAAAAAAAAAAAAAAAACTAAGATAGCGCGGGGTGTGCACGAACAAAGCTGGTCCGGTCCGGTCTGATACTGCGGAACCTCATTTTACCCTGAGCCTTAGTTCCCTTGACCCAGAACGAGATGTCGATACGTCCATGGAGCTGATTCATCTCACCACTGATCCACGGAATCTTCTGAGCGAAGTAGATCTCATCACCCAAGATCTCCCGAGCCTGCGGGGAAGTCCGAAGCGCATACAGCGTGCTGTTAACCACGCTGGAGGAGGATTTCTGGTAGTTGAATATACCCAGCATGGCCGCCCCCACGACAACAGCGAAGATAGGCAATGTTCGCATCCATTTCCGCTCATTACCGACCGAAGGTAATTCTCGGTCGGCGCGTCGCTCCATCAGAGGGCCCGAGTTCGACTGTGGCGCGGGGATCAGATTGCGCCGGGGAGGGAGCATGCTGCGACGATTAATGGATAGGCGCGGGACGCCAATGCGCCGCTCTGCAACTCGTAGGAGCATCTCTGATGGATATATAAGTCCGGCAAGCCTCCAATTGGTCTGGCTGCTTGCACTGTGTGGCGGAAGGCTTTGGATATCAACTGTCCGATTTGGCAGTAGGCGAAGTTGTCAAATCCCTCGGAAGTCCCGAAACTTGGGTACTACCGCGCGGAGCTTGGCAAACGAGACAAACCCACCCAAGCTAGACGTACCTTGGGCATGACCGATGTCAACTATGAACTCTCTAACATGTCGGAATAATTCCCTTCGGTTTCAGCAGGTTCAAGCTGGCAGATATCACCTGCTATTTTCATCCTCGGTGCAGACATAATAGCTGCAGCTATGGCATCGGCAAGACTTCGCAAGGCATTCCGCTACCCTGATGATTCGGGTGATGACGAGCATGGTCGCGAGGAGCTGGACGAAGAAGGTCTACATTGTCGGCCCTGGCAAGATGTCAAGTAGATGATGTTGCTGACGACCTGACAGAGCAGGAACGCGTAATAGACCGGTTGAAGGTGCTCAACGAGAAGCGGAACTCAGAATACAGTGTACTAATAGAATCTCTCCTACATCATGAGCACATTGCTGACTATCCAACGATATATCCATCTAGATCGTCTTTGCCGCCGCCCCTCTGTTTGCTGGCTATGCTTTCGTCGCTTCAATCCTATCAGGCTCTTCGGGCCCATATGAACGGTTTTTGTCCCTCCTCAGCATTCTATCGTTACTAGCCACGGCCTATACGATGAGGTTTCTCCCGCTTCAACGCCCAGATCCCAAAGGCAAGAGACCCATGACGAGGTCGACTATTACCGTCACTTTTCAACGGTATACTTTGCCTCTTAATGCGTCTATCTGCGTGCTCCTAGCCCTGATCTACGCTTCACAATCCACAATGGGATTACGGCTGGGCATCGAACCCATTACATACCTAGTTCCGGGAGGTATGTGATGTCGTAGGACCTTGAACACTTCGTCATGTTTCACAAGTACTTACATTAAATAGCAATGTTTACGACTGTCCTAGTCGCACGCAAAGTCATGCTTTCCGTTGACCTCAAGGCTCTTGAGAATCTCCGTTACGAGTACAAAGGAGCATAGAATCAGCAATGGTTCTACAAAATTTGTGATTGAGTAGGGCTTGTTCTCGTACCACAGATCCTCTAGGATATAATAAATATCCATCGCGCTTTCGACCAATTAATTCCCTCCGGAGTATGCTAGTGAGTCTTCAACTCAAAATATGAAGGTGCTACAAAACGAACATTTGATCCCGAGTGTTTCCGCTGACACCTATTCCAAGTAACACCTGCTCGCTATCCGCAATAAGAAACACTCGATATGCATACAGATGCAACAACCTTAACCACCAATGCCTTATTATTCTCACTCAGGGTCTGGGAGGATTAGGAAAGAGCCATCGAGCCTTTCCAGGGCCGGATCCACCGGTATATCTCCATAGTCAGCGGCATATCCCGTTACGGGAGGGGCCTCCTCAAGCTGAATGCTATGCTCAACCAGTGACTGGTTGCGCTTCTCCTCAGCTTCCTTTTGGTGCTTCTTCAACCGGACAATCTCATCATCGCCAGCCTTCTTTATCCATCGAAGATTGGATTGTCGGAAATCCACCAAGCTCTCCACGCTGCGAGGGTCTGCGATCTTTCTTGTATCATGGCCCAATAATGTGCATGGTGGCTGAAACGGATTCATTGAGGGATCGCGCCGACATGCGGCGCAACTGCATATTTTGCGGCATTTCGGACACTTCCACTCATACATCTCCGTGGTTGCCTGGGGCTTTATGTTAAAAGCTCTGAACAAGCTTCCGTAGCAGTAGTTCGTCCGGCAATAAGAACAAGATGCGAGCTTCCACTTTGGCTCGAAATACCTGCAGATATGGCAACTCCCAGTCTGTTGGTATGAGTCCTTTCGACGAGGCTTTCTTCGCTTGCGGGCAGAGCCCACTCGCTCCAAATCACTTTCTAGTTCCTCCAGGCGTTCTGATTGAACTGTCGGCTTACTTATGTCGACCCACGGCCGCCTCTTGAGTTCTAACTGACAAACCTCTGCAAGCGTTCTCTTCGCCAGCCGGCTTCTCTGCGCAGGAAGACTCTCATAAGTGACATCAGCATGAGGCCTGGAGTCGAGTATCTGCTGCCTCCATGTTTCATATTTGTCTTCAAGGTCATACCAATGGAATTGTTCGACCCATTTAAGCTTCGATATGCAAGCGCAGCTCCTACCCATGGCATAGCACTCCATGCAAACATCATAGGTATCCTCTTCATCCGTGACCGACGGGCCAACACAAGATGGGCAGGTTAAAAATCTGTTGAAGATGTTGCCCCGGCAGTATGAACATGTGATGTTGCTGTCAAAGGGAACATATTCGACATCCTCCTCAGGAAGCTTGTCGGAAAAGCTTTCGGACAAAATTATCTCGGTGAATAGAGCAAAGAGATGTTCAAAGTCCTTCTGTATCAGCTGGATCGTCGGATGATTACTATCGTCTGCGCCTGCCTTGCTAAGAAGGGTCGAGTAATGCTCTAACGAGTAGAACACTATGGCCTTGTTCTTATATTGCTCATCCCGGCAGACCATCCTCGCATCCGGCAGGGCCACTTCGAGCGCCTTCTCTAGGGTTTCCGTGGTTGTTCGATTCCAGGCCACTTTTATTGTCCTTGTTCCTCGGTTCCATACTTGGTGTGCTGCCAAAGGAGGTACGAGGATAAAGTCGCCTGGTCTTTGTTCAACAACGTAAGTCTTGAAGGGTGCTGCCTTCCAGGCATTGATCTGAGCAAAATGATCCTCGATATCGATATCATGCCCAAGCATAGACATCCAGTATTCGGAAACGGCTTTCCGGTCTTTGCTCTCGGTCATAAACCAAACAGAGGATCCTGGTTTCGTCTCTTTACCGTATTCGGCGGAACCATCCGTTGCCTCCACCATTATATTCTGGCCCAAACTAGCACACATCTCTTGGTGGGCTGGAGTGTAAGTACCTTCGTGACCAATGTAACACATTAGGTTCTCAGCACGCATGCCAGGTGGAAGGCAGCTCATAAGGTCGCCTGGTCTGGCAATCAGGCTATCTGGACCTGAGTTCTTGTCGTGTCTGCCGTGGGCTGAAGTTGTTGCCCCCGGGCCTTCGAAGGCTTGCGCGGATGTATTCAAATAAAATAGTCCAGGTGGTATTATTTTTTTCAACTGTTCGTACCATTCCGGAGGGCAGTCAATGTCTTTCAAATAGATTCTTTGGCGATCGGGATCTTTGTAGTTATACTCATTCCACTGATTGGTAAGGAGCGGCATGTTTTTCAAGTAATGCCCAATAGTAAGAGGCAGATCGGTTTTTGTAGTTAGATTCCGAGCAATTTCCGCTGCGATATAGAGGCCCCGATTAGACAGGAAAGGTAGCTGGCATGGGATAGGAGCGAGCACTCACTCTTCGCTGAGTAGTGGTTCCTTAGCCACTTCTCTGAGAAGATCGAGCCATCCAGCCAGCGATCGAAGCCTTCGACAACTAAGGGCTTTCCACCCCGGACCACATGGAGCAGAACAAGCTTTTCAAATATTTCCAGTCCATTTTCATCGATCGCGTCGCAATGAATTCTAGCAGCATACTCGAAATTCGGGGTTGCCTCAACAAGTGATTTAAGGTCCAAGTCCGGAGAAAGTGGCTCAAAAGCCGCGCGGGGTCGCTGCGCAGGCATCAAGACGGTTGTTCAATGGAAACTCATGCGAGTCAGGTAGTTGAAGATATTGAGGGCGAACTTGGCCTGCTAAGCATCATTAGATACGGCTGACAATTCACTCTCCGCAGTGGAGCAGCATTGTAGATAGAAAGCTTCAGGATGAATCCAAATGCTAGGCACCCATCACACCACGGAGGTCATGTTCGATATGGAACTCCCAAGATATTTGACACCATAAACTTACACCACGAAAGTCCAATGAAATAGTGTAGAAGATTCCAACATCACCGTGCTCCTAGAAGCAGCCCAACAGGATGTAGTTCATTTCTTGTCCGTACACATATCGTGCGGACAGAGCAAAGAGTAACACGCAGGTCAGAGCATATGTACTGAAAAAGAATAGTTGTACAAGGAGCAATTATCGGAGCCCCGATGTTGAAAACAAGCAGAGCACGTACGGAGTACACGCAGTTGATTGCCTCAATTCACTGGCTGCAGCTGCATTTGCGATTGTGGCATGTGGGTCCCGTCTGTCTGGGCCAGGAACGCATAGAACAAGCAAGGCACTATGCTGCAAAGGGCTCAAGTCACCTCCGGGCTCCGATCCGTAATTCAAATTTCAAGCTTCATAAACCTTTTCCCCACCTTCTCAGCTGGCGAGATCAGCAAGAAATCATACGCCTAGTCTAGGAATAGCTAAGTGGTAGTGCTTCTTCTCATTCCTGCTTCACTTTCTCTTCATCTTCAGGCGAATTGTCCCAAGGAGCATTTAGTCCTTGCGGTTTATTGCGAACTTCGTCAGCCAGCTCGCTGGGCTGGATTCGCTCGCTTGTCCCAGAGAATGACTAGTTCTGATATTATTGCTCAAGTACGAAGCTAATTATCACGCGTTATCACCTCGGTATCTTGAACTTTTCCGTTATGAGCTCTTGGGCGACTCGCTTGCATGCGGGCCGGCATGTACAATTTTGCCGTTATCCTGCGGAAAGAGACGCTTATATAAATCAGTTCACTTCGACAAAGAGATTCTGCACTTATCCCTCTCTTTTGGTGTCCAGGAGATATGGTCATACAGCAGCAAACAGATGTCCGCCAGCCTGCCGAAAGACGATCATAAAAAGCCGCAACCCCCAATCCCCTCGCTCAGCCTTTCTACTAAGCCGCCTACATAGTACAACAACCCAGACCTCAGTGGATTGCTATATACCGCCAAAGACGGGTCTTATTGCTTCTCTTCCCAGGTCATGGATACCATACGCTGAGCTACTGCGCCTCGACAAGCCGACAGGTACATATTACCTTTTCTTCCCATGCGCGTATTCCACTCTTCTTGCGGCATCTATGGTACCTTCTGTGCCAGTTTTGCAGGTAGTTGGAACGATGGGGCTTTTCTTCAGCGGCGCTTTGATTATGCGCGGCGCCGGATGTGCAATCAACGATTTATGGGACAGAAACCTAGACCCTCATGTCGAACGCACGAAATTTCGCCCAATCGCAAGGGGGGCGATCTCGCCTGGCAAAGCAGTGCTTTTCACGGGCTCTCAATTACTGGCAGGACTGGGTATCCTCCTTCAATTTCCGTATCAATGTCTTTGGTACGGTATACCTAGCCTTATTCTGGTGACCACTTACCCTCTTGCTAAGCGAATCACCTACTATCCTCAAGCTGTACTGGGCCTTACTTTTTCATGGGGTGCAATTATGGGCTTCCCCGCATTAGGTGTCGATCTTCTCAATAATGGGGCCGCATTGGAAGCAGCTGCCGCACTTTATTCCAGTTGCGTGGCCTGGACAATTTTGTACGATATGATATACGCTCATATGGACATTAAAGATGACGTCGCGGCTGGCATTAAGTCTATCGCTCTTCGTCATGAAAACAATACGAAAGCCGTTCTCTCTGCTCTGGCGGCTGTCCAGGTGTCGCTACTTGCTGCTGCAGGTGTAGCAGCGGGGAGCGGCCCTATCTTCTTTGTCGGCGGCTGTGGTAGTGCGGCTATTTCTCTCGGTCTCATGATCTGGAAGGTTCAGCTGAAAGATGTACGAAACTGTTGGTGGTGGTTCAAAAACGGCTGTTTGTTCACCGGCGGAGGTATCACACTGGGGATGCTCTTTGATTACGTCGCGCAAGTTAGTGGCTTCTACGAGGCGACTGAAACACCCAATCCTCTGGAGCGCTCATAGAAGAGAACATCAATCCTTTTCCCTCTTTTGCGGGCCCTGAAGCCCTGCTCAACTTGTTTCGTTAGCCATGCCCCTTGTTAACACCTATGTACTGCTCCACAATACCGACTATGTCATTCCAGTCCAACATGGCTCCATTTCCAGTGTCACCGCAAGCGAGAGACTTCTCTATCGGGTGAAGGACAGACACCCAGCCTTCATTATTATCGGCATTCACGCCCCATTCATCTTTCAGTATAGCCAGTTGCTTTGTGGTGATTGGATGGTTCCACATCGCTGTATTCATTGCGGGGGCGACAAACACAAGGGGCTTTTTGTCCTTGAAACTCGCGTCCACCGTTCCTGTTGTATCCCACGCTCTTAGAACGGAAAGGAGGAGGTTATCGGCGATACCCATCGTCATTTTCGCCATAGTATTGGCAGATAAGGGTGCAACAAGTAACACATGTGCCCACTTTCTGAGCTCTATATGTAGGATTGGCTCGCCACGAGTCCAGGAATTTTCCCACTCATCCTCATCCCGATAGATAGCATCCACGCCAGGGATCTGTCGCAGATCTTCGAGAACCGGCTGTTCCAAGCTCTGCCCCGTTAGAAACTTCTCCGCCGATTTTGTGACAATAATGCGGATGGAGACGTTAGAATGGCGGCCAAGAGCTTGAGCAATATTGGGAAGTTTTATCGTGGCAACTGACCCGCTGGCCGCGAGGAGAACATGAATTTTATTATCTTCCAGGTGCTGTTGGGCACAGAATGGGGCATCAGAAGATTCCATATGGTTTTCTCAAAAAATAAATAAATAAGTAAATAAACAAAAATAAGAACAAGAAAATCCTGCGGAGTCGGGGGGCTCTGCCGATAATTGCAGCTGAAGGCGACCAGGCGTGGGGTTGCGAGGTTCACTTTGTACAGACTACGGAGGAGTAACACCACCGCGTGGGGCTGTTTCGAAGGGTACCCCGCTTTAGCCCATCCAGCATCCACTGCTTTGTTCTATGCTTTCTGTAGCCTGCCCAGCTTCCACGGGCGGCCGGCTTGTCGCACACACCTATACCGCTATAAGGGAGTCCAAGTATGCGTACGGAGTATATGGGCCCAATGAAACAGCGGATAGTCGAGTATTGTACCCCATGGTATCACTTCACTTATATTTTCCCAAGCGTCACTGTACACATACATACACCTTGAGGTTGATAAATATGTACTGGATAGGAGTCAGGTGCCATCATCTTGAGCATCACTTTGTACTGCAACCTGTCTAGTTCGAGTCTGTACCTGAAGAATATTTGCATGAAATCCTTCTCGGTTGACTTGAGCACTCTGCACCATTCCGTAGATGCTGATGGTATCAACACACAAAGTAGCGTATTTGCCTCATAAAATGAGATCACAAGCCATCATCCTTTACACGTTCACAAATAGCATGATAGGAAAACCCTCGCTGCTTTCCTAAAGAATTACCAGTAGAGCAGTAGTAGCACTATAATTTGGATGGCTTTTGGGGGTCTATAAGCGCAAAATTGTGAGGTTGCAAGACGAAGAAGTACTGTGTACTCTCTACAGTGCCAATTGTACCACGTCCTACTAGTTAGTACATGACATGACAAGTGATGTCACATGACCTGGCACTTATTAATACCAGTAGCCCCAATGGTTGCTTAGTGAGCATGTCCAAGCTCTCCGCAGGGCAACTACTCGATCCGTACGGAGTAGTGCAATACATAGACAAGCAGCAGCTTGATCCAACCGGAATTATCCTACGTCTCTATGTTATCTCCTACTAATACTATTACCATGTTTTCCAGGACCCTAGCATCGTCGGTGAGTACTACCTAGCCCTTTCCGCTATCACTTGTCTCGCCTTCGTGCCACACCTCCATTATTCGCAAGCTGATGGCAAATTTCCTCAGGCGTTTCGGCCGCTTTTCCGACAGCCTCAAGTTTTGCAGCCTAGATTCATAGGCCTTCAGCTACCATCTATCTTTCATGCCCGAAACCTATCCTCGGAGACGCGAACGGCAATTGACAAGGCTATCGCATCTGCCCCTGTCGTTCTTTTCATGAAAGGCACCCCGGAAACGCCGCAGTGCGGGTTTTCACGAGCCAGTATACAGATCTTAGGATTGCAAGGTGTAGATCCGAAGAAATTCGTTGCTTTCAATGTGCTGGAGGATTCGGAACTCCGCCAGGGTATGTCAGGTCCACTGGATGGAGTTGTCCCATGCTCCCATCCACAATCAGCTAATACAAGGTTTTCAGGCATCAAAGAGTATTCCGACTGGCCCACGATCCCCCAATTATATCTGGACAAGGAATTCATCGGCGGCTGCGATATTCTGATGTCTATGCATCAGAATGGAGACCTTGCTAAGCTTCTCGAGGAGAAGGAAGTTCTAGTGGCGGCCGACTAATTCAAAAGCAAGTGTCTGGACACAGCTGATCCGAGATATCTGCTGTACACTTTCAGCCAGTTATCTTTCGGGGAATGTTATTCCTTGGTAAGATGCATTTACGCTCATCACGCCTCAATACGTACATATACTTGTCTGGTAGAGACTTGCAGCAGAATACATAGAAAAGCACGTCTTACCTTTTTCCGGTCCAGTATCCAATAACCGTTATTCAAGCGCCACCCTACCTGGGCCTATCAATATGCATCCAGGCAGGTGGATAGCCGGATTGCTCGGTTTATTTGACTCTCTATCGTTGCAGCATCTAGGCTTTTGCTCACTATCTTTCTTTTGTCTTTCCCCATGTTCTATGAAATAGCACTCCGGCTTCTTCTTACTATACGCCGTTCAGTCTAGACAGAGGCCGATTCCTTAGACTTGACTAGCTCTTCGACAGCACCCTTTTCAAGTTTGGCGCGCTGTCTTTCTTCGTAGGCTTCCCTGCTTTTCAATATCCTGTCAACAATCTCACCAGCATTCACATGCTGGTATGGGTGGCTAGAAGTCTCCTTGAATATGCCCATCCTCTTGGGTGCCATATAGGGATCGTAGGTGAGGGGTATAAAAGTAGTCGGACCGTGATAAACTGCATCTGGGGTACCTAAAGGCATGGCTTCCAAATATGGCTTGCTGGGAGAGAAGGGGGCCGAGAATATCACGGCATGAATATACTGTAAGGCGATTAGCAAATCGACACTCATCTTTCATCGGCTAGGGCATTATATAGCATACGCGACACTGAAGAACGCATAGTCCGCGTTCAAAGATGTTCATGATCGGGTAGTTGAGACCCTTCCAGTGGTTTATCACGTCGTCGTCATGGATACCAGCAACAACATAAGCAGGGCCGTAGTCTTCTCCGTGCTCTTTAACTCTCTGTGTTTTCTGGTCTTGGTCGTACCAGCCCCGCCGGTGACCTTCCGATTCTTCCTGAGCCAAAACTTGTCGAAGAAATTCGATGTGCCCGGATGAGAAGAGGTCGAATCCACCATCAACGTAGACAATCCGCTGTCCTGGTCTCGGTAGCTGCCCATTAACAATAGTCTCAAATGCACCTGGTTCTTCCACCGTATCTTCGAGTTTTGCTGAGCTTGATCCGCTCCAGATCCAAACCTGTGGGCCGGGCTGCAGACCTGTTTCATCGGTGGCATAATCACGAATCCTTTGCATGAGACTCTCAGCCGAGTGCTTGCGTTCTTCTAGACTTCCAGATCCTTCCTTCCCGATAAGCGTGTCTTTCACACTCTTAACAAAATGATTCTTTGTACACAGTAGCATTCGTCCCACAAGGTCTGTTGTGGATATACCGGGTGTCCTATTGACCACGCGGAAGCGCCCTGCAGCCTTAACAAATCGGTAACAATCTTCCCCATTGCTGTCAGAAGTGATGTCATCTCCATGGACAACATACTTGCAGCCGTAGTGTGACACCCAAGGAAGAAACGTCACATATGGGGCAAATGGGACGCAGCGAGTCACCCAGCGACATGCTTCTACCGCAGCTACTCTAAGTCCGAGTCAGCAGGAAAATTTGGCCGCAATTACTATAATGAAACCAACCGTTCCTCCAACGTCATTACCGTCGGTCCCTTATTCTCGAGGATTGCTTCATCAGAATGTACGCCGACATAAAGCTCATTTCCCAATCTACGGGCTTGGAGCATGGCACCCGCATGGCCTACACAATTTAGCTTTGAAAGTACATTCTCCGAGATATGGGGGGAGGTTCCTTCTCACCGTGATGGCTGAAGTCGAAGCATCCATCCACCCAAATGCGATCTTCCGAAATGGGTAAATCTTCTTGAGGATCCACAGGCCACTCCCCTGGTGCGGGTATCACGTCTTCAGCTGTGGCACTCATTCTCATAGAGTGATCCCGTAGGATAGTATACGATCACTGAAAATAGATCTTGTGCCTTATTGTCCTATGATTGAACTCTGATAGGCTATTATTTGTGGGAGAGAGACCGTAAAACAAGGAATCGCCCTACCCAACGAGACTAGACAAATTGGAGAGGGGCAATGTGGCATGCGGAGAAAAAGGCGGGATGACATCGTAAGATTTGAAACGGGGGGCGGTACTCTGTCAACGGTACCCGCTTTACGTACTCCATCCGTACCTTAATGCCTATCTAGGGACTTGATTCGTACCCTGCTTGTGATATGTTTCGACTGTCTGGAGTCCTTGGTTAGACATCGTCGCACTGTAAAAGTTCTGGAGAAAAATTATGCCAACAAATAAGCTTTCGGTCGCAGTAAATGATCATTGATAATGCTTGGTCGTCTGTTTCTTGCTGAATTATTCTACATTCCCAAGGATACGGCATTTCGTGATGGAGCTAAATAGGCCCCGTCACTGTTAGCATTCTGTGTGTCTTATGTTCATGAGATGCACTGATCAGAAAGAGAAGCCTCACATACATCTTCCCACATTAAGGCTAAGGTGTTGATGGTAAAAAGATATACACAGTATATCATCTGCATGCCTCACTATATCATACGATCATATCACCGTAAAAAACACCGCAAGCAGATGCAGAAAAAAAGTCTATAACTTTTATGGTACATGTCTCATCAGTTACGCATGCTTCAACGATGAAAACAGGAACCGCCACTGATAAGCAAAGACAAAAGAAGCTGAATCCAGAGCATCAGAAGGAATCACGGGTAGAGGGTAGTCGAGAATATCGCGCAGAGGGAATTCCATAGGGCAGAACGCTTCATGGAAGACAAGTAGATGAGAAGTTTCGAAGTGGGGGTTAGAAAGAGAGACGCCAATCAATGCAACCGCTGAAATAGCACAAAATATATGATGTGCGCCGATACTCCGTAGATAAAAGGACACTCCAAGTCAGGACTGAAGCCTATTGCTGTCAATATCACGTTGTTCGCTGAAGACTCGTCGGCTCATTTCAAGGACCGCTTCGAACCCTTCTCGGCCCTTCTTTGCGTTCTGGCTGAACCTCTCCACACTGGCCTCTTCCACCTTGTTCTTTATTTTTTGCCACCCGCCACACAGGGCGGTGATCTTCGCCTCTTGGTTAAAGTCCGTGGTTGATGGGGGGTTGGATAAAGACGGCTGATAGACAACTGTTTCCCTGACGTTGAGGACGTTGGACCACGTAAGGTTGGTTGAGCACATCGTAACTTTCTTGGAGCTCGGGTCAACATATGACACTTCGTAAACATGAGACGTAGGACTTCCTCCGAATAGCGACAGCACCCATTGTGGCACTGATTGATTACAGGTGATAAGACGCTCCGTGCGCAGCTATAAATTCGAGATATCAGTCAATGTAGCAAGGCAGAGATAAGCGTAAGTAGATCAAAGGTACGTACGATGCCAGTTTCCGCGTCGACAACCCGAGACAAGGTGTCTACTGCCACAACATGTGTCGATTTGTCGTTCCACGGACAGTACTTGCGCCAGTTTGCCGCAGAGACTTCCTCCCATGAATAGTCGAAAGTGCACGTCGAGGAGAAAACTCTCATTTTCGTCGGCTGCGCAATGGATTTTCTTAGAGATAAGAAAATGTCAAGGTTATCTTCAGAAAGCACCTCAGGAACGAGAGATCCGCCGTTCGAAGGAAGAGAAGAGAGAGATCACAGCGCGAGTTCCGAGAACTATATGGCGCGGCGGCAGGTATGTTCTTATAGGATCGGTGACTACGGAGAGCTCAAGATGCGGCGAATAATCAACTACTACAAGATGAGTAATGAGAACCTCCCATGAGTGGTGGTAAAGGCAGGTGCAATAAATGAGAGTGGCGATTGCCGGTCCCCGTGCAATGACGATAGAACGCAAAGTGGTAGAAAACTAAAACCAGAAATTTTTAGCCTCCGATTTTGCGTCTTCTTTTAGAATGGACAAGAAGGTGGCGCCAAGGGTCGGAGTTTACCGGCATTATCCAAGAACCTCACTCCGCCTAAGGCGAAAGATCACCTTGAACCCCACACAAAGGACTACATATGTACACCAGATGTCAGTGTAGAGCAGTCCTAAGTGCGGTTTTTTTGTACGTATGATCAGATTATCATGACAATATCATTGGCAACTCGAGATCTACATCTTGTCTCCATGGAATTAAAGCACATAGTTCAGCATGTTCCATATCTCCAGCCCGTACTCCGTAGAGTACATAGTACATTATCCATATGCCCATATAGGAACTGATGTTAGACGATCTCTTTCATAATCGACAAATGGCGACTCCCCGCCAAATTTAAAGTTACATAGAACTGCTGAGTACTTGATAGGCAATGAGAAGTGAAGAGAAGGCGCATGCTACCCAAACGAACGTCTTGTAAATCCATGAGAAACGAAGAGAATTAATTGCAGTTACCTGGGCACATCACCTATGCATAGTTCGTTACAGAGTACGGACTACTTACAAATACTTGGCTATTTTATGGTCATCTGTTACAGTAGTACGGCAGCCTGCCTGACCTTGTATCAATTGGTTGTCAATTTGTGCCAAAATCCCGCGATCTAACAGCTTATCTGTCGGTTAACGGGTAATAAGTAGCGCAGCAGCAACATTTTCAGACGTTTTCTTTTCCTCCCCACCCCCAATCCCTTGGTTTTGTTTCCGTCGGCGCAGCTTTTGAGATTCCTAATCACGGAACATGGTCGAACTTCGGAAGCGCAAAGCACCAGCACAACCCCTTGTGACAGAGAGGAAGAGCAAAAAGATACAGGCACCCGCAGCATCTAAGAGATCGGTGCAGAAAGACAATGGGAATTCTCAGACCTCTGATGATACCCCAAAAGTTGGCGACAAACTAAACCTGGATCAATTCGGTGGTGACGTCGAGACCAACGATGGCCAGAAAACCACCCTAAAGGATCTCGTCTATGCCAGTAAGGCTGGTGTCGTGCTATTCACGTACCCTCGAGCTTCAACCCCAGGCTGTACGTGGAATTCCCCTACTTATAAGTGGCATCTTTCCTGGATGTATATTTCAGGATGTTCCGCTACGGGCGTGTGCACACATACCCATGTTTTTGCATCTTGTCTTGTTCTTCTTACCCTTGAACATATCCAACATTGCAATTATCCCTGAGGAACTCACATCTCAAAAAGGTACCAAGCAAGCCTGTTTGTTTCGTGACCACTATAATTCGCTTTCAGAAAGCGGTTTAGCCATTTATGGCCTTTCAACGGACTCGCCCAGAGCAAATACCACGTTCAAGACCAAACAGGGGCTACCATATCCCCTCCTCTGCAACCCCTCGTCTTCATTGATAGCAGCCATTGGACTCAAAAAGTTGCCAAAAGGCACAATCAGAGGAGTCTTTGTTCTTGATAAGCAGGGCAAGGTCTTGGTATTACAGGCTGGGGGCCCTGATGCCACAGTTGATGCTGTACAAAAGCTGGTTGCAGAGTTGAAGGAACAGGGGCCAGATGCTGCGACTGTGCGCGTGAACTCACCAGCCAAAGATCAAGACAAATAGTGATCAAGTCACCGGCCATCAACTTGGTAAATGGGATTGTTCACTTCGGGTCGCTGGCTTCTGCTTGACTAGCCACAGGTTGATCATCAGGTTTCGATCGTCCCGAGTCTTGTCAAATGGCCACAGTCTATATCTAGTTTCGGTACTATGTGCAACTAATCTGATTAATATATCTTGTAAACTTGAATCCAGTTCTCACATCTGGTCTACTGTACTAGCGGGTAAACAAGTGACTTGCCAACACAATGCAACATGACATATAATAGATATACCAGGTAATGGGCACTTCATACGTATGATTTCTTGAATATGCTGCATGAATGCAATAGTTCCCACTTCAATCCCAACTGTTATCTAGTAGGGAGTACGGATGAGTTACGGAACAGGGTTGAATGCATTGTCGGAGGAACAGTTGTTCCGCGTGTAGAGGCTCGACGACTCCGACAGGCTTGGTTCCGCTAAGACCGCGCGGCGAAGGACGTACCCTCGAAGGCCATATCCTTCCCTCTTTAAATCCAAGGTAAAGAAAATAGTCTCTTTAGTAAAGATAAAATGCCTGTCCAATTTGCGATCTGAGGTGCTGATATGTGATCGCGGCAGGAATCACCATGGCTCGTGACATTGTGAAAGCGGCCAAATCGGCGTCGAATGTGATAGCTGTTCATAAGGTAAGAGACGGCCATTGCCTGTGCCGTGGTATTTCAAGATCTGGTGCTCACTATTCTTTAGAAATATACTGTCCAATCTACCGGGGTATGGGAACGCATTCGCCGGCTGCTTGCTGTCGACCCAAATCGCTCAACCGGTGTTCCCTTGAACGCTCAATATCGTCTGCCGACTCCAGGAGCCCTGCCTCCTCTATCATACGATGATCCGGTCACCGTTCCTGCTGGCGATTTGGCTGACAACCCCTACTGGAAACGTGATGTTCGGAGAAACTACCCCAGGCTTAGTGCGGTCAATCAGGCGGATGCCGTTGGCCTTCTTAGTGTAGGCAGTCAAGCCGCTCCCAAAGATAATGTCCTGCAGATTGGCGAAGCGGGAGAAAAGCAGCTGGTTTCCGTCAAGCAACAGGGAGAAGAGCGCGGTCTTGCTGGTCTGTTTGAGAAGGACAAGAATGGAATCAAGGAAGTCCTAGGCGCCAACGGTTTGCCGCCATTGCCATGCAACCTGAACCCTTCGGGCACCAAATACGAGCTCGGCCATGAACATGGCTATCCCGACGTGTATGTGTGACCTACCCTAGTACCCTGATCGGACTGACACTCCAACCAAGCTATCCTTGCCGCACCTTCGTTTAGCTTTCCTACCTGACCGTCGGGTGAAGAGTTGAGAGGTTTGCGATTACATATACTTTTCCCTTAGTAGGGAGTGTCACTCGGTCCTGATCTATCTTGTATTGGTGGATAAATGGATTGTTTACTGCATTGTAGTACTAGGTGGACTTGCAAGTAAATTGTAGATGAATAAGTTGATGTTCTACTTAATAATTCACTGACGATTCTACCATTTAGTTCAGAAGGAAAGAGCGAATGTGATAATCGGCTTTGGAAAAGATGACGCATCACGAAAATATGAGTTTACCTGCAAGATTATCGAGCCACGGTTTCTCCAAGTGCTAGGTGGAGGAAAGCGAGGGTTTAAATGCGGTGACTCTTGCTTATCGGAGCCGACGAGGCTATATCCAGGTAAAATTGTTGGCAGTTCTACTGTTAACAACTTGACCTACAGTTCGGCGACTCCATGTTTACCTGTATTAGTAGGTCTACTACCATGTATGCCGCGTTTATATGAACTCGGGTCCAGCTACCGATTAAATGAATGTAACTATCGGCTGAAAATGGTTTCAATTCAACTCCCCGCAGTCAACATAGAAAGAATAGCAGCCATTAATCTCTAGGCGAACGGATTCGTGCGGGTACCCCACCATGTTAGGAAGAGACTGAGTCCCACTGTTTCGAACAACCTGCTGACTGCACCTACAGCAACGGTGTCGAGGGGTCTCTTTTCTGCGAAAACTTGGCTCACGACCTATCAAACGGTATCAGGGAATTAGGAAAAAATCATCTTGCGGGATATGAATGGGAGGGATCGGGCCAAGACATACACCTGGGGCTGTGCTGGCCATAAAGATTAAGCTCCCAAGATAAGCTGCCCCTTTGTAGCTCAAAGTGCCCGTAGCGTTAATCAAAGCTGCCACTCCGTAAGTTTGCACGGAACTTCCAATTAAGGAGCTACCCCAGGCTGCTACTGCACCAGCAGCCTCTTTGGATTTCAGGAACTCCTCCTTTGAGTTGGCAGCTTGAGCGCGGTGGTATGTATCACCAAATACTGGTGCGAGTATACCCAACGATGCGGTGTGGGTAAAGATAGCCCCCACCGCGATTGAGGAGGGTTTAACTGAAGGCAGATCTGACCCAGTCACATTAGACCCAATTGGCCGGTGGTTCAGGGGGGGCTTGTTTGCGCCTGGATTGCACTCACAGTTTAGAGTCGCCATTTTGGGGTAAGTAATCAAGATTTGGAGGTGGGAGAAACACGAGGTAGTACACAGTTAAAGCTTGAAATTGAGATCAGGACAAATTTCATCCAGGAGAAACACTTTATGGGGTAGGATTCCGGGATAGGCTGGCCTTTTCAATCCCTGGGGTTTGTTAGATCACTTGGAATCTACAGAGTCAATTCGCGGTGAGGTACAAAATGACGTCGTTATGATCAAAAGACACGAAGTGACCTGCAGGGTGAAGAAGCCCTCTCCCATGGTCTTGGTGCAGTGGAGTACCTGTCATGACATCATACTTTAAGTGTTTGGCATTACGTAGTATGTTCCTACTACCCTACCGATTGTAGCCATTCGTACGGAGTACTGTTGCATTTACTGTCTTACACTGTTGCGCGGCACCTATGACTGCGCTAGTTTACGGGGTACAAAATGTACGAAATAAGCTCGTCGTCGATAGTGACGTTGAAGCTTTTCTCTACAGACTACCTCCTGGGGCTTCTTGGTAGATTCCTGTCAGGGTGTACTTTAGCCACTTCCTACCCATATAGCCCGGTAATCCGAGGGTATCGTTGTGGTTACTACTGTAGGGTACCCAGAGTATCAGACTTTCTATTATTCTCATTGGACAGAGTATGGGTTCTTCCGTTCTTGTTCTAATGTTAGACAAGTACTGTGTAGCAAAGGTGAGATGGAAGCCGGGTGGCCAAATAAAGAGTATGCCAAATTACATATCAGCAGCTCCGCCATGGGAGAACCCGCCATGGTAACCACCCCCCCCCCCCCCCCTCTACCTATTATTCCTATTTCCACAACAAGCCATGGCTGTTCAGAAGACTGTGATCAAATCAACAAGGATAGATACGCCAAGAAAAGTGGCCACTACACTGTATCTATGGCTCCAGAGGAGAAAGAGTACAACCAACAGGAACATGTTCGGGTGATAGCTTACATATTAGTATACGCCAGTGCCATCTGATATTTTACATAGCCAGGTCCCACATGCTACTGAACCCTCTGGGATCGCGTGTAGCTTGACCCTAGAGGTTTATGTAAGGATTGGTTGTGGTATGTATAAGCAACCATCACGGGTAGTACCTAGTTATACCTAGCTACATGATTTACTCCATACCTATGGAGTAAGAAGGGCCGAATTTACTTGAATGATCTTTTTTCCTAACAACTCACTCGGCTGCACTCTAGCTTTTAAGATTGGGATCTCCAACTTCTCCTTATTTCCATATGAAAATAAGATTTTGCTCTACTCCGTATATTTCAACATAAGAACATACCCTTTCAATTATCCACAATCCATGAGAAGTTCTATTATATACTTGGTGCTTTATTATACAAAAAGGTGGAGTAACAGGAATACCACAATTAAAATATTGGTGCTATCCGAGTGAGATGTTGATGGGAAAAGTGCTATCCGAGTAGTTTGGCGATCCATGAGATTCTAGACTATCGGATGGGGCAAGCGGGAAGAAAAACAAGCGAAAATACAGCTGACTACTCCATACAATTTTGACAAAGGAACGTACTAGTTCATCAAAGACAGGCGCTCCTCTTACCTGACCTGGTATTCGAAACTTTGCCGGTATCATCTCTTCCCCTTCAAAGTTGTCTTGGATAACACCGTGGTGTAACATACCGATCTTATATCCGATGGAGAATCCTGGGTCGACGCCGGTTGGGTTTGATGTGAATGATTCGATAGACATCAATGAATCATTGGTCCCGGTGAGGGACCCTAAGCCCGCCAGTCAGAGCAGTATCTCTTTTGATGGGCTATTGTCGAGCCCTCTACTCCTGCAGGAAGATCTTAAGGAAGGGTGTGGAGGCCAGCTATGGCCAGCGGGGATGGTCCTGTCTAAGTATCTGCTACGTCAACACCACTCTAAGTTTCTCAATAAAACGATGTCCGTTGCCTTACCGTATAGTCATGCTTGTCATTCCAATTTGCTCTTATCCATCGTCTGCTTGCAAGTGAATGTACGTCTGCTGATTGCCTAGTGATTAGAGTTGAATTGGGAGCCGGCGGCGGTCTCGTTGGACTTGCAGTTGCACGGAGATGCCACCCTGAGCTCCCACGCATATGCATTACAGATCAACCTCCCATGTTGCCGCTGATGGAAACGAATATAAAGCTCAACGGTCTTTCTTCTGCAGTCGAAGCTTCTGTATTGAACTGGGGCGAACCCCTTCCAGACTGCATTCCAAAGCATCCCGCGATTATACTCGCCGCTGACTGTGTCTACTTCGAACCTGCCTTCCCTCTCCTAATCTCAACGTTGAACGACCTCCTTGGACCAGAGTCCGTCTGTTACTTCTGCTTCAAGAGGCGTAGACGAGCAGATCTCCGCTTCATGAAACAAGCAAAGAAAATGTTCGAGGTTGACGAGATTAAGGATGACCCTGATATGGAAATCTACCGGCGAGAGAATATTTTTCTCTACGCAATTCGTTCGAAATCAGACAGGGGATGTGTCTAGAAAAACTAGTTACAGGATATCAAAAGAAGGAGGCATGCCAATTCATGAAGCTGAAGCGCATTTTAGAGTATCTTCCCATTTCGCTCCCAAATCTTCCATACAGACTAAAGCTTCAAGGAATGACCCCCATTCTTCGCGCCTTCTTGAAGTTTGCCACCATAAATGTTTGTCACTTCACCCTGCTTTCCGATTAATTTGACACCCCCTTGCTTCAAATCAGACATAAGCCGCTGGTTTTCGGCTGTTTTCCCGGATTTTTGGTGGGAACGCGAGGCGCTAGCCTTTTGCTTTTTATGTTCTCGTCTCAGCTTGGCTTTCTGTTCGCGGGTCATTTCTTCTTTGGCAATCGCCGTGCCATTTCTCAAAACTTCACCAGCAACTTTACCATCGTCACCAGGCGCATAGATTTCCTGGGGTGCAAGAGTTGCCGTTCCATTGACAGCGCTGCTAGTCGTCGGCTGAGCATCCTCCATGGTAATAGTTGCAACATCTGTAACCACATTTATGCTTGCCTGCGGAGCTTTGGGTTTGTAGTGCCAGTTTGAGAGCGTATCTAGATGGGAATTGATCTCCTTCCATAGATTTGTGACATTAGCATGTTCACGCATCAGCTTCTGATTTTGGGGGTCAACATAGTTCGGATCAGTCGCACGAAGATGGTCTGTCTCGTATAATTCAGCCAAGCTCTGCTGTGCTTTCGTGTCATCCAGTTCGAATCGCGTTCTTCCTGTGCTTTGTCCGTCGGAAACACCAGGGCGACGGCGGATGACTTCGTCGAATTGTTTTGCAAGAATCCGTCGCTTGACGAGCTCTTCAATGTCTCCTGATAATTCTGCGGTAACAACGGAAACGGGCTTCCCAATTCTTTCGAAATCCAAGTCTTCCTCGATGAGGGAGTTCACAGGCCTTTCAACGGCCCTCGCTTCACCAGCGAGCATCCACTCCTTCTTAGCGACATTGGCTGCCTCCAAGCGACGAATCTCATCCGCGATCCGAGCACGCTGCTTTTCGTGACTAGAATGATTGTTTTGGGATTCACGCGCTTCGTCATATCCGTCACTATCCTCGCCAGAGATTTCATCTTCGAACAAATCACGACGAACATCAGCCATGGCACGATCAATATCACCATTAGAAATTATATCAATCGGCTGGGTTTTGGGAAGGGAGCGTGACTTTTTGCGAGTAGCTTTCCGTGCTGGTGGCGCAAAGAAATCTGAATACTTGATGTCGCTGGTATTGACCCAACCTGCCCCTTCAGAAGCAGCGGCATAGGCATCATCTTCATCCAAATCTGAGTCGCCCTGAAGGTCGACATTCCCAAATGTTGGTCCTTCCTCTTCACCATCATCCATGTCCTCATCTTCATCCTCGGTGACGTGAACTGGTAGGTCTTTCTTTGATATAGAGACCGACCCCGTAGCATTGAGAGGATTCGTGTGCCAATCAATCTCTTCATCGTCGCTTTCAGGATCATGGTCAGGTCCACCCCTAGCGTCTTGTCTCTCAAGTAGTTCCGACTGCTTGTTAAAATCATCTATTGAGAAGAAACCATCATTCAAGCCAAAGCGATCCTCCACATATGTTTCCTGATTTTCTTCGTCGGTATCGCTTCCAGAAACCTTGTCAGGCACGTCTTCGATGCTTTCTTCTGCGCCAGACTCATTTGGAGACGGATTTTGATGCCCTTCATACTCTGCATCAAGGTCCTTATCATCGATATTCGATTCAGCGGTGTCAGTCTCCGTCTGATCATCGAAGTCGCTATACTCTACTTCAGAGTTGTCAAGCACTGCATGATAAGTAGAGTTGAGGGGCTGCTTAGCGGCCTCGGAAAACCAAGCAGAATCCCGCTCAATCTCACTACCGGAAAAATCAAGGATCCTCAATGCTTGTTGCCATATTTGATCGGTAGTAAATCCCTCAACATAAAGTTGTTTCAGCTGCAAAGCCTGAGCGGAAGAGTCGTCGTCGATCTCGAACCTTTTGCGCTTTCTATTCCTTCGCTGGCGTGCACATTGGGAACCGCCGACTGATGAAGCCAAGGAGTCCAAGTAGTACTTCACAGAACCTGCGATAGTACTGTTTAGTTCCGCTGTGGGGCGAAGGAATGTCCAGGGGACAGTCAGTTCAGATTTCAGAGAAGGGATCGGTCCATGGGAGGCCTGCATAGCAGAAGCTTCAACCCGACCGGGGCCGTTGTGCTTCATGGCGCATCAAGCATTACTCGGGATTAGAATATATGTATAGAAAAGGCAATGATATGCCAAAACAATGATAACAAGAGACAGAGAGAAAAGGAATATGTAGGCTGGTAGAAAGGTTCAAAAGTTACCAGGCATCCATCTACTGGCGTACAGTCCAGAAAGTGGATGTTAAATAAAAACCTACTATTTCGTAAAGGCGGAGAAGATTTTTTTTTAAGAAAAGCTCGGACCATGGGTCTTTGTTGGCCCGCCCTCATTTACTCCGTACTATGTACTCCATGAGAAATGCTTGTATGCGGGATGCAGCCCACACAGCACATGATTCAGATTCAAACGCTAATAGCGCTTGATTCAGAATGATAAGTGTTGAGACATTATACCTTCTACACCCGGGGCTAAAAGGGATATATTCGTTTTGGCCTACGTGGTGCTTGACAGGGTAGAATGTGTCAACAATTAATATTTAGGGACTATGCACTCATTGTAGATATGGTCTGGAAGTGGTAGGCCATGTAAATTCTGTGTCGACAATCATGATCTCTTTTATCTTCAAGCCAGGGAGCGCGAGGTGCTATTGTCTTCTTACTGCCGTTTTTAGCACCACTACTCTCCACGGCTGTTCTATAGTAAGTACACTCCGTACAACTGTCGTAAAAGAATAAGGGAAAGAAACAAAGGGGGTGGGAATCCACTGTAGTATGGCCCATGTCTCTGTGATACAGATATGTAATAACATTTAATCAATCATGCAAGTCTATATTCTTATATTATGATTGATACGGAGCACAAGCCCCTTGATTGGCATGTTGTCGTGCAGTATACATATCGCAAAACTCACTTAATTCTCACCTTTCTGTCCGTACCTGTAGAATTGATGCAAGTACTCCGTACTCTTTAGCCGAGTATATTCACGGAGTTCAACTCTACCGCGACAGATACGATTGTTTGTTTCAATCTCCCAGCAGGGAAATTGAGGACGAGGATAAAGACGATATAAACCACTATATATGTATCTGAAGCTGTCTATCTTTCTATGAACAGGAATTGTATATTACCCTGCAGATCAAGATATAGCAACACGGCAGCATGATAATATTGTAAGATAACTCAATGAGAACCCATATAACAGAGCAGAGCAATAGCAGCGAGTTCCCGGGCAATGTCCCCAAGGTCGCATAGAATATAACTCATCCAAGAGTTACCTTATCAGCCCCAAACACAACACATCTGATAAGCTTGTTGGAGGATTAAACCCTACCGCTCTTCCACCCCTATATTTATACCTAGGGAGAGTCCAGTAGTCACATGTAGCCCTTTTAGAAGACTTCCGCTACAAGATCAATGCCCAAAGCCATCCCTCCCACTCTTTGCTAATGGAACAAAAGGGCGTCGGTCACCGATTGAGATTAACGGCGATACCACATACGAGTGATTCTTGTGTGTCTCATTTTCTTTTGAAGCTGGAAGATCCCGTACATCAATGCTTCGGAGGTAGGCGGACCTAGAAGGATTTTTTCCCGTCAGCATACGTCACTAAAGAGGTAGTGGGGGATATACTAACACCCAGGGACATAAACATCCACAGGTACTATCCTATCGCACCCGCGAACAACGGAATAACTGTAATGATAATAACCACCACCGTTTGCACAACTTCCCATGCTGACGACCCAACGGGGATCAGGCATCTGGTCATAGACCTGTCTAAGAGCAGGAGCCATTTTATTTGTCAGTGTGCCAGCAACAATCATAACGTCTGACTGCCGCGGAGAAGCTCGGAAGATAATTCCTAAGCGATCCTGATCATATCTTGGGGTCGACAGATGCATCATCTCAACTGCACAACAAGCGAGGCCGAAAGTCATGGGCCACAATGAGCTTTGACGTGCCCAATTGGCAACTTGGTCAAGGGTGGTACTGTAAGTAGATCAGTAATCACGATTGACAGATACTATGCATTTTAGGCTACAAACAGCACATATTGCATTGCACCCTCCTTTTTCTCTTGGCTCGGTAGAGGCACCTCTTTCCGCACCTTGCCAGAAGCAGTGAGCGCTTGACCAGACTGTCCCCGCTGTTCAATAGCTGTTGCCGACTTGACTGAAGAGGTTGAGAGGAACAATGCTGGCTGGCTTCGGAAACGAAATGGGGTGAGATGCGGTCGCACTACCTGACGTTAGCAACTTAGTGGTGGCCACCATTTGAAAACACCTACCATGGAAAGCGCTTGGGATGGCGCCTGGAATGGCGCGAGCGGTGACAGGCAACATGGCTGAATGTCCTCCAATATCAATTTGTGAAAGGAAATGAAATAGTCCCGTGTGCAGTAACTGGAGGAACGGCCAATAGAATGAATAGTCGGTTGTTCAGTCTGTCAATGGGGGCAAGATGACATTGACATTTCGAGTCGGATAGCCAAGGCTCAAATTAGAGCATCATTCTGCACTGGTGGTACTAATGGGCCACTCTTTCCAAATGTTACTGTAATATAACAGATGAATAGGTATGTGCATAAGTGCCTTACGGTCTAAATTGGTATTACACTGTACTAGCACGTGAACCGTCAGCAATCGGCTGGTCATTGCTAGTGTAAGTTAGATTCTGGAGAGCTTAATTGGCTGGACCGCAGAATTTTTTGAAGACACCGGAACCCGATCAGATCCTGAGATCATTGCTGCATTCTGCAGACGCCGGTGCCTCAATTGAATATCAATGGTAATAATATACGGATCCAAACATATGTTGCAAATTCTTCAGGGACAAGGCCGAACTGAGTTTACGAGAAGTCCTAAGGAACTGATTTCCATCGGAAGTTGCTTAGGGGCGTCTGGTAGCGTAGTAACGCCCTATTACTACTATGCAAAGACGGCTAAGAGAACGTATTTTTACCAGTGCGGCAACACTTAAAGAACCCGAATATTGAGATATATTACATATAAGAATGCAATAGACATTGGGATGATAAAATTGATTATATATTTATACGGTCGCCATAGCTGTTTGGTAAATGCGTGGGTTCACTACAGAGTACGAAGATACCCAATTGGAAGACACTGGCCCACTATTTGATTCTTATCTACGGAGAACTACTTAGTCAGTAGGTAGGAACAGTAGTTAACTATGGTATGATTGGCACCGGGTGCTCTATGTAAGGTGGGCTGAAAATTCAATAGATATTTTGAATGACGTGAGCTGTTGCTGCGTATATAAGTTAATGGTTTTTATAGTTAAACTTGTAATTTTTTTTCTATGTACTCCGTACAGCTTGTTGAATGTGGTATGTGCCACACTGTCAAACTGCTGAAAGGTACTCCGTGAGTACCTTACATAACTTAACTACCATCACTGACGTAAGACTAGACGGCTCAGTTCACAACTAACCCATTTTCCAACATGCATAAGGGATGAAGAGACCCTGGGTACTGCAAACAATGATTCTGAAAAATCCCCTCCACTAAGTTGAGGTAGATCTATAAATTCATTCAAGAACTGTCAGACAATATGACCCTGCCCAAGATTGCCTGTATCGGTATCATTGGGAAAGCTGTAAGGCGCCATATCATTTGTCTACTGCTCAATGGCTGATATGGCAATTAGGATAACCCACTCCACGTATCATTGTTTCCGCCTTACTTGGAGTCCACTATCGAGTTCTCTTTCATATTGAATTCCTGCCTTGATATTTTCGAAATTAGGCGCAAGCAAACATCAATTGATCAAGATTTCGGTCTTTTGCAAGCAGTGGACGAGAGACTGGCAGCTTATGGATGGCTTACGACTACGGGAGTCAAGATTTTAGTAGTAGTTGACTTAGTCGGGCAGCCAATAAACTCTGGAGAACCGAGAATTTCCACGAGGACGAACTTAAGAGAAGCAGATCTAAAAGCGGTACGTCATGACAGTCCCCCCTATCTCAAAAATCGTATACTGGTTTAATCGCACTATACGTGAAATTGCATAGTAATGGTACGATCTCACAGGTCTTTCGAGCTCTTCAAACTGCGTACGTACAGTTGCTGCAGAATCCCTTCTATTCTCCGGATGAGCATGTGGCCGCAGGCAAACCAGTTTCGGCGTGCAATTCGCAGATTGCAGACCAGAGATTCATTAGTGAGGTCAAGCGAATTGGGGACTTATGGGCCCCAAGTGTAGCATTCTAAAGAACTACAAGACTTATTCGTCGTGAGAAATGATCTAGCGATCTAGCATCGAAAAGTCTCCATCATTTCATTCATGTCTTTTTATAGTACTCTTATATTTACCCTCATTCAAAGACTTGGATAAAACGAGTCCATACTGTATCGAAGCAAGGTACTGGCTGATGTAGTAGCACCTAAATAGGCGCTTTTACCTCGCAAGGGACTGCTGGTGATCATTAAGGCATCAATTAATGATGCGCTACCTTTTATGACAATGTGTAGTTAATACTAGGAAATTGAGTTGTATTGGGGGCACAAGCAATAACAACGGTAACATGCCACGCTAGTATAACGAGCTCTAGGACTTGTAAAGCATACCAAAGGATTGTTTCAACCATGCAAGGCACCGTTATCGGCCTTCTGTAGTGCAATGAGGATACTCTCAACCTCCAGGGGATCACATACAGACCAAACGCCACCACCTGTAGCCATAACATTACCAACCTCTTTCCCAACCAGATTTCTACCGACTTTCCCAGGTCCTATCCCAATCCATTGTTTTACTCCCTGCTCTTGGTCTAAATATCGAATACTATCCCACCATCTCACCGTTTCGACACATTGCTGCGATAATAAGACCTTGAGTTCCTCCTTGGAATTGAATGGCAGGCCCGAAACGTTAGAGATACAAGGCTTTTGTGCTGGGAAATTAATAACCATGTGTTCAAGGGCCTGTTTCATGTATTTCGCGGCCGGTAGCATTATGGGACTGTGAAACGGGCTTTCACATCTCAATCTCACCGCACGCGGATCATGCCCTCCAAATTGACGAATTTGGATAAGCAAAGACCTTATCCTTGCAATGCTGCCGCTGAGTACGATCTGGTTCCTAGAGTTGATATTTGCAACCATCACTTGTTGGAATGCCTGAAACCCGTCGCTGGAATCGTCCTTCAGACTCGACGGGCCAAGTCCAATGAATTCGTGGATAGTACCAAGCAGTTCACTCAGACGATCAGGTTCACAAACAAGTGCTATCATGCCGTAGTCCTCTCCTGATCTCTTAATAGCATCATGCGTGCATTGAGACATTATCTCCGCTCGACGTCTCACTAGTTTCAATGCATCGCTAAAATCAAAGTAACCTCCAGCAACCAGTGCGGAGAACTCGCCCAAACTATGTCCGAGGGTAACATTTACTCGCGATTTTGTCTTGAAGCCGAACTCTGCTTCCAGTATTCGAAGTATTAGTATCGAAGTTGCCATTATAGCTGGCTGGGAATTTTCGGTTTTATTGAGCTCAGCATTTGGGCCTTCGAAGATAAATTGTGACAATTTGAACCCTAAGATAGAGTCCACCTCGTCTAAGAAGCGTCCGGATGTCTTTGGGAACTTATTGACCCAAGAACTTGCCATTCCCACACGCTGTACCCCATGACCTACAAGGCGAGGGCGTCAGAACAGAGGCAGGCTCGAAATGCAGGGATACGAACCAGGGAAAAATAGGGCAGTGCGCAAGGTTGACTCCGCTGAAGGAACAGTAGCATATCCACTTTGAGAACGGCTTTTCAGCTGCATATGCCAACGAACATGGTGTCGGAGTGCTTTTATGTCAAAGGCGAGTCTCGAGCACGAAAATAAAGCAAGCATTTTCCGGCGGCCTTGTGATGATGAGACGGCTCTCACTGTTACCGTATAACATAGTCTTTATCAGAAATGGACATTATGGTAATCTTACAGGCAATCTCACTCTTCGTTCAACATGGGCAGTAACAACAGCTGCTGAGCTGAGAGACCAGGGAAAGAGATCATATTGTGTCACGTGATGATTAATTGCCGCGGTCATCGGACCGGGCCATCAGTTGCACGGAGTACCGAGTGTTCCGGACCAGCATTGCATATGGGATAACTACTAGGGAACGCAGTTAGTAGTAGAAGTCGTACACACTAGCTCCTCAAGGCTAGGTATTGGAGATTGGCCTGCCAAACTATTTGCTGGAAGCATGCCAATACAATGATGATTTCAAGCATTAGACCCATCTATCTGGACTGCAATGTGAGTTGATTGCAAACTTAAAAGTTATGCTTGATACTAGTCTACTATATAAAAGCCAGCAGTTACCTCCAACATGCCTGGTATGTGGAGAGGATGGAGTACGGAATACTGCGGACAATATCTTGGCCGCTGACCGCCTTCGGACCGACCGCGATTTAAATGGAGAGCTCTGAGTATTATTTACTCGAGGTCTCGCGTGGTAAATAACAAACAAAATCTCATGTTGATCCTTCGTTGCCAGAGAGTGAACTACGATCACATGTTACTTCTTGATTCAGGGTGTGAAAATACACAGGATCCTTTCAATTTTCATCCGATTTGTGTCAGGACCTAGAAAATGTTTGTACCTAAGGCGCTTTCATCAACAGCTTCTCTGCGCAATCCTCGAAGGCGCCAGCGTACAAACTCAGATGAATCTCCAAAGCTACCGAGTGCGAAGAGGCAGCGATCTGTGCTGCGTCAAGAAGATTCAGAATCATCATCCAAATCTCTGACTGAGCATCTTGTCAAGCGCGGATTGCAAGAATGCCCGTCAACGTCGTTGGAAGAGGACCTCGCGATCGCAGAAAGTCTCAACGTCCACCGAAGCATCCCGATAAGGATAGCCAAAAGGCCAGATAAACATGAGGATGGGGGTGATGGAACAGTTGTGCTTGTGAGTGGTCTGAGAACACTATCTGGTTGACGAGATTCCACAATCTGATGTTGGTTTGTACATAGTCGAAAACAGAGTTCTATACTGTGACTCAGCTACCGACTTTGCCGGACCAAGTACTTGGTTTGCAATCAGGCAAGTATAATCACTCAAGATCTCCTATTTACTGACTAGTAACATGGATATACAGGACGTTTTAGGGGTTCATTTGGTACCAGTCATGGATATGCTTTAGCTCTAACAAGTTCACACGCCATCATCTGGCCATATGCGACTACAACTCCATCGTCCTCTCCTTCAGATGTTTTTACTCTGGCAATACCTGAGTCATGCACAGATTCTAGCGATGATATTCCCCTGGGATTGCTTTTATCAGCCGCTGCAGGCGGAGCACCAGGGTTGATGGTAGTTATGCCGCATTCTGGGAAAGTCATATACTGGGAAACTGTATCGAGTGCTGCGTCATTAGGGTTCGCCAGGCAAAAACAATTCGGCCTTCAGGGGTGCATGCACGGTCTGCTCTCTGGAGAGCACGCCACTGAGGTATTGAATAGCGAGCCGTCTGGTGTTGTTGTCATATTTTCCACCGGAAGGATTGCTCATATTACTATCAGAGACCCTCAGGGAAGGCCAGCAGTGACTGCTTCTTTTCTAAGAAATAGCTCAGGTGGCGGTAAAGCTGGGTTGCTAGGGAGCTTGAGAAACGCCTTTGGGGGTGGCTTTTACCGGAAAGATATTGCTGCAGTTCACGCAGGCGAATCCCACCAGCGTGGACAACGAGATGTCATAATTGCTACGTCTATCGGTCTTTTCGAAGTTTGGGACACCCATTGGAATAATGGAAGCATGCTAAAACAGCAATTTGACGTGGAATATCTCTTGCGTGAAGCCCTTGGGCTCCAATCCCAGGATGAAACCGATGATCATCGCCTAAGGGTCTTAGACTTCGCATTGTCGGAGGCCGAAAGCGACGATATTTCACATCTCGACGGTTCCCACTCATGGTTTATTACAGCGGTCGTTGTTTGTGACTCAAGAATTTCTTGGGACATGTTCGTGGTGCAAATGAGGCTTTCCGACGATGTTCGAATAATATCAACTACTGCAATTGATTCGCATGGCCTACCCGCACGGCTGGACTTCTCCCAGGTCAAATTATTCGTGCCAAGGCCCGGACAAATCGCGTTCATTCTGGTTGGGCAGTCGGTTCTTTTACTATCATTGCCCGCGTCTGAACAGCCTGCTGTTTCGCAGGACGCGGTTTCTGGCACCCATCAAGGGCGAATATTCAGGGATGTCATCCCCCTGCGATCTGGAGAAAGCTATGAGATATTAGGGAGCGGATGTGAAAGTGGAATTGGTGAAGAATCCTCAGCTGCATGCCTCCTCATGGTTCGAGATTTTGGTATCATCCGAATAACAGCTGTGCTCAATGAAAGAACAAACGACCATGTTGATGTTGGCCGAATCACTGCAAAGCACAAAATCGAGCAGGCCATTTTCTATGGCACAATGACAAAGAACCCATTGGATTTAACTAGTCCCGATGGCTTAGGCTTCCCAGTCAACGAAACTGAGCAGGCTGCATTGGAAATATGCTGGGAATTGATGCGATCTGCATCAGGATTCATTCCTTCCTCTGGTATTTCCGTGGATCAGAACTTGAAGCTTAGAGCGAAAGCCCTGGATGACCTCGCCCTCTTATTGACACAGCAAAATAAGGCCCTCCGTCGTGAAGTTTGGTGGGAGTTACTCTGGGGCGCGGAGAAGCTTGCAGCCCAAAGAGCTATGTGGAAGTTAGAAGACGAAAGCAGGAAATGCGGCAGCAGAACGTCAACATTGCTGGCTCATATAATTGACTTAATGAGCGAAAAGTTCAAAACAAAGATCGAGAAGCAAAGTGGGGATTGTGATCCAGTGCGCCATTGGTTTCTATATGATACTTACCAGATGGAGCACATTGTGCCGTGGATATTCAACGCGATTAGGCCTCAAAAGGGAAACTCCACGAAACAGGGACGGAGGATGTCTGAACAGCTACTAGAAGCTAGTGAACTCTCTCTGGCTGTTCTAGAGACCGCATTTCGTTACCGGGACGAACATTCCAGCCGGTACGGGATAAGCGACGGCTATTTGGAGGATGGTGTTTTAGCGAGTGACTATAATGGCCTCGCGGAATTTTGGACATCTCAGCGCTATGGCTACGTCGAATTCGGACATCTTCTAGATCTGGAGCTTGATAGTTGCAGGGCTTGGATTCAACAAACAGGAGTCGGCATTGAGCTACCTGATGATCAAACCGTGCAAAGGATCGCCAAAAACAGTGCCAAACAGCTCCATGTTCTAGGGCATATGCATTGTGAACGGGTCCGGTGGCTTTCAGCCCAGGAGGATCAAAAGCTTGTCGACGAAGGACTCACGACTGAGCATGCTCATATCAAACAGCGGAAATGGCAGTTGTTCAAATTGGCAGGGATAGGTCACCTGGAAGATGCCATTAACCTTGCCGAACAGTTTCGAGATATGGGGGCACTTGTGGAACTCATAATTGAACTCCAGGACCAAACCAAAAGTCTTGTGGTGTCTGAAAGTTCACTGGGCAGAGTTGCAAATGTTGACGACGATGCATCCGAGCAGCTCAGTAAAAGGATTTCATTTTACTTTGAGAGATTTGGTGAACCATGGGCAGACGCTTTTTTTTCTCGACAGATCACTATGGGACAATCTGGGATTCTGTTCGCGATGAAGAAATTCCAGCCCTTCGTCACTCGATTCTTGCGGAAGCACCCGGGTTATTTACGGCTGGGCTGGATTAATGATGTGATCGGCGAAAATAACTATGAATACGCCGCCCGATCCTTGGAGAAACTGGCAACTAAACATGAATCAGATATATGGAGTCATCGTGTCGAGTTGTCTCTAGCAAAGCTTGCAAATCTAGCGGCCTGGGAAGAATCTGCTATGCCAGATAGTCTGGTCGTTCGCAGGAATATCAGGCGCTTGGAAGATTTTGCGGAAATAGACGCTGTGCAAGAAGTCATCTTTGCTTATATTGCACCAGTGCTGCACAGTGCGATTGACGAGAAAGCGGAGATTGATATCGCAGTCGAAAATTTCCGCAAACCAACCGCCGGCGATAGACCATCGTTGAATGAGATATTTAACGAGGCACTCGCTAAAATTGTCACTCGACAAGTTCTGGGTTTGGATGAACTGGTCGACCTGCTGACGCTTATAAATCTAGCCCAAATCTCTCAATCCGGCCCAGATGAAATTGTCGGAAAACAATTCTATCTAGCCTTGCGGATTATCCGACTTTCATGCGACCAGCGGGACTCTCATTCTAACGCTGCATTACAGAGATTGGTATGGAGAAGGTGTATGATAGATAGCGATTGGGAGCAAACAGGAGAGATGGCTGAGCAAATTGGAACGAACATGGAATCCCTTCTCTATGGCACTGCGCTCTTCCGTACCCTCTGTTGGTGTCTCAAGGACGGTAGGCACCCTATTGATTGTTGATTCAAGGATTTACTAAAGCTGCTTACAGCGCGTGACGAGGACTCTAACTACCCGAAGCTTTTTGTTCCTAAGACTCCGCACGACGTGTTGTTCAACGAGTCGGAGGCTGATCTTATATCGTCACGTTTCCCCCCCGAGCGGCGGGTCCGAATTTCTCGTGATCTGGCCAGGGAAAATGAGATTTTGCACCAGCAGATGGAAAGGGGAAAGCTTGATTTTTGGTTCAAAAATCTTGTCGACTCGGCTGAAACCATGCCACAGGGGCGCTCTGTGGCTTCTGTTGTTGATGACCAAAACAGGAATGTTGATGATATCCAACAAGACTCACCTACTGAGCGGGCACAGTTGAGTTGGCTCTAAGGTTTTTAACACCATTATTCGGTTATATTCGGTTATACGCTGCTTATTGCCACAACATGCCCGGAAATACTTGGCATGGGGTAAACTACGTTACAGCAAAATAGCTATCGTTTCGCCTTCCACTCTGCCTTTCCATTCTCACCCTTCGATCTACGTTGTTATTTGACCTGTTTTCGAAAGACTTAGCAATGCAATGCTCTTGACAATTGACCTCTAGCTCATTAGGCTGAGGCGCCTGCATTTATTAATCCGCGTGATGGATTCTTTGAGCGCAGCCGACACGAAGCAGACACCGCAAGTACATAGCGCAAGCAAAAAGATCATTCTCCCATTTCCCAATCCAGACACCTGCTGGTCTGGAAATTGATAAAAGCCCATTCATGGTTCCCATCGCCTAGTCCATAAAATATACAATTCTTCGATCCGAGTCCCAGCTTCTTGAAACACACGATCAGGGACGCTTTGTATCACTCACTACCTTCGGTGTTATTACTATTGATACTGTCGACCTTCATTACCATTTCTTCGTTCACAGGAGAGGCATCTAAGGGTCCATGCAGGTTCTCTTCGAAGACGGGCTCTGGTTCAATGGCTTCGAACTTGGTCGCAAAATCCGCTATTCCCTGAGCACTGCTATTCGAGTGGCGTCGTGTATTCGTGAATTTATAGCCATAGTCATGGACTTCGTCGCCAGAGCGGCCCCTGCAGAAAGGTCACTGGGCGTTGATCTTATAGGAGCGAGGCTGCTAGAGTATTGTACTGACCAGTTCCTTTTACCTCCGCCGTCTTTCTTAGTCTTTCGAGGATCAGCATCCACAGGTCCAGACTTGGCGAAAAAGCGGGGAAGGTGTTCTTGGAGAAGGGCTGCTCCTTCTTGTGACCCCGAGTGATCCTGATCGTTGACCTTGTGCGAACGTGTCACTAGAAAAGTTAATCAATAAGGAACGGACTGTAATAAGGGATAACTTTCTCGCATGCAGTGTCAAATCTAATCATTAAGAACCCTGCAAGCTGAGATGCACTTACTTTTATTTCATAAGGCTCTGAGCTCTGCTGCTTTCTTAGCTATGTAGTTAGTAAATCAATACCGACGAGCAGATGATGCTATATAGGTTGCAGACTTGACTTGGGGGAAGAAATACATCAAATTGTCTGGATTGAGCAACACTTTTCTGAGCTTGCGTGAACTATTCCAAAGTCAGTGGTAGAATTGAGATTGAGGATATTTTAACATATCACATACCTATTATACCAGGGAGTACATATAATACTTGGGTACTCGATTTCGTACTACAGCTCGTGGAATGGCTAGTAGGTTTGTGGCAGCAGCAATCTATCGGTTTAAAACGAAGAGAACGGGTGGGGCTTCCTATCAAGGGTGTGAGAGATGCTTACATATATATATATATATACCCATGGATGTCATGTCATATTTAAGTCGTAAAATGGATCATCCTACAAGCATGTGACCTATGTCTATGCATTTCATTGTAGTTGTGTTCATGACATCATAGACTACTTTTTAACGCCATAGAGGTAAATCTGCATTACCTAATTGGCCTGTGAGCACGGAGTACGGACCATGTAAGTTGTAACAGGAACCCCACATTAATGTGGATACTGGGGTACTAGCTCATGCTTGTGGATGGCTGCAGGTTGTCCACAACCTAAGGCATTATAGAATAATAAAAACTAATAATATAAAAGATATAGAATAGATTATATTAATTCTAAATAATATGAACTAATCACAAAATTGAAAATACTAGGTCGTGACCTATAGTCACGACCTACAGTCTCACGCTAGTGATGGCCCGGTTCAGTTTTTTTTAGGGCGGTTCGGTTAGAAAATGTCCAAACCGAACCGCGAAATGCCATCACTATCTCACGCACAGCTCAAGGCATTGCAAAGCGCATTTTCTTACTAAGACAGGCAACAAATCTTTTTAAATTACATGAATAATACCGATCCAACTTATCAAACTTGTTTAAATTATGAATGCTAATCAATAATATCTCCAACTTATGTAACTTATGTAACTTATAGACTCTTATATAGAGATACATTGTGATGAACCAAAAATAGTTCTATAATTAATAAATGAGAAAGTAAAGATATTATATTTATATATTTAAAACTAATAAATCTATAAAAAGAAAATCTATGTATAGATAAAAATAATCTTTTTTATATATTTATAAATAAAATTTTAAAAATTTAATAGATTTCTTCTCTTAAAAATAAATCTTAATATTAAAAAGATATTTTTTTATATTAAGAAAAGATTCTGCGTATATAGAATAATTCTCATTTAATAATTAATAATTTTTTAATGATAATTAGGAATTTTTAGATTAATTACAGATATTCTAAACTATAAAATTATAATATTTAGAAATATTATTATTTTTATCATTAATAAAAAATTCATTTTTTTAATTATTAATTAGATAAATTATATTAGTAGTCTTATATAGATAAAATATTTCATATAATAATTTTAAAATTTTATTAATATATTTTTAGATTTTTTAGAATTATAATTTTTTTAATATTTAATTAAAAAATATTCTTTTTTATCTTTTATTTTATAGCATTAGTTTAAGAACTATATTTTATTCTTATTTAAAAATATATATATATTACTATATATAATATATCTAGATTATAAATAGAATTAATTTAGATATTATTCAATAAATTTATTTTATCTACTAAAAGATTTTATAAGATTTTAATTAATAATTAATAATTTTTTTAAATAAAATACTTAAGATTTAAAATTTATATAATTATATAAATTAATTTTCTTATTCTAAAAGTCTTATTCTAATAATAATCATCTATTTATTTAAATTATTTTTACTAAGTATAAAAGGTTTTTATAGAAAGAAATTTTTAGATTTTAAGATTTTTATTATATAATTAGTGTGATAGAACAGCCCAGATTGAGGCCTTATCTTATCAGCAGCAGCCTGACCAATGTTCTGATCCTATAGTAGTCTAATCAATATAGTCCAGATCCTCAAGATAACATGCTAGAATAATTATAAAAATTATAAAATTATCAGTAATAGTTTAGGATCTCTTCACCTATTATAAAATAATATTTTTTAATATTAAACTACTAATCTTTCAAGAATTAGTCTATCTTATAGATATAAACTACTTTTATTATTACTAGTAAAATCTTATATATTTAATAGCTAGTTTCTTATCTAATTAATAAACTATTTACTTTAATAAGTAGATCCTATTATATTCTAATTCTTTCTTTTTTAATTACTTAAAAAAGATACCACCTCTTAAAGATTATAAGGAAATAAAATCAATCAGTGACTAAACTAACTTAAAATTATTATTAAATATTATTTTTATTATTAAAGAGATTTAATAATTAAAAAATTATATTTATTAGTTAGAACAAGCTAATAATTTATAATAAAAAATAGTCTATTTCTAAAGAGATTATTCTCTTAATAAAATCTTTTTTAAATATTATTAATCCTCCTCCGAATCTAATAAGGAAAAAAAAGAAAATTAAATTTAAAAATATCTCTTATTTTATATTAAACTTTAATTTTTAAAAATATTAAAAATAGATTATTAATCTAGAATATATATTTCAGAAAACTCTTAAAAAATATTCTATTAAAAAATATAAGATTTTTATTATTATTAGCTACATAGATCTAATATATAAATAAAAATAATATTATTTTACTAATAATAAAAATCTAAAAAAAAAAATTATTTAAAAAATTATAGTCCTAATTCAAAAACTAAATTTTTATTTTAATTTAAAATATTATTATTTTTAAATTAAATATTATAATTTAATTTAAATAAACTTACCAGCAATACAGTTAAGATCTAAAAAATTTTTATATTTATTTTAATATTTTAAAATAATATTTTCCCTGTTAAACTAAAAAAAAAAAAATTTTATTATATTTTACTAAATTACTACTAGATTTAAATTATTATATTTAAGAACACGTTCCGCACCTATCTAAAAAAATAAAATAAAATAGTATCTATTACTACTTATTATTATAAGTTATAAAACAATAAAGAAAAATATAAGTAGAATAATAATTAATTTAATAATTATAAACCATATAAATAGATTTTAAATCATTATAATAATAAATCTATTATGGATAATATCTTAAATTATAAAAAAAACTCTATTAGAAAGAATAATAAATAATTATAATATTTTATATATAATAATATTTAATATCTTGTAAACTATTATTTTATTAAAAATAAAAAAATCTAATTTATTAAAATCTACCAGCTTTTATTAAAGTCTGAAAAAAAAGTAAAAAAATTAAAATAAATCTTATAATTTTAACTCTGTTATTTATAGTAGAAATTATTTATTATTTTTATATTTTTATTTATATTTAAAATAGCTTTGAAACTTTTATAAACCTAAATAATTATACTTAAATAAATATTATTAATTATTAATTTATTAAAATTTATAAATTTTAATATATTCTAATTACTGTACCTAAAATTAAAGTAATTAATTAATTTAATATCTTTATTTATAATATATAAAAAATATTTATTATTATTATTAATTCGCGAGGAAACACTGAAACTTTTAAATAATATTATATAAAGATTAATAGAGATTCTTAGCTAGATAATAATCTTATTTTATTATTAATAATTATATTTTAAGATTTATATATTACTTTATTAATATAGAATTACTTATAGTAGTTTAATATATTATTAATATTTTTTTCTATTACTAAATTTATAAAAATAACTTAAAATTTAATAAAAATATATATTATTATTAAACTTTCTAAAGATATCTAGCTACCTAAGAAAGAATCTTATAATTTATTATTAAATTTAGAATTATTATTAATTAAATTTTATTAATTCTACGATATTTTCTTTATAAATTTTTTTTAATAATTATTTTTTATAGCCCTGTAGACTATACTATTAATTTTAAATCTAATAAAATATTTTTATATAATTTTATATATTTTCTTTCAGAAGCTAAACTTAAAATCCTATAAAAATATATTAAAAAAATTTAAAATTAAATTAAATATAATTTTCTAAAAATCTTGTGGAAGTTTCTATTTTTTTTTATATTTAAAAAAAATAATAATTTATATCTCTATATAGATTACAGAAATCTTAATAAAATTTTTATTAAAAATTATTATTTTTTATTTTTTATTTTAGAGATCCTTAATAGGGTTTCAAGTAATAAATATTTCTTAAAAATCAATATTAAGAATACTTACTATTAAATTTATATTAAAGAAAGAAATAAATAAAAAATAATATTTTATACTTAATATAACTATTTTAAATATATAGTTATATTATTTAAATTAATTAATATTTTAATAATTTTTTAAAATTATATATATATTACACTCCGTAGACTTCATAATAATTTTTATATAATATATCTAAATAATATTCTTATCTTTTTATTAAATAAGAAATTCTATATAAAATATATTTATTAAGTACTAGAAAGACTCTAAAAAATTAAACTTTATATAAAATTATTAAAATACTTATTCTACTAATCCTAAGTTAAATCTCTAAGATATATTATTAATACTAATAATATATCTATAGATCTTTATTGAGTAAATAATATTATTTCATAATTATTATTTAAAAATTATTATAATATCAAAGTTTTTTTAAGATTTTATAATTTTTATTAATAATTTATTTAAAATTATTTTTATATTATATTACCCCTTACCTCTTTACTTTATAGAGTAATTAATAGATGAAAATCTAGAAAAATCTAATTAAATCTATATAAATAAATAATTTTTTATTATCTAATTATTATTTTCTAATAAATATTTTTATTAATATATTTTAATTCTATAAAACCCTAATATTTAGAAATTAATATATCTAAAGAAGGTATAAATAGGATTTTATTCTAATCTAATAATAAAAGTATATTTTATCTAATAATCTTTTAATTTTAAAAGTTTTCTAGTATTGAGTTAAATTATAGTATTCTAGATTAAAAATTATTTACTATTATTTATTCCTTTAAATAATAATAATAATAATATCTTGAGAAGATTTTTTAAATAATTAAAATTTTATTTAATTATTTAAATTTGCAATCTTTTATGCGTTAAATTAGAGTTAATAAAAAATAAATTTAATAATTTATAAGTTTAATTTCTTTTAATTTTATTATTAAATATAAAATAAAAAAATTAAATTTAATAAATAAATTTTTTAAAGTGCCTGCTAGATCCCAGATAAAATTTATTTTTTAAAAAAATTCTTAATCCTAATTTAAGAATATTTTATAGGTATGTTATCCCTGATAATTAAAGATTTAATAAATATAAAATTTTAATTTAAATCTTAAAATATATAGGATTACTCTAGATTTAATATCTATATAGTATTAAGTTTAAAAGACTCTAATAATCGAGCTGGTATAAAGATAACTAATTAAATTATTTAAAAAAACTTATCTTAAAAAAAATTTATTTTTTAATTTATAATAATATATATATATACCGCAGAAATTCTATACTTAGATATATATAATTTTAAGTTTTAAGAGATAATTTTATATTTATAAAATAAAGATCTAAAGACTTAATAATAAAAAATTATTATTTAATAAAAATAACTAAATTAAAAGTACTAGATTATTAAGACTACTAGTTATATTTATTTTAAAAATTATTTTTATATTCTATCTTTTAAAATATTATATTAAATATTTATTTATTTTTATTATAATAATCCATTAGCGGGACAGTTTAAAAAAATCTAAATAAAAATTTTATTATATAGAAAATTCTATTAGAGTAAACTATATAAGAATATAATTAAATATTTTTATTTAATATATTAAGATAATATAGTTTTAAAATATTAATTATATAATAATTTTAAATTTTTACTAATTCCTTCCCATCCCTTTATAGAATTAGTAATAGATTTTATTATAAGATTATCTCTAATTATTTAATATAAGTAAACTGTTGACTCTATTTTTATTATTATTAATTAATTTTTAAAATATTATTTTTTTTACTATTTTATTAATTATAATAGCTCTAAATCTAGCTGAATTATTCTATTAATAAATTAAATTAATTTTCGGACTCTTTAATAAAATTATATTTAATTAAATTTTAATATTTATTAATAAGTTTTAATTAGACTTATTCTATAATAATTATATAATTTTAAGACTTTCCACCATATTTTATCTATAAATTAACAACTAAATAGAATAAATAAACTAAATTTTAAAATATTATTTAAAATATTATTTTACTAAATTATTTATAAATTAAATTATAATATTGCTAACTACCTAATTTATTTATAATAATATAAATAATATAATTACTAGATAACTGTTTAATAAAATTTTATATAATTATTTATCAGACTTTTATATTAAAATTAAGAATGATTCTTAATACTAAGAGATTTTAATTATATAAAATAAGATTAAAAAATTTAAATAAATAAAAAAATAATTTTAAAAAATATAGCAAACAGCTATAAAAAAAATAAAAGAAATATTATAATAAATATAGAAAGTCATTCTACTTTAAAGAAAAGGATTTAGTCAAATTATTAATCTAAAACTCATAGTTTAAGGAATCGAGAAAGCTAGCTCTAAAATTTATAAAATTTTTTAAATTTTAAAATAGATTAAATTACAAGTATATTATTTATATTTATTTAAAAAGTATAAATAAATCTATAATATATTTTATATCTTATTATTAGAGCTGTAAAATATTAGTATAAACTATAAAAAATACTATTAATATTAAAATTAGATAATAAAAAAAATAGAAAATTAAAAAAGTTAAGAATTATTAATAATATATTAGCTAAGATTACTATTTAATTAAATAAAAGAAATAATCTAATAAATATAATCAATAGATCTCTAAAAAAAATATAGATAATATACTTTAAGCTATCCATAACTATTAGATAAAATAAAAGAAGATAAAATAGATAATAAAATACTACTAAAATAATAAAATCTTAAAAATATTATATATTTAACTTGTTAATTTAAATACTAAACTTATAAAATTATTTTATCATTCATTAATATTATAACTAATTATAAGGAATCTAGTCTAAATTATATAAAAAATATAATACTTATTATAGATAATAAGTTATATCTTAATAATTTATACTTAAATATTTAAAATTATATTTATAAATATTAAATAAAGATTAAGCATCTAAATACCCCATTAAATAATAAGAATATAGATAGAAAAACTATTATAAATAACTTAAATCTTTAAAGTTATTATTATCTTTTTTTTATTCTTTTTATTTTTTAAACTATTCTCTAAATCACTGTTAGAGATCACTAAAATATCAGAAAAATATTTATAAATTATATTTATAATATTTTAAAAAATAAAATAAGTATATTATTTAATTTACTAGTTTATACTACTACTAATATTATAATATATTTATTTATTTAATTAAAATTTATATCTTATATAATATCTTAATATATATTTATTTAATATATATTATATCTCCCCCGCTCTTAAAAAATTAGAATATATAACTAATTTTTATTATAACTTACATAATCTATACATACTAAAACTATCTAATATATATTATTATTATAGATTAAATTAATATTATTTTATAACCTGCTTCTAGTACTAAAAAATCTATATTATTAAATAAGTTTAAAGACTTTATAGATATCTTCTTATTTAAGAAAGTAAAGAAACTTTTTTTTATTATAATTATAATCATATTATTACCCTAGAAAAGGGAAAGATTTTTTTATTTAATTTTTTATATAGTATGTCCTGGGATAAACTATAAGCTTTTTATAAATAATTACTTAAAAATTTAAAAAAAGATTTTATTTATTTAAGTTTATTATCTGCTACCTCACTAGTCCTATTTATTAAAAAATCTAGAAAAAGACTTAGATTTTATATAAATTACTATACTTTAAATATAATTTTTATTAAAAATTATTACCCACTCTTACTTGTGAAAGAAACCCTAAATAATCTAAAAAAAATATATTATTTTATTAAAATTAATATCATTAATACTTTTAATAAGATTTAAATTATTAAAAAATAAAAATAATTAATAATATTCCACACCCGCCTCAACCTGTATAAATTATTAATAATATTTTTTAAATTAATAAAAGCTTTAATTATTTTCTAATATTATATTAATAATATACTCTAAGACTACCTGGATGTCTTCTATATAATATATTTAGATAATATTCTAATCTATAGTTATATTTAAATAAAATATATAAAGTATATTTAATTAGTCCTTATAAAACTGCGTGAGACTAGACTTTTTATTAAAATATTAAAATATAAGTTTATTATCTTTAAAACTAAGTTTCTAGACCTAATTATAAATTATAATAGATTCTGTATAGACCTGGAAAAGATTAAAATTATTATTAAATAATTTTATTTAATTTATATAATAAATATATAAGTTTTTTTAAAATTTAGTAATTTTTACTACTATTTTATTTATAATTTTTCAAAACTTATCGTTCCTCTTATATAACTTATTAAAAAGAATATTTTTTTTATTTAGACTCCTATATACTAAGACACCTTGGATTATTTAAAAAATGTTTTTATAAAAATTCTAATATTTTAGTTATTTAACTAGATTTAGAAAATAATATTAGAAACTAATATCTTAAATTATATTTCTGCTAGAGTTCTATCCCAGTATAATAAAAATAAGTTATTATATTCTATAATTTTTTTCTTTAAGAAACACTTTCTAATTAAATATAATTATAAAATCTATAATAAAGAGTTATAATTATTTACTACTTTAAAAAATAATATTTTAAATTTAAAGGAATCCCATCCCTGATCTAGACTATTATTAATTATTATAATCTAAAATATTTTATATTAACTAAATTTTTAAACCACTATCAAACCTGATAGTTAGAATTCTTATTTTATTTTAACTTTAGAATTATGTACCGCCCTAAGTATTATAAAACTAAATCTAATAATCTAATTAAAAGATTAGAAAATCTTCTAAAAAAAAAGGATAAATAATTATTATATTAAAACTAAATTATATTAAAATAAAAGAATCTAGATCCTATTTATTTACTTATTTAAATTAAAAAGGACCCTGAACCTAGAATAATTAAAAAAAATCTTAGATTTAGTAAATATAGAATATTTCTAGATTTTAAATAATTATTTATTTAGATTAAGGCAGACCCTAAACCTAGAATTATTAAAAAAATTTTAGATTTAATAAATACAGAATACTTCTAGACTTTAAATAATTATTTATATAAGAAAAATCTAAAAAAAGTTTCTCCAGGAATATTCTAGCTCTAATAACTTAATTTTAAAATAATATTATTTTTAAAAATAAATAAGACTTACTATTACTACCGGAAATCTAAAATACCTTATAAAATATATATAAAAAAAATAAATAAATATAAGGTATATTAAAGATATTAATAATTAATAAAAATTATTATCTAGATATCTTTTTAATCTCTTATAAAAAAGAAGAAATCTACTATTCTATAAGAATTATCTCTAGATCTTTAACTATAATAAACTAAAAGCTGAACTAACCTAATTAATATATAATAAATTATTCTTAGAATATTTTAAAAGATTTTATATATATAAACTTCTAGTTTAAGAATATTACTGGCCTAACCTCTACTATTATATAAAATAATAAATAAAGAATTATTATATCTATTACCGCGTTATTCTATTTTAAAAAATTAAATAAGATATTCTGAAACTTTTACTAGTTTTTAAGTATATTTAATAAGATATATCTATAAACTTTATTATATATTTATTTAAGAGCTAAGGATATGATACAGTATTAATAATTATTAATAAATTTATTAAAATAAAATATTTAATATTTTATAATTTTACTGTTAATACTACTAGAGTAGTTATAATATATATATAGTATATATAAAAGTTATATAGTTTTTTTTATTCTATAATCTTTAATTAAAGTCTTTAATTTATGGCTAAATTCTAGAAGTATTTAATCTAATATCTAAATATTATTAATTAATTATTAACTATCTATTATCCCGAGACTAATAATTAAATAAAATAAATAAATATTATATTAGAATAATATCTCCATACTTATATAAATTATTTGTAAGATTACTAGAATATTTAATTTTTTTTAATTAAGTTTATTTTAAATATTATATATTCTAATATTATTAAAATTATACTATTTTTCACTAACTACAGGTTTCATTTATAAATAGGATTCAAACTTATACTTATTTCTAATTAATTTATTATTAGAAATATAAAATAATTCACTACAAAAATATATACTATTATAGAATTTATAAGAGCTAAGATAGCTATAATCTAAATTAAATATATAAAATAAGTTAATAAGAGACACTACCCCAGCTAGAGATTTTAAAAAAATTAAAAAATCTAGTTAAATATCTAATTTATTAAGATCCTATAATCTAACAAGAAATTTAACTAAAATATTCTAGATCTATATTTAATTAAAAAAATTATTAATTTTTATATATACCGCCTGAAACTCCTATTAAATATAAAAATCTATCTAATATTTAATATAAGCTTGTTTATTCCTACTAATAATAATCTATTATTAAAATAATATTAATCTTCTCTTTTTTATATAAAGATCAACAGACTCGAGTAATAGAAGACTAAAAATATATTAAATTTTTTTAAGATTATTAGAGACAAAATCACCCCCGATTAATATATTTTATTAAATAAATAAAATATACTAATCCTATTACTAAATTTATAAAATACTTAGAGATTGCCCGCTAGATTATTAAAAATTTTTATTATTACTATCTATATAAATCTTAATCTTCGCCTTATAGAAGCTCAGCTTAAAAAAAAGAAGAATATTATTATAATATAATTTCTCTAACTAAAAAGAAAAAAATATTATTAAATCTTATTATCTAACACGTGACCCCAAATATAATTAAAAGCTATCTATTTTTTAAATCCCATCCGTGGCCTCAAGCTATATCTTGTCTATTAATCTATATAGTTTAACTAGTAGCCAGCTCAGTATCTAGTTAGAATCCTAGTTATTACTATTACCCAAATCCTGCTCGCCCACTAGAACCCACTATCCTACCACCCCTGCCTGCCCGCACCCTGACAATTTTAAAAAGTTATTTACAGACAGGAACTCTGCAGTACCGTGTTAAATAAATAAATTTTAATAAAAATAATTACAAGTAGTATCCTGTTAGTAATTTTAAGAATATATTTTTTTATTTATATAATTTTCATACTTATTATCTAGACTATCTTAGATTACCTAAATAACTCTCTATATAGATTATGGCTGCGGAGAATAATGAATTCACTACAGATTATGATAATAATAATATTTTCCTAACTAAGGGTAGTCAGATCTAAATAGAGGAGTGATATGATAATAGTCTTATTTAAGATTATATAACTATATTTATTTTATTTACTTTAATATTATTTTTTTAAATGAATATCTATAACACTTCTTGTTTTTCTTTTTTCCTCCTTACGCTTAAAGTTCTAGAGTAGTTAGCACCAATACGACCTCATTTTGCTGTATTGAATGGCCGTCTCACTTTCTATAAAAGCCTTTAATTTAAAATTAATTATTCTGGATTATAATTATATAAAATCATTATTTATTTATTATATTATTTTATATTTAGAATAACTAGAAAGAAAAAGAAAAGATTTTTATTATAATTCTAATATATAAATTTATAATTATATTAAGTCTAATATTCTTACTAAATAAACTAATTGTACATTTTATTTATTTTTATTAAAATAAATCTAATTTTTATTATTATTAATTAATATTTATTCTCAATAAGACCCTAATAAAAGAAATTTTAATTTATTTAATATAAGATATTTTATATCGATTTTATAATTAAAAAATAAATTTTGTTTAGATAACTATATTCTCTTAATCCTAATAAATAATAAAAAAAATATATCTAGTTAAAATTATTATTAGGAAAGTATTACTCTATATATTTGTATTCTTTTAAATTATTATTAAAAATTCATTTTTAAAAAAAATTTCTAAAAATTAATTTGAAAAATATATTTATTATATTAAATCTAAATAATTAAATAATTAAATAATTATAATATATATAATAATTAATATTAAGTATTTAATATTATATATTATAAATAAGAATTAAATAAGGATTTATTATTTATTCTTATACTTTCTAAAATATTTAAAATTTATTATAAGATTTAATAGTTAAGAAAACAAGATTATGATAATTATTTATTATATTTATATATTCTCAAAAATACATGACTATATAGAAAAAATATATCATTTTTAATTATTTAATTGATTTATTTTCTAATTATATTTGGTTTATTATAGTTAAAATTTTACAAAGTATACTGTTTAATTTATACTATTATTATAAACTAGATTAATATTATTGTATCATCTATTTTTAGTATAAAAAATTTATAATATTAAATAATTAAAATATTTTATAAATGTTTTCTTGTCTAAAAAAATGAAGAAAATCTTTTTCATTATAATTGTAATTATACTATTGTTTAAAAAAAGAAAAGAAGATTTTATTTAGTTTTTTATATAGTATATCCCGGGATAAACTATAAATTCTTTATGAATAATTATTTAAAAATCTAAAAAAATTTATTTATTTAAATTTATTATTTACTACTTTATTGGTCTTATTTATTAAAAAATTAAAATAATTTAAATTTTATATAGATTATTATATTTTAAATATAATTTTTATTAAACATCACTATCTACTCCTATTCATGAAAAAATATTAAATAATTTAAAACAAATACATTATTTTACTACAATTCATTAAAATATCTTTCATATCTGAATTATTAAGAGATAAGAATAATTAATAATATTCTATATTTATTTCAGCCTATATAAATCACTAGTAATATTTTTTAATTTAATAAAAGTTTTTAGTATTTTTTAATATTATATTAATAATATATTATAAGATTAACGTAATCGGTAAGCGAGCGGGCCATATAAGCAAGCGGGCTACCTCACGCAGTCACGCGTTTTGGTCGCGATTAGAATACTCATTAAGTTTAACCATCAACCATACTACCAAAAACGCGTACCAGAATAAGAGATTTAATTAAAAAAGAAGACTAAATTTTATTTATAATATCTATTATTAAAAAGAAAGAAATACATAATACTTATAAAATAATACGTATATATCATATTTCTTGTACGATGCTTAAGGGGTACTTAGATAAAATTATTTCTTATAATAATTTACATGCTAACTTCCATAAGTTAATTTAAAATAAAAAAGAATTATTTATATAATAAATTTTTTGTTAAATTAATTTGGTACGGCTTCCCGGCTATTTTATATATAAAAAATAGTTAATATCTTTTTAATAATAGTATATAAGAAGACTTTTTTTCAGATTATTAGAAAAATATAAGTATATAATTTTACTTATTACTGGAATAAACTTAAAACTCACTTTTCTTATTAATATAATTATTAGCGCGTAAAACGTAAGGATCTAAAAATAATATTTAAATAATTCAATCGTGTATAAATTACTAGGATATAATATAAGATTATTAATAAAAATATCTATAATTTTAATAAAACTAGTTTTACTATACGCCTTGTAATTATTATAAAAAATTAATAAAAATTAAAATAATAAACTAACTATTTCTTATGTAATTAGGTAATCGCGAATGGGTTACTTCAATTAAATATATTAATTATATAAAGTGAGTACTTCCTTCCACTATATATTATTTTTTAAAAAAAAGATCTATATTAAAGAATAATATAAAAATAATACTTTATCACATAATTAAAGGATCAAGGTTAGTACTAATAATTAGATAATTAATGAAATTAAACTATAATAATTTTAAAAACTTTTTATTCTAATAATTAATGGTTGTACGACTGGCAGATACTAATTATTAATTTTTAATAGCTATAGAAACTATTTAATTCCTTAATTTTACTAGATATATATAATATAATAATATATTAATTTATATATTATTATATTTATCACATCTCCTGTAGCTTTTTAATATTAGGTATTTTATATCTTTAAAATACGCGTATAGCCGCTTTGTTAAAAAAAGATATAGTTTGATTTTGATTATATTAATAAATTTGATTTTTTTAAGGCTTATTCTAATACTTATATAGAAACCTTTAAACTAGAGAATATTTAAAATAATTTTATAATTACTAGATTAGTTTCTTTACAGCCAGAATATATATTATTATAATTAAATATATATTTAAAAATATTTATACTACCCCTGAATCAATTAATTATATTTATATTTAAAATATTATATAATTTTAAGTAATTAGGTAAACAAGCATCTATAAATAAAAAAACTATTATAATATTGTATGTAAAATTTATTAAGTCTAATCAAAATTACATTAAATTAACTTATTAAAAAATTTAAAATAATCTTTAATTAAATTATTATTCTTATAAAAAAAACCAAGATTTACAGATTACATATAAGAAAAAACTTTAAAATAATAATTTAGAGTACAGATTACTTTTACAAGAAGTTTTTCAATTTAAAAAAGATTATGCACTTATACAAAGTAAAAATCAAATAAAAAGAATTATATAGAGTAGACATATATCAATCATACTAAAGATATTATAATACCGCGTACGGGCGCCCCCATACTATAATAATTATCATATTATTAAATATAGATAACTGCAGTATCTAAATTATAGTCATATTTAGATTTATATAAATTACATGTTTTGGTGGCTTTAGATAATTTTAAAAATCAACCATGGTCCATGCTTAGAGGTGGCCCACTTGCTTACATGGCCCGCTCGCTTACCGATTACGTTATCTAAGTATTTTCTATATAGTTTATCTAAATAATATTCTAATTTATAACTATATTTAAGTAGAATATATAGAGTATATTTATCAAATTATTATAAAATTGTAAAACATTAAATTTTTTATTATAATATTAATATATAAATTTATTATTCCTGAGACTAAGTTTCTAGAATTAATTGTAATTACAATAAATTTTATATAAATCAAAAAAAATTAAAATTATTATTAAATAGTCTATTTTAATTTATATTATAAATATATAAATCTTCTTCGGATTTTGTCAAGGTGTGGGCAGGCAGGGTTGGTAGGATAGCAGGTTCTGGCAGGCAGGCAGGATTCGGATAATAATAATAACTAGGATTCTAACTAGATGCTAGGCTAGCTACTGGTTAAACTATATATAGATTAATAGATAAGATATAACTTAAAGCTATAGATAGGATTTAGAAAATAAATAATTTTTAATTATATCTAAGATTATATATTAAATAGTAAGATTTAATAATATTTTTTTTCCAGTTTAAAAAATTATATTATAATAGTATTTTTTTTCTTTCAATCAAGCTCCTATAAGGCGAAGGTTAAGATTTATATAAATAATAATAATAAAAATTCTTAATAATTTAATGGGTATTTTTTAGGTACTTTATAAATTTAATAATAAGATTAATATATTTTATTTATTTAATAAAATATATTAATTAGAGGCAGCCTCGTCTCTAATAATCTTAAAAAATTTTAATATATCTTTAACTTTCTATTTCTTGAGTCCGTTAACTTTAATATATAAAAAACTAATATTAATCTAATAATAAATTATTATTAATAGAGATAAGTAAACTTATATTAAATACCAAATTAATTTTTATATTTAATAAAAATTTTAGGCGGTATACATAGAAGCTAATAATTTTTTTAATTAAATATAAATTTAGAGTATTCTAGTTAAGTTTTTTATGAAATTATAAAATTTTAATAAATTAAATATTTAATTAAATTTTTTAATTTTTTTTAAAATCTTTAGTTAAAGCAATGTCTCTTCTTAATTTATTTTAAATATTTAGTTTAGACTATAGTTATCTCAGTTCTTATAAATTCTATAATAGTATATATTTTTATAGTAAATTATTCTATATTTTTAGTAGTAAATTAATTAGGGACAGATATAGATTTAAATATTATTTATAAATAAAAATTATAATTAATAAAAAATAATAGAATTTTAATAATATTAAAATATATAATATAAAATAAATTTAACTAGGGGAAGCTAGATGCTTTAATTATTTTATAAATAATTTATATAAATATAAAAATATTATTTTAATATAGTATTTATTTATTCTATCTAGCTATTAGTCTCGGGATAATAACTAGTTAATAATTAATTAATAATATTTAAATATTAGATTAAATACTTCTAAAATTCAGCCATGAACTAGGAGCTTTAATTAAAAATTATAAAATAAAAAAAATTATATAATTTTTATATATATTATATATATATTATATATATATTATAATTATTCCAGTAGTATTAATAGTGGAATTATAAAATATTAAATATTTTATTTTAATAAATTTATTAATAATTACTAGTATAGTATTATATCTTTAATTCTTAAATAAATATATAATAAAATCTATAAATATATTTTACTAAATATACTTAAGAATTAGTAGGGATTTTAGATTATCTTATTTAATTTTTTAAAATAGAGTAATATAGTAATAAATATAATAATTTTTTATTTATTATTTTATATAGCAGTAGAGATTAGATGTGATAGGATCTACTTATTAGGGTAAAAGACCTGTCGACTAGGTAAGGAATTAACCACTAAATATGTAGGATTCTACTGGTAATAATAAAGGTAGTTTATATCTATAAGATAGACTGATTCTTGAAGGATCAGATCGTACGATTCTACTCTCTTATTATATAAAAGTTAATGGGCTGCTATAATATATAAGTTAATATTTTTATAATTTTAATTTTTTTTAGTATGGCCTATTATAGGTCCATGATATTAGTTAGACTAGTACTAATAAGATAAGGCCTTAATCTAGATTATTATATTATAATTATCTCTTTTCTTGCTGAGCTGAGCCTCCTAACTCAGAAAACTATATATAAATAACTTTATAATAAGAATATAATAAAAAATAAGAAATAAATTATAGAATAGTTATTAATATATCCTTGTAAGGTGAGCAGAGTGGAAAGTATTAGAATATATTTATATATATTATTATTATTATTATTATAATTAGAGATAATAAATAGCTTTATTTTTCATACGATAGTAGCTTACTATAATATTAATATTAGTATTATTATTTTCTTCTTTTCTTTTTTATGCTTTTCTTATTCTTTATAATAGCTTTTTTTATTTAATACTGTGGTTCTTTTAACTATTAGTATTTATATTATATTTTTAAATTTTTTTATTATTATTTAGCTAAGGAAGTGATCATAATATTTTATATTTATTAAATTATTAGATATTATATTATTTATAATATAGATATCAAGCTTGTATATCTCTTTTATATATATTATTTTTAATTAAATTTAAAAAAATATAATACTATTACTAGTATTCTATTCGCTATTTGGTATATTTTTAATAATAAAATATTAATTTTCTACTAGTATTACTATAAAATAATAAAAAGTATAATTTTATAAATATATTATTATTAATATATTATCTATTTATTAATATGATTAGATGTTTATTAGAATACTAAGAAACATGTATAATCTTATAAAAAAATTTTAGTAAATTAATAAATTATTAAATATTAAAAATTTAAGTAATGAGTTACGTGTACACTTATATATAAATAATTTTAATTTTATTAAAGTCTTTAGAAATATTAAAACTATCTATACTATAAGTCTTTATTTTAAAGACTCTAAAAAGAACGTAAGTTAATAAATAGCTACTTTCTAGGATAATTTATTAACAAAATACTAGATTAATATCTATAATTATTAACAGTATTTAACTATCTAATATAATACTATATATAGTATATTAATTTTCTTATTCTAGTATTAATATAATATATTTAGAGCTCTACTACTATAATAAATAAATATTACTTTATTTACTATTAAGAAATGTGGGCTTTACTATATAAATAATAATAATAATAATTATTTTTTTATAATATAATAGAAATAATTCATGAATGTTTTCCTAATATTCTAGTGATTTTTGAAAGTGATTTAAAAAATAGTTTTAAAAATAAAAAGAATATAATAATAATTCTAGAGACTTAAATTATTTATAATAACTTCTTTATTTATATTCTTATGATTTAATAGGGTATTTAAATATCTAGTCTTTAAAATTTATAAATATAATTTTAAGTATTTAGGTGTAGATTATTAAGAAATAATTTATTATTTATAATAAGTTTTATATTTTTTACATGATTTAGGCTAGATCTTTTATAAATAGTTATAATATTAATAAGAAAATAATAAAATAATTTTATTATAAGTTTCATATTTAGATTAATAAATTAGATATATAATATTTTTAAGATTTTATTATTTTAATAGTATTTTATTATCTGTTCTAGTCTTTTTTATTTTTTCTAATAATTATAAATAACTTGGAGTGTATTATCCATATTTTCTTTAAACATTTATTAATTATATTTATTAAATTATTTTTTTTATTTAATTAAATAATAGTTTTAACTATTATATTATTAGTAATTTTTAAGTTTATTAATTTTTTATTTTTCCTCATCGTGCAGCTCTGGTATTGGTAGTAATTTTTTATAATTTATATTAGTATTTTATAGCTCTAGTAGTAAGATATAAAATATATTATAAATTTATTTATATTTTTTAAGTAAATAGAGATAATATATTTATAATCTAATATATTTTAAAATTTAAAAAATTTTTATAAACTTTGGGGCTAGTTTTCTCGATTCCTTAAACCATAAGTTTTAAGTTAATAATTTGACTAAATCTCTTTTTTTAAAGTAGAATAATCTTTTATATTATAATTTTTTTTTATTTTTCTATAGCTGCTTGCTAGATTTTTTAAAATTATTTTTTATTTATTTAAATTTCTTAATTTTATTTTATATAGTTAGGACTTTTTACTATTAAAAATTAATCTTGATTTTAATATAAAAGTTTAATAAATAATTATAAAAAATTTTATTAGATGATTATCCAGTGGTTATATTATCTATATTTATTATTAAAAATAAATTAAGTAACTAGTAATAGTATAGTCTAATTTATATAAGATTTAATAAAATAATATCTTAAGTAATACTTTAAAATTTAGTTTATTCTTTTTATTTAATTATCAGTTTGTAGATAAAACATAGTAGAAAGTTTTAAAATTATATAATTATTATAATATAGGTCTAACTAAAACTTATTAATAAATATAAAATTTTAATTAAATATAATTTTATTAAAAAGTCCGAAGTCTAGTTCAATTTATTAATAAATAGTTTGACTAGGTTTAGAGTTATTATTGTCGGCTGGAGTCCTACCCTGAGTTTGCTGGTACTTAGTCTACCGTACGGTCTACTAGGCGCCTGCAGGTATCTTTTAGCCGAGCGGTCAGATTTTCTGTCAATTATAATTAATAAAATAATAAAAAAATAATATTTCAAAAATGAATTAAAAATAATAAGGATGGAGTTAATAGTTTATTTATATAAAATAATTAAAAATAATCTTATAATAAAATCTATTATTAATTTCATAATAAAACAAGAAGGAATTGGTAGAAATTTAAGACTATTATATAGTAAATATTTTAAAACTATATTACTTTAATATATTAAATAAGTTTAGATATATTTAGTTATATTCTTATATAGTTTACTCTAATGGAATTTTTATATAATAAAATTTTTATTTAAATTTTCTGAAGTATCCTGCTAATAGATTATTATAATATAAATAAATAAATATTTAATATAATGTTTCAGATAATATATAAAAATAATTTTTAAAATAAATATAATTAGTGATTTTAATAGTTTAATATTTTTAAATTAATTATTTTTATTAAATAATAATTTTTTATTATTAAATTTCTAGATCTTTATTCTGTAAACGCAAGATTATTTTTTAAAACTTAGAGTTATATATATTTAAATATAGAATTTCTATAATATATATATATATTACTATAGATTAGGAAATAAATCTTTCTTAAAATAAGTTTTTCTAAATAGCTTAGTTATTTCTATACTAACTTAACTATTAGAATTTTTTAAGTTTTATATTATATAAGTATTAAACCCAGGGTAATCTTACATATTTTAAAATTTAAATTAAAATTTTATATTTATTAAATTTTTAATTATCAGGGATAACACACTTATAAAATAATCTTAAATTAGGGTTAAGAGTTCTTCTTAAAAAGTAGATTTTATTTGGAATTTAATAGATATTCTAGAAAATCTATTTACTAGATTTAATTATTCTATTCTATATTTAATAATAAAATTAAAAGAAATTAGGTTTATAAATTATTAAATTTATTTTTTATTAATTCTAGTCTGGTACATGAAAGATTATAAATTTAAATAATTAGATAAGATTAAATTATTTAAAGAATTTTTTTTTTAAATATTATTACTACTATTTGAAGAAATAAGTAATAATAAATAGATTCTAATTTAGAGTATTATAATTTAGATTAATATTAAAGAATTTACGAGATTAAAAAGTAACTAGATGAAATATATTCTTACTATTAAATTAGAATAAGATTTTATTTATTCTTTCTTTAGATATATCGGTTTCTAAATATCAGGCTTTAGTAGAATTGATATATATTAATAAAAATATTTATTAAAAAATAGTAATTAAATAATAAAAAATTATTTATTTATACAAGTTTAATTAGACTTTTCTAGGTTTTCATCCGTTAACTACTCTATAAAGTAAAGAAATAAAAGATAATATAATATAGAAATAGTCTTAGATATATTATTAATAAAAATTATAGAATCTTAAGAAGACTTAGATATTATAATAATTTTTAAATAATAATTATAAAATAATATTAATTTATTTAATAAAGATTTATAGATACATTATCAGCATTGATAATATATTTTAAGAATTTAACTTAGGATTAATAAAATAAATATTTTAATAATTTTATATAAAATTTAATTTCTTGGAGTCTCTCTAGTATTTAATAAATATATTTTATATAAAACTTTTTATTTAATAAAAAAATAAAAAGTATTATTTGAATATATTATATAAAAATTATTAAGAAGTTTATAGTGTAATATATGTATAATTTTAAAAAATTATTAAAGTATTAATTAATTTAAATAATATAATTATATACTTAAAATAGTTATATTAAGTATAAAATACTGTTTTTTATTTATTTTTTTCAATATAGATTTAATAGTAAGCATTCTTAATATTAGTTTTTAAAAAATATTTACTTCTTATAACTCTATTAAAGATCTCTAAAATAAGGAATAAAAAATAGTAATTTTTAATATAGATTTTATTAAGATTCTTATAATCTATATAAAGATGTAAATTATTATTTTTTTAATATAAAAAAAATAGAAGCTCCTACAGGACTTTTAAAAAATGATATTTAATTTAATTTTAGATTTTTTTAAATATATTTCTATAGGATTTTAAGTTCGGCTTCTAAAAAAGAGTATATTAAATTATATAGAAATGTTTTATTAGATTTAAAATTAATAGTATAGTCTATAGAACTATAAGAAGATAATTATTAAAAAAAATTATAGTAAAAATATTCTAAAATTAATAGAGTTTAATTAATATTATTTCTAGATTTAATAGTAGATTATAAGATTTTTTTTAAATAATTAGATGTCTTCAGGAAGCTTAATAATAGTATATATTTTTATTAAATTTTAAATTATTTTAATAAATTTAGTAATAAAAAAAAGAGAAATTAATAATATATTAAATTATTATAAGTAATTCTGTACTGATAAAGTAATATATAGATTTTAAATATAATTATTAATAATAAAATAAAACTATTATTTAGCTAAAAATTTTTATTAATTATCTTAATTTTAAGTACAGTGATTAAAACATATTAAAATTTATAAATATTAATAAATTAATAATTAATAATATGTATCTTAGCACAACTATCTAGATTTATAAAGATTTTAAGATTATTTCAGATATAAATAGAAATATAAAAATAATAAATAATTTTTACTATAAGTAATAGAATTAAAATTATAAGATCTATTTTAATTTCTCTACTTTTTCTTTTGACTTTGATGAAAATTAATGGATTTTAATAAATTAAATTTTTTTATTTTTAATAAAATAATAGTTTATAAAATATTAAGTATTATTATATATAAAATATTATAATTATGTACCAGTTTTTTTAATAGAATTTTTTATAATTTAAAGTATTATCTATAATAGATTTATTATTATAATAACTTGGAATCTGCTTAGGTAATTTATAATTATTAGATTAATTATTATTTTATATTTCTCTTTATTATTTTATAATTTATAGTAGTAGATAATAATAGATACTATTTCTTCTTATTCTTTAGGTATACGTGGAACGTGTTTTTAAATATAATAATTTAAATCTAGTAATAATTTAATAAAGTATAATAAAGTTTTTTTTAATCTAACGGAGAAAATATTATTTTAAAATATTAAAATAAATATAAAATTTTTTTAGATTTTAGTTATACCGCTGGTGAGCTCATTTAAGTTAAATTATAATATTTAATTAAAAAGTAATAATATTTTAAATGAAAGTTAGTATCTAGTCTTTAAATCAGGGCTATAATTTTTTAAATAATTATTTTTTTTAAGAATTTTATTATTAGTAAAATAATACTATCTTTATTTATATATTAGATTTATATAGCTAACAGTAACAAAGATCTTATATTCTTTAATAGAATATTTCCGTAGCTTTCTAAAATATATATTTTAAATTAATAATCTATTTTTAATATTTTTAGAGATTAAAATTTAATATAAAGTAAGAGATATTTCTAAACTTAATTTCTTTTTTCTTTTTATTAGATTTAGATAAAGATTAGTAATACTTAGATAAGATTTTATAAAAAAATTAATTTTTCTGGAGGTAGGCTATTCTTTATTATAAAATATTAGCTTACTCTAACTAATAAATATAATTTTCTAACTATTAATTCTCTTCAATAGTAGGAATAGTATTTGATAATAGTTTTAGATTAGTTTAATTACTAATTACTTTTATTTTCTTATAATCTTTAAGAAGTACCATCTTCCTTAAATTTGATTATTATCTAAATATCTTCTTATTTTTTTATAAAAAAAATTATTATTTTATAAAAACTGCTTCTAGATCTCTGACTATAATAAATTAAAAATTACATTAATTGAATTAATATATAATAAATTATTTTCAAGATACCCCAGAAAATCTCATTTACATAAATTTTTAATTTAAAAATATTATTAGTCTAATGTGATAGAACGGCCTGGATTAAGGCCTTATCTTATCGGCACCAGCCTGACTGGCATCATGGCCCTATAATAGACCATACCAAAGGAAGCAGAGTCATGTGATCATCAATTTATATACTATAGTAGCCCATTAATTTTTATATAATAAAAAAGTAGAGCCATACAATCTAATTCTTCAAGAATCAGTCTATCTTGTGGATATAAGCTATCTTTATTATTACTAGTGGAATCCTATATATTTAATAGTTAGTTTTTTATCTAGTTAATAGACCTTTTACTTTAATAAATAGATCCTATTATATTCTGATCTTTTTTTAAACTTTTATTAATTATTAATATTTTTAATATATTTTATATTTATTTATTTTTCTCATACATATCTTATAAGATATTTTAGATTTCTAGTAATAATAATAAATCTTATTTATTTTTAAAAATAATATTATTCTAAAATTAAATTATTAAGACTAGAGTATTTCTGGAGAAATCTTTCTCAAATTCTTTTTATATAAATAATTATTTAAAATTTAAAATTATTCTATATTTATTATATCTAAAATCTTTTTAATAGTTCTAGGTTTGGGGTCTGTAATCTAAATAAAGAATTATTTAAGATTTAGAAACATTCTATATTTATTAATCTAGTTTTTTTAGCTATTCTAGATTTAGGATCTTTCGTAGTCTGGATAAGTAAATAAATAAAATTTAAATTTTTTTATTTTAGTATAGTTTAGCTCTGATATAGTAATTATTTATTTTTTTTAAAAGATCTTCTAATCTTCTAGTTAGGCTATTAGACTTAATTTTATAATATTTAGAATAGTATATAATTTTAAAATTAAAATAAAATAAAAATTTTAATTATTAGGCTTGACAGCGGTTTAGAAGTTTAATTAGTATAAAATATTTTAAATTATGATAATTAATAATAATCTAAATTAGAGATAGAGTTTCTTTAAATTCAGGATATTATTTTTTAAAATAATTAATATTTATAAATAATTTTTTATTATAGATTTTATAATTATATTTAGTTAGAGAGTATTTCTTAAAAAAAAACTATAGAATAAAATAATCTATTTTTATTATATTAGCATAAAACTCTAATTAAATATAATTTAAAATATTAATTTTTAATACCACTTCCTAGATTTAATTAAATAACTAAATTATTAAAACTTTTATAAAAAATTTTTTTTAAATAATTTAAGGCGTCCTAGCACACAGAAGTCTAAATAAAAAAAATATTTTTTTTAATAAATTATATAAGAGAAATAATAAATTTAAAAATTATGGATAAAATAATAATAAAAATTATTAAATCTTAAAAAGACTTACACGTCTATTATATAAGTTAGAATAAATTATTTAATAATAGTCTTAATCTTTTTTAGATTTATATAGAATCTATTATAACCTATAATTAAGCCTAGAAACTTAGTCTCAAAGATAATAAACTTATATTTTAATATTTTAATAAAGAGTTTAGTCTTATATAATTTTATAAGAACTAGCTAGATATATTTTATTTACTTTATTTAGATAGAACTGTAGATTAGAATATTATTTAAATATATTATATAAAAAATATTTAAGTAGTCTTAGAGTATAATATTAATATAATATTAAAAAATAATTAAAATTTTTATTAGTCTAAAGAATATTACTAGTGATTTATATAAATTAAAATAAATATATAATACTATTAACCATTCCTATTCTTTAATAATTTAAATATTATTAAAAGTATTAATAATATTAATTTTAATGAAGTAATCTATTTCTTTCAGGTTATTCAACATTTCTTTTATAAATAAAAATAGATAATAGTCTTTAATAAAGATTATATTTTAATATAATAATTTATATAGAATCTAAGTCTTCTTCCAGACTTTTTAATAAATAAAACTAATAAAATATCGGGTAATAAGTTTAGACAGATAGAATTTTTCTTTAAATTTTTAAATAATTATTTATAAAAGATTTATAATTTATTCTAGACTATATTATATAAAAATTGAATAAAAAAATCTTTCTCTTTTCTAAAGTAATAGTATGGTTATAATTATAATAAAAAAAAGTTTTTTATTTCTTTAAATAAAAAGATATTTATAAAATATTTAGATTTATTTAATAATATAGGATCTCCAGTATTAGAAGCAGATTATAAAATAATATTAATCTAATTTATAGTAATAATATATATTAGATACTTTTAGTATGTATAGACTGCAGGCTATAATAAAGACTAATTATATATCTTAATTTTTTAAGGATAGGGGAAATATAATATATATTAAATAAATATATACTAAAATATTATATAAAATATAGATCTTAATTAAACAGATAAACATATTATAATAAAAGTAATAATATATATTAATAAATTAAATAATATATTTAATAAAATTTATTCAGGGATTATAAGTCTTTAATTAAAATAGATTAAATATAATTAAAAAATAAACTAGCTAAATAATTAAAAATAAAAAATTTTTTTTATATAGTTATAAATCTTTAAAATTATATAAATATAGTAAATAATTATTCCTAACTTACTTCCTTAGCTGTTAAATCCTATAATAGATTTTAAATATTTTAAAGAATATAGAAATAGATAATAAATCTTTATTTAATTTTTATCTATGATATATAATATTAAATATTATATATATAATAATTCTTTAATTATTAAGGTTTAGTATAATAAATATAACTATTATTATTTTAATTTTTTAAAGTTTTTTTTTTCTTAAAGAATTTTTAATAATTATATTAAAAAAAATATAAATATACAGGGTAGTACTTTTTTAATAATAACTTAAATTAAATATAATTTTTTCAATTAGTTACTAGAGTCAGGAAAGTATAATTATTCTAGTAATATTATTATTTTTAATTATAAGATTAATATAAAAAATTTTATACTAAATAAATTTAAGATTTCTATTACTGAGGATTCAGCTCGTATAAATAATAATTAATAATAAAAAAAGAACTAGATCTATCTTAGTAAAAATAAATAAGATATATAATTAATTTATTAAATTAAACTATTAGATCTAAAATAATCACGAATTATATATTAATTAAAATTATAATAAAAGTATTTTCTTCTTTTCTTCTAGATAACCTTAGAGCATAGAGAAGAGTAATAAATATATAATAAATTTATAATTTTTTATTATAAATAATATAATTCCCACTGGATAATATAAATATAATTATAATTTTTAAAAATATATTTAAATATATTTAAGATATTTATTAAGTTATTTAAAATACAGTCGCTATCTTCTATAAAAAAATAGACTTAAGTATAGAGAATCTTATTTAATTAATTAATTATATGAATTTTATAAATAAAAATAGTAATGTAGTAATTATAATTAATATTTATTTTTATTTTAATTTCAGAAATAAAGTAATCTAAATCTAAATAATTATATTTAAATTTATTAAGATTAGATAATTATTCAAAGAAAAAAATAAGAATAAAAGATTTAAAATTAATTAATATAATTACTTCCGCTGGAAGAGCTACAGATTTTTTAATAATAAATTTTAAAATAAAAATAAAAATATTAATTATTAATATAATAATTTACATAACTTTAACACGCTTGGCTAAATCTTAATTTTTTTTAATAATAATTTCTTTAATAGCTAGAATACTAATTAATTAGTAATTAATCTTTATAATCTATTAGATTTAATATATAATTATTATATTCCATATATTAAAATCTTGTTATAAGCGGTCTTATTTATTAATAATTTCTATAATAAAAATAAAGATTTATTTATAATAATTATACTATTCTCTAGGATATTTAGAAATATATTAGATTGATTTATCTAATTTACTAAAATTAATTAGGGATTATAGAATAGTAGTTATTTTATAAGTTTATTATTTTAAGGATAGAGCTACGTAGTATCAAGATATAAATAAATAAAAATAATAAAATAATATATTCTAATAAATAAATAGAGTTTAGATAATAATAATAATTAGAATTTTAACTAGATACTAGGCTGGCTACTAGACAAGCTATATATAGATTAATAGATAAGATATAGCTTGAGACTACAGACAGGGTTTAAAGAACAGATGGCTTTTAACCATGTCTAGGGTCATATACTGGGCAGTAAGGCTCAGCAGTATTCCTGTCTTTCCGGCTTGGGGGGTTACACTGTAACAGATTTAGTAACTTCTATTATTATTTTATTTTGAAAATTTTAAAACTTATTATTTTATTTATTTTATTTAAAAAGTTAATTTTTTATTCAGATTTCTATGTGCCAGGATATTCTAGATTATCTAAAAAAGAATTTTATTAAAGTTTTTTATAATTTAATTATTTAATTAAATTTATAATAGAGTATTTAAAATTAATATCTCTGATTATATTTCTACTAGAATATTATTTTACCATAATAAAGTTTAATTATTATATTTTATAAATTTTTTTTAAAAAGTACTCCCTAACCAAGTATAATTATAAAATATTTAATAAAAAACTATTTATAATTATGTAATATTTCAAAAAAATAATATTTTAAATTTAAGAATACTTTATTCCTAAACTAGATTATTATTAATTATTATAATTTAAAATATTTTATATTAATTAAACTTCTAAATTATTATTAAATTAAATAATTAAAATTTTTATTTTATTTTAATTTTAAAATTATATACTGTCCAGAGCATTATAGAGCTAAATTTAATAATATAATTAAGGAATTAAAAAATTAATAGATTTTTTTAAAGAAAGAATAAATAATTACTATATTAAAATTAAATAATATTAAATTAAGAAAATCTAGATTTTAGTTACTTACTTAGATTAAAAAATATTTAGAATTTTAACTTACTAAAAAGAGTCTTATATTTAATAAATATAAATTATTTTAAATCTTATTTATCTAATTGAAATAAAGATAATCAAGAATCTAAAACTATTAATCAAACTTTATATTTAGTAAATATAAAATTTTTTTGGAACTTCACTAACTACTTATATGACATAATTTTAAAGAAGATTTCTTTAAAAATACTTTAATCTTAATAATTTATTTTTAGAATACTATATATAGTATTTAAAAATAAATAAAAATTATATATATTATTAAAAATTTAAAACTATTTTATAAAATATATACGACATAAATAAATAAATATGAAGTATATTTAAGATTTTAATAATTAATAAAAATTACTATCTAAACATCTTTTAATTTTTTATAAAAAAATCTATTATTTTATAAAATGTATTTCTAGATTTTCAATTATAATAAACTAAAAACTAAGCTAACCTAATTAGTATATAATGAATTATTTTCTAAATACTTTAGAAGATTTTAAATATATAAATTTTTAATCTAAAAATATTACTAGCCTAATCTTTACTATTATATGAAGTAATAGATAAAAATTATTATATATATTATATTTATTATTATGTTATTTTATTATTTTATAAAATTAAATAAAGAATTTTAAAACTTCTACTAGTCTTTAGATATATTTAATAAAATATATACATAGATTATACTATATATTTTTTAAGAGTTAAGGATATAATACTATACTAATAATTAATAATAAATTTATTAAAATAAAATATTTGGTAATTTATTAGTTTATTATTAATACTGTTGTAGTAGTAATAATATATATAATATTAATATATATAAAAATTATATATTTTTTCGTTTATCGTATCTGACTGAGGATTTCAATTTACAATTAAATTTTAGAAATATCTACTATAATATTTAGATATTATCAGTTAATTATTAATACTATTCTAAAACTAATAGATAGAATAAGTGAATATTATATTAAAATAATATTTTTATATTTATATCAATTATTTATAGATTGACTGATATATTTAACTTTTTTTAATTAAATTTATATTAAATTAATTTATTACTAGAGATATAGAGTAGTTTATTATAAAAATATATATAATTATTAAATTTATATAGGCTAAGATAGCTATAGCTTAAAGTAAATGTATAAAATAAATTAATAAAAAATATTATTCTACCTAAAGTTTTTGAAAAAATTAGAAAGTCTAGCTAGATAATTTATTAAGACTTTATAATCCAGTAAGAAAGAACTAAAATACTATGATTTTTATTTAATTAAAAAATTATTATTTTCTATATTTACTACTTACAATTTTTACTATGAAGATTTATTTAGTATTTAATATTAATTTATTTATTTTTATTAATAATAATTTATTAAATTAATATTAGCTTTTTCTCCTTCATATTAAAATTAATAGATTAAGAAATAGATAATCAAAAATATACTAGATTTTTCTTAAAATAATAAAAACTAAGACTGTCTTTAATTAATATATTTTATTGAATACATAAAATATACTAGTCTTATTATTAAATTTATAAAATATTTGGAAAATATCTCCTAAATTATTAAAGATTTTTGTTATTATTTTTTATATAAATCTTAATCTTTATCTCACAGGAGCTTGGTTTAAGAAATAAAGAAGTACTATTATAATATAATTTTTTAAATTAAGAAATAAAAAATTATTATTAAATCTGATTATCTAATATATAATCTTAATAAAAATTATTTATTTTTCAAATCGTATTTATAGCTTCAAGCTATGTCTTATCTATGAATCTATATATAACTTAAATAATTATTAAATTAATATCTAATTAAAATATTAATTATTAGTAATTATCTTGAACCTGTTATCTAAATCTATTATTCTACCTGTGACGGGCTAAGAAGCCGGGTGGACTACGTGAAGTATGGTAGTCTGTAAAGGAATTGAATTCACTGGAGAAAGAACTATCTAATCTATAGACTAGTTAGATTTACTTATAGATAACTCTTTCTAGGAGATTTTTTTATAATATTAGTAGACTCTTTTACTGCTCTGGAGATTTCTATTCTTTCTAGAGATTTTTATTTTTTCTATGGGTGTCGTCGGATCAAGATCTAGGACTAGATAGATTAGAATATAAATATTTTAATTCTAAATAGCTAATAAGATTTAGTCTTTTTTAATCATTATTCTTCCTACCGTAACGCGGCTAGCCTATTATAGATTTTAAAGGATTAGATGGATAGGATTACACTAGTATTTATAGATCTTAATATTATAGAATTTAATTACTAATTTCTATGTAAGTATAGTGTATCTCTTCTATTTAATTAAAAATATTTTTTTATATATATATTTTTCTTAGAATATATTCTTCTTATCTAAAATTTTCTTAATAGTATATTTCTTAGTATTATCTTTTATAATGATAGCTTCTAGTTACTAATTAGTTATTTTTTAGGTAGGTAGAGGGTCTGTAGTAATAAATTAGAGTAAATTAATATAAAATATTAAATAAATTTTAGATAGTATATCCAGTTTATAAATATATATTTTAATTTATTTTAATATTATAAATTTTACATTCTATTAGTCCAGCTTTTTACTAGATTAATTAGTTATAATATTTTTTAAATCTAGCTAAATCTTATTATTTTCTTTATAATGAGGGACAGGATTTTATTAATAATTAATATATTATTTTTATACCTTTTGTACTACTACTATTATTAAACTAGTAATATCTCAGATTTCTTAAAATTTATTAAGAATAGTCTTAGCCTACTTTTAGAGATTCCTAGCTTAGTAATATTTTAAAATATTTATTTTAATACTCAAGTTTAGAGGCTTCATGTGGAAGTTATACTATAGAAAAAAAAAATTTACTTCTATTAATATAAAATTCTAATTATTTAAGACTAATTATATTATAGGTAGTAATTTTTACTAGTTAATTTATTATTAATTAATAAAATATTATAAGAAAATTTTAATAATTATAATTTATTATTCTATTGTACCGTCCATTTCAGAGTAATAAATAATAAAAAAATATTATTTAATATTTAAGATTTTATACAAAGTTATCTATAGTTTATTTATAAATTAAAAACTACGGTCTAAAATCACTGACTAGAATACTTTGTAATAATTATAAAATATTTAAATAAATATATTTATAAAATTTTTTATATCTATACTTGGAATAATCTCAATAATAATATTTTTAATTAATTAATTAATAATAATTATAATATTTTTATAATTTTAAGATTCCAGGAGGTCTACCAGGAAATTAATAATAATATTTTATTAAGATTAATTAGAGATTAGTAGTAGTTTTAGAAGACTTTATTTATAATTTCTTTAAATATAATTAATCTTATAGCTATTATAATTACAGTAAAATTAATAAATATTTTTACTTATATCTAGTTAGTAATAATAATAGATAATTATTTTATAAATTTAATTTTATCCAGAGTATCCAGTAATCATACTATTATAAATTTTTTAAATAATTTAGATTTATAAAAACTCCGAGTTAAAGATCCAGACTTATTCTTAAAAAAGTAGATATTAGTTTATATCTAATCAATACTTTATAATGGAAATCTTTAGTTTTAATTATTTTAAAAATTTAGATCTATCTTCAGCCACTATTTTCTAGTATTTTTTTAAATTTTTATTAGTTTATTTAATCTATTTTTATAAGTTATCCAGCGTTGGCTTTACAGGCTTTAGACTAATAAGAATCTCTATATTAAAGATTTTTTTAATAGATATTATATAGTTAAGCCCCTTCTTAAGTATAGGATAAAATAGCTAGATTTTTTAATTTATAATATATTTGTCTTTTTCTTCGGGCATGTCCTAAGACCTATAAAATAAGATATTAAATTAAATATTTATTATCTCTGGATAGTAATTAATTATAAAATTAAAATAATTTAAAAACTAGGTTTAACGCATCTATTATTCTATAAGTTATTATTAAATTATAAAGTATTTTAAGTTCTGATAATTACTAAGAATTTTAAAATAAAAAAATATAATAAATTTTAGTTTTTACTCTTACAGGATTTAAATAATTGCTAGTAGTTTCTTATTATAAATCTAATAATTATATTTTATAAATAGATTTCTCTTTAAGAAATATACTACGGGGTAAAGAATTTTTTAATTATTTTATTAAAATAGTATTTTCTCCATGTATTATCTAAAGAAATTAATTTCTATTAGAATTTTTTATTTAGGATTTTAATATACTAGAACAAAAATAATAATAAAGATTTTTTTAAAGATTTTAAATATTTTCTAGGTCTCCAGTATCTAACTAAACTTAATATCTTTTTTTATAAATTATATTAAAGACTTTAAGTAGACTCTCCAGTTCTTAAAAAACTACTAATAGAAGTTAATAAATCTTAGAAAAGTTCTAATATTATAGACAGTCTTCAAGGTCTCCTAGTCTTATATAATTTAAATCTTAGTAAGATTTATATAGATCTTCTTTCTTACTTCAATAATAAATCTTAGATATTTAATAATAGTTATCTTAAATTTATATTTATTAATATTTATTTAAAAATTTATATTCTGTAAGCGTCCCAGCACTTACTATATTTAAATATAGTATTTAATTAAATTTCTATTTATAAAAATAAGAATATTATTAATATAAGTAGAGTAAAATTTATTAAAAAATTTCTGTAAGATCTAATTAATATATTATTAAAAGATACTTAGGTAATTAGTAAACTTAAAAAAAATTATTAATTATTTAAATAGTTTAAAATAAATATAAAACATAGTTTTCTATTTATTTTTTTTTTAATTTAGATATAGTAGAAGGCTTAGATGATATCTAACTTAATATAGTATTAAGTTTTTAAGATATACTAAAAAATTTCTTAGATAAGTAATAAAAGATACTAGTTTTTTATTATTATTTAGTTTAGCACTTGGTAGTCCACGTAGAAGTATAAATTATTATTAAATTTTAAAATAAATAGTATAAGGACGGCTACTAGAGAGTTACTAATTTATATAAATTTTTTTTCTAGAAGATTAATTAAAATCTTTTATAGTATTAAAAGCTTTAGTTAATTTATCTAGTAGAGAGGATTCTAGAAGATCTTTTTTTTTTCTCTAGTATTTTTAATTATCTCTATAACATAGTCTATCTTTAGGTAATGGAGTGGTAGGATATCTATTATTATTTTATTAAAAATATTTAAATACTTATAATAAAACTCTAGTAACTTACTCTTTATTTTTATAAAATTTTTTAATTAATTAAACTTATAAAAAGTCTTATTAATATTTATTAAGCTTGCTGTAAATAGCTCCACTAGATTTTTTTTTTTTAATTTTTCTAAGTATATTATATATTAGTAGAGATTATACATAGTATTAAAAAATAGTTTTATTTTTATTTATATTATATCTCCACCCTTGTGCTCTGAATATAGAGTATAAAATCTTTAATTTAAAGTATTATATTTTAGTATTTTATTTATAAGAGTCTTAATATAATATTATATTTATATATATATAGTAAGATATAAAAATATATATATTTCTATAGGCTCTTGCTTATATCTAATAATATTTTTACTAATTTAGTTATATAAGTCTCCCTTTTTTCGAATCTTTTAATACTCTGGAATTTGATAGGAACGTACTTTAATTTATTTTTATTTATAAAATTTTAATTAATTATTCTATACAGTGTACAGCTAGTATTAATTAAAATATTTATAAAATAAATTCTATTAACTAATTCTAATATAAAGAAGATATAATAGCCTTTAAATCTTTAAATTTTTTTTTAAATTTTTTATAATTTTAGTTAACTAGTATATACCCCCCCAGGTAATAATTTAAGAAAGCTATATTTTTTCTAGAACTAGAGACTACTAGATAGCTAGGTTCTTTAGGGCCTAGCTAGTCTTACTAACTAGATTATTTTTAAATAAGACTTAGTAGACTTTATCTTTTAAAATATCCTTTAAGTCCTAGAGATACTATAGTAATAAATATAAGTATCTAATTATATAATATTTTAAGAATTTATAGTATATATAGAGTCCCGTCTTATAGTATTTAGTTAGTGTCTTTTTAAATATTTATTAGACTTATTGAGTAGGTTTTATACTTGCTACTATAGATTTCTAATCTATAATATTATTTATAATTATTTTTTTAAAAATATTATTTATTTAAGTACTAGAGCATCCTAGTTATTTTCCTGAAAATTAGTTTATTTTTATAAGCTTATTAACTACCCATTTAACTTATTAGTAGGAATCTTTAAATCTAATTTTTATTTAATATTAATTATCTATTAGTAGATGTTATTATTTAAAATTTAATATAGAAAGTTTTTTTTATTTAAATTCTTCTAACCATACCCTCCAGCCTTAATTAGTAGATTATTAATTTCTATTAAAAAATTATTAACTATTCAATTTTCTTATTTAAGGATAGATAGTTTATTAATAACTTTTTTCTACTAGGCCGGGTCCTCGTAAATTAATTTAAAATAATTAATTAAAGTTGTGATTAAGAAGATTAAAACTTTATAATTAATCTTTATCTATAGATTAATCTTTACTTTAGCTTTTCTATCTAAAAATATAAATATATATTAGATTTGTTTGGCTAGTATATTAATAAATTATTAATTAATCCTAATTTTTATTTATATATTATTAAGCTAACTTAGGAATTTACTCTTATTTTTTCTATCAAAACTTGTGGAAATTAGTAATTTTAATTTCTTTATATCAGTTAAATTCTAGGCTAGTACCGGTACTAATATTAATATAAATAGAAAAATTATAATAGACGCCTGAGAAAACAGGAATTAGATATTAATAATTTATTTAATTTATCTAAAGTTAGCCCTAATCTTATTATTTATTGCTATATTTTATTAAGTAATAATATACTATATTTTTATATTCTAGATTATTAATTCTTTAATATGTCTAGCTAACTAGTTAATAATATTAGCTTAGGTAGTGTTTCTGTGGTAGTTAGAAATATCTATTAATTTATTATAATTATTATATATTACTAATCTATTATCTAATAGGTACTTCAAAGAAAAAATAAATTTAAAACTATAATAGGCTAAGAAGCTGGATAGACTACATGAAGTATAATAATCTATAAAAAAATTAAATTTACTGGAGAAAGAACTATCTAATTTATAGATTAATTAGATTTACTTATAGATAACTCTTTCTGGGAGATTTTTTTATAATATTAGTGGATTTCTTTACTATCCTGGAGATTCCTATCTTTTTTAGAGATTCTTATCTTTTCCACGGGTGTTGTCGGATCAAGGTCCAGGACTAGACAGGTTGGAACATAAATGTTCCGATTCCGGATGGCTGACAGGGCCTAGCCCCTTTCACTACCATCTAGCCTACCTACACCTTGATGTAGTCTAATATCTAGTTAGAATATTAATTATTATTAATATTTATTTTTATTTATTATTAAAATTTATTATTTTATTACTTTAGTTCACCTGTATTTTAATACTATATAATTTTAAATTAATTTTAATAAATTAGATAAAGTAGTCTGGCATATTGTAGAATACTTTAAAGAATAATATAATTATTAAAAATAAATCTTTACTTTTATTATAAAAGCTGTAGATAAATAGGCCTATTTATATTATACTCTTAATATTTAAAATATAATAACCGCGTATTAGACTTAATAAATTATTATAATATATTATTTATTAATTAATATTTCAACTACAGAAAAATTAATATTTAAAAAAAATAAATTTTAATTAAAGATATTAAAATTATATATATTATTATATTTATAGTTAGTACTCCTACTCTAACTCAAGAATTTATTATTGAAAAATCTATAATCTTTCTAGTAGGGGTAACTATATTTATTAATTTTAAAACTTTTCATTTTTATTCTTTTTCAAATATTTAGATACTCTAAATATTTTAAATTTAAATGTTTATAGATCAATTGATTTTATAGTAAATTAAGATCATAGTCTAGATTTAACTTCATTTTATAAATATAGATATTATTAAATAATAGTACTAATAATATAGTCTATATTTTTATTAAATATAATATTATCTATTAATTAGAAATAAATATTTAATTTTACATATTTATTTTTATAACTACAGTAGAATATTAACTTTTTATAATTAACTATATGATATATGTTATAATTCATTTAGTTTCTAGATCTTTATGGTATGTATTTTTAATTTTATTATAAGATATTTATCATAATATAATTAAATTTAATTTATATTTAATTTTATAAATATATTCATATTTTATATGCAGCTTATATATATTCAATTAAAAAAAATTAATTAAAGATTAATTAATTGATTAAATTTTTTAGAATTATTATCCTAATATTAATATCTCTATATTATAATTAAAGACTATCTTCTAGTTATAAAACCTTTATAAATATATAAATAATATAGATTTATAATTAGTTTTTAAATGTTACTAATTAAAATAATTTTTCTATTTAACTACTATTTTTATAATCTAGTTTCTTTACTATAAGCTTATTAGTATCTTCAAATAATACTTATAAAAATTCTTTTTATAAATCTATTTCTTCTATCTTATAATTATTCATAAAGTAATAATATATAATAAATATTATAAACTTATATATCTATAAATAATTCTGATTTATATATTTATATACTAATTTATTTAAATATATAATAAAGTTTCTTATTTTATTAATGTAATTTTATTAATGTAATTTTTTATTAGTCTAGTCTTAAAGTAAATATGTTTTTAATAATTAAATTATTTAATTTATAATAAAATTTTGAAACTATCTTATATAACTATAAATTGTTTTTATTTTTTATATATAATATTTAAATTTTTTTATATATTTGTATATCTTCTATATTTTTTTAAATTACTTTTATAGAAATTTCTATGTTTTAAAAATTTGTTTTATAAAATTTTTCTTCATTACCCATTGATAACTTTACCAAGGTGATATAAAGAAGATTTTTAATTTATATTCATAAGAAATTGTTATATATAAGTTCCGTGAGTAATAAAAATTTTTATTGAATTATCTTATTTTAAAATTTATGTAATTCTATAAATATTATTTTAGTATTCATTTATTTAATCTAATCATTAATTTAAAAATAATATATAGTATTAGACCTCCATTTAATTATAAGAATATATATGAACTCTAATTAAAAACTTTTAATAAAAGTATTCTTTTAGTAGTAATAATCTTTCTAGATGTTTTATATAATAATAACAATTCTTTTGTGATGAGATCTACATTCTACTTATTAAAATAAATAGTTTATTAATTAGATAAAGAGCTAGTTATAAATACTATATAAATAATATTTAATAATTAATAAAGTCTATATCTAGACCATAAATTATTTTTATTAATTAGTAAGCAGGTATAATCTTATTGTTATTTTCAAGAAATTTAATAAAATAAAATAATCTATTTATGAATAGCTTTGTTTTTTGATATTTTAATATTATTGAACACTGATAGGCTGCTAGAAATAGTAAATCTAATTATATGATTAATAATTCTATATATTAAATTTCCAGATAGATTGGTATTGGTAGATTAAAAAATCTAATTTAATAAGTATTTTATTATAATCAATTTTCTATATATTAAAATGAAGCTTCTAGTTCAATAATTTTATATAATAAATGGACGATATAGTAATGATAACTAGCCTTGAATTTTCTCTTAATAAATAATAATATAGAAGATTAGCTAGTTCTATAATTTATTATTATTAAAATTAATATTAATAAATAAAAGATAATAATTATAATAACATTAATAAATATATTATTATTATTTGTATAATATAATTTTTAATAATTTTATTTTTTTAGTCTTTGTTTCATTCATGTAATATTTATATAATTATTTTTAAATTTGATCATTTTATTTTTTCTAGATTAGTCTTTCAATTTTATTTCTATATTTTTAATTTAATTAATATATTTAATGATATAAATCTGCCAACGCGTTAGCCTATAAATTTAAAAAATGAAAAAAACTTAAATAATATATGGTTTTAAAATTATTCTTATATATTGATAGAAAGATCATTCTATTTATGAAATATATATATTTATTTATTATTTAAATATAAGTGAATATAGTTCTTACTCTAGTATTAGTATTTTAGAGATAGAATTTTAAAAAGTTTCATAATATCTTATTATTATATTTTATATTTAATCATATTAGATTTCCTATCTAGACCACAACTGAGACCAGTTTAGAATAATATAATTATAGTAAATAAATATTATATTATTAATATTATATATTTAATCTTAAAAGATTCACAAATAACTATATAGAAACTATTAAAATATAATCTGTTACTAGTGATAAATATCTTATATTTTATATAAATTAAACTAACTATTATAAATTAAACTAACTATTTTATATTTAATAATAGCATTAATGAAAACAGAATTTAAGTATAGTTAATTATTTATTAATTAAAGATATAATTATTTTATATTAATATAAATAATTTTATAATAGTTTTTTTTTAGAACAAATATTTTTTCAATAATCTTCAATAATCTTTTATATATTTATTATATTTTTATTAAAGATTTATTGATTATATTCATCTAGCTAGTTTTCCTGCTTAATAAAATGACTCATTAATTTTACAATATTAATAATTTTTAATATTTCTAATATTTTACTTATCTTCATCATCTAAATTATGTATTAGTAGAGTTTAGTTAATTTATTACCTGAATTTTATAATTTTAATAAAATAATATAAAGTCTATTATAGATCTAATCATGTTTATAAAATAAATACAATTAATATATCTGAAGATTTATGATAAGATCCTTGAAAAATTGATAAATTCCAATATTAATTTTATAATAATTTTAGTTTAAAATAATGAAATAGTTTACCAAAGTCCTTTAGCTTAGATATATAAAAAACTTGTAAATAGAATTATAGTATTTCTTTTACTAAAAAATACTTTTTTATTTTCTAGTATTTCTTATATTTACTGTAATTCTATAATATAACCATAGTAATAAAAAAGACTAAACTAGAAAAAGTATCTATAATTCTAAAGTAAAAATTTAATACATAACTAAATAGGATTTTAAAAGAAATTCAGTTATAATACTAATTATATTATTATAAGTAAATCAGGTAACACAAAATGAGACTATAGTTTAAAACGAATTATAATAGAAAAATAATTGTTAATATTTAAAAACTCAATTTATTTTCATTAATTTAATTTTAAATTTATGGATACGAAGCAATAAATAAATAAAATTTAATATAATAATAATAAATTAAATTAAACTAAAATTTACTTATAAAATCAATATAATTGAAAATAATACTATTTAGAAAGCTACAAATTAAATTAAATTTTTTATAAAATCTTATAACTAGTTTAGCTATATTGATTATAAGGAAAATAATAATGAATAAAGACCATTTAGTAAAATTATCAATAATAATTAAAATAAAATTAATAATTTAATTAACATGAATTATAGGGAAAAGCCTAATAAAAAATGCTTTAAATAATTTTTTAAAAGATCATAAAAGAAATATAATAATAATTGATTAAATAAATAACATTTAAAGCTAACTATTTAATAAATTAAATAAGTTTTAATCTAGAATATATTAGAATATTATAGATTGTAGTAATACTTTTAAAATAATTTTGGCATTTATAGTTTTTAAAAATTTTTTATTAATAAATTATTATAAGAAAAGGAATCACTATTATAGAAGTTTTAATAATATAATATAAAAATAAAATTTAAACTAGGATTTCTTAGTTAAAACTTAGATAATTAAGAATAATATTGTTATAATTTATTATTAATTTAGAATCTTTAATTTCTGGTTTAAAATTTTTATTTATAGATATTTTTAAGAGTATTTTTAAGAATATATTTGGGTATTAATGCTATTATTATAACCTTCTTTCTCGTGAGGTATATTAATAAAATAATTTTATTTTTTATACAAAAAATCTAGACCTTTTTCTTTATAAATTTGGATTCATTATTCAATTAATTTGAATTTAATTATATTTTTACAAGTAAGACTACTATACTTAATCTATTTAAAAATCTAATTATATATAAATTTGTCAGTTAACCATTACAGAAAAAAATTGAAAAATAAAATAATATTAGTTTTAGTTTCCAGATTTTATATTTTAGTTTAGTCTTTGTTTTTTTTAATATTAAATATATATAAATTCTTTTTATATAATATTATTTTTTAAAATCTGTGACTAAGCTTTTTATTTTCTATTATCAAAATCTTTTAATTATATTTCCAGAAATTTATAGAGATAAATCTATTTTTATTTATAATAGATTATTATAGTTTTTTCTTCTTATAGATTCTTAAAAATATAATTCAGATATATTACTATAATACATATTTATTATTAAATATTTTAATTACTTATTTCTATTATTATAAATACTATATTATTTATTATCTTATAGAAAATATATATAGATATTAATATATAAATTTTTTAATATAATATTCTTTAAAGTTCCTTAGGTTACTTTAGATTATTTTCATTTTGTGAATATATCTTAATCTAGATTAAAGTATTATGATTTGCTTAATTTTAAAAAATTATGCATAAAGCTTATTTAAAGAATCTATACTTTTTGATGTTTTTAATAGTCTTTATTATTATGTCTTTATAAGAAATATAATTAAAATATCTTAATTTTTTATAAATATAATTTTTAATATTTTATATAGATATAATTTAATAAACTATTTTCTAAGCTTCAGGCGAAAGGATTGTAGGAGATAATTTAATAAAATATTATAAAAATAAATTCATAACACAACATATAAAATATAATTTTTTTAGAATATTATTTTTAATTTTTTAGCTAATATTCTTTCCGGCTACTTATTATTTATAAAGGATTTAGAGATTACATAATCATGATATCTTATTAATTGCGCTTTAAAAGAGTTATCATAGATATAGATATTTCTTATAAGAGATTCATTATACGAATTATAAGAATATAATCTTTTATAATTATTCTCTAGTAACTTATATATATATAATAATATTAAAATATGAAAAACATTAAACTACTAATAATTAATTATATCATAGTATTTTATTTCATTTTATTAAGACAGTAAAAATATAGTTTTTATATATTAATTAACCAGTATTAATTTCCTATATGATTGTAGACTATAATAAATATTAAGTCTAATCCTATAATATTTATAAGTAAATATTTATTTATTTAATAGGCTATTTATTCTAATAAATAAGTTCTATTATATTTCACCTTTTTCAAATATCTAATATTTCTAAGAGTTTTTCATAATTGTGTTTATTATTTTTATTAGATAATACCAGAGGTAAAATTAAATTAAAAATATTACTTATTTTATATCACAATCTAATTTTCAGAAATATTAGTAGTAATTTCTTAAGATTAATATACATTTTATAAAATATTTAAAAAGTATATAATTAGGAATAATAAAACTCTTATAATATTATTTATTATATGATTATTTTATTATTAATAATAACATTAATACATTATAAAATACTTAAAGAAACTAGTATTAAATTAAGAATTTATAAATTTATTTTATAAGTTATAATGAAATAGTTTTATTTATTACATATTATTATAAATTATAGAAAAATAAAGGAAAACAAAAATAAATAATTATTTAATACTTAAAATTCTCTTAAATAAGATTTTGTAATTTAAATTTTTAATATCTTTTAATCATTTAATCTATGATCTAGATATTGAAGAATAAATTCAAAATCTTATAAATTTCTATGAGATATAATAAAAAATATCTTATAAATTATTGTTTTTGAAAAAAATTATAATTAACTAGAGTACACTAAACTATTAATAATTTATATGATATAGAAGGAATAAAATTAACTTTATAGTTCTAAACTTTCATTCAGGAATAAAGACTTTTTATTCATTTTATATTTATATTTAAAATAATATTTAAATCTTTACTAATCGTAATAATTAAATTAAAATTAATATAATTAATTATTTATTTATAAATATAGAGAAATTATAATATACTTTTATATTAGTACCTTTATTTCTATTATTAATTGATTACTTAATATTTATTTATAGAATATAGTAAATATCTTTATTTATAATAAAATTTAAAAAAATGAATTAAAATTTATTAAAAAAAGACCATCAATATAATTATATATAATGATATTATGAGATTAATAATAATAATTTTAGATTTATTTAGCATTTTTATTGATTTTTTTGATTTTTCTGAATTCAAAAGCGGTACTTAGAATTAATTATATATATATATAGTATAATAAAACTTATAAAAAATATATAATTATCCGAATTAAATAATTTATCTTTTTATCGAGACTTATTTTTCTAAAAACTAGAAATGTTTAAATATTTTTAATAAGAATATTATAGAGATTTAATTATTTTATTAATCAAAAAATAAATCATACTACTAAGTATGAGACTCTAACCTCATACATCCTAATACATGACTAGCCTAGGAATCTACTAACCACTATTAAAAACACTATTAATTATTAAATATAAGTTATTATACATACAGAATCTCCTATAAATATTGAAAAAATTATCTTATTAGTATTAAGATTTATTTTAAAAAAAAATATCGAACCTCGAAAGCTCTATTTATAAAAATATAAAAAGGACGATTTTTACTTATATAAAGCGTCGTTTCATATTTTAAAAACTTTCTTAAAGATATTATTTATAAATAATAATAGGAATTTATTAATATTTCTTTTAATTGCATTGATTATATGATTTATAATCTATTTAATACTACTAAAAGACTAATCTATAGAAAAGATTAAAATAATGTTATAATATTTTATAAAATAAATAATAAACTAGTCTTTGTAAGTACTAATATTAAAAGGAATTAAAAACTATATTAAAAGTTTTTCAATAGAATAAAACACTCTAATAAAAGAATTAATTTATAAAAAAACCTTCTAAAAATAAAGATAACTAAAGGATCTCTATAAATAATAAATAATTTATAAAAATCCTAAACACGAACTTATTAATAGATAGAAGAATTTTCTAAGATTAATAATAGAAGAGTTAGGTCTACTATAAACTTTAATTAATATAAATTATTTTAAAACTAAAGTTTTCTAATGAAAATATATTGATAATTATTATTTGTAAAATTTTAATTGATATAATTTTTTATATTAAAATAAACAGTTCTAAAGTTTTTTTAAATATTATAAATCCTTTTTATTTTCTCTAAAATATTTCTAAAAACTTAAACTATCTTAATATAATTAAAAATATTTTTTCAATCTTATAAATAAAACCTATTAATAATTTTTATTTATTTTAGTTAATATTCATCTAAAGAACTAAAATCTAAATTTTTCATTTTAAAAAAGAGAGAAACTCTACTATTAATTCTTAATAAAATTAATAAATTTTATAAATATAGAAATTAATTAGTTTGATTAAAATTTTTAATATTTCTATAGATTACTTATATTAACTTCATAAATTAGTCAGAAATCTTGAAGATTTAGAGTAAGATTCTGTTTTATTAATTCTGAAAATAAAATAATACTTTTTTCAAATTTTTAAGAAATATTTTACTTAATATTAGAAACAGAGCCTAACTTAATAAATTAAATTTAGAAAAATAATAATATTTTATTATTAAAAGATATTACTTTCAATATTGTTTTTATACAATATATTATCTTAAATTACTCTTTAAATTAGACTAAATAGTTTAAGATTTTGAAATTTATAAATATTAAAGGAGCCACCATACCTATAAAAAATATTTTTTCAAAAACCCTCGATTTTAAATAAGATAGAAAAAATTGATAAAAAAAATAAATTTATTAAAATTTTTAAATGATAATAAAATCAACTTTATAATTAAAATAATTTTTTACTGCTTTAACAATTCTAAAATCTAAAATTTTAATTATAAAATAAACTTGTCACGGTGCAACCTCCCAAGCCGTAAGAAGAGGAATACTACTGAGTCTTACCACCAAGCACGTGACCCCAGACATGGTTAAAAGCTACCTGTTCCCTGAACCCCATCTATAGCCTCAAATTATATTTTATCTATTAACCTGTACATAACTTGACCAGTAATTAGTTTAGTATTTAGTTAAAATTTTAATTATTATATTATCTGAATCCTACTTATTTATTAGAACCTACTATCCTATTATTTCTACGTATCTGTATGTTAATATTATGTAATTTTATTTTTAAGATAATAAATTTATAAAATAACTACTATTCCATAATCTTAAATTAATTCTAGTAGACTAGATAAATTAATTTAATATATTTCTAAATATCCTGGAGAATAGTATAATTATTATAAATAAATTTTTATTTTTATTATAAAAGGCGCTGGTAAACAAAACTGCTTATAATAAAATCTTAATATTTAAAATATAATAATTATATATAAGATTTAAAAATTATAAAAATTAATTAATAGCTAGTTAGCGTCCTAACTATAAAAAGAATTATTATTAAAAAAAAGAATTAAGTCTTAGCCAAGTATACTAAAACTATATAAATTATTATATTAACAATTAAGATTTCTATTTTTATTTTAGAATCTATTATTAAGAAATTTATAATTATTTTAATAAAAATAATTATATTAATTAATCTTAAATCTTCCATCTTTACTTTTTTTTAAATAATTATTTAATTCTAATAAATTTAAAAATAATTATTTAGATTTAGGCTGCTTCACCTCTTAAATTAAAATAAAAATAAATATTAATTATAATTATTATATTACTGTCTTTACTTATAAAATTTATATAATTAATTAATTAGATAAGGTTTCTTATATTTAAATTTATTTTTTTACAGAAAATAGTGACTGCACTTTAAATAATTTTATAAATATTTTAAATATATATAAATATATTTTTAAAAAATCTAAAAATATTTAAAATATTCAGTGGAAACTATACTATTTATAATAAAAAACTATAATCTTATTATATATTTTACTAAATTTAAAAAACTTATTTATAAAGCTTACTTGTATTCTAATTTTCTAATAATTACTTTTGAAAATAGTATTAAAAAGAATTTAATATTATACTCTTAAATAATATATTCCTAGAGAAAGATTATTATAATCTAGCCTAGTTCTTACAGAATTTAGATAACTATTAATTAAAATATAAATCTGATCTCTAGAATTATTTATAGAGACTAACTAGTATTTAATATATTATATTTATAACTATTAAAAAGATTCCGTGGAAATCTTCTATAGAAACTTTTAACTAAAGATTAATTATTCTAGACTATAGTTTTATAAATTTATTATTTATTTATTATTTTTTTATACTTTAAAATTACTTAAAGAGAAAAAAAAAGAATATTTCTACTATAATTCTAACTAGTATTTAATCTATAATTACCCTAAATCTAATATTTTAATTTAATAAATTAATTATATATCTTATTTATTTTAATTAAAATAGATCTAGTCTCCTTTCTATTATTAATTATTATTTATATAGGTTGAATCCTCAATAAGAGAAATTCTAAATTTATTTAATATAGAATTCTCTATACTAGTTTTATAATTAAGAATAATAATATTATTAAAATAATTATATTTTCCTAATCTTAATAAATAGTAAAAAAAATTATATTTAATTTAAATTATTACTAGGAAAGTACTGCTCTATATATTTATATTTTTTTAATATTATTATTACAAAGTTTTCTATTAAGAAGAAACTCCGAAGAAATAATTTAATAAATATATTTATTATATTAGATCTTAATAATTAGAGAATTATTATATATATAATATTTAATATTAGATCTTAATAATTAGAGAATTATTATATATATAATATTTAATATTAGTTATTTAATATTATATATTATAAGTAAAAATTAAATAAAAATATATTATTTATTTTTGTATCTCCTGAAGCATCTAAAATCTATTATAAAATTTAATAACTAAAAATATAAAACTAAGATAATTATCCATTATATTTACATAATCTTAAAGATTTATAATTATATAAGAAAAAATATTTAATTTTTAATTATTTAACTAATTTATTTTTTAATTATATTTAATTTATTTTAAAGGTCTAGGATTCCTGAATAAATTTTACCAAGTATATTATTTATTTTATTAATTTATATTATTATGAATATTATAATATATTTATTTATTTAATTAAGATTTATATCTTGCACGATATTTTAGTATATATTTATTTAATATATATTATATTTTTCTTATTTCTAAAGAATTAAAATATATAATTAATCTCTATTATAGCCTGCGCAGCTTATATATACTAAAAGTACTTAATATATATTATTATTATAGACTACATTAATACTGTCTTATAATCTATTTCTAGTACCGGAAATCTTATACTACTAGATAAGTTTAAAAATTTTATAGATATTTTCTTATTTAAAGAAGCAGAGAAGCTTCTCTCTTATTATAATTATAATCATATTATTACTCTGGAAAAGAGGAAGATTTTTTTATTTAATTTTTTATATAATATATCCCGGGATAAGTTATAGACCTTTTATAAATAATTATTTAAGAATTTAAAAAAGAGTTTTATTTATCTGAGCTTATTACCCGCTATTTTATTAGTTTTATTTATTGAAAAACCTAGAGAAGGGCTTAGATTCTATATAAATCATTATATTTCAAATATAATTTTTATTAAAGATTACTATCTATTTTTACTTGTAAAAGAAACCTTGAATAATTAAAAAAAATTATTATATTAAAATTAATATTATTAATATTTTTAATAATATTTAAATTATTAAAAAATAGAAATAATTAATAATATTTTATATTTATTTGAATTTGTATTAATTATTAAAAATATTTTTTAGACTAATAGGAGCCCTAACTATTTTTTATTATTATATTAATAAAATATTCTAAGATTATCTAAATACTTTAATTTATAATTATATTTAAATAAAGTATATAAAGCACGTCCAGTGAATTCTTATAAAACTATATAAAATTAAATTTTGTATTAAAATATTAAAATATAAATTTATTATTCTTGAGACTAAGTTCCTAGATTTAATTATAAATTATAATAGATTTTATATAAATTTAGAAAAATTAAAATTATTATTAAATAATTTATTTTAATTTATGTAAAGACGTACAAGTCTTTCTAAAATTTAATAATTTTTATTATTATTTTATTTATAATTTTTTAAAACTTATTATTTCTCTTATATAATTTATTAAAAAAATACTTTTATTTAAACTTTTATACGCTAAGATATCTTAAACCATTTAAAAAAATATTTATAGAAGTTCTAGTATTTTAGTTATTTAATTAAGCCTAGAAAGTAATATTAAAAATTAATATTTTAGATTATATTTCCACTGGAATCTTATCTTAATATAATAAAAATAAAATATTATACTTTATAATTTTTTCTTTAAAAAATACTCCCTGATTAAATATAATTATAAAATCTATAATAAGAAGTTATTTATAATTATTTATTACTTGAAAAAATAGTATCTTAAACTTAAAAAAATTTTATCTCTAATTTAAATTATTACTAATTATTATAATCTAAAGTATTTTATTTTTAACTAAGCTTCTGTACCATTATTAAACTTGATTATTAAAACTTTTATTTTATTTTAAAATTATATATTATTCTAGGTATTATAAAACTAAGTATAATAATTTAATTAGGAGATTAGAGAATCTTTTAAAAGATAAATAATTATTATATTATAGCTAGACTATACTAAAATAAAGAACTCTAAATTTTATTTATTTATCTAAATTAAAAAGAATCCCAAATTTAAAACAGCTAAGAAAGATTCTAGATTTAATAAATATAAAATATTTTTAAATTTTAAATAATTATATATTTAAACTAAGAATGATCCCAAATCCAGAATTACTAAAAAGAATTTTAAATTTAATAAATATAGAATATTCTTAGATCTTAAATAATTATCTATATAAAAAAAATCTAAGAAAAGGTTTTCCAGGAATACTCTAGTTTTAATAATTTAATTTTAATATAATATTATTTTTAAAAATAAATAAAATTTACTACTACCACCAGAAATTTAAAGTATTTTATAAAAAATATATAAAAAAATAAATAAATATAAAATATATTAAAAATACTAATAATTAATAAAGATTATTATCTAGATACTTTTTTAACTTTTTATAAAAAAAAATTTATTATTTTATAAAAATTATCTCTAGATTCCTGACTATAATAAATTAAAAATTAAATTATTTTAATTAATATATAATAAACTATTCTCCAAATACCCTAAAGAATCTTATATATATAAAATTTTAATTTATGAATATTACTAGCCCAACCTCTACTACTATATGAAATAATAGGTAAAGAATTATTATATTTATTATTCTATTATTTTATTTTAAAAGATTAAATAAAATATTTTAAATTTTTTATTAATTTTCAAATATATTTAATAAAATATATCTATAGACTTTATCACATATTTATTTAAACATTAAAAATATAGTAATACTATATTAATAATTATTAATAGATTTATTAAAATAAAATATTTAATATTTTATAATTTTATTACTAACGCCGCTGGAATAGCTATAATATATATATAATATATATAAAAATTTTATAATCTTTTTTAAATTATAATTTTTAATTAAGGTCTCTAATTTATAACTAAATTTTAGAAATATCTAATTTAATATCTAGATATTATTAGCTAATTATTAATTATTTTCTATTTTAAAACTAATAGTTGGATAGAATAGATAAATACTATATTAGAATAATATGTTTATATTTATATAAAATATTTATAAGATAACTAGAGTATCTAGTTTTTTCTAGCTAAGTTTACTTTAAATATTATATATTTAAATATTATTAAGATTATACTATTTTTTACTAATTATAATTTTTATTTATAAATAAAATTTAAATTTATATCTATCTCCAATCGACCCGCTGTTAAAAATATAAAATAATTTATTATAAAAATATAAATTATTATAAATTTTATAAGAGCTGAGATAGCTACAGTCTAAATTAAATATATAAAATAAGCTAATAAAAAATATTATTCTAACTAGACATTCTAAAAAGATCAAAAAATCTAATTAAATATCTAATTTATTAAAATCCTATAATCTAATAAGAAAATTAAAATATCTTAAATTTTTATTTAATTAAAAAAATTATTAATTTTTATATATACCGCCTGAAATTCCTACTAAATATAAAAATCTATCTAATATTTGATATAAATTTATTCATTTCTATTAATAATAATTTATTATGAAATTAATATTAGTTTTTTTTTTCATATCAAGGTCAACAGACTTGAGAAATAAAAGATTAAAAATATATTAAACTTTTTTTAAGATTACTAGAAATAAGGCTGCCTCTAATTAGTATATTTTATTAAATAAATAAAATATACTAATCTTACTATTAAATCTATAAAATATCTAAAGAATACTCACTAGATTATTAAGAATTTTTATTATTATTATTTATATAAATCCTAATCTTCATCTTACAGGAGGTTAATTTAAAGAAGAAAAGAGTATTATTATAGTATAATTTTTTAAATTAAAAGAAAAGAAATATTATTAAGTCTTACTATTAAACACGTGATTTTAAATATAGTTAAAAATTATTTATTCTTTAAATCCCGTCCGTAGCCTCAAGCTATGTTTTATCTATTAACCTGTATATAACTTGACCAGTAACTAGTTTAATATCTAGTTAGAATCCTAGTTATTACTATTACCCGAACCCTGCTCGCCTGCTAGAACCCACTATCCTACCACCCCTGCCTGCCCGCACCTTGACAAAACTCTATCTTTTATATAAATACAAATCTAATTATTTAACTACTCTACTAATATAATTTAAAAAATAATTTTATTAAAATATCCATAATAAATAACTAAATTTAATGATAAATAAATAATAATTACTTAAGTAATTCAAAATTAATTTAATATTTAATAAAAAATATTTTCTAAAAAACTAGTTTTCTATTATTAATCTTATAGAATATAACTTTTATCTTAGAAAATTATAACTTATAAAATAGAAAATATTAATAAATTATAATAAGAATATTTATTTAATTTATTTTTCTAACTAACACAAATAACAATAAACATAAAATAATATTATTAGATTGATAAAAATTTACTATAAATTATAATTTTATTTTTCAAATTATTATATAATTTTTTAATTAGATTTATTACTAGTTCTACTATTAAGTTATTTAGATTATAATTATATAAATAAATCAAGTACTCTATACTCTTATAAAATTATTAAAATTAGAAAAACTCAAGGCTACTTTTAAAAAATGCTGTTTATAATATTAGAAATAATATTTTATTAATATTATAGTAATTAGGATAGCTAGTTTTAATTAATATCTAAATGAGCTTAATATCAAAGTTTTCTAATGTTTCTATATAAATTAGTCTATATTATTCAAAATAAATAAGGTAAGCTTTGGAGCCACTGGTTTTTTAAATAAAAAAAATTTAAAAATTATTTTATAATTTATAAATATATTAATATTTTTTAATAAATTTTAAATATAATACCTCCCGCCTGAGTTACTAAATATAAAATAAAATTTAGAAGGAAATAATCTAAATTTTATCATCTTTTATAAAATAAGCTTAAGAAAATTTTAAAATAATAAGAAAATATATTATAAATAATTTTAATAAACATTTTAATATATTCAGTACTATATTTTTTATCTTTATAATTTTTATAACTATTAAACTAGAAAAGAATTTATATTTTTATATTAATTATTATAAACTTAATATTATTATTTAAAAAGACTATTAGCTTTTATTTTTAATTAATAAGATTCTTTACTATATTAACTATATTAAAATCTTTATAAGATTTGATATCTACTAAACCTTCTATTAAATCTATATAAATCTTAAATTCAAAGATTTTGAAATTTTTTAAATATAATATAAGATTTATAAATATAAAAAGTTTTTTTTAAATTGATTCAATAAACCTGTAGCCTGTTAATAATTATTTAATAATATATTTATAAATTATTTAAATTATTTTATTTTAATTTATGTAAATAATTTATTTATCTACGGTAATAACAAAATATAAAATCTATATTAAAAATATTTTATAATACTTAGAGAAAGCTTGTCTATAGATTATCATATATAAATATAAGTTTTAGTATTAAATAAAGTAAATATTTCATATTTATTATCTCTATTAATACGATTAAAATTAATATCTAGATTATATTAATAATTATATAAAATATAGATTTTATTTAATTTCTATAATTTTTAAAAGAGATTTATTAAAAAAATATAATTAAGTAATTTAAAATTCTCATATATTTAAAAAAAATTTATTTACATATCAAACTATAAAGGAATATTTTAAATATAAAAAATATTTATACTAATATTAGTTTTTATTATCTACAACCCTACTATCTTTATAAAACTTAAAATAAGTATCATTAATAAAGTTATTATGAAAATATTTCTTGATTAATCAATAATAATTAATACCTAGTAATTTATTTATTTGGTTTATATTATAAGTATTATTGAATATAACTATAATATCTATAATAAAAAATATTAATTATTATTTAATATCTCAAAAATAGCATATAAAGCTTACAGTCCTACAATATGTAAAGTAATTTAGTATTTATACTAATTATAAGACTCGAAAATACTTTATAATTATAGAAAAACTAAAAATTTAATAAATAAAAAAACTAGATTATTTTTTAATCTTTATTTTTTAATTTATTCTTATGTTAGAAACTATAATAATCTGATTGATATTATTATATAAAAAATTTAATTAGAATTTATAATAAGAATCTAAGCTAGACCTTACTAAAATTAGAATAATGAAAAATAAAAATATTTTTTAATAATAATTATATTATTATCTAGACTAAAAATTACTAAAATAAAGGTAATTATTAAATATTAAATAATATTATTACTAACTATTTTAGAGTAAAAATATAAAACAAAACATAAATAACTATTAAATCTATAAATAAAAGAATGCTTAATATAATTTTTCTTTTAAATTATTATAACTCTTATCTATCTTAGTATGCTTTTAATAATATATTTTTATAAAATTTTATTTATTTTTTATAAATAAAAAGAGACTTAACTCTATATCTATTATAATAAATTGATTTTTAAAAAAAATCTATTTTATTATTTATTTTAAATAAACTATCTTTTAGAATATAGTATAGCTGTTTTTCCAATATATTTATTTTTATATTAAATTATTAAATATTATTATTTTTTAAAAAAGTCCTAGTTTATTATAGATTTTTAGAATAAATTATATATAAATTAAATTTAAATTTTCTATAGTTGATTATCCTAAAACAAATAGTTATTAGATTAAGATTATAAATTAATATAATATATTATTTAATAATTAATTTTCTTTATTAACTATTACTAGGATAATTAATTTAATTTTTTTTATCTTTAATTTCATTCTTAAAGTATTATCTAGTAAGTTAAATCACTAATTACTTTTTTTATTAAATAAAATTATAAATTATAAATATTATTTAATTAAATTAGATTTTAATTCTTATACTAATTAAATATCAATTAAGCTAAGGCCTAATAACTAGCTAATTATATAATAAAAATCTAGAGATTTATCTATATAAAGATTTTATATATATAATAAAAATAATTCAGATAAGTAAATAAGCACTAATAAAATAAGATTTTTAAAATTAAATAATAGATACATATAATTATATAAGACTAGAATTTAGAATATCTAATCTAAAAATTTAATAATTATTAGTTAAAATCTTATAAAATCCTCTACTAGATAAAATATTTTTATTGAATAAATTTACTAAATAATGTAATTAGTAAGTGAGTTGGCTATCTTACTAATTTTTACGATGCCTATAAAAGTACTTTTATATAAATATTAATTTTTCCACCAAAAATGCCCTGATTATTACAAGACTTGGTAGAATAAGAGAGTAGGCACTCTCTTATAGTTAAAACTATTTAGGAAAAGTTAAATTTACTTAAATTATAAGATTGTAGATATTTTTAATATTCTATGTTTAACTTTTTAAGATTACTTGAATAAAATTATATATTGTAAAGAAATATATATTAATTACTATAAAATAACTCCCTTAAAAAAGAAATTATTTATTAAATAAATTATATTATCAGATTAATATAGCGCATCTCTAAGACAACTTTATATTTATGAGATATCTTTAATCTTAATATAAAAGTACAGTGAGTAATTAACTGACTCAGTAAATAATAAATAAATATATAACTTTACTTTGCAATAATATGATTTTTTAAGAAGTTAGTTTACTTATTAAATTAGTTATAAACATGTAAAGTATATGAATCCTAAAATTATATAAGTTTAGTTTTAATATATGTAAACTATTATTACCATATATGAAATTATAAATATAGATATCTATAATTTTAATAAGAATAGTTTTACTATAGGCTTAGTAACTATAGCTAAGATAATAATATCTTTATTTTACTAAAAAACACTTTTTTTTATATAGCCTGGAAACTACTAATAAGTAATTTTAATTAAATATATTAATATAATAGGATAGGCATCACTAGTGTATTTAATATTAAAAATTAAGACTTATATCTAGATATAATATGAAGGTAATCTATTTTTTTATAGTATATTAATATATTTTTAAATAGATGGAGTAATCGAGAGGTTAGTAAATATTAATTTGAAGAATACTTTATTCTTTATATTAAAGACCGGAGAACTGGCTAATATAATCTGTTAATTCTTAATAAATATAACTTTTATTTACTATCTTAATTTAATAATATATACTAGAAAAATAATATTATTCCAGTATGTATACTGGCTAATTCTTTTTATTTTAATTAGTTATTAAATATAATTATATTTTCATTTTTAAAATAAGTATATAGCCGCTGAATTAAACATCTTATATAAACTAGATATTACTATATTAATAAGATTAACTTTTTTAATATATATCTAGAGATATATATTCAAATATTCATTTCTATAAATATATAAAGTATTTTGGAGGCCTTAGGAATTATTTTTTTAAATTTAAATAAGATTTTAAATAATTTTATTTTTTAAAGAGAAGAGAGCCCGCTAAATAAAAAAGAAATAATTTTAACTATTATTAAAATATTTATGAATTTAAAGTAGTTTAAGAAATACAAATGTCACGGTGCCTGCCTGCCTGCCTGTGTGACGGGCTAAGAAGCTGGGTGGACTATGTAAGGTATGATAGTCTGTAAAAGAATTAAATTCACTAGAGAAAGATCTATCTAATCTATAGACTAGTTAGATTTACTTATAAATAACTCTTTCTAGAAGGTTTCTTTATAATATTAGTAAGCTTCTTTACTATTCTAAAGATTCCTATTCTCTCTAGAGATTCCTATTCTTTTTTTAGATATTATTAAATCAAGATCTAGGACTAAACAAGTTAAAATATAGATATTCTAATTTTAGATAGCTAATAAGATTTAGTTTTTTTTAATTATTACCTTTCTTACTGTGACATAGCTAGCTTGTTATAGATTTTAAAGAATTAAATAAGTAAGATTATATTAGCATTTATAGGCCTTAATATTATAGAATTTAATTATTAATTTTTATATAGATATAACGTATTCCTTCCATTTAATTAGAAATATTTTTTTATATATATATTTCCCTTGGGATATATTCTTCTTATTTAAAATTTTTTTAATAATATATTTTTTAGTATTATTTTCTATAATAATAATATCTAGTTACCAATTAATTATTTTTTAGATAGGTAGAGGGTCTATAATAATAGGTTAGAATAAATTAATATAAAATATTAGATAAATTCTAGATAATATATTTAATCTATAAATATATATTTTAATTTATTCTAGTACTATGAATTTTATGTTTCATTAGTCTAATTTTTTATTAGATTAATTAGTTACAATATTTTTCAAATCTAACTAGATCTTATTATTTTCTTTATAATAAGAAGTAAAGTTTTATTAATAGTTAGTATATTATTTCTATATTTTTTATACTATTATTATTATTAAGCTAGTAATATCTCAAACCTCTTAGAGTTTATTAAAAATAGTTTTAACTTATTTTTAAAGATTCTTAATCTAGTAATATTTTAGAGTATTTATTTTAATACTTAAATCTAGGAGCTTCATGTAGAAATTATATTATAAAAAAAATTTATTTCTATTAATACGGAATCTTAATTATTTAAGACTAGCTATATTATAAATAATAATTCTTATTAATTAATTTATTATTAATTAATAAAATATTATAAGAAAATTTTCATAATTATAATCTATTATTCTGTCGCACCATCTATTTCAGAATAATAAATAATAAAAAAATATTATTTAATATTTAAAATTTTATATAGAGTTATCTATAGTTCACTTATAAATTAAGAGTTATAATTTAAAACTACTAACTAGAATATTCTATGGTAATTATAAAATATTTAAATAAATATATTTATAAAGTCCTTCGCGTCTATACTTGGAATAATCTTAATAATAATATCTTTAATTAATTAGTTAATAATAATTATAATATTTTTATAGCTTTAAAACTCCGGGAGGTCTACTAGAAAATTAATAATAATATTTTATTAAAGTTAATCAGGAATTAGTAATAATTTTAAAAATTTTTATTTATAGTTTTTCTAAATATAATTAGTTCTATAGCTATTATAATTATAATAGAATCAGTAGATATCTTTATTTATATCTAGCTAGTAATAGTAATAAATAATTATTTTATAAATTTAGTTCTATCTAGGGTATTTAATAATTATATTATTATAAATTTTTTAAATAATCTAGATTTATAAAAACTTTAAATTTAAAATTTAAACTTATTCTTAAAAGAGCAGACACTAGTTTATATCTAATTAATATTCTATAATAGAAATTTTTAGTTTTAATTATTTAAAGAGTTTAAATCTATCTTTAATTATTATTTTTTAATATTTTTTTAGATTTTTGTTAGTCTGTTCAGCTTATTTTTATAGATTATCTAGTATTAGTTCTATAGATTCTAGATTAGTAGAAATCTCTATATTAGAAATTTCTTTAATAGATATTATATAACTAGATTCTTCCTTAGATATAGAAAAAAATAATTAGATTTTTTAATTTATAATATATTTATTTTTTTTAAGTATATCCTGGGATCTTTAAAATAAAATATTAAATTAAATATTTATTATTTCTAGGCGGTAATTAATTATAAAATTAAAATAATTTAAAAATTAGATTTAATATATCTATTATTTTATAAGTTATTATTAAATTATAAAATATTCTAAATTCTGATAGTTATTAAGAATCTTAAAATAGAAAAGTAAAATAAGTTCTAGTTTCTATTTTTATAAGGCTCAGATAATTACTAGTAATTTTTTATTATAAATCTAATAATTATATTTTATAAATAAGTTTCTTTTTAAAAAATATATTATAAAATAAAAAATTTCTTAATTATTCTACTAGAATAGTATCTCTTTTATATATTATTTAAAAAAATTAATTTCTACTAGAATTTTTTATTTAGGGTCCTAGTATGCTAGGATAAAAATAATAATAAAAATTCTTTTAAAAATTTTAAATATTTTTTAGATCTTTAATATCTAATTAAACTTAATATTTTTTTTTATAAATTATATTAAAAGCTTTGAGTAAACTCTCCAGTCTTTAAAAAATTATTAATAGAAATTAGTAAATCCTAGAAAGGTCCTAATATTATAGATAGTCTTTAGGATCTTTTAGTCCTATATAGTCTAAATTTTAGTAAGATTTATATAGATCTTTTTTTTTATTTTAATAATAAATCCTAGGTACTTAGTAATAATTATCTTAAATTTATATTTATTAATATCTATTTAAAAACTTATATTCTATAAGTATTTTAATACTTACTATATTTAGGCGCAGTATTTAGCCAGGCTTTTATTTATAAAAATAAAAATATTATTAATATAAATAGAGTAAAATCTTTTAAAAAATTTCTATAAAATTTAATTAATATATTATTAAAAAATACTTGGGTAGTTAGCAAGCTTAAATAAAATTATTAATTATTTAAATAATCTAAAGTAAATATAAAACATAATTTTTTATTTATTTTTTTTTTAATTTAGATGCGGTGGAAGGCCTGGATAATATTTAATTTAATATAATATTAAATTTTTAAAATATATTAGAGAGTTTTTTAAATAAGTAATAAGAGATACTAGTTTTTTATTATTATTTAATTTAATATTTAGTAATCTATATAAAAATATAAATTATTACTAGATTTTAAAATAAATAGTACGGAGGTGGCTGCTAAAAAGTTATTAATTTATATAAATTTTTTTTTTAGAAAATTAATTAGAGTCTTTTATAATACTAAAAGTTTTAATTAATTTATTTAATAAAAAAAACTTTAGGGAACCTTCTTCTTCTTTTTTTTAATATTTTTAATTATTTTTATAGTATAGTCTACCCCCGGGTGATGAAATGATAGAATATCTATTATTATTTTATTAAAGATATTTAAATATTTATAATAAGATTTTAGTAGCTTGTCCTTCACTTCTATAAAATTTTTTAATTAATTAAATTTATAAAGAATCTTATTAATATTTATTAAGTTTATTATAAATAATTTTATTAGATTTTTTTTTCCGATTTTTCCAAGTATATTATATGTTGGTGGAGATTATATATAATATTAAAAAATAGTTTTATTTTTATTTATATTATATCTCCACCCCCATGTTTTAAATATAGAGTGTAAAATTCTTAGCTTAAAATATTATATTCTAATATTTTATTTATAGAAATTCTAATATAATATTATATTTATATATATATAATAAAATATAAAAATATATATATTTCTATAAGCTTCTATTTATATTTAATAATATTTTTACTAATTTAGTTATATAAGTTTCTCCTCCTTTGAATTCTTTAATATTTTAGAGTTTGATAGGAATATACTCTAGTTTATTTTTATTTATAAAACTCTAGCTAATCATCCCATACGGTATATAATTAATATTAATTAAAATATTCACGAAATAAATTCTATTAATTAATCTTAATATGGAGAAGGTGTAATAGTTTTTAAATCTTTAAATTTTTTTTTTAAATTTTTTATAACTTTAATCAATTAGTATATACTTTTCTAGATAATAATTTAAAAAAGCTATATTTTTTCTAGGGCTAGAGACTACTAGATAATTAAATTTTTTAAAGCTTAGCTAGTCTTACTAGCTAGATTATCTTTAAATAGGGTTTAGTAGACTTTATTTTTCAAAATATTTTTTAAATTTTAGAAATATTATAGTAGCAGATATAAATATCTAGTAATATAATATTTTAAGGATTTATAGTATATATAGAGTCCTGTCTCATAGTATTTAGTTAATATTTTTTTTAATATTTATTAGATTTATTAAATAGGTCCTGCGCTTGTTACTATAAGTTTTTAATTTATAATATTATTTATAATTATTTATTAGTGGATGTTATTATTCAGAACTTAGTATAAAAAATTCTTTTTATTTAAATTTTTCTAACTATACTCTCTAGCTTTGATTAACAGGCTGTTAACTTCTACTAGAAGTTTATTAACTATTTAATTTTTTTATTTAAGAATAAATAGCTTATTAATAGCTTTCTCCTATTAAACTGGGTTCTTATAAATTAATTTAAAATAATTAATTAAAATTATAGTTAAGAAGGTTAGGGCTTTATAATTAATCTTTATCTATAAATTAATCTTTATTTTAATTTTTTTATTTAAGAGTATAAATATATACTAGGCCTATTCAACTAACATATTAATAAACTATTAATTAATTCTAATCTTTACTTATATATTATTAAACTAGTTTAAAAATTTATTCTTATTTTTTCTATCAAAGCTTATAAAGATTAGTAATTTTAGTTTCTTTATATTAATTAAATCTTAGACTAGTACTAATGCCGATGCTAGTATAAATAAAAATATTATAATAAATATTTAATAAAATAAAAATTAAATATTAATAATCTATTTAACCTGTCTAAGACTAGCTTTAATCTTATTATCTATTATTATGTTTTATTGGATAATAATATACTATATTTCTATACTCTAGATTATTAGTTCTTTAATATATTTAACTAATTAATTAATAATATTAGTTTAGATAGCGCCTCCATGGTAGTTGGAAATATTTATTAATTTATTATAATTATTATATATTACTAATCTATTATCTAATAAATACTTTAAAAAAGGAGTAAATTTAAAACTATAACAGGCTAAGAAGCTAGGTGGATTATATAAAATATAATAATTTATAAAAAAATTAAATTTACTAGAGAAAGAACTATCTAATTTACAGATTAATTAGGTTTACTTATAGATAACTCTTTCTAGAAAATTTCTTTATAATATCAATGAGCTCCTTTACCACCTTAGAGATTTCTATCTTCTCTAGAGATTCCTATTTTTTTTTCAGATATTATCGGATCAAGGTCTAGGACCAGACGGGTCGGAATATAGATGTTCTGATTCTGGATGGCTGACAGGGCCTAGCCCTTTTCAGCCTGCCTGAACCCGTATGTGGTTGCCTGAATCCTGTTCCTGAATACCCTTATATAGCGTGCGCAGTGTAAAGCCATTGGCTTTACATGCTAGTCCTTTTGCTAATAGTGCAGCGGGAAGTACCTGGAATGCGCACCCAGTATGCCCCGTGACAACAAATCAGTGAAATCTTAATTATTTTAATAGTTTAATTTATTAGTTTTACCCATATAGACTACCTTACTATATATTATTAGAAGTGTTAAGGTAGCGTTGAACTGAGTAGTTTTTCTTAAAATATAAGAACTACTAACTCTGTATAGCTATAGAGAGAAAAGATTTTAATAAAAATAAAGTTAGTATTTAATAGATAGTTTAAATAGCTTTATAATTTAGAAAGGCCATGAAGCCTTTATAAATACTTAAACTATTAAAAAAATAGCTAGTAATATAAAACTTATAAAAAATTAATCTTACCGCTGGATACCGCCTCGCTGTAGTATATGTAATATTTTTAGATATATATATATAAGATATTTAATAAAAAAGATTGAGTGCAATTAGAAGCGTTTAAAAAACTATATAAATGTTTAAAAATACTGTATATTTTATATATAAATTAAAACTTTAATATAAGCAGTATAACGGGCTATTTGTTAAAAATGTAGTAGCTGATTTACTTATATAGCTAACTTACTGATTACATTAATATTTAAATTAATTTTATTTTTAATCTAGATAAACTATATATATAATAATATAAAAATTTCTTTTTTTAAAATAAAGATAAGATGTAATCTCTTAAGATTAATAATATTATAAAGTAAAAAAGAAATGAAATATTTTTTAACTAAATATAGAAAAATAAATTATAGTATTAAATTAAAGAAAGTAATATTAATATATTTAATTATAAATAATATAATATTAAAAACTTCAAGAATATACTAATAAACTTATAGAATTATTATATAAAATATTTTATTTGTATAAGACTACTAGTATAACTTATTATATAGCTAGTAACTATAGAAAATAATAAATCTTTTATTAATTATAAAAATAATATTATTATTAAATATTATAATCTTAGATCTTAGAGTTGTTGGCTGGAATCTTCCAATTCATTAAATGGCTAAATTTAATAAGCTAACTGGTTAATTAAACTGTTAATCAGCCATTTCTATATGAATTGGGCATCTCTGAAAATTTGATTTTTTATAGGCTGGTTTCTTATTCTTAGCTAACTAAGTAAATACTCGTGTTTCTCTGCTTATATGAAATCATTCTTTTTTTACTATAATTATATTTCCTAAAAAAACTTGTTTTATCCTACTTTACTTTATATTTTAATGATTTCATGCCTTTCTTGATTTTAAAGCATTCTAATCTAGGCCTGATTCATGATTATTCAGCCTAATAGGTGAATGAATATAAATATAGTTTTAATTCTTATTTATTTATTTTATTTTTTAAGTGATTCAGGCGATTTAATTCAGAATCAATTTTTTGATTATGATTATTTTTCTTTCTATTTAAGAAACTTTTATTAAATCTTTTCTTTTAATTTATTACAGTTAATTGTATTCAGAAGATACTAGATCTAATTAGAAATAGTATTTTTTTCGTTTAGTGTCTTCTGGCTTTCCAATAAGAGTAATTATAATTAAATTAAAAAGATATATAAAATTTTAATTTTATATATTCTAACATGTAACCAGCCCAGAAAATGATTAGTTATTATTAAAAAATATTCAAAATTTATTATATACATAAAATCTGTTATAGATATAGAAGACATTATCTTATTACTATTAAGACTTATTTTTTAAAAAAAAGACTTATTAAGACCCTAGAATATATACATATGTATAAAACTATCTTTACTTATACATAGATTTTCTTTTCTTAAATTTATTAATTTTTAGGATATAGACCCAACATCTCTACTTCCTTATTTATTAATCATAAAACTGTTTTTGGTTCGTCATATTAACCTAATTAAAAATATGAAAAATAAATAATAGAAAGTCTTATAATAATTTTTATTTTAAATAAATTAATTAAATCTTCTAGTACTATAAGAAATATTAATTAATTTTTGTGAAGAATTTAAATTAATAATATTTTTATAGCTATTCTAGTTTTTTTAATCTTAAAACCTGGTAAAGATTTATATTTTTATATAAATTATTAAATTTTAAATTACAAAATAATAAAAAATTACTATCTATTAGTTTTCATTTAAGAAATTCTCTAATATATTTTAAGAGTTTATTATTTTATTGAATTGAATATAATATAAATTTTTTACCACATGTAAATCCAGGAAAAAAATAAATAAAAAATTATATTTTATATTTATTTTAGATTATTTAAATAATTAATAATTTTTTTAAACTTATAAGTTACTATAATAAATTTTAATATTATACTAAATAACTTTTATAAGACTTTTTGAACAAAATATACTTTGCTTATTTTAATAATAAGTTTATTTTTATTGATAAAAATTTATTCTAATATTATTTAGAAGTATAGTAAGTCCTAGAGTATTTATACAAAACTAGCTTTTAAATTAATATTAAAAAATATAAGTTTAAAATAATCTTCACTAACTACTTAAGATTTATTATTAAAGTAGAAAAAAAATCTATATAAACCTATTTAAAATTTAGATTATATAGGACTAAGAGATTCTAAAAGCTATCTATAATATTGAAATATTTTCAAAATTTCTTATTTTTTATTAATGATTTTTTAAAGACTGGGCGGCCTATTCCAAATCTTTAGTTTAATTGGTTTAAAAAAATTAAAGTTTTAATGAATTTTCAAAATTTATAGAATTTTTAAGATTTTTAAAAAGATCTTTATTACAACTCTAGTTTTAGTATATTAAAACTCTAATTGAAAGATTCTATTAGAAGTAGACTTTTCTGGCTAATATATGAAGAGTATATCATTTTAATAAAATAATTAAAGAATTTTCTATCTAGTAATTTATATTTTAAAGATATCTATAAAGTATTATTACTCGATTTATAATAAAGAATTATTTACTATAGTATATACTGTATAAGAATAGAAGTCTAAACTAATTATATTCCCTTTCTTTACGATACTTAATGTTTATTAGAATCTAAAGTATTTTATAATTTGAAAATAATTTATTAAATTGTAGATATGTTATGTCTAGTTTTTAAACTATTTTAATTTTACTATTAACTAATATTCAAAGATAATAAATATCCAATCTAATAACCTATCCTAAAGATCCTAGGATATATTAAAAAAGAAGAATAAATTTATCATTAATTAGTTTTTTATTTAATATCTAAAGAGAAATTTATTTATTTAATATTTATGAAAGAAAATCCATAAAAAAAGATTAAATAAGAGGGATTGTTTTGATAAGAACTAGATAAACTAATTCTAGATAAACTATAAAGAGAAATTAGAAAACATAAATAAAAATTTAAAGAATTATTAAAAAGCTATTATTAAAATAAGGGCTGAATTCTTTAAATAATTAAAATTAAAGATCTTTCTTATAAAATATTAATTAGCTATCAATTAATGCTTATATTTTTAGAAACAAGCTTAGATTTCTAATTTAACATCTTTATAAATCTAAATTATTTAAAAAATCTAAAATAGTATAATCTTTAAATTATTTTAGAAAAACTAAATTTATAAGATTATTATGTATTACTATTATTAGTTAATCTAAGTAATAATATTTTATTAATTTTACTGTAATTATAATTACTATGAAACTAATTATATTTAGAAAAATTATTAATAAAGCTTTTTAGCATTTTTACTTATCCTGGATTAACTATAGTAAAATATTATTATTAATTTGATTATAGATCTTCTAAAATTAGAAAATTATAAAAATATTATAGTTATTATCAATTAAATTATTAAAGAGGTAATTATTAAGATAGTACTAAATATATATATAAAAGACTTTATTAATATATTTAAATATTTTACACCTACTATAAAATGCTGTAATTAATAATCTCTAATTAAAATAATAATAAAATATAAATAATATTATATAATATAATATTTTAAGACTAACAGGGCCACAGAGTAATAGACTATAATATTTAAAATATATTAAAAATATTTTATTAATTAATAATAGAATAATTAATAAGAATTATAATTAATAATATATTTAATTTTTAATAATTAGAACACTATATCCACAGAATTTCTTTTTTAACATAACTTCTATATAAGATCTTAAAATCTAAATATTAAGATAGATTTTTTCAAAAAGCACCAGCCTTAAAGCTCTTGGAAATAAATAAAAATTATTTTAATAAATTTTAGAAATTTTAAATATTAGTTTTATAATAATAATAGTGCCAGAGGTACAAAAAAGATATATAAATTAATAATAAAATTTGGTTCTATATTATAAGCTAAATAATTAGATCTAGCTAGTTTTTAAAAATATTATTATTATTTATTTTAATAAGAAATCAGATCAGTATAATATAAAATTTATAATACTAAAAAATTAATATTTATACTTATAGACTTAATATACTAATTAGTATTTATTTAATATTTTATATTAATCTTTTTTGATTTATTACTATAGATTCTTTATTAATATAGAGAGTAACAGACTAGTAATTTACTATAATTATTATAAAGGATAATATTGAAAAATATATTACTAAGAAGTTTTTCATATTCTAGAATTTAATTTTTTATAGCTTATTATAGTTAAATTAGGTTTTATTTAAATATTCTTATAACTAATAAGAAGTCTAAGAAAATTAAGCTTTATTTTTATAAGATAATTCTTACGTAATTTTATATATAGTTCTATTTTTCTTGAAATATATAGAGTTTTATAGATTTGTTATTTATATATTTCTAGATTACACAAGTATATTATAATATTATTTAAATATATAATCATAAAATAGTCTAAGTACTCTACGAATAATGAGGTTATAAAATTATAAGATTTTATAAAAATATTAATTAGCTTAAAAAGTATAACTAAGTATTTAAAAAATTAATATTTTATATAAAATACTATTTTATATTTATAGTTTATTATAATCTTAATTTTATAGTAAGTCTCGCGTAGATTAAACTATATAAATTAAATATTTTTAAAATATTTAATATACCTATCAATTTATAGTAGTAGATATTTGTTTTTAATTAATTATTTATTAAAATTATAATAATTAATATAAATTTATGGATTTCTATTTATTTTTATAGATAGAGCTAGTGCGCTTACTAATAATTTTAATATTTTAATCTATTTTTTATAGAATATTTCTATAAATGTTTTTTGAAAATCTTATAAAAAAATATTTTTTTTTAAGAAATTAAATTTAAATTTATAACTATCCACAAGTTTAATCTTAAGATTAATATTAAGTTATAAAAATAAGTATAACATAATTTTATTTTCTATGAATATTTTAATAGAATCTTTAAACTATGATAGTAATTCTTTTTTTTAATTTTTATAAATTATTAATATTATTATAATCTAAATCTATTCTATGTTATGTTTCTTTGTAGGAAATATTTTTATAAAAATATAATATATTTAAATTATTTTAAATCCATAAAATTTAAGATAATAATAATATTAAGTTTTATAATAAACTTTATAGTATGTCTATAGTATTTCTAATATAATTTTCTTTATATTAGATATTATAATTATAATATTTTAATATTCCTAATAAGTATCTTCTATATTTTTTAAAATTTAATGTTAAGATGATTATATGTTCTAATTAAATCTTTCTTAGAAGTATTGTACGTATTTTCATAAATATTAATTTTTATTTTATAATTGTTATATATATTATTAATAATAAGTTTATTTTAATATCTATATTACTTAATATTTTTATATTATAAAATTTATTTAAAATCTTTTTCATGAGTAATTCTGCCTATATTTATAAATTAAAATATCTTATAAGAAATATTTTTTTCAATTTTTTATATTTAATATATATAATTAGTGTATTTTTATAATAAGTTTTTTTATATTAGTAATAATTTACTATAATATATTCTATTTTTCTATATTTTAAATAAATTGAAATTATAATATTTATAATCTTATTAGGTTGTACTTGTAAGGATATATTTAATAACTTATTTCTTTATAAATAATATTATAATTTTTCTGTTATAAATTATATTAATAAAATAATTAAAATAGATTTATATAAAATATAGATTTTTTCATTTTTCTAATAAGAATTTTGTTTTATTACTTAATTAATTTGGATTCATTATATTCTTGTAAGTAGAGCTACTAGATTTTATTAATTAAAAAGTCTAGTTATTGATAGATTTTTTATTTAATTATTTAGAATAAAACCTAAAAATAAATAAACCTATATTTTCTTTAATTCTCAAATTGTATATTTTAATCTAACTTTGATTTTTTTAATATTAGAAATACGTGAAGTCCTACTTTTCTTTATATAAAATTATTATACAAATCTATAATTAAATTTTTTATTTGTTATTTTAATTAATTATCTTTATGGTTGATTCTTACTACTTAATAAATGATTAGTAAATTATATAATTATAAATATTATATTATTTATTATCCTAAAAAGATTATATATAGATATTAATATATTTTATTCTTATAGTAATATTTTTTTAAGTTATTTAAATTATTATAAGGTTTCTTTTATTCTCGTGGTGATTCCTGGTTTAGCCCTGAATATTATAATCTATTCTAATTTAATTAAATAATTAAATAATATATTGAAATAGTACTTGTAATACTGTATAAACTTTGAATAAGATAACTAAATAAATTTTTTATTATTTATAGAATTTATATATCATAATTCTTTATAAATATTCATTTAGAAAATTCTATTTTATATCATTTTGAAAAAAATCTTTATAAATAATTAAAACAGACTATTATAAACAAAACCACGGAAAAATAAAAGTTTTCATGAAAGTTTAAAAATTTAGAAAATATATAGATTTATAATATCTTTTATATATCTCTACTCTGTGAATATTATAAGGTAAAATAATATATAAAAATGCTTTTTAAAAAGGTTCTTGTAAATTCTATCTAAAGATACTAATAATCTTATAATAAAAAGATTAAAATATAAAACAATATTAATTGAAAAAAAATTAATTTTAATAAAAATTATGAAAATTAAGAATTAATCAAGATTTTATTCATTTTTATTAAATATTTATATATTATATGAAATACAGTTATACTCATAGAGTTAAAAGTAAGTCGAAATTAATATTTAAAATTATAATAAATAAATCTTATAATTAAATTGAAAATAATTATTATATTCTTAATTTTAATCACTAGAGATATGCACTATAAAAATTTAAAAACTAAATAAATTATAATATATATTATATATTAAATTATAAAATAATAAACATCCTATTTTAATTATAAGAATAATTTTATAAAATTAGATATATATTTTTGATTAATAAATAATATTATATTTAGTAAAATATAAAAATGATATTACTAGTATTACTATTTAGTAATACTCATAATCTGATGAAAAATATGATTCTATTTAAAATAAGAATTTTAGTAATAGAGTTGTTATATTTATAAATCTCAAATTAAAATATCAATAAGTAAATATATAAATTAAATTAAAATTTAATATATAATCTTAATTCATTATAAAATAGAAATATGTTATTAATTCTTAAATATAATTTTTAGTAGAGAAAACAGCCTATAAATATATAAATCCTTAGCAATTAAAATACTTAAAGTTATTTATAAACATAAGAATAAAATTACTATAACTAATATAGAGAGAGATGCATGGAAAGAAAATTAAAGAATTAAATAATATTGAAAATATTTATAAAAAAATTATTAATTAAATATCAATCTTATATATAATTTTATAGAACAAAATATTAGTTATTATAATAATAAGAACTAGGACTATTATAAGAAGAAGAATAATAATAAATTATTATAATTAAATCAGTTATAATATTATTTTTATTGAAGTATAAATCTACCATAGAAATGAAAAAAAAAGTATTATAATTAAAAAACCTTTTTGTAAAAGATAAAATTATAATAATAATAATAATTATAAAAATTTTATAGAAAGGAGTAGAAGTAGCAGTATAATATTTTAATATATAAAATATAAATAGATTTATCTATTAAAAGATAATTTATTAATTTTCTTATAGGAGGGGGGAGAGTAGAAAACTATACATAATAATATAAAAAATTGTAAAAAATTATTATATGACAATAAGATATTAGAATAATATTTATAAAAGAAGTAAGAAAATTATTTGATAAAAATATAATTTATAAATAATTATTAAATAATAATAACTATAGTAGATGAGTCTTCTGGAGATAATAAGGAATATTATATATTATTATTTTCAAAAAATAAAAATTAAAATAAATAGAAATCTATAAAAAGCTCTAAAGAAGTTTTAAAATTTAAATTCTACTTTATATCTGAAGTAGGAGATACCTACTAGAATTTACTAGTAAAATAAGGATCTTATAAAAAAATAAAGATTTTATAAAGAAATAAAGATCTTGTGAAGAAATAAGGATTTTATAAAAACATAAAAATCTCATAAAGAAATATAGTTTTTAAATAATAATAAGTTTTTATAAATCTAAGAACATTTATATATAAATAAAAAAAATATAGATTAATATTACTTCATTCTTTTTAAGTTTTCACGTAGGTAACCTACCATAAAATAACCTTATAGAAACAACTATTATAAATATAATTAATATTTATAATCCTAGAGACCAAGGTCCTGATAAAAAGAAATATTTATAAAAATCTATATTTTTATAAGCTTTATAATATATTTATTATAAAAAATATTTATATCTTAGATAACCTTTTTTAGATCTTGATTAACGAGATATTATAACTATATAATTCATAAATCTCTCATGGATATCAAGTATGTATAAGAAATATTAACTTGAAAATTAGTAGTAATATTTTAATAATATAATCTTATATTTTATATATTTTTATATAACCTTATTCTTTATATTACCTCACTATATTATTCCTTATAAAAAGTATTGAATAAGTTTTCATTATTGCTTTTATAAAATATTTATAAGTCATATATTAGAGATAATTATATTTATAAAATTGAAAATAAATTAGAACTGATTATCAAGATTATAGTAAACAAATCTTAATTAAATTAGAAATAATTATTACAGATTTAATTATAATTAGGAAAAATATATATTATTAAAATCTAGAAATTCAATAGAGTATAATATATATTATGTATTTTTTAAAAAGAATTAGTATTTTATTTGGATTAAAAGAATGGTTTTATAAACCTATATATATATTTTTAACTGATAATTAATATTATATCTGAAATAAAATATAAAATTCTATTATTACTATTGCTATCCAGTAACGCACGTGATTTAATAAAAATTATAATTATATTTAGATTTTAAAATAAAAGTCTTAGTAATATTATTAATATATTTATGAAAGATTCAATAAACTAGATTTAATAAACTGAATATCTGTAAATAAATCTATAAATTAAATTAAAATTAAGACTATGATCTCAATTTGTAGCAGGCAGTTAGAATATGAAGCAGAAGTAAATTACTGAGTTGAAGTAGGAGGCCTGTAAGTATAGTTATATAATATTAATTAATATATAGATAAGAAAGGCGCGCGGAAGTAGTAACTAGCTAGAAAAATAAAAACAAGATTATATAATTTATATTTTAAATTTTTATTTAATGGAATATATATATAACTAGGTGTATATGAATAATTATATATTCTTATAATTAAAAAATCTTTTATTATATATATAAGAATAGAAGAGAATATATATAAAATAAGTATACTAATAGATAGCAAGTAATTAAATAAAATAAATATAGTAAAGAATAGTAAATAAAAAGATAAGATTTAATAAATATAATTATTAAATACTAGAATTAAAGATAGTACTCTTATACTCTTATATAATATTTATAATATTTATATTCTTTTTCTAAATTATAAAATATTATAATTAGAGCTATATTCTGAATAATAGATTAAATAATAAGTATAATATAAACTATAACTATAATTGTTTAATATTTATTAATAATATAATAAAGTTTTTTAATAATTAGTATATATAAGACTAGATTCCATAAGCTTATATTTAAAGGAATTAAGATTTAATTTCCTAGAATTATTGAGATTAATAGTATTATTATCTAGAAAATTAGTAAGATGCTATTGCGTATAAAAATATTACTATCATTAATATAAAAAAAATCTATAGTAGAATCTTCAATAAAATAAAAATAAAGTTTAAATTAAATAAAAAATAATATATTATAGATTCTCCATGTTTTAAAAAGTTAAGATAATATGTATAATAACTAATATATTAAAAAATAATATAAAGATTATTATATTATAATAAAACTTTATATCTAAGAGCTTTAATAATAGATAAAAAATAATGTTTATATAATATAATTAAAACTCAATTACCTGGCTGGAATAATGTAGATTGATAATATTTATTAAGATAATATAATATATATATAAAAATAGATTTTATAATTTTCTTAATATTTAAATAAGAAGTAATATAGTCCTAAAATAATAATATTATGAATAAATATTAGAATTAGTATAGTTCCATGCTAAATAAAAAATAAGATTATATTTATAATAAATCTTGAATAACAGCGTGACGCAGTATGGTTTTAATAATTCAAATTATATATCTAGTTTGATTATGAAAATAACTTAGAAAATATTATAATTAATTATAATTATTTATATAGTATATATTTCTATAGCTTATTGAGAAGACAAGTAAGATAATATATTATATAATTAGATAATATTGTAAATTTTTATAGATAATAATATTATTTAAAGTATTAAGATACTTATCTAGACTTTACAATCTATATTTATTATATATAAACTAAAAGGTTTTTTTAAATTGATAAATAAGATATATATATATCTATATATCTTTATACGTATAAGTAGAATCTAGTATAATATATTATTTCTTTATATAGACCTAATATATTATTATTAATTACAATAAAATAATATAATTTTATTATTAGATTATAAGACTTCTAGAAGGTAATATATATAAAAATCTTCTTTATAAATATAATATGAATAATCTTTAAACTTATTAAAAAGTAAGATACTCAAGTTAATATATATAATAATATTTATATAGTATATATAGTTACTAAATATAAATAGATTAAAAAATATAGACATAGATATAAATATTTTAATATTGTATATTTTTATAAAAAAATATTATTATTTAGATTAATATTATATTTAATAGTAATATTATCAGATATAAATAAATAAGATAAAATATAAATAATAATATTTATTCTACTAGAATAGTAAATAATATATAAATAAAATTTTACATACAATATAAAATACAGACTAATTAAATATTTAGTTTATTAATAAAAATAGTATTTAGGGATAGTTGTAGAGTAATATTAATTATAAATTACTAATTTATATAAATAATAATAAATATAGTAATATATTGAATTAGATAATATATTTAATATAGTATCTAGACTAGATAAAATATTTTAAATCTATTAAATATAAAAGTACAACTAAGGAATAATATAAGATATATAAATATATAAATAAATAATATAATAAAAATAATATAATTAACAATATAATATAATATAGCTCTATATCCTTTATAAATATATCTATATTAATATAGAATTATAATAAATAATTTAAATAAGCTACAAAAAGTTTATAGCTAAAGTTAGTCTATAATATATTAAATATTCAATATTTAATATTTATAAAATTATTATATAATATAATAGGGATGCATTTATTTCTGGTATAAATTAAAAAATTATTTTAAAAATATTCTTTAATAATATAAATCTTTATTATTATAATAGACTGATTTTTTCAGTGTAGTAGTTAATGTAGTTATAAAATTATCTAATTGAATTAATATAATATTTAAGATTTTATAAGAATCCATATAAATTCTAAAGATTATATAATATAAGAATTATTTTTAAAAACATATAATTCTAAGATATAAACACGTTGACTAAATAGGTAATAGGTAGATAAATAAAAAATAATAAATACTTTTTTAAATATTATCTTAATATTTATATTATTAAATTAATAAATAATTATTCTATATAGCTAATATATTGATTTAAAGTATATAATATAATAATTGTATTATCTTTATATATATAATAGAATATTTGAAGATCTTATAGAGAAAGATTTATTAATATTAAATGAAAAAAAGATAAAATTAATATATTTTATAATAATAATGTTAAATACTTCCTGATTACAGTAGCTAATTATAGTAAGATTATAATATAAATTAAAATAAATAAGCTATTAGTAGAATATCTAATAAATATTAAATATAAAAATATAAATATAATATTTCAGTAATATAATATTATCAATTATTAGTATAGGATATATATTAGATTTAGTTTTTTGTATTCATAATATTATAATAAATAATAACTTTAATATTAAAAAATAAATATAAATATAGATAGTGATGATAACATAGTGAAAATAAGATCTTAATAAATCTTGATAATAAAATGTAAGATATAAGATAAAATTAATAATTAAGATATATAATATAGAATATAGAAAGTATGCTTTAGACATATAGCAAAACCAAAGAATATTAAAACTTTTAGAAATCTAAAATCAATAAGAATAATAAAATAAAAAAGATAGATTAAACGAATATAGATCTAGAATCAGCCTGTAGATATATTACAATCTTTATAATAAATAATTAGAATATAAAAAAAAGGAAGTTATTAAATTAAAGCAGAAAAAGGCCCGCACGTATAGTTATATAATACCAACTAACATATAGATAAGGAAGGTACGCGGGAGTAATAGCTAGCTAAGAAAGTAGGGAAATAGGATTATATGATCTATACCGTGAATCTCTATCTAACAAAAGATATAGATAGTTAGGCATATAGAAATACCATCACAATTATTATATGATTAGAAGATTGGCTAGTCTTATAATCCATTATTATTATAATTAATATTAATAAATACATTTTTTTTCTGATATAATATAATAGTTTTATTTCTTCTAATTTTTATTTTTTATTATATATTTATATAGTTAGATTTTTAATTTCTCTATCTTATTCTTTCTAGGTTGGTTCTGTAATTTTGATTTTATTTTATCTTATAATTATTAAATCTTTAGATTATCTATAATATTTTATAGAAAGAATCCTAATTAAGAGTATATATATTTTAGTTTTTATTATTTATAATTATAAATTATAAAATATAGTTTTAAATATAAATGTACCTTTAATAAAAACTATATCATAAATAAAAAGATTTTAATCTTATATAGTTAATATTTGAGAAAATATATAAATCTATATATATATGATAAATCTTATTAATATTATTAATATTTTTAATAATAATAGCTAGGAATCTAAGATATAGATCTAATTTTATTTTTATATTTTTAATTTAATAAATATTTATTGATATAAAAATTATTTATATATTAGCTTCTTAGACTAAAAAATTAAACAAAATTATAATAATATAAATTTCTAAAAATATCTTAATATAGAATAATCTTATTAATATATTAAAGGAAATCTTTATATCTATAAAATATATTTTTTATTTGTTATTTATATATAGTCTAGTATATTTCTTATTATAATATTAATATGTTAAAGATAGAACTTCAGAAATACTATAATATTTTATTATGATATTTTATATTTAGTAATATCAGATTTTCTGTTTTAATTATAGCTATAAAAATATAAAAAAATATCAAAAATATAGTAGATAAATATTAATTTTTTAATATTATATATTTAATTTCTAAAAATACTAATGATAAGAAGGTTTATAACATAATTTATTATATAATAAATATATCAATATTATTTCTAATTTTTTATTTATAGTATATAAAGACTTTAGATAGTCTATACCCCTAAAAAAAATAAAATCTTGGAATATTTATATATAATTTCTTGGAATATAATTTATTATTAGTAATAAACATTACATATTTTATATAGATTAGATTAACAATCTTATACTTAGTAAGAATGTTAAGAAAAATAATTTTAATATATAGTTACTATATATATTAATGTATATTCTATTTAATTTTATATTATTTTTATGGCGCTAATACTTTTTTTAGTAATTTTTAATAATCTTTTGTATATTTGATATGTTTTCATCAAAAGCTTACTAACTATATTTAATTAATTAATCTTCTTAATTTCATAAGATAGCAACCAAAGCCTCTATAATATTAATAATTTTTATTCTTCTTAAATTTCTACTTATTATCTATATCTAGATTAGATATTAAAAACATTTAGTTTAGTTAGCTTACTATTCCAATTCTATAATTCTAAAAGAAATAGAAAATATATTATAAATATAATAAATATATTTAGAGACTAATAGTAGCTAAAATCCTAAGTAGATTAATTAATTTTAATATTGAATTTTATAATAAGTTTAAATTCAAGTAATAAAATGGATAGATTATTTAAATTCTTTGATTTAAATATAAAAAGCTTTTGAATAAAATCATAATATTTTTAATTTCTCTTATATTTATTATAACTTTATAATATAATTATTATTAAAGAAAACCTTTTAACAAGAAGCACTATCTATAGTTCTAAAATAAAAATCTAATATATAATAAATGAATAAAATTATAAATAATTTTTTAATAATAATATCAATTATATCATTACAAGTGAACTATAAAATTACGAAGAAATCAAATTATAATTCCAAGGAATTTATAAAAAAGTAGTAGAAATAATATTTAAAGTTTAATTTATTCTTTTAATACAGATATTACTTTATGAATAAAAAGATCACCAATATATAAAATCTAATGTAATAATAATAGATGAAGATAAATTAAAATTTACTTGTAAAGAAAATAGAATTAAAAATAATTTTATTAAATAAGCTATAAATTAATTGAATGTTTGTATAAAATATTAATACTAGTCTATCTATCTTAAGCATAGAAAAAATAATAATAAAGAATATTATTTAATGAAATAATTAATAATAGATAATAGTAAATTAATATTAAAATAAATAATAAAGAGTGATCCAGTAATAAAATCTATAAATAATTTTTAAAAGAATTATATACAATAATATTACTTCTACTAATTTAATAAATAGTATTAAGAATTAATTATTCTTTCATAAACTAAATAAATTTTAATATAAAATATAATATCCTGTTATAGACAGACCTAATAATAATTTTCATAAAATAATCTTTTTATTTAGATTTTTCTAAAGTATCTTACTAATGATTAATACACTGAAAAATCATGAAATATTATTAGAAAGGTCCTAATAATAAAATATAAAAATAAGATATAAAAAACGATTATTCTTTGAGAATAATATACTAAGTCTTATAAGTAAATAGTTATTTAAAGACTTTCATTTATTAATGATAATTCTCTAGAGCCTTATTTTAAAAATATAACATCAGAGTTTTAAGATTTTTAGAGAGTGTAATTAAATATATAACTTCTATAATATATATATATATATATATATTATAAATTAAAAAATAAAATATATATAATATAAATTTTTTAAGTAGTTTAATTCGCTACTTCTATAATAATATAATTTTCTTAATTATTTTGAATTTAATATTACATAATTACAAAATCTAAGATTTCAGCTTTATATATTATAAGATTTAGACTAGAATTCTCCTCAAAGTAAATCTCAGATAATTAAAGATACTATTTTATAATCTAATATTAAATTGAAATCTTTAATTTGCAAATTAGAATTAATTTATAAATGATTTATATAAATTTTTTACTAGACCTTTATAGAATTAGATTCCCCTATCTACTAAATAATGATAAAATTTAAAAATTAAATATATATTAATTTATAAATATAATTATAATTAATTCTAACTTCATATATCAAAAAAAGCTCTAAGTTTTAATGACTAAATAAAAATTTAATAATATATTAAGAGGCTTCTAAATATCATCATTATTATTTAAATAAAAATTTATTTTAAAGGTTTTTTAATATCAAATTATATAATTTGATTCTTTATTAGATAATTTTTAAAATTGAAATATAATACGATGGTACTATCACTAATTATTTGATTATAATAAAATATTATTTATCTTCTTTCTAAAAATATTATTATATTAGTCTCTAAATATATATATTTTATTAGATAGAAATGAATCAGGATAAAAGCTAATTAGAAAATAATAATAAGATATTAGAATATAATTTCTTTTATTAATTAATCTATATAATAATAATATAAGAAATAATATTATATAAAATTATATTATTTATTTATTAAGTTTTTATAGAGACTCTAACACATTAAATAACATAATTAAGAAACGTAATCTAAGATTAATTAGAAGAATATTTTAAGAGTTTTATATAGAGTTTCACTTTTTGAAAGCGCTCAAAAACTTGGTAGAAATAAAAAATATAAAAATAAAACTTTATTAGAAACTTAGAATAGTATTAAGATAGATAATATGAAATATATTGAATAAACTATATAATATAACCTATATATAAATTTAAGATATTATAAGAATATTTATTAGTGTAAAAAATATAATTATATGATTAAAATAATTATATGATTAAAGTAATCATATGATTAAAATAATTATATTATATATAAAATATTATCTTCTATTTATCTCTATATTTAATAATAATTCTTAAAAACAGATATCACATCTACGAGTCACTCTGAGGTTTGAAAATTAAAGAATAAAGAATAATAATTTTTGTAAAAATTTCTTAAATTTATAATAACCTATATTAAGATATAAATTATTAGTTTTTTTAAAAAGATAAAGATATTAAGATTCTTACAGGGCTCTTAAAGGAATCAATATCATTTAAAATATAAATTCTTATTAATATATATTTATAATATTTTAAATGTTATTCTAAATAAAGAATAAATAATGTCATAAAATAATAGTTCATTAATATTTGAATGTAATCTAATCATTAGAAATATTATAAATAGATAATTATTATAATAAACTTATAAAGAATGTATTTTAAAATAATTTTAATTCTTTTAAAAATAAATCTTAAAAAAACATAAATTATTTAATTTAAAAACTAGAAATATTCTAATGATTTTATTATAATATATATATATATATATAATATTTAATTTTAAATAATCTTTGTAAATTAATACACAAGTATTAAAAATATAAAAAAAAATTAAAATACTATTATTAAGTTTAGAATAATAAATTATTATACTAATCTCATAATATAATTATAAAGAATAATATTTAATTAGTTTTTAATTATAGATTTGAGTTAATTACGACACAAATCTTTTTAAAAATTTAATTAACTTCATATATATCTATTATAAATAAGAATACTCACTATACTCTATAAATAGATATTAAAAATTTATTAATTATAAAAATAATAAATATTTTTATAGGAGCATGTTAAATTTTATATAATTTTAGAAATAAATAATTATTTATATTAATCTTAGTATAACTATGAAGCTTAATGTAAATTTTTTATATTATTTCAAATATAAATAAAATATAAAACTAAGAAATAATATTATAAAAGTTATAAGATTATTAATAATAGTTACAGACCTTCCTGCTTTCTATAAGGCACTGCCCTTCAGTGTTAGACTACTAATTCTTTAAGAATTAATTTATCTTATTAAATAGGCTATCTTTGTCACTATTAGATAAGTATTAAGTATTTAGTAGCTAATTTCTTTCCTAATTAACAGGTCTTGTATCCTGACAAGTAAATTCTATTATAATATAATATTATTTATTAATTATAAATATGTAACGGCAGCTCTGTTTAGAATTATATAACTATATTTATTTTATTTATTTTGCTATTTTTTTCTCCAAGTGAATAATTATAATATTTCTTATTTTCCTTTTTTTCTTCTTATGCTTAAAGTTCTAGAATAGTTTATACTAATATAAAACTTTTTTCATACTTAAACAGTTATTTTATAATTTTAAATATTATTTTGTATTTTTCTTTACTATTATATATAGCCAGCTCTTACTAAGTTATTAATAATTCTTATTCTGCGTTCTTGGTAATACTTAATAGCTAAAGAATAATTAATTAACTAAATGAAATAGCTAGAGAAAGTACCTAGACTCCTAGCTTTAAGAATAATTGATAACTTTCCATAATACTGCCTAATAAACTCGACTGAAAAAAGAGATTTGATTAGACTAAACTTAATATCTAATATAAGAGAGACCTGAAGTAGACCTTTAAAGTCTTTTTAAAGATTTTTAATAATTTAAAGACTAAAAGAAATAATCTCTTTAATAAATAAAACTAATAAAGCTAAGAAATAACTACTCTTATTTAGAAATAAGATAATATTATTAAAGAGTAAGATATTTTTATAATATAAATTATTTATTAAGCTTTAATTACTTCTTAAAATATAACTATCTCTAAGTTAAAGAGAGTAATAAAGATCCTTAATCTATTCTTATTCAATAATAGAAAAAATATTTTTCTAAAAAACTGGATACTAATTATATATTAAAAGCTAAAAATTAATATTAATTGATTTATTATTCTAGTAGTATGTAAAGCTTATATTATTAGTTACTATAAAAATAATATAAGAAGGTACTTAATACTTAGATTCTATTTTTATTAAATATAACTAATCTTTATAATAATATTAATAATATATTAGAATATTTAGAAACTATATTTACTAATTTTTATAAAATCTATAATACCTGTTGCCAGTACTAAGACCTATATATAAAGATTAAAAGTAAATTTTATACTTTTATCTTTATTTTTTATTATCTTACGGTAGGAGCTGGAATTAGTAAAAACTTTAAAAAGAAATTTATATAATAAATTATTTTTCAAGTTGAAGAAATTTATTATATATAATTTTAATATCAAGTATTACTCTTTCGATGACTATATAGAAAAATATATAAATTTTATAAATTTAATTAATAACTTAATAAAAAGTTATACTAGAAGTAATATTATTATAGCTAGTAATTATAATAAATCTTTTAAATGTTTTTAAATATTTTAAACTCTGAGAATACTACTTTCAAAACTTTAACTCAAATTTTAAATATAGAACTAAAGACTAAAGAAATATTAATAAGTGAAAAAAATATTTTATTATAAAAAATCCAGCTACTGAAGTAAAGAATATTAAAATTATATAAATAAAGACTAAAAATTTTTACAAAAAAATTTTAATAAATAAAAAATAATAACTAACAAAAGTCTTTATCCTAGGTAAATTAGAAGCTTAAATAAGTATAATAAATTTATAAACTTTATTAAAAAATAATAGTAATATTAAGTTTTATAATTACTATTCTATTTTTTAAGGATAATAATATTATTTTTATTTATATGCTTACTTATTCTAGAACTAATATTTAGTTAGTAATAAATATTTAGTTTATTATTAAATTAGTCTAATATTTTAAAATCTTAATATTATTTTTAAAGAAGATAATCCCAATTATAAGCTTTAATAGAAAATAAATTACTAATTTAATATATATAATATAATTGAATCTTATATTAATAATTACTAATTTTTAAATATTTTTTTTCTTATACTAGATCTAAAAAGGCATGATACTATCCTTGTAAAAATATAATTTATTGAATATAATATAATATCTTATTAAATTACTAAAATTACTAATCAATTTAATTAAACTAATTAATATTAAAAAATAAAATAAAAATTGGATTTCTTACAAGTATTTTTTAAAATATTTTAAAATAATCTTTAATAAACTATAAATACTAATAAAATATAGTCCAGAGAAATTATAAGATATAATTAAAAAATAAATAATTAATGTTTTTATAATTATTATTAATTCTTTTTATATTAACTAAAGTAGCCCATATAAAGCCCTAATAAAAATAGAATATAATCTAGATAAAAAAAATTATTAGTAATATTTTTTTATAAAATCTTAAAATCAATAACAAAACTTAATCCAATCAGACTCTTTTATAAAGAGATAATTCTTATTAAAGTAGCTAGTTTCTAATAATATTTAAAATACTTAGAGATAAATTATTAAAAATTAAATGTTTTAATTAAGGACTTATATTTTTTATTGATAAAATAATAAATTACCTGTATAATACTAGGATTTTTATAAAGTTTAATATATAATAGAACTTTTACTAAATTTAAATAGATCTTACTTCAAAAAATCTTATAATCTTTAAAATATAATATAGCCTATTTAAATATTAATTTCTTTTATTAAATTTATTAATAGATTTACTATCTTCTAATAACTTATTAATAAAACTTTAGTAGAATATTTAGATAAGTTTATTATAGCCTATATTAATAATATATTAATTTATAGTAATAATACAGCTAAATATAAACTATATATATATTTATTACTTAGAAAATTATAAATTATAGATTTATAAATAATTATTTATAAATATAAGTTCCATATTATTAAAACTAAATTCTTTAAATTTATTATTACTATTGATAATATTTAAATAAACTTAATAAAAATTATAATTATTACTGAGTAGAAGATCTTAATAATTATAAAAAAAATTTAAATATTTTTAGACTTTTATAACTTCTACTAAAGATTTATTAGAATTTATAGTAAAATAATATAATCCCTAATATAACTAATTTAAAAGAATATTGCTTTTAACTAGGATTATATCTATATTAAAATTTTTAGGATATTTATAAAATTATTAATCTTAATCTTTATTCTTATTTACTAAAATCTTATATTTTCTATTTATATTAAAACAGATACCATGAATAAAATTATAAAGATATTTTTATAGTTAATAAACAGAACCTAATATCCAGTAAACTATTATTTTAAAAATATATTTTTTATAAAATATAATTATAATACTTATAATAAAAAACTACTATTAATTATTTATATCTTAAAAAAATAGTAATTAAAATTAAAAAATCTCTAGTATATAAACTATTTTAGTATTCTAATTAATTACTAAATCTTAGAGTATTATATAACCACTAAAAAATTAAATACTTATTAGATATAGTAAACAAAACTTTTTTTAATATTATTTTTTAATCTAATTCTACCCCAAGAAATATACTACTTAAATAGATATATTAACCTATAAGAATAGTAGTAAATGAATTCTAATATAATATTTTAAATAAATTTTATTATTCTTGGAATATTTAAAAAATAAAATATATTTTTCTAATAATTTTTAAATTATTAATAGTTCTTATCTTCGTAAAAGAATACTTATTAATTATAAATTATTTTTTAATAATTAATTAAGATTATATCTTTCTAGAGTCTTACCAGGAATAAGCCCGTTATAATAAAAAAATATACTTAAAAAAATAGACTTATACTTTTTAGTAATCTATTAATAGTCTTAAATAATAGAGAATTATACATCTAACTACTAAATAAAACTTTTTATTAATTATTATTCACTTATCTAGGCTATATAAAATTATTAGACTTTATAAAATACTAATATTATTAGAATATCTGGAATTAAGATATACATTATTATTTAAATAACTATTTAATCTATAAATAAAAAATATAAGATAAGATTATCTCTAAAATTTTTATAATCTCTATTATTCCTAGACTATTAAGAATAGTATCTATTAATAGACTTTCAAACATTTCTTAAGAACTATCATAGTTTTAATACTATATTTATTATAGTAGACTAGCTAAATAAATAAATCACTTTAATATTATATATAAAGATTATGTCTATATAAAATATAGTCTAGCTCTTTTTAAAATATATATATTCTTTGTTAAAATCCCTAAACATAATTATATTAAATTAAGAAAACTAATTTATATTAGAATTCTGGGATAAACTATATTATATACTATAAATATATTTTAAGTTTTTAATAATATATTATCTCTAAATTGATAAATAAATTAAAATTATTAACTAATATACAGTATAAAGACTTAAACTTTAATAAATTATTATTAAAATAATTAATTAAAATTTTTATTATTAATTAATTTTACTTTTATAGCCCTGTTCTAAAAATCTATAAAACTATTATTTTTTATAATTAAATAAAGATATGAATCTTATATTTTTTTTAACTACATATCTTCCTAGACTATTATTATAAATATTATTAATTAATAATAAGCCCGAGCCTTGGCCCGCTATATAGAGCAGATATAAAAATTAACAAAGAAAAATATTTAGATTATTTAATAAATTTAGATCTATACAGCTAACGACGGTATCAACCTATAAATTTTAATATTAGAAATAAGATTTATATAAATACTAAAAACTAGTACTAGGATCAACCATTCTAGAAATTATTAAAATGCTAATATAGTCTAATAACTATTACTAAAAAAATTAGTTATATATTTTAATTTTAATTATTTAATGATATAAAGATTTACTCTATTTTCCATCTTCAAAAAGATCTTAAATTAGACTTTCTTAATTAAAGTTAATAATTATACTAAATAGAAGATAGAATAAATCTTAGAGAATTATTTATAAACAGGAATTTTATAGTACCGTGTTAAATAGATAAATTCTAATAAAAATAACTATACGTGGTACTTGATTAGTAATTTTAAGAATATATCTTTTTATTTATGTAATTTTTATATCTACTACCTGAACTATCCTAGATTATTAAAATAATTTTCTATATGGATTACTGTAGTGGAGAATAATGGATTTACTATTGATTATAAAGATAATAATATTTTTCTAATTAAGAATAATTAAATTTAAATAAGGAAATAATATAATAGCAATTCTATTTAGAATTATATGACAATATTTTATTATCGTTATCTTCAAGCAAGCGCCTATAATATTTCTTATTTTCTTTTTTTCTCCTTATGTTTAGAGTTCTAGAGTAGTTTGCACTAATACGAGGCTTTTTTTCATGTTTGAACTGCCGTCTTAAATATATATCTAACTTTATGAAATTATTCTTATAATTAAAGTAGAAAACTTATTTCTTTATAACTAGATATATAATATATATTATAATTTATCTAGGTTTTAGATCCTCATGATGTGTATCTCTAGTAATTATAATTTAAAATATCATAATTATTTTTAATCTAATTATAAGGTTTATTTATTATAATTTTAATAATTAATTTTTAATTTTTTTTTAATTTTATAAATACAACTGCATGTCCTATATAATATATAAATATTTATAAAAACATTAGAGAATTAATTTTTTTTAATTTTTATAATTACTATTTTATTACTGTCTTTTTTATATTATAAATAAGAACTCTTTTCTAATCATAAATTCTTTATAAATCTATAGGTAGTATAGACTTGTAATTAATTTTTAAATTTTTATTTAACTAATGATTTTATATCTTAATTTTTTTATTATATAATTATTAATATCTTCTAATAGTAATTTTAGAATCTCTTCTATAATAGAAGATATTTTTATAGATTTCTTTTCTTATAATATTTACGGAGTAAAAACGTATAAAAAATATTATATCCTTATATTTTTATAAATTATTTTAATTCATATATTTCCATTTTAATTTATTGAAATATAAAATAAGATTCTCTATTTAATAGATCTAATTTTCTGTTAATCTATTTTTATAATGGACTTTTTTTTAATAATTAGATTCTCGTTTACTATAAAACTCTTACACTATCTTATATTATTATATTTCTCTTTTTTAAATTTAATATTTAGATTTATTTTTATATATTTATATGTTTTCTAGATTCTTTTAATTCTTATTAAAGTTTTTATTTTTTATAGCTTTTGTAATAATAACTTATTTTAATTATTTATATATATTCTACTAAGATAATATAGAATTAAATTTTTTTAATTAATATTTATAAAATATTATTATATATAAATTTTATAAGTAGTAAAAAGTCTATCTAATTATCTAATTTAAAATATATATAATTTTATATAGATTATTTTGATATATTATGTAATTATTTAACTTGATTATAAACTTATAGATAGTATATATTATGAAATCTTTATTTAATTATACGACTATATATATAATCTAATTAAAGTTTTCTAATAAAAGTAATCTTTTATAATAATCTTTACAGGCATCCCATAAAATTAGAAAGTCTTTTTTAACAAGAATTTTATAAGACATTTTCTTTATCTGATTTTTTTATATAGAAATAAAATATATTATTATATTATAATAGCTGATAATTTCTAAGATATTATAGATAATATTTTATGAATACTTTATAGATAGATTAATATTTTTAATATTATTCTCTTAATAATCTTATGAAAATTAGTATTAGATATAGAGGATTCTATTATTTCTTATAAATCATTTCTTTAATGCATTCTATAAGCCTCATGATATTTTGGTATAACTTTATTTAATTTTATTTAATTTTATTATTAGAAGTTTTATAATACTAAGCCTAGTATTGTTTTATCCATAAAATATTTTATAATAAAATTATTATGTAATTTTATAAGTATTTAAAACTTTAATCTATCATTATTTAAAATATGTAATTGTCTACATTTCTCGAGTAAAGTTTTATAATTTTTTTATTATAAGATTTTATTAGCTTTTTTCTTTTTACGAGCCTGAGACTCATAAGATCTATTAACTCTTTCTTAATTTTGTAAAATTTATCTATTTCAAATCAATAATTCTCGTATTAGAATAAGTAGTTCTATATATATAATGTTTTTTATCTATTATTTTTCCCCGAGATATTTCTAGCTTAAAATATTTTTATAAATTAAAGTTTATGTAATTATTATAGTTCTTTTTATATTAAATCTTTAATAAATTTAAAATTTATTAATGTATTATTCATTTTTTAACCCTTTATAATCCTCTACGGATATCTTCCTTTTATAATCTAATTTTATAACAAAGTATTTATAGAGTTTTAAGCTCTTAATTAATTTATAATATAAAACAATAATGTTATACCATATTCTTGTTGTATCTATTTTCATAATAATTTTTATTAATTGTGAAGTATATTAAAGCTTTAAAATTAATAATAATTTCTGTTATTAGATTAATTTTTTAACTAGTGATACTATTCTTTAAATATTTTTATAATTATAAGCAATTCTTAATTAAAGATCTTATAAATTTCTCATAGGTAATACGTGACTAGAGTTTATTAATTATTTATATTTTTTTATAATAAAATTCGCTATAAATATTATTTTTTGTTTTTTAAAACTTTTATAAATCTTTATTATAAAAATATTTTATTTCTATTTTTTTTATAAGACTTTTTAACAATATTAGTAAGTAGGCTTGTTATTTATAAATAATTTTTTATAAGATAACATTATTAATTTATAAAATATATATATTATAAAATCGTTTTATATTCTATAGCTTTGATTATAAATTATTGTTACCTAATTTAATTCTATCTGAATATCTTTAAATAATAGAGTATCTACAAACATCAATTTTATTTTTATAGAATAATATTTTTTTAATTCTATATATAATTCTACTTTCTCTAGGATACGGAGAAGCTTATAAATTTATTATATATATATTATAAAATTATATAAACATATTATTATACTATTCTTTAGATATATAACTATAAAATAGTTCAAATATTTTAGAGAGAATGGGCTTATAAAACTTTATAGAATCCCACAGAAATATAGTTCTTTTAATAATTAATATTTATATCACGTTTCTATATTTTTAATTATTATTTAATTAAAGATTTTATTATAATATTTCATGCCCGCAGAACTGTGAAGTATTATGTTACTTATAATATAGTAATTAAATTTATATATCTTTTCTATATGTATTGTTTTCAATCTAATCTAAAGAAATATAATATTATTATTAGTGTTCTTTTTACTATCCAGTATATTTTTAATAATAAAGTTTTAATTCTTTATCAATACTACTATAAAGAAAATAAGAAATATAATTTTATAAGTATTCTGTGTGTTAATATATCATTTTTTTATTAATATAATTAGATATTAATGGAAATACTAGAAAATATCTTAAATATAATAAAGATTTTTTAGTAAATCAACAAACTACTAAAGATTAAAAATTTAGATAATAAATTATATATATATTTATATACTAGTAGTTTCAATCTTTTTAAAGTTTTTAAAAATATAGAGGCTGTCCATGCTATAAATCTTCATCTTAAGAACTTAAAGAAGAATGTAAATTAATAAGTAACTATTTTTTAAAATAATTTATTAATTAAATATTAAATAAATATTTATAAATACTAGTAATATCTAATTATTTAGTATAGTATTATAGCGTGCTAATTTCTTTATCTCAATATCAACGTGATGTATTTAAAATTCTATTAATATAATAAATAAATATTCTTATATTTATTACTAGAAGATATAGGCTTCACTGTATAGATTATAGTAATAATTATCTTATTTTAAAAGATTATAGATATAATTTATAAATATTTTTTTAATATTTTAGCGACTTCTAATAGCGATTTAGAGAATAATTTAGAGAATAAGAAGAAGATAACAATGGATCTTAAAGCTTGGACTATTTATAATAGTTTTTTTATATATATCTTTATTATTTAATAGATATATCAATACCTAATATTTATTAATGTTTTAGTATTGGTTCGGGGATATTACTAGCTAGATATATATAGATATCTTATATAGGATAATATAATATATTTTTTAACATATTTAGTCTATAATTAGAAAGATTAAAGAAATATTATATAATTTAGTGCGTCTGTAAGATATATATCTAGTATAAAGATTATTTAGTAATAGTCTTCTATGATTTTATTAATTTTAATAATTTTTAGTATTTCTTTTAATAATCTCTGATATATTCTTATATATTAGCTATATTTTTACTAGGGATCTATTAGTTGTATTTACTAGACTATTTTTTTTCTTTAATTAAATAATAGTCTTAGTTATTATATCACTAATAGTTCTTGATTTTCTTAATTTCCTATTCTTTCTTATTATCTAGCTTTAATATTAATAATATCTTTTTATAATCTGTACTGATATTCCACGGCTCTAATAATAAAATATAAAGTATATTATAGATTTATCTATATTTCTTAAATAAATATAAGTAATATACTTATAATCTAATCTATTTTAAAATTTAAAAAAATTTTATAAATTTTAGAACTAGCTTTTTTAATCTCTTGAACCATAAGTTCTAAATTAATAATTTAATTAAAATTTTTTTAAAGTAGAATAACTTTCTATGCTTATTATAGTATTCTTTTTATTTTTCTATAGTTATTCACTATATTTTTTAAGGTTATTTTCTTATTTATCTGAGTTTTTTAATTCTATCTTATATAATTAGAATTTCTTACTATTAAGAATTATCCTTAATTTTGATGTAAAAGTCTGGCGAATAACTATATAGAATTTTATTAAATAATTATGTAGTAATTATATTATTTATATTATTATAAATAAATTAGATAGTTAGCAACATTATAGTCTAATTTATAAAAAATTTAATAAAATAGTATCTTAAGTAATACTTTAAAATTTAGTTTATTTTTTCTATTTAACTATCTATTTATAGATGAAATGCGGTGGAAAATTTTAAAATTATATAATTATTATAAAATAAATCTAACTAAAACTTACTAGTAAATATTAAATTTTAATTAAATATAATTTTATTAAAGAGTCCGAAGACTAGTTTAACTTGTTAATAGAATAGTTTAGCTAAATTTAGAATTATTATAATTAATAAAATAGTAAAAAAAAATAGTATTTTCAAAAATTAATTAATAATAACAAGGATAGAGTCAATAGTTTATTTATATTAAATAATTAAAGATAATTTTATAATAAAATCTATTGTTAATTCTGTAAAGAAATAAAAAAAAATTAATAAAAATTTAAAACTATTATATAATTAATATTTTAGAGCTATATTACTTTAATATATTAAATAAATTTAAATATATTTAATTATATTCTTATACAGTCTACTCTAGTAGAACTTTCTATGTAATAAAGTTTTTATTTAAATTTTTTAAAGTATTTTATTAATAAATTATTATAATAAAGACAGATAAGCATTTAATATAGTATTTTAGAAAATAGAATATAAAAATAATCTTTAAAATATATATAACTAGTGGCTTTAATAATCTAGTATTTTTAATTTAATTATTTTTATTAAATAATAATCTTTTACTGTTAAGTCTCTGGATCTTTGGTTTATAAATATAAAATTATTTTTTAAAATTTAAAATTATATATATCTGAATACAGAATTTCTATAATATATATATATATTACTATAAATTAAAAAATAAATTTTTTTTAAAATAAATTCTTTTAAACAGCCTAGTCAGCTATCTTTATACTAGCTTAACTATTAAGATCTTTTAAACTTAATACTATATAGATATTAAATTTAGGGTAACTCTATGTATTTTAAGATTTAAACTAAAATTTTATATTTATTAAATCTTTAATTATCAGGGTTAATATACCTGTAAAATTTTTTTAAATCAAGACTAAAAGTTTTTTTTAAGGAGTAAGCTCTATCTAAAATCTAGTAAATATTCTAGAAAATCTATTTATTAAATTTAATTTTTCTATTCTATATTTAATAATAAAATTTAAAGAAATTGGATTTATAAGCTATCAGATTTATTTTTTATTAATTTTAATTTAGTATATAAAAGATTACAAATTTAAATAATTAAATAAAATCTTAATTATCTAGAAAATCTTCTCGAGATATTATTACTATTATTTAAAAGAATAAATAATAGTAAATAATTCTTAATTTAGAGTATTATAATTTAGCTTAACACTAGAGAACTTATAAAACTAAAACATTATTAAATAGAATATACTTTTATTATTAGATTAAGATAGAATCCTACTCATACCTTCTTTAAATATATTAATTTCTAAATATTGGGGTTTTATAGAATTAAAATATATTAATAAAGGTACTTGCTGAAAAGTAATAATTAAATAATAAAAAACTATTTATTTATATAGATTTAGTTAGATTTTTCTAAGTTTTTATTTATTAACTGCTCCATGGAGTAAAAAGATAAGAAATAATATAATATATAAATAATTTTAAATAAATTATTAATAAAAGTTATAAAATCTTCTTGGATATCATAATAACTTTTAAATAATAATTATAAAATAATATTATTTATTCAATAAGGATCTATAAATATACTATTAATATTAATAATATATTTTAGAAATTTAACTTAAGATTAATAGAATAAGCACTTTAATAATTTTATATAAAGCTTAGTTTTTTAGAGTCTTTCTAGTATTTAATAAATATATTTTATATAGAATTTCCTATCTAGTAAAAAAATAAAAAAATTATTTAAATATATTATATAAAAATTATTGAGAAGTCCACGGAGTGTAATATATATATAATTTTAAAAAATTATTAAAGTATTAGTTAATCTAAATAGTATAACTATATATTTAAAATAATTATATTAAGTATAAAATATTGTTTTCTATTCATCTTTTTCTTTAATATAAATTCAATAGTAGATATTCTTTATATTAATTTTTAAAAAGTATTTACTGCCTGAAACTCTATCAAAAATCTCTAAAATAAGAAATAAAGAATAATAATTTTTAATAAAAACTTTAATTAAATCCCTGTAATCTATATAAAGATATAAAATTTTTTTTATTTTAATATAAAGAGAATGGGAGCTCCTATAGGACTTTTAAAAAACTATATTTAATCTAAATTTAAGTTTTCTTTAATATATTTTTATAGGATTTTAGATTCAGCTTCTGAAAGAGAATATATAGGATTATATAAAAATATTTCATTAAACTTAAGATTAATAGCGTGATTTGTAAGACTATAAGAAGATAATTATTAAAAAAATTTATAAAAAAAATATTACAGAACTGATAGAATTTAATTAATAATAATTCTAGATTTAATAATAAATTATAAGGTTCTTCCTTAGATAGCTAGATATCTTTAAAAAATTTAATAATAGTGTATATTTTTACTAAGTTTTAAATTATTTTAATAAATTTAGTAGTAGGAAAAAAAGAAATTAATATATTAAATTACTATAAGTAATTCTATGTTAATAGGATGATATATAAATCTTAAAATATAGTTATTAATAGTAAAATAAGACTGTTATCTAGCTAAGAATCTTTATCAATTTTTATATAATATTATTTAAAAGTTTGAGTATTTTCTCGCGAATTAATAACAGTAATAGATATTTTCTATATACTATAAGTAAAGGTATTAAATTAATTAATTATTTTAATTCTAAATATAATAATTAAAATATATTAAAGTTTATAAATCTTAGCAAACTAATAGCTAATAATATTTATCTTAGTATAACTATCTAGATCTATAAAGATTTTAAGATTATTTCAGATATGAATAAGAATATAAAAATAATAAATAATTTCTATTATAAATAATAAAATTAAAATTATAAGATTTATTTTAATTTCCTTACTTTTTTCTTAGACTTTAATAAAAGCTGGTAGATCTTAGCAGACTAGATCTTTTTACTTTTAGTAAGATAATAGTTTATAAAATATTAAATATTATTATATATAAAGTACTATAATTATTTATTATTCTTTCTAATAGAATTTCTTTTATAATTTATAGTATTGTCCATAACAGATTTATTATTATAATAAATCAGAATCTGTTTATATAGTCTATAATTATTAGATTAATTATTATTTTATTTATATTTTTCTTTATTATTTTATAACTTGTAGTAATAGATAGTAATAAATATTATTTTATTTTATTCTTTAAATAAGTACAGAATATATACTTAAATATAATAATTTAGATCTAGTAGTAGCTTAATAAAGTATATTAAAATTTTTTTTCTTAGTTTAATAGGGAAAATATTATTTTAAGATATTAAAATAAATATAAAACTTTTTTAGATCTTAACTATATTGCTGGTAAGTTTATTTAAGTTAAATTATAATATTTAATTAAAAAGTAATAATATTTTAAATTAAAATAAGAATTTAGTCTTTAAATTAGAGTTATAATTTTTTAAGTAGTTATCTTTCTTCTAGACTCTTATTGTTAATAAAATAATATTATTTTTATTTATATACTAGATCCATGTAGCTAATAACAGTAAAAATTTTATATTCTTTAGTAAAATATTATTTAAAAATCTTTTAAAATATATATTTTAGATTAGTGATTTATTCCTGATATTTCTAGAGATTAAAATTTAATATAAAATAAGAGATATTTTTAAATTTAATTTCTTTTTTTTCCTTATCAGATTCAGAGGAGGATTAATAATTTTTAAATAAGATTTTACTAGGGAAATAATCTTCTTAAAAATAGGTTATTCTTTATTATAAATTATTAGTTTACTCTAACTAATGAATATAATTTTCTAACTATTAGATCTTTTTAATAATAGAAATAGTATTTAATAATAGTTTTAAATTAGTTTAGTTATTAACTAATTTTATTTTCTTATAATCTTCAAGAAGTGGTATCTTTCTTAAGTAATTAAAAAAAAGAATCAGAATATAATAGGATTTATTTATTAGAATAAAAGATTTATTAATTAAATAAGAAACTAGTTACTAAATATATAAGATTCCGCTAGTAATAATAAAAATAGCTTATATTTATAAGATAGATTAATTCTTACAGGATCAGTAGTCTAATATTAAAAAATATTATTTTATAGAAGATAGTTAGATTCTGAACTATTATTAATAATTTTATAACTTCTATGATTATTCTAGCACGTTATTTTAAGAATCTAGATTATACTGGCTAGACTACTACAGGACTAGAATATTGGTTAGGCTAATGCTAATAAGATAAGACCTCCATCCAGACTATTCTATCACAGTATATAAAATTATATAAAAATATTTCATTAGGCTTAAGATTAATGGCGTAATCTATAAGACTATAAGAAAATAATTATTAAGAGAAATCTATAGAGAAAATATCACGGAACTAATAAAATTTAATTAATAATAATTTTAAATTTAATAATAGATTATAAGATTTTTTTTAGGTAGCTAGATATCTTTAGAAAATTTAATAATAGTATATATTTTTACTAAATTTTAAATTACTTGAATAAATTTAATAATAAAAAAAATTAATAATATACCAAATTATTACAAGTAATTCTATGCGGATAAAATAATATATAGATTTTAAAATATAGTTATTAATAATAAAATAAGACTACTATTTAATGAAAAAATTTTATTAATATTTATATAATATTATTTTTAAGTTCGAGTGCTTCCTCGTGAATTAATAATAATAATAAATATTTTTTATATATTATAAATAGAGATATTAAGTTAATTAATTATTTTAATTCTAAATACAGTGATTAGGGCATATTAAAGTTTATAAATCTTAATAAATTAATAATTATTAATATCTACTTCAATATAATTATTTAGATTTATAAAGATTTTAAGGTTGTTTCAGATATAAATAAAAATATAAAAATAATAAATAATTTTTATTATATATAATAAAATTAAAATTATAGAATTTATTTTAACTCCTCTGCTTTTTTCTCGGATTTTAATAAAAATTAATAAATCTTAATAAACCAGATTTCTTTATTTTTAATAAAATAATAGTTTATAAGATATTAGATACTATTATATATATAATATTATAATTATTTACTATTCTTTCTAATAGGGTTTTCTTTATAATTCAGAGTATTATCTATAATAAGTTTATTATTATAATAAATCAGAATCTATTTATATAGTCTATAATTATTAAATTAATTATTATTTTATTTATATTTCCCTCTATTATTCTATAACTTATAATAGTAAATAATAATAAATACTATTTCTTCTTATTCTTCAGGTATGTGCGGAACGTATTTTTAAATATAATAATTTAAATTTAATAATAGCTTAGTAAAATATAATAGAACTTTTTTCTTTTTAATTTAATAGGGAAAATATTATTCTAAGATATTAAAATAAATATAAAATTTTTTTAGATCTTAGCTATACTACTAGTAAGCTTATTTAAGTTAAACTATAATATCTAATTAAAGAGTAATAATATTTTAAATTAAAATAAATATTTAGTCTTTAAATTGGGACTATAATTTCTTAAATAATTATTTTTTTTAAAGTGTTATTGTTAGTAAAATAATACTATTTTTATTTATATATTAAGTCCATGTAGCTAATAATAATAAAAATTTTATATTTTTTAATAGAATACTTTTTATAAATTTTCTAGAATATATATTCTAGATTAATAATCTATTTCTAATGTTTCTAGAAATCAAAGTTTAGTATAAAATAAAAAATATTTTTAAATTTAATTTTTCCTTTCTTCTTATCAGATCCAGGAGAGAATTAATAATATTTAAATAAGATTTTACTAGGAGAATAATCTCTCTAAAACTAAATTATTCTTTATTATAAATTATTAGCTTATTTTAACTGATAAACATAATCTTCTAACTATTATATTTTTTTAATAGTAGGAATAATATTTAATAATAATTCTGAGTCAGTTTAACTATTAATTATTTCTATTTTTTTATAATTTTTAAGAAATTGCATCTTCCTTAAATAATTAAAAAAAAATCAGAATATAATAAAATCTATTTATTAAAATAAAAGACTTATTAACTAGGTAAGAAACTAGGTAAGAAACTAGCTACTAAATATATAAGATTTTACTAATAATAATAAAGATAGCCTATATCCACAAGATAAACTAATCTTTGAAAAATTAGTAGTCTAATACTAAAAAATATTATCTTATAAAAGATAAGGAAATCCTGAACTACCACTAATAATCTTATAACTTCTATAACTATCCCAGCACGTCATTCTAAGGACCTGGACCATACTGGCTGGACTACTACAAGATCAGAACATCGGTCAGGCTACTACTGATAAGATAAGGCCTCGATCCAGACCGTTCTATCACATTCATTTTTAATTAAATCATCAGGCTCAGTTCTACAGCATCTAGAATAAGATATAATTTTAAGATTAAAATAAGAAAAAAAAATCTAATTCTTAAATTTAATAATGGTTTAAAAGTTTAATTAATATAATATATTTTAGCTTATAATTGTTAGTAATAACTTAGATTAAAGAATAAATTGATTTATCTTTTAACATAATGAATATTTATAAGTAAGTTTTTATTATATGTTTTATGATTATATATAATCAGGAAGTGTTTTTTAGAGAAAGAAATAGAATATGATAATTTATTTTTTGTTGGAACCACAAGGCAGGGTAAGACACCTCAGGCTAGTAGTTCGACTATCTAATTACTATATTAGGTACTCTATATCCTATACTATAAAATAGAAATTAGTCTTACTGAATTATAAATACAAGCTACAAAATCTACTTATTATAATTAACTAGCTAGTTAGTAATTTAGTATAAGTTAACTATTTAATAACTTTTCTTTTAAATATAGAAATTAATATACTAATAATAGATTATAAGTCTGGAATAATTTAATATAATCTTTAAATTCTTTAGATCTCTAGTAATTCAGCCCTTTAAATTATATAATAATATTTATTTTGTGATTTCTTATGAAAATAATAGGTAAGACCTATAAAAAACAAATAAAATATATTAGAATATATTTTCTTACAAAATCTAATAAATATAATATAGAATCTCAAATTTAATTACTAATACAAGTATCTATTTTAATAATTATTAGAGAGTGTTATTAAATACTAAGATTTTACTATATTTTTTAATATAATATATAATAGTATTATTTAAGAAAATATTTCTAAATTTTTTAACTAATCCTTCCATTATCTATATGCTAAAATAGAACTTTATATATTATAAAATATTAAATAATAAGTCTATTCTAATATATACTAAAACGCTTTTAGATTTTAAAAATTATATAAAATAATATTATTTTATATAAAATATCTTACATACTAAAGAAATATAGATTTTTGAAATTAATATTGAATAAGTATTTCTTGATCTTAATTTTATAATATAAATAAGGAACTAACTATTTTTTTTTAAATTTATTAAAATATATCTAAATTAAATATAACTTGACTACAAGATATACAATATTCTTTGAAAAGATAATGTATAATAATATTATTACTTATTTAATAAATAATTTTCATTATTATAATAAATACAAATACCTCTAAGCTAACTACTGAGTAAAGAAAAATTTATTTTTTAAAAATCTTATAAAATAATTTTTAAACTTTATACTCTAAAAACTATATGTTTATAAAAAATATATAAATTAGTTTATAATAATATAATAGTATTTTATTACTATTATAAATACTATTATTATAAATCTTTACGTAGTTAATATATTCTTTATTAAAAAATTAAATTATAGATATTAATTTATACTTTTTCTAAAACAAGATAAAAGAATTAATATTTTAAATAAACTTGTAGTTTAGATCAAATTTATTTTAAAAAGAATATATTTTAAAAAATATTACTTTAACAAACTCTTGAAAAAATAATCTAAAATATTATTTTATGAATTAATATATCTACTATAATAACTACTAAAGAATAAGTATAATATGTTTATATTTATATTATCTAATAATAATAGAATAAGAATTTTAGATTATATTTATTTTATAAATTCTATAACTAAATAGAGCATCTGGTCTAGGAATACTAAAAAAATAAAATAAAAAAATATAAATTTTAAAAAGAAAATTAAATTAAAGACATGATTCTTTATAAGGTATTTATGATATTTAATATTAATGAAGATTATTTGATATAAAAAATCATTAGATATTATTGTGTTTATATTTACTAATGAAACCTACTTATTTAAAAATAATGAAAAATATCTATCTTTAAGTAATATTTTAATTTAAATATTTTTTAATATATATCTTATAATTAATATATTTTTTAAGTTTAAAAAATTACATATAAGCTTTATTTATATAGTTAAAGAAGGATTTTAATATATAATAAAAATATTATTTTTTTATATATCCGTAAATAGTTCTTTATAATAATTTTATATTAGGTAAATATTATATATATTTATAATAATAACTAATTTGCTATTAGTTAGTATCTTTAATAATTAAGAGTATAATATTATATCCTCTAGAAGTAAAATAGTAGCCTTTTAAAATAATATAAAATTAACTATAATAAAAAAACTCATAGATTCTATTATCTTAATCTAGTTATTCTAAATCTTATAATATAACTAGTAATAGTCGTTTTTAATACTTTTTTGAATATAATTATATAAAACTAGATTTATTATACTAAGCTATAAAGCTTTGACTATATTTAAATATATTTTTATTAATATAAGTTTCCTATGTATAGAAAATATATTGAATAAAATGTATTATATTATTTTAATCAATAATTTCTCCAGGATAGTATAGTAAATTTTCTTAATTTTTAAAAATAAAATTTTTTAGATTTTCCTTAATTAATATATAATTATAATATAGTAATATAATATTTAAATAAAGTTTTTATATAATATATTAATAATAGTAATAAATATATGAACTAATACTAGTAAAAATATTTAATTAATAAAGATATTATATATAAATTATAATATTCTATAATCTAAAATAAAATAATATAGATGGAAAAATAAATAAATTTTTTTAATAAATAAATTTAAATTATATTTATTAGTTATTTTCTTCCACAATACCTATATATTGAATCTTTAAAGACTGTAGTATTTTTATATAATTAAAATGATACTACAATTTTTTTATATAATATTTTATAAAGAATAATATATAGTTACTAACTGAATATATCCTATTTAGAAATTATTAGTTTTATAAGGGAAAAAATTATTTTATAAAATTATTTTAAAAAACATAATAATTACAGCTAAAGATATATACTTATTAATTATACAAGATATTATTTATATAACATAGAATACTAATTTCAAATAATGAGAATACATTTATATTATTATTTTTAATAAAATTAACATATTCATAATAGTATTAAAAACTATTATATTTATTTTTAAATATAATGAATATACTTATTTTTGAAGCGAAAAAAAATAAAATAATAATATTTAGTTTTTTATTAATATGCCTAAAGAACTGCTATGCTATCTGAAAAAAACTAAATAATAATCTTTTAGTTTTTGTAAAATATTTTAAATTTATTATAAATAAACTTAATATTCTTCTATAAAATATTTATAATTAGATAACTAATTTATTTAGCATAAGTATTTTTAGTAAATAAAAAATTATCTTATATAAAGTAATCTTAAAAGCTAGCTTTTATAATTATAATTTAACTAAATACAAAGGATCTCTAGATTTTAAGTAAGCAATAGAAGAGCTAAATATAGAAAAATAAAAATATAAAAGAAAATCTAATTTATTTCTAGGATATGGAGCCTTAACTATTAAATAAATATATAAAAGAAAATTGAATTTTGATAAAGGATTTATTACATATAAAAGATAATAAGAGTCTACGACTTTTTATATATAATATAAAATTAAATATAAACAAATCTTTATTCTAATTATGAAATTATTATAAAATATTATATATTATTATAATAATAATCTACAAATGGCTTATAGAATAAATAAATACTAATATAAATTTTTCAAATAAATATATAGACAAAAAGGATTTTATTATATAATTCATAAATTATAAAGTCCTAGTATACCCTAATAAAATATATAAATTTATAAAATATTCTATAAACTAAAGTAATTATTATAATTTTAATACATATATATATTATTTTACTCTTAAAAATATTATTTATATCTTATTAATATAGACTCTAATATCTTTATAACGTAATCAGTAAGCGAGCGGGCCATATAAGCAAGCGGGCCACCTCAAGCGTTTTAGACGCGATTAGAATACCCACCAAATTCAACCATTAACCATACCACCAAAAGCGCGTACCAGACCAAAGGATTTAGTTAAGAAGGAAGATCGAATCCTACTTATAATATCTGCTATTAAAAAAAATATGTAGTATTTATGAAGTTATATATATATATATAATATTTCCTATACAATAGTTGAGTGGTGTTTAAATAGAGTTACTTCTTATGATAATACACACGCTAACTTCCATAAGCTGACTTAAAATGAAGAACAATCACTTATATAGTAGATTTTTTCTTAAGATCAGTGTAGAGTAGCTCTGTGGCTATCTCATATATAAGAAATAGTTAATATTTTATTAATAAAGCGGGGTACAACTCCTATCCAGATTATTAGAGAGAAATAAGTATATAATTTTATTTAATATTGTGATAAACTTGATACTTACTTCTTTTATTAATATAATTATTAGTATGTAAAGTATAAGAATCTTAAGATAATCTTTAAGTAGTTTAACTACGTACGAGTTACTAGGATTTAGTATGGGATTGTTAATGAGGATATCTATAATTTTAATAAAACTAGTTTTATTATAGGCCTTGTAATTATTATAAAAGTAATTATAAAAATTAAAATAATAGACTAGTTATTTCTTGTACAGTTAGATAATTATAAATAAATTATTTTAATTAAGTATATTAATTATATAGGATGGGTACTTCCATTATATATTATTTTCAAAAAAAAGTCTATATTAAGAAATAGTATGAGAATAATATCTTATTATATAATTAAAGAATTAAGATCAGTACTAATAGCTGAATAATTAATAAATTTAAATTATAATAATTTTAAAAATTCTTTATCCTAGTAATAAATAGCTGTATAACTAGTAGATACTAGTTATTAATCTTTAATAACTATAGAAGTTATTTAACTCTTTAATTTAATTAGATATGTATGGAACATAATATTATATTAATCTATATATTATTATATTTATTATATCTTTTGTAGTCTTTTAATATTAGATATTTTATATTTTTAGAATATATATATAGCTATCTTATTAAAAACGAGATATAACTTAATTTTAATTATATTAATAAACTTGATTTTCTTGAGATTTATTCTAGCGCTCGTATAAAAGCCTTTAAGCTAGAGAATATTTAGAATAGTTTTATAATTATTAAATTAGTCTTTTTACAGCTAGAAGATATACTATTATAATTAAATATATATTTGAAAATCTTTATACCATCCCTAAGTTAATTAACTATATCTATACTTAAAATATTATATAATCTCAAGTAATTAGGTAAGTAAGTATCTATAATTAAAAAATTATTATAATATTATATGTAGAGTCTACGAAGTTTAATAAAAACTATGTTAAATTAGCTTGTTAAAGGATTTGAAATAGCCCTTAATAAGATTATTATTTTTATAAAGGAAAACCAGGATTTATAGACTACATATAAAAAAAGCTTCAAAAAAGAAAATAGTTTAAAGTATAGATTGCTTCTATAGAGGGTTTTTTAATTAAAAAAGATTATGTACTTATATAAAGTAAGAATCAAGTAAAAAAGACTATATAGATTAGACTTATATTAATTATACTAGAGATATTATAATACTGTGTATGGGCGCCCCCACGCTGCAGTAACTATTATATTATTAGATATAGATAATTATAATGTTCTAATCGTGTATATAATTAATTTTTATATAAAAATATAATTTTCAGGTCTATAAAAGTGCTTGATTCGGACGTATGTAGGGGAGGTGGCCCGCTCGCTTACATGGCCCGCTCGCTTACCGATTACGTTATATAAAAATAATAATCTTTTATTAATACTTTCTATTAATAATTTATTATTATTATGCTTCTTAGAAAAACATATTAATTAACTAAAAAAAAATATTTAGTAAAGAATTCTAAATAAATAATTTAAAATCTTATAAATATTACTTTAATATTTAAATTCTTAAATAAGAAGATATTATTTAATTTAATTAATGAAACTATATGAAATATATCATTAAAAAATTCTGTGATTCTAATACATACTTTATTCCAATATCTATAGAATGTAATTATTAATTAGTATTTAAATTAAATAATAAATATATAAATAAGCTTTTAAAATTAAATACTAAATATATATCAGGTTTTTAATATATACTATATTATATACTTATTTTAAACTTAGTATATAATATGTTATAATTTAATTATAAAATTATAGATTCTTCACAATGCTAAAGTAATATATAGTTAATAATTAATAAATATCTGAATAAAACTAGGAATCATATCAATTATAATTAATATTTTAATCTTTCGATATATTTTTACTTTCAAAAAGAGAATTATCTTTTTAAATTCTAAGTACTAATCTTGTCAAGGTGCAGGCAGGCAGGGGTAGTAGAATAGTGGGTTCTAGTGGGTGAGCAGGATTTAAATGATAATAATAACTAGGATTTTAACTGGATGCCGAGCTAGCTACTAGTTAAGCTATATATAGATTAATAGATAAAACGTAGCTCGAGGCTATAAATAAGGTCTAGAAAATAGATAACTTTTGACTATATTTAAAAATTATATATTAGATAGTAAGATTCAATAATATTTCTCTCTTTCTAACTTAAAAAATTATACTATAATAATATTCTTTTTTTCTTCAAGTTGAGTTCCTGTGAAGCGAAGATTAGAATTTATATAAATAATAATAATAACAGTCTTTAATAATTTAATAATAAATATTCTCTAGGTATTCCATGGGTTTAATAATAAAATTAATATATTTTATCCATTTAATAAAATATATTAATTAAGGGTAGTCTTATCCTTAGTAATCCTAAAAAAATTTAATATATCTTTAATCTTTTATTCTTTGAGTCTATTAACCTCAATATAAGGGGAAGAGAACTAATATTAATCTAATAATAAATTATTATTAGTAAGAATAAGTAAGCTTATATTAAATATTAAATTAATCTTTATACTTAGGAGGAGTTTTAGATAGTATATATTAAAATTAATAACTTCTTTAATTAGATAAAAGCTTAGAGTATTCTAGTTAAATTTTTATTAAATTATAAGATTTTAATAAATTAGACATCCAGCTAGATTTTTTAATCTTTTTAAAATCTTTAGCTAAAATAATATCTATTATTAATTTATTTTATATATTTAACTTAGACTGCGGCTATCTCAGTTCTTATAAATTTTATAATGATATATATTTTTATAGTAAATTATTCCATATTTCTAGTAGTAGATTAATTAAGAACAGATATGAGTTTAAATTATATTTATAGATAAAAATTATAGTAAAGAATAGTATAATCTTAATAATATTAAAATATATAATATTTAAAATAAATTTAATTAGGAAGAGCGAGGTACTTTAATTATTATATAAATAATTTATATAAATATAAAAATATTACTCTAATATAGTATTTATCTATTATATTTAACTATCAGTCTTAAGATAATAAATAGTTAATAATTAATTAGTAATACTTAAATATTAGATTAAATATTTTCAAAATCTAGCCACGAACTAAGGGCCTTAATCAGAAATTATAGAATAAAAAAATTATATAGTCTTTATATATATTATATATATATTATAGCTACTCTAATAGTATTAATAATAAAATTATAAAATATTAAATATTTTATTTTAATAAGTTTATTAATAATTATTATTATCGTATTATATCTTTAGCTTTTAAATAAATATATAATAAAGTTTATAAATATATCTTACTAAGTATATTTAGAGATTAGTAAAAGTTTGAAAATATCTAATCTAGTCTCTTAGAATAGAATAATATAATAATAAATATAATAATTTTTTATCTATTATTTTATATAGTAGTAGAGATTAGACTAATAATATTTTTAAATTAAAATTTATATATATAAAACCTCCTGGGGTATCCTGAGGATGGTTTATTATATATTAATTAAATTAATTTAATTTTTAATTTATTATAATTAGAGATCTAAAAATAATTTTTATAGAATAATAAATCTTTTTTTCTTTTATAAAAGATTAAAGAGATATCTAGATAACAGTCTTTATTAATTACTAGTACTTTTAGTATATTTTATATTTATTTTTTTATATATATTTTATAAGATAGTTTAAATTTTCAGTAGTAATTGCAAGTTTTATTTATTTTTAAAAATAATATAATTTTAAGATTAGATTATTAGGACTAAAATATTTCTAAAAAATTTTTTTTTAAATTTTTTTAATATAGATAATTATTTAAGATTTAAAAATATTCTATATTTATTAAATTTAAGATTTTTTTTTATTAATTCTAAGTTTAGGATACTTCTTAACCTAGATAAATAATTATTTAAGATCTAAGAATATTTTATATTTATTAAATTTAAGATTTTTTTTAGTAGTTCTGGGTTCAAGATCTTTCTTAATCTAATTAAATAAATAAAATCTAGGTTCTCTTATTTTAATATAGTCTAGTTCTAGCATAATAATTATTTATTCTTTTTTTTAAAAGATTCTCTAATTTTTCAATTAGATTATTAAGTTTAATTCTATAGCGTCTAAAGTAGTATATAATTTAAAAATCAAAATAGAAAAAAAAATTAACTATTAGGCTTGGTAGTAGTTTAAAAGTTTAATTAATATAAAATACTCTAGATTATAATAATCAATAATAATATAGATTAGAGATAGAGTTTTTTTAAGTTTAGAGTACTATTTTTTAAAATAATAAATAATTATAAATAGCTTCTTATCATAGATTTTATAATTATATTTAGTTAGGGGGTATTCTTAAAAAAAAGATTATAAAATATAATCTATTTTTATCATATTAAGATAAAACTCTAATAGAAATATAATTTAAAATATTAATCTTAATATTATCTTCCAAATCTAATTAAATAGTTAGAATATTAGAATTTTTATATAAATTTTTTTTTAAATAATTTGAGATATTCTGATACACAGAAGTCTAGATAAAAAAAATATTTTTTTAATAAATTATATAAAAATAATAAATTTTAAAAAATTATAAATAAAATAATAATAAAAATTATTAAATTTTAAAAAACTTTATATGTCTGTTACACAGACTGGAATAAATTATTTAATAATAATCTTAATCTTTTTTAAATCTATATAGAATCTATCGTGGCCTATAATTAAATTTAGAAACCTAGTCTTAGAAATAATAAACTTATATTTTAATATTTAAATAAAAAATCTAGTTTTATATAATTTTATTAAAACTTAACTGGATATACTCTATATATTTTATTTAAAAATAGTTTTAAATTAGACTATTATTTAAATATACTATATAAAAGATGTCTAGATAATCTTAAAATATATTATTAATATAATATTAAAAAATAGCTTGGGTTTCTGTTAGATTAAAAAATATTATTAATAATTTATATAAATTAAAATAAATATAGAATATTATTAGTTATTTTTATTCTTTAATAATATAGATATTATTGAAAATACTACCAACATTAATTTTAATAAAATAGTATTTTTTTTAGAGTATTTAAGGTTTCTTTTATAAGTAGAAATGGATAGTAGTCTTTAATAAAAATTATATTTAAAATATAGTAATTTATATAAAATCTAAATTTTTTTCTAAATTTTTTAATAAATAGATTTAGTAAGATAGTAGATAATAAGTTTAAATAAATAAAATATTTTTCAAATTCTTAAGTAACTATTTATAGAAGGTTTATAATTTATTCTAGGATATATTATATAGAAAATTAAATAAAAAAATCTTTTCCTTTTCCAAAGTAATAGTATAGTTATAATTATAGTAAAAAAGAAGCTTCTCTGTTTCTTTAAATAAGAAAATATTAGTGATGGCCCGGTTTGGTTTTTTTAGGGCGGTTCGGTTAAAAAATGTCCAAACCGAACCGCGCCGGTCCATCTATATAGGGAGCCCACAGCCACCTTTTTAAGGACGGTTCGGTTAGAAAATGTCCAAACCGAATCGCGAAATGCCATCACTAGAAAATATCTGTGAAACTTTTAAATTTATTCAATAATATAAGATCTTTAGTATTAAGAATAGGTTATAAAATAGTATTAATCTAGTCTAAATTAGTATATATTAGATAATTTTAACATACATAGGCTATATAAATTATAATAAAGATTAATTATATATTCTAAACCTTCAAGGATAGAAGAAATATAATATATATTAAATAAATATGTATTAAAATATTATATAAAGTATGAATCTTAATTAGACAGATAAATATATTATAATATTAGTAGTAATATAAGCTAGTAAATTAAATAATATATTTAATAAAATTTATTTGAAAATTATAAATTTTTAACTAAAGTAGGCTAAGTATAATTAGGAAATAAGCTAGCTAAATAATCAAAAATAAAATATATTTTTCTATATAATTATAAATCTTTAGAATTATATAAATATAGTAAATAATTATCTTTAACTTACTCTTTCAGCTATTAAATCCTATAATAGATTTTAAATACTTTAGAGAATATAAAAATAAGTAATAAATCTCTATCTAATTTTTATTTATAATATATAATATTGAATAACTAATATTGAATATTACATGTATAATGATTTTCTGGTTATTAAAACTTAATATAATAAATATAATTATTAGGTTAGTTCTTCAGAGTTTATTCTTGATAAAAAATCTTTTAATAATAATATTAAAGAGAATGTAAATATATAGCATAATATTTTTTAATAATAATTAAAATAAAATGCAGTCTTTTTAATTACTTATTAAAATTATAATAAAAATATTCTTTTCTCTTTTTCCAGGTAATTTTAGGGCGTAAAAAAAGATAATAGATAAATAATAGATCTATAAGATTATAGTCTAGAATAATTAGTCTTTAATTAAAAACTTCTATGGAAGATTTCCAGAAGATCTTTCTAATAATTATAAATATAATATATTAAATATTAGTTAGTCTTCATAGATAGTCCTAAAGATTAGATTTATATTTTAATTAATAATTATTTAGAATATATAACAATTAGGCTAGGTCGTAGTAATCCTCCTCTAGAAATATATTATTTAAGAATATAATATTAAATTTTTAATGACTACTATCCTTAAAAGCAGTTATTAAGGAATTAAAATATAAATAAATTTTATAAATAAATCTTTCAAATTTAGTAAAGTATATAATAAATTTATAGTTTTTTTATTATAAGTAATGTAATTTCTGCTGGATATTATAGATATAATTAAAATTTTTAAAAATATGTTTAAATATATCTAAAATATTTATGAAATTATTTGAGGTGTAGTTACTATTTTTTATAAAAAATAGATTTAGATATAGAGAATCTTACCTAATTAGCTAGTTATATAAATTTTATAAATAAAAATAATAGTATAGTGATTATAATTAATATTTATTTTTATTTAAATCTAGGAGATAAAGTAGTTTAAATCTAAATAATTATTTTTAAATATATCAAGATTAGGTAGTTATTTAGAGAGAAAAATATAAATAAAAAATTTAAGATTAATTAATATAATTATTCCCACTAGAAAAGCTATAAATTTTTTAATAATAAATTCTAGAATAAAAGCAGAAATATTAATTATTAATATAATAATTTATATAGCTTTAACATATTTAGCTAGAGCTTGATTTTTTTTCTTAATAATAATTTTTTTATAATTAGAATACTGACTAGCTGGTAGTTAATCTTTATAATTTATTAGACTTAATACGCGGTTATTATATTCTAAATATTAAAATCTTATTATAAATAACCTTATTCACTAGTGATCTCTATAGTAAAGATAAAGATTTATTTATAGTAATTATATTATTTTTTAAAATATTTAAAAATATATTAAGCTAATTTGTCTAGCCCGCTAGAATTAATAAGAGATTATAAGATAATAATTAATTTATAAGCTTATTATTCTAAGAGTAGAACTACGTAATATTAAATACAGATAAGTAAAGATAGTAAAATAAGAGATTTTAATTAGATGCTGAACTAGATACTAATTAAACTATATATGGATTAATAGACAAGATATAGCTTAAGGCTACGGATGGGGTTCAGGAAATAGATAACTTTTAACCATATTTAGAGTCACGTGCTGGATGGTAAGATTCAGCGATATTTCTCTCTTTCTGGCTTGGGAGGTTGTACCGTGGTATTTCTTTAAATTTACGATATTATTTTTTAAAATCATAAATAATTGTAAGTAACTTCTTATTATAAATTTTATAATTATATTTAGTTCAGTATTATTTTAAGAAAAAAATTATAAAATATAATAATCTTTATTATACTAGAATTAAACTCTAATAGAAATATAATCTAAGATAATAGTTTCTAATATCACTTTCTAGGTTTAATCAAATAACTAGAATATTAAGAGTTCTATAAAAATCTTTTTTATATAATGAAAATATTCTAATATATAGGAATCTAAATAAAGAAAATATTCTTTCTAATAAATTATATAAGAGAGGTAGTAAGTTTTAAAAAATTATAAATAAAATAATAATAAGAATTACTAAATTTTACAAAGATTAATACGTCTATTATATAAGCTAAGATAAATTATTTAGTAATAATCTTAATCTTTTTTAAATTCATATAAAATCTATCGCGGTCTATAACTAAATATAAAAACTTAGTCTTAGAAATAATAAATTTATATTTTAATATTTTAATAAAGAGTCTAATCTTATATAATTTTATAAGAACTAGTAAGATATACTTTACATAATATATACTTTATTTAGATGTAGCTGTAGATCAGAATATTATTTAAATATATTATATAAAAAATATCTAAGTAATTTCAGAGTATATTATTAATATAGTATTAAAAAATAACTAAAACTTTTATTAATTTAAAGAATATTATTAATGATTTATACAAGCCCAGATATATATAGAATATTATTAATTATTTCTATTTTTTAGTAATTTAGATATTATTAAAGATACTGATAATATTAATTTTAATAAAATAATATATTTCTTTTAGATTGTTCAAGATTTTTTTATAAATAGAAATAAATAGTAATCTTTAATAGAGATTATATTTAGTACATAATAATTTATATAAAATCTAAGTTTTTATCTAAGTTTTTTAAGAAATAGAATTAGTAAAGTAGCAAATAATAAATTTAAATAAATTTTTTTTTAGATTTTTGAATAATTATTTATAAAAAATTTATAATTTATTCCAGGATATATTATATAAAGAATTAAATAAAAAAATTCTTCTCTTTTCTAGAATAATAATATGGTTATAGTTATAATAGAGAAAATGTTTTTTTATTTTCTTAGATAAAAAGATATCTATAAAGTCTTTAAACTTATTTAATATTATAAGATTTTTAATATTAAGAATAGATTATAAGATAATATTAATCTAATCTATAATTATAATATATATTAGGCAATTTTAGCACGCGTAAACTATATAAATTATAATAAAAATTAATTATATATTCTAATCCTTTAAAGATAAGAAAAATATAATATATATTAAATAGGTATATACTAGAACATTATATAAAATATAAATCTTAATTAAGTAAATGGATATATTATAATATTAATAATAATATAAATTAGTAAATTAAATAGTATATTAATAAAATTTATTTAGAAATTATAGATCTTTAGCTAAGATAAGTATAATCAAAAAATAAACTAGCTAGATAATTAAGAATAGAATATTTTTTCTATAAATTATAAATCTTTAGAATTAGATAAATATAGTAAATAATTATTTCTATTTTATTTTTTTAATTATTAAATCTTATAATAGACTTCAAGTATTTTAAAAAATATATAAATAAATAATAAATTTTTATCTAGTTCTTATTTATAATATATAATATAAAATAGCTAGTATTAAATATTATATATATAATAATTTTCTAATAATTAAAATTAATATAATAAATATAATTATTAGATTACTCTTTCAGAGCTCTTTCTTAATAGAAGATCTTTTAATAATAATATTAAAGAGAGTATAAATATATAAAATAGTACTTTTCTAATAATAAAATAAATTAAATTTCATTTGTTTAACTATTTATTAGAGTTAGGAAAATATAATTATTCTAATAATAATATTATTTTTAATTATAGAACTGGTATGGAAGATTTTATATTTAATAAATTTAAAGATTTTTTTATTAAAGGTTTAGCCCGCACAGGCAGTATTTAATAATAGAAAAAAAAATAGATCTATCTTAATAAAAATAAATAAAATATATAATTAGTTTATTAGATTAAAATATCAGATTTAAAGTACCGAAATAAAATATTAATTAAAATTATAATAAAATATTTTTTCTTTTTTTTCTCTAGATAGTTTTAAAATATAAAAAAATAATAAATAAATAATAAGTCTATAAAGTTATAATCTAAAATAATTAATTTTTAATTAAAAGTTTTTATAGAAAGCTTCTACAAGACTTCTCTAATAATTATAAATATAATATATTAAATAATAATTAGTCTCTATAGATAATTCTAGAAATTAAATTTATATTTTAACTAGTAATTATCTAGATTTTGTAAAAATTAGACTAAATTATAATAATTTTTTTAAAAATATATTATTTAAGAATATAATCTTAAACTTTCAATTAATACTATCTTTAAAAATAGTTATTAGAGAATTAAAATACAAGTAAATTTTATAGATAAATTTTTTAAATTTAGTAAAGTATATAATAAATTTATAATTTTTTTATAAATAATATAATTCCTATTAAATATTATAAATATAGAGTCTATAAAGATGTATTTAAATATATTTGAAATATAAAATTATTTAAAATATAATTACTATCTTTCATATAAGATTAGACCTAGTTATAAGGAATCTTATCTAATTAATTAATTATATAAGTTTTATAAATAAAAATAGTAATATAATAATTATAATTATTATTTATTTTTATTTTAATCTAAAAGATGAAGTAGCCTAAATCTAAATAATTATTTTTAAATTTATTAAAATTAGATAGTTATTTAGAGAAAAAAATAAAGATAAAAAATTTAAAATTAATTAATATAATTATTTCTATCTGAAAAACTGTAATTTTTTTAGTAATAGATTTTAAAATAAAAATTGAAATATTAATTATTAATATAATAATTTATATAGCTTTAACATACTTAACTAAGATTTAATCTTTTTATTAATAGTAATCTTTTTTATAGCTAGGATATTAATTAACTAGTGGCTAATTTTTATAGTTTACTAGGTCTAGTACATGGTTATTATATCCTAAATATTAAAATCTTATTATAGATAATTGAATTTATTAGCGACCTCTATAATAAAAATAAAGATTTTTTTATGATAATTATATTATTCCCCATGATATTTAAAAATATATTAAACTAATTTATTTAGTTTATTAAAATTAATTAAAGATTATAGAATAGTAATTATTTTATAAATCTACTATTCTAAGAAAGAAGCTACGTAGTATTAAAATATAGGTAGATAGAGATAGTAGAATAATTAGTTTTAGTAAATAAATCAAATTCAAATAATAATAATAACGAGGATTTTAATTAGATGTTAAGCTAGCTACTAATTGCATTATATATAGATTAATATATAAGATATAGCTTGAGACTATAAATGAGATTTAGGGAATAAATAGTTTTTAACTATATCTAGAGATCACATACTAGATAGTAAGACTTGATAGTATTTCTCTTTTTCTAGCTTGGGAGGTTGCACTGTGATAAATCTCTTATAATTTTATTATTCTATAAAATAGAATATATTACTATATTAGAAGTAATCAAGAAAGTAATCTAGCTATAATAGTTTTTAAAGAAATTAAAATTTATTAATAATAGTCTAATGTATATTTATAATAATAATCAAAAGACTTTAAGCAAAGAATCTAATTTTATATTGATATATAAATTACCTTATCAGAGAGAAAATAAAGAATGAATTATTGTATAATATATTAATATTAAATATTAAAAGTAATATAGTTATTAATTACTTCATAAAACTACTATTTAAAGATACTTTAATATTTTAAAGAAGTTAGAGATCTATATTCGTACCTTAATATAATTATTTAGATATAAATATCTATCAAAATCTCTATTATATTCTTACTTTATCTTTATAAGGAGAAGTATTATTGCCTTAAAATAGTATAGAATATCTTAAACTAGTAGTTAGATTATTTATTATACTAGATATTCTATACTCTATATTATAGAATATGGACTAGCCTTACTTAATTACCTATATAAGCTATAAAGTCTATTTATTATAACTAACTAGTCAGTAATTTAATATAAATTAATTACTTAATTAGCTAACTCTCTTTCTAATAATGTAGAAATCAACATACAAACAACATGTTTATTATATTAAAATGAAGTTTTCAAGAAAACTATAATTAGAAATATTAATTTTCAATATTACTTCATAAATCTAATTAGATAACTAGAGTACTAGAATTTGAGTAAAAACTTTTTAGAATTTCTAAAATATTTTGGTATGTAAGAGCCTAAATAAAAGAAATAATATTTTTAATATATTATACAAATAACATAATAAATTCTAAAGAATATAAATAAAACAATAATACAACATTATTAAATCCTAAAAAAAACTTGTATATCTATAATATAGAGTTAAAGTCAAATTATTCAATAATAATTTTAATATTCTTTTAAATTTATATAAGATTTACTATAATTTATAATTAGATCTACAAATTTTGATTTTTGTTTTAGAAATAAGAAATTTATATCTTAGTATTTTAATAAAAAGTTTAATTTAATTTATTTCATAGAGATTAATTAAATATTAATTATAAATATTATATTATTATTAACATCCACAAGGCTTAGGTAACTAATTGAGTAAATAATATTTTTTATATTTTAATTTTTTTATAAAAAATAGATCTTATATTTTCAATAATTTTATTAATATTTTAGATATATGTATATATATCTTTAAAATTCTAGATTATATCTAGAATATTTATTAAGAATTATATTGTTTATAATAATAAAACTATAAATTTATTTATCACGGTGTAACCTCCTAAGTTAGAAAGAGAAAAGTACTGCCAAGTCTTACTATCCAGCACGTAACCCTAGATATAGTTAACAGCTACCTATTTCCTAAACTTTATCCATAGTCTCAAGCTATATTTTATTTATTAATCTATATATAGTTTTACTAATAACTAGCTCAGTATTTAATTAAAATCTTAATTATTATTATTATTTAAATCTTACTTATCTATTAAAACTTATTATTTTATTATTCTTATTTATCTACATTTTGACACTATATAGCTCTGTTCTTAAGATAGTAGATTTATAAGATAATTATTATTTTATAATCTTCAATTAATCTTAATAAATTGAATAAATTAATTTAATATATTTTTAAATACTCTAAAGAATGGTATAATTATTATAAATAAATCTTTATCTTTATTATAGAGATTACTAATAAATAAAAATATTTTTAATAAAAATTTAATAACTAGAATGTAATAATTACGTACTAAATCTAATAAATTATAAAAATTAATTATTAATTAATTAATATTCTAACTATAAAAAAGTTATTATTAAAAAAAATCAAACTCTAATTAAATATATTATAACTATATAGATTATTATATTAGTAGTTAGTATTCTTATTTTTATTCTAAAATTTATTATTAAAAAACTTATAATTTTTTAATAAAAATAATTATATTAATTAATCCTAAATCTTTTATCTTTATTTTTCTTTCTAATTAACTATCTAACTTTAATAAGTTTAAAAATAATTATTTAGATTTAGACTACTTTATCTTCTAGATTAAAATAAAAATAAATATTAATTATAATTATTATACTACTATCTTTACTTATAAAACTTATATAATTAATTGATTAACTAAGATTTTTTATGCCTAGGTCTATCTCTTTATTAAAATAATAATTATATCTTAAATAATTTTAGAGATATTTTAAATATATTTAAATATATTTTTAGACTCTAACCGTGCCTATAATATTTAATAAAAATTATATTACTTATTATAGAAAAATTATAAATTTACTATATATTTTACTAAATTTAAAAAATTTATTTATAAAGTTTATCTATAATTTAATTTTTTAATAATTATTTTTAAGGATAGTATTAATTAAAAGTTTAATATTATATTTTTAAATAATATACTTCTAAAAAAAGATTATTATAATCTAGTCTAGTTTTTATAGAATTTAAATAATTATTAGTTAAAATATAAATCTAACTACTAGAATTATTTATGAAGCCTAAGTAATATTTAATATATTATATTTATAATTATTAAAAAAGTTTTAGAAGTTTTTTATAATAGTTTCTAATTAAAATTAATTATTTTAAATTATAATTTTATAAATTTATTATTTATTATTATTTATTATTTATTTATTATTTATTTATTATTTATTTATTATTTATTTATTATTTATTTATTATTTATTTATTATTTATTTATTATTTATTTATTATTTTTTTATTATTTATTATTTATTTATTATTTATTTATTATTTATTTATTATTTATTTACATCTTAAAACTATCTAGAGAAAAAGGGGAGAATATTTTATAATTTTAATTAATATTTAATTTATAACTATCTTAAATCTAATATTTTAATTGAATAAATTAATTTTATATTTTATTTATTTTTATTAAAATAGATCTAATCTTTTTTTATTATTAATCACCGCCTGCGCGGGCCGAACCTTTAATAAAAATATCTTAAATTTATTCAATATAAAATCTTTTATACCAGTCCTATAACTAAGAATAGTAATATTATTAAAATAATTATATTTTTCTAATTCTAGTAAATAATTAAAAAAATTATATTTAATTTAAGTTATTACTAGAAAAATACTATTCTATATATTTATATTCTTTCTAATATTTTTAAAAGGTTTTTTATTAAAAAAGAACTCCGAAGGACTAATTTAATAATTATATTTATTATATTAAATTTTAATAATTAGAAAATTATTATATACGCGATATTTGGCTCTAACTATTTAATATTATATATTATAAATAAAAACTGGATAGAGAGTTATTACTTATTTTTATATTTTCTAAAATATTTAAAATCTATTATAGGATTTAATAAATAAAAAAATAAATTAAAAATAATTATCTACTATATCTGCATAATCTTAAAGATTTATAACTATATAAAAAAGATATTTTATTTTTAATTAGCTAAATAACTTATTTTTTAGTTATACTTAGTCTATCTTAGCTGAAAATCTATAATTTTTAGATAAATCTTATTAAATATATTATTTGATTTACTAGTCTATATTACTACTAATATTATAATATATTTATTTTGTCAAGGTGCGGGCAGGCAGGGGTGGTAGAGTAGTGGGTTCTAGTAGGACAGCAGTGTTCAGTAATAGTAATGACTAGGATTCTAATTAGATACTAAGCTGGCTACTGGTCAAGCTATATATAGAATAATAGATAAGATATAGCTTGAGACTATGGATGGGATTTAAAGAATAAATAGTTTTTAATTATATTTGGGGTCACGTGTTAGATAATAAGATTTAATAATATTTCTTTTTTTCTAATTAGAAAGATTATATTATAATAATACTTTTTTTCTCTTTAAACTAAGCTCCTGTAAGGCGAAGATTAAGATTTATATAAATAATAATAATAAAAATTTTTAATAATCTAGTAGATATTCTCTAGATATTTTATAAATTTAATAGTAGAATTAGTATATTTTATTTATTTAATAAAATATATTAATTAAGGGTAATCTCGTTCCTGGTAATCCTAAAAAAAATCTAATATATTTTTAATTTTTTATTCTTTAAGTTTGTTGACTTTAATATGAAAAAAGAAAACTAATATTATTCTAGTAATAAATTATTATTAATAAAAATAAATAAACTTATATTAAATATTAAATAAATTTTTATACTTAGTAGAAGTTTCAAGCGATATATATAAAAATTAATAATTTTTTTAATTAGATATAAGTCTAGAGTATTCTAATTAAATTTTTTATTAAATTATAAGATTTTAATGAATCAAGTATCTAACTAGATTTTTTAATTTTTTTAATATCTTTAACTAGAACAGCATCTCTTATTAACTTATTCTATATATATAACTTAGGCTATAGCTATCTCAACTCTTATAAATTCTATAATAATATATATTTTTATAGTGAATTACTCTATATCTCTAATAATAAATTAATTAAAGATAGATATAGGTTTAAATCCTATTTATAAATGGAAATTATAGTTAGTAAAAAATAATATAATCTTAATAATATTAGAATATATAATATTTAAAATAAATTTAATTAAAAAAAATTATTCTAATTATTTTATAAGTAATTTATATAGACATAGAAATACTATTTTAATATAATATTTATCTATTTTATCTAGCGATCAGTCTCGGGATAATAAATAATTAATAATTAATTAATAATATTTAGATATTAGATTAGATACTTCTAGAATTTAACAATAAATTAAAATTTTTAATCAGAGATTATAAAATAAAAAAGACTATATAGCTTTTATATATATTATATATATATTATAGCTACTCTAACAGCATTGGCAGTAGAACTATAAAATATTAAATATTTTATTTTAGTAAGTTTATTAATAATTATTAATATAATATTATATTCTTAATTTTTAAAAAAATATATAATAAAATTTATGGATATATCCTACCAGATATATTTAAAAATTAATATTAATTTTAAAATATCTTATTTAATCTTTTAAAATAGGATAATATAGTAATAAATATAATAATTCTTTATCTATTATTTTATATAATAGTAGAGGTTGGGCTAGTAATATTTTTAAACTAAGAATTTATATATATAAAATCTTCTAGTATGTCTCAAGAATAGTTTATTATATATTAATTAAATTAATTTAGTTTTTAGTTTATTATGGTCGGAGATTTAAAAATAATTTTTATAAAATAATAAATCTTTTTTTTATAAGAGATTAGGAAGATACCTAGATAATAATTTTTATTAATTATTAATATTTTTAATATATTTTATATTTATTTGTTTTTCTCATATATATCTTATAAAATATTTTAGGTTTCTGGTAGTAATAGTAAATCTTATTTATTTTTAAAAATAATACTATTTTAAAATTAGATTATTAGGGCTAGGGTGTTCCTAGAAAAATTTTTTATAAATTTTTTTTATATAAATAATTATTTAAGATCTAAGAATATTCTATATTTACTAAATCTAAGATTTTTTTTAATAATTTTAGGTTCGGGGTCCTCCTTAGTCTAAATAAATAATTATTTAAAATTTAAAAATATTTTATATTTATTAAATCTAGGATCTTTCTTAGTTGTTCCAGATTTAAGATTCTTTTTAATTTAAATAAGTAAATAAAATCTAGATTCTTTTATTTTAATATAATTTAATTTTAATATAGTAATTATTTATTTTTTTTAAGAAATTTTCCAATCTTCTAGTTAGACTATTAGACTTAATTCTATAGCGCTCGGAACGGTATATAATTCTAATTATTAAATTTAATAGTAGTTTAGGAGTTTAATTAATATAAAATATTTTAAATTATAATAATTAATAATAATCTAGATTAAAGATAAAATTTTTTTAAGTTTTGGATATTATTTTTTAAAGTAATAAATAATTATAAATATTTTTTTATTATAGATTTAATAATTATATTCCGTCGGAGAGTATTTCTTAGAAAAAGAATTATAAAATATAATAATCTATTTTTATTATACTAGAATAAAATTTTAATAAAAATATAATTTAAGATATTAATTTCTAATATTATCTTCCAGGTCTAATTGAATAACTAAAATATTAGAATTTTTATAAAAATTTTTTTAAGTAATCTAAAATATCCTAACATATAGAAATCTAGATAAAAGAAATATTTTTTTTAGTAAGTTATATAATAAAAATAATAAATTTTAAAAAATTATAAATAAAATAATAATAAAAATTACTAAATCTTAAAGAATTATATATTTATTATATAAATTAAAATAAATTATTTAATAATAGTCTTAATTTTTTTTAAATTTATATAAAAATTTTTTTATCTTATAATTAGGCCCAAAAACTTAGTCTCTAGAATAATAAACTTATATTTTAATATTTTAATAAAAAATCTAATTTTATATAATTTTATAAGAACTAGCTGGATATATTTTATATACTTTATTTAAATATAGTTATAAATTAAAATATTATTTAAATACACTATATAGAAGATGTCTAGATAATCTTAGAATATATTATTAATATAGTGTTAGAAAATAGCCGGGGCTTTTATTAATTTAAAAAATATTATTAATAATTTATATAAATTAAAATAGGTATAGAATATTATTAATTATTTTTATTTTTTAATAATTTTGATATTATTAAAAGTATTAATAATATTAATTTTAGTAAAGTAATATATTTTTTTAAATTATTTAAGATTTCTTTTATAAGTAAAATTAAATAATAGTCTTTAATAGAGATTATATTTAAAATATAATAATTTATATAAAATCTAAGTTTTTCTCTAAGTTTTTTAAGAAATAGAATTAGTAAAGTAGCAAATAATAAATTTAAATAAAATTTTCTTTAGATTTTTAAATAATTATTTATAAAAAATTTATAATTCATCCTGGAATATACTATATAAAGAATTAAATAAAAAAATCTTTTTCTTTTCTAGAGTAATAATATAATTATAGTTATAATAAAGAGGGAGCTTCTCTACTTCTTTAAATAAAAAAATATTTATAAAATCTTTAAATTTATTTAATAGTATAAAGTCTCCAGTACTAAGAATAGGTTATAAAATAGTGTTAATCTAGTTTATAATAATAGTATATATTAGATAATTTTAATATATATAAACTATATAGATTATAATAGAGACTGGTTGTATATCTTAATTCTTTAAAAAAAAATAAAATATAATTTATATTAGGTAGATATATATTAAAATATTATATAAAATATAAATCTTAGTTAAGTAGATGGATATATTATAATATTAATAATAATATAGACTAGTAAATTAGATAGTATATTTAATAAAATTTATTTAAAGATTATAAATCTTTAGCTAAGGAAGACTAAGTATAATTAAAAAATAAATTAATTAGATAATTAGAAATAAAATATTTTTTTATATAATTATAATTTTTTAAAATTATATAGATATAGTAAATAATTATCCCTAACTTATTTTCTTAGCTATTAAATCTTATAATAAACTTTAAATATTTTAAAAAATATAAAAATAAATAATAAATCTCTATCTAGCTCTTATCTATAATATATAATATTAAATAGCCGGTATTAAATATCGCGTATATAATAATTTTTTAATTATTAAAATTTAATATAATAAATATAATTATAAAATTAGTTTTCTAAAGTTTCTCCTTAATAGAAAATCTTTTAATAATAATATTAGAAAGAATATAAATATATAAAATAATATAATTTTAATAGTAATTTAAATTAAGTATAGTTTTTTTTAATTATTTACTAGAGTTAGGAGAGTATAATTATTCTAATAATATTATTATTTTTAATTATAGAACTAATATAGAAGATCTTATATTAAGTAAATTTAAGATTTCTTTTATTAAAGATTTAGCCCGTGCAGATAATGATTAATAGTAAAAAAAATTAGATTTATTTTAATAGAAATAAATAAGATATATAATTAATTTATTAGATTAAAATATTAAATTTAAAATAATTATAGATTAAATACTAATTAAAATTATAATAAAAATATTCTTTTCTTTCTTTCCAGGTGGTCTTAGAATGTGGAAGAAAATAATAAATAAATAATAAATAAATAATAAATAAATAATAAATTTATAAAATTATAATTTAAAATAATTAGTCTCTAATTAAGAATTTCTATAGAAATCTTTTATAAGATTTTTCTAGTAATTACAGGTATAGTATATTAAATATTAATTAATTTTTATAGATAGTTTTAAAGATTAAATTTATATTTTAACTAGTAATTATTTAGATTCTATAAAAATTAAATTAAATTATAGTAATCTTTCTCTAGAAGTACATTATTTAAGAATATAATATTAAATTTTTAATTAATATTATTCTTTGGAGCGGTTATTAGGGAATCAAAATATAAATAAATTTTATAAATAAATTTTTTAAATTTAATAAAATTTATAATAAATTTATAATTTTTTTATTATAAATAATATAATTCCTACTAGATATTACAGGCATAATCAGGGTCTTTAAAAATATATTTAAATATATTTAAAATATTTTTAAAATTATTTAAAGTGTAGTTACTATCTTTTATAAAAAAATAAATTTAGATCTAAGAAATCTTATCTAATTAGCTAGTTATATAAGTATTATAAGTAAAGATAGTATTATAATAATTATAATTAATATTTATTTTTATTTTAATCTAGGAGATAAAGTAGCTTAAATTTAAATAAATATTTTTAAATTTATTAAAATCAGATAATTATTTAATAAAAAAATAAAAATAAAAAATTTAAAATTAATTAATATAATTATTTCCACTGGAGGAGCTGTAAGCTTTTTAATAATAATTTTTAAAATAAAAATAAAAATATTAATTACTAATATAATAACTTATATAATTTTAATATATTTAACTAAAACTTGATTCTTTTTTTTAATAATAATTTTTTTTATAACTTAAATATTAACAAGCTAGTAATTAATTTTTATAGTTTACTAGACCTAGTATATAATTATTATATTTTATATATTAAAATTTTATTATAGGTAGTTTTATTTACTGGCGATCTCTATAGTAAAAGTAAAGATTTATTTATAATAGTTATACTATTTTTTAAAACATTTAGAAATATATTGAACTAATTTATCTAGTTTACTAGAATTAATTAAATATTATAGAATAGTAATTATTTTATAAATCTACTATTCTAAGAAAGAAGCTACGTAGTATTAAAATATAGGTAGATAAAGATAATAAAATAATAGATTCTAGTAGAATAACAATATTCAGTAATAGTAATAACTAGAATTCTAACTAAATATTAAGCTAGCTATTAGTCAAGTTATATATAGAATAATAGTTAAAATATAGCTCGAGGCTACAGATAGGATTTAGGGGATAGATGATTTTTAACTGTATCTAGGGTCACATGTTTGACAGTAAGGCTTAGCAGTACTTCTCTCTTTCCAGCTGGGGAGGTTGCACCGTGACATATTTATTTAATTAAAATCTATATTTTATATAATATTGTAATATATATTTATTTAATATATATTATATTTTCTCCATTTTTAAAAAATTAAAATATATAATTAATTTTTATTATAACTTACACGGCTTATACGTATTAAAACTACTTAATATATATTATTATTATGAATTAAATTAATATTATTTTATAATCTACTTCCAGCACCAGGGATCCTATATTATTAAATAAGTTTAAAGATTTAATAGATATTTTCTTATTTAAAGAAATAAAGAAAGTTTTTTATTATAATTATAATTATATTATTACTTTGGAAAAGAGAAAGATCTTTTTATTTAATTTTTTATATAATATATTCTAGAATAAATTATAAATCTTTAATAAATAATTATATGAAAATCTAAAGAAAAATTTTATTTATTTAAATTTATTATCTACTACCTCACCAGTCTTATTTATTAAAAAATTTAAGAAAAAACTTAGATTTTATATAAATTACTATATTTTAAATATAATTTTTATTAAAGACTGCTATCTATTTCTACTTATAAAAAATCTTAAATAATCTAAAAGAAATGTACTACTTCATTAAAAGTAATATTATTAATATTTTTAATAATATTTAAATTACTAAAAAATAAGAATAATTAAGAGTATTTTATATCTATTTTAGTCTATATAAATCACTAGTAATACTCTTTAAGCTAATAAAAATTTTAGTTATTTTTTAATATTATATTAATAATATATCTTAAACTATTTAAACATCTTCTATATAATGTATCTAGATAATATTCTAATCTATAAGTATCTTTAAATATAATATATAAAACATATCTAGCTAGTTCTTATAAAATTATATAAGATTAAATTTTTTATTAAAATATTAAAATATAAGTTTATTATTTCTAAGACCAAGTTTTTGGATTTAATTATAGATTATAATAAATCTTATATAGATTTAAAAATTAAGATTATTATTAAATAATTTATTTTAATTTATATAATAAATATATTTTAATTTATATAATAAATATATAAGACTTTTTGAGATTTAATAACTTCTACTACTATTTTATCTATAATTTTTTAAAATTTATTACTTCTCTTATATAATTTATTAAAAAGAATATTTTCTTTATCTAGACCCCTGTATATTAAAATACTTTAAATTATTTATAAAAAACTTTTTTATAGAAGCTTTAATATTCCAGCTATTTAATTAGATTTAAAAATTAATAATAAAAATCAATATCTTGGATTATATTTTTATTAAAATTTTATTTTAATATAATAAAAATAGATTATTATATTCTATAGCTTCTTTTTAAACAAAACTTAACTAAATATAATTACAAAATCTATAATAAGAAGCTACTTATAATTATCTACTATTTTAAAAAATAATATTTTAAATTTAAAAAATCTTATCTTTGATCTAGATTATTACTGATTACTATAATTTAAAATATTTTATATTAATCAAACTTTTGAACCGCTGTTAAGCCTAATAGATAGAATTTTTATTTTAACTTTAAAATTATATACTATTCTAGATACTATGGAATTAAGCCTAATAGTTTAACTAGAGAATTAAAAAATCTTTTAAAAAAATAAATAATTATTATATCAGAACTAAATTATATTAAAATAAAAATTCTAAATCTTATTTATTTATTTATTTAAACTATAGAAAATCCCGAACCCGGAACTACTAAAAAAATCTTAAATTTAATAAATATAAAATATTTTAGACTCTAAATAATTACTTATCTAGACTAAGAAAGATTTTAAATCTAAGACTACTAAAAACAATCTTAGATTTAATAAATATAGAATATTTCTAGATCTTAAATAATTATTTATATAAAAAAAACTTAAAAAATTCTTTTCCAGGAATATTCTAGCCCTAATAATTTAATTTTAAAGTAATATTATTTTTAAAAATAAATAAAATTCATAATTATTATTAAAAATCTAAACTATCTTATAAAATACATATAAAAAAGACAAGTAAGTATGAAGTATATTAAAAATATTAATAATTAATAAAGATTATTATCTAGATATCTTCTTAGCTTTTTATCTTTTGCTGCTATATCTCTAGATCTTTATTTTATAAATATAAGATTATTTTTTAAAGTTTAGAATTATACATATTTAAGTATAAAATCTTTATAGTATATACTTATAGTTCTTTAGATTAAAAAATAATTTTTTTGAAAATAATTTTTTTGAAAATAATTTTTTTTTAATATTTTAATTAATTATTTTTATACTAGCCCAACTATTAGAGTCTTTTGAATTTAATATAATAGAAATATTAAACTTTAGATAACCCTGTACATCTTTAGATTCAAACTAGATTATATTAATTAAATTTTTGATTATTAAAAATAATATATTTATAAAATAATTTTAAATTAGTATTAAAATATTTTAAATTCTATTTAAAATTCATTAAAAATCCTTAAAACTATTTACTAGATTTACTCTTTCTGTTCTATATTTAATAAAAATATAAGGAACTAGATTTATAAATTTTAAAATTTATTTTTTATTTATTTTAATCTAACATATAGAAGATTATAAACTTGCATAATTAAATGAGATTTTAATTATTTTAAGAGTTTTCTGAACATATTATTACTACTATTAAAAAAAAAAATAATACTGAATCGTTTTTAATTTAAAATATTATAGTTTAATTTAGTACCAGAGAATCTATGTAAATATAAAATAATTGAATAAAATATATTTTTATAATATAAATTGGGGTAAAATCCTGTTTATTTTTTTTAAATCTATTAATTTTTAAATACCGGGGCTTTGTAAGATTAAAATATATAAATATTAATATTTATTAAAAAATAATAATTGAATAATAAAAAATAAGAGAGGTAAGAAGTAATATAATATAAATATGATTTTAAATAAATTATTAATAAAAATTATAAAATCTTACAAAAATTTAAATATTATAATAACTTTTAAATAACAGTCGTGAAATAAGATTATTTATTTATTAAAGATTTATAAATATGTTATTAGTATTAATAATGTATCTTAAAAATTTAACTTGAAGTTAATAAAGTAAATATCTTAATAATTTTATATAAAGCTTAACTTTTCAAAGTTTTTTTAATATTTAAGAAATATACTTTATATAGAATTCATTATTGAACAAAAAATAAAAAATTATTTAAATATGTTAAATAGAAATTATTAAAGAATTTATAAAATACTACATACATATAATTAAAAAAATGATTAAAATATTAATTTATTTAAATAATATAATTATATATTAAAACAATTATTGTTGGAAAACCAGGAGACACTAAACCAAAAAAGGAAATTCCTAATCGGGTCTAGTATCTTCTGAATACAATTGACTAAAGTAGTCAAAGGGAAGGATTCAATATATTTCCTAAATAGGAAAGAAAAAGTGATCGTACTTGATCAAAGAAATGATTCTGAAGTGAATTGCCTGAATCGCTTGAATCACTTGAATAAAAAATGAAGTGAATGAACGAGGATTGAGGCCATATTTATGTTCATTCATCTGTCAGGCTGAATAATCAAGAATCAGGTCTAGATCAGAATGCTTTGAAATCAAGAAAGGCATGAAATCATTAGGACGTAAGGTAAAGTGGGGGAAAACAAGTTTTTTCAGTGAATATGATCATAGTGAAGAAATAATGAGTTCATATAAGCGGGGAAACACGAGTATTCACTTGGTTGGCTGGGAAACCGGCCCGTAAAAGTCAAATTATTGGAGATGGCCGATTCCTGCAGAGATGACCAGTTGGTGATTTGATTGGCCAGTTGGTTTGTTGAATTTAGCCAGTTGATGAATTGGGAAATTCCAGCTGACAATTTCAATTAGCTTCTTTACTATTTATATAATTTATTAATAAAATCTTTAAGATTTAAATTTTATTTAATATCTACTATCTACTAGTAAATAATATTATTAAAAACTTAATATGATTAATTTTTTTATGCTAATATAAATAATTTATTAATATTATTTTATTAGATATGATTCTTATAAATTGATTTTAAATATTTAATTAAATCTATTTTAGTAATTAGATCTTTCAAAATTTATATTTATTCATAGATTAATCTTAGTTTAGACGTTTTTATTTAAAAATATAGAAATATATTAAATTTACTTACTTGAAATACCAATAAACTCTTAATTAATTTTAATATTTATTTAAATAATATTAAATTAGTTATGAAATCAATTCTTATTCTTTCTATTAAACATCATAGATATAAGAAGCTTTAGTTTTTTTTATTTTAATTAATTCTTAAAAAATATTACGATAACTGGAAATGCTTTAATAAATCTTTAAAAAAATTAAAAATTGATTATTAATAAATTATTTAATTTATTTTAAATTAATTTTAATTTCATTATATATTTTATTATTATATTAAGGGATAATATACTATACATTAATATTTTATATTTTTAATCGTTTCATTTATTTAGTTAGTTAATTTATTAGATCTATTTAAATAAAATTTTCTTTATTACTAGACATATTTATTATTAATTCTTCTAATTAGTATAAACTTCTATAATAAATAAATTTAAATTATTATAGACTAAAAAGCCTAATAACTATATAAAATATAATAATTTAAAAGATTTTAAATTTATTAGAAAGCTAAATTTATTAAAAAGCTAGCTAGTTATAGATCATTATAATTATTTTATAAATCTTTTTATATATATAGTTTTAGAGAATTTTTCTAGAACCTTTTTTTTAAAAGATATTTCTCTATTTCGTTAGAGACTCTTTTTTTGAATATCTTTTTTATAAGTATAATTCTAGTTTTAAATAGCTAATGAGGTCTAACTTTCTTCAGGCAAAGATTACTTTAAATTTATATTTTTAATATTAATTTAAACATTACTTTTTTATAAATATTTCAAGACTTACTATATTTATAAATAATATTAAAATAAGTCTTTATTAATAAATATAAGAAAGAATATTATTAATACGAATAAAATAAAATTTATCTAGAAAGTCTTATAAAATTTAATTAATATAATACTCAAAGATATTATAATAATTTATAAATTTAGAAAAAACTAGTAATCATTTAAATAATTTAAAATAATCATAAAATATTATCTTTTATTTATCTTCTTTCTAAATGTAGATATAATGGAAATTAGAAAATTTATATTACATTTATTTAATAAAATTATAAACTTTTAAAATATATTAGAAGTATTTTTAAGTAAATAATAATAAATCAAATAATTTTTCTTATTGTTTAATTTAAGATCTAGTAATCTATATAAAACTATAAGTTTTTCTTAATTTCAAAATAAATAAAATTAAAATAGTTATATAAGAATTATTAATCTATATAAACCTTCCTTTAAAAAACTAATTATTATTCTTTATAGTATTAAAAATTCTAATTAATTCATCTAGTATAGGGATTTTATAAGGCTTTTTATTTTTTTATTTTCTATATTTTTAGTTAGATTGATAGTATAATCTATTTTTAAATAATAAAATAATAAAATGTCTATAATAATCCTATTAAAAATATGTAGATACTTATAGTAAGATTTTAATAATCTATTTTTTGCTTTTATTAAATGTTTCAATTAATTAAATTTAGAACGAGTTTTATCAATATCTATTCGACTCGTTATAAAGAATTCTATAAAATCTTTTTTTTTTAAATTTTTAAAAATTTCTATATATTAATTAAATTATATATGAATTAAGATATAACTTTATTTTTATTTATATTATATTTTTAATTTTATATTTTAAATATATAAAATAAAATCTTTTACTTAGATATTATATTTTAATGTTTTATTATAGGAGTCTTAATATAATATTATATTTATAAATATGAAACATGATAAAAGGTTTAAAATTCTCTATAAATTGTTTTTAATATTTACTACTATTTTTATTATTAGTATTGAATCTTCTTTTTAAACTTTTTAATATTTTAAAAAGTAATTAACATATGCTTTAGTTTATATTAATTTATAAAATTTTAATTAATTATTCTATATAATATATAAATAATAAGAGCCTTCTTAAAATCAATACTATTAATTTAATTTTAAAATAGAAAAAGACTAATAATTCTTAAAATATTAAATTCTTTCTAAATTTTCTATAATCTTTATTAACTGGTATATACTTTTTTAGATAATAAGTTAGAAAAATTAAGTATTTTTTAAGATCAGAACCTACTAAATAAATTAAATAATTTAAATAATTCAAATAAAATAAACTTTCAAAATTTAAATAGTTTCTTCTATGAGATTACTTTTTTATTTTAGTAAAATCTAATAAATCTTTTTCTTAAAAATATATTTAATTTTCTAAAACTATTATAGCTTTATAAAAATAAATAAAGATATTTAACAATTTAATAATTTAAAATCTTATAATGTAATTAAAATCTAAATTTTTATTATTGAATTAATATATTCTTTAATATCTATTAAAGATAATCAACTAGATTTATACTTATTCTAATAGAGTTTCAATTTATAATATTATTTAGAGTAATTTGCTATTAATATTCTTAATTTAAATATTAGAATATCTTATATAATTTCTCAAAAATTTATTAACTTTTATTAGCTTATCTATTATTTAATTTATTTATTAATAAATCTTTTTAAAATCTAGTTTTTATTTAATATCTACTCTCTACTAGTAAATTTATTATTAAAAATTTAATATAATAGAATTTTTTTATTTAAAGCTTTCTTAGATATGCCCACTGGTTTTAATTAGAAAATTATTAATTATTTAAACTTTTTTATTTTAATATAAATAATTTATCAATTATTTTTTACTAAGTAGGGTGTTTGTAGATTAAATTTAAATAAATGATTATATTTATTCTTAAAAAATTTAAATAATTTATTCTTATCTAATTTATTAAAAACTGTAAATATTATAAAATTGAATTATTTTATTTTAATAGATTTTAAAAAATAAAATATTAATTATTAATAAATTTTCTAATTTATTTCAAACTAGTTTTAATCTTATTATTTATTATATTATTTTTATTATTTTAATGTGGATTATATATTATATTTTTACATAATTTTTTAAATTATCTTTTATATTATTTTTTATATTATTTTTTATATTATCTTATTTATCCGTTAATTATTCTAACATGTCTATCTAAGTAAGGTTTTCTTAATAATTAGGAATATTTATTATTTTATTATTTATTTTTTCAATTAGTATAAGTTTCTTCTAATAAATAAATTTAAAATTATTATAATTTAAAAAATTTGTTTATTATATGATATATAATAATTTAAAGAAGTTAAATTCAATAAAAACTTATTTAGTAATAAATACTTATAAATATATTATAATTTTTTATATATTTTTAGAAAACCTTTTTTTATTTTTTAGAAAACCTTTTTTTATTTTTTAGAAAAATTTTTGAAGAATTTTTCTTTCTTTATAAATAGAGAACTAGATAAGCTAGATTAGAGATATTCTAGTTCTAAATAGCTGATACGGTCTATCCTTTTTCAGATACTTGATAAGTTTCTTCTTTTTAAGATAAATTAATAAAATACTTTTTTTAATAGTTATAAAGATTTTATTATATTCACGAGGTCCCGCTTAGTAGCTGGTAAATTTTTTTTAATAATGGTTAGTAGTTGCCTGGGGCTGGTCATGTATGGGACTGTGAGGACCCAAAGAGGTGTGGGGCAGCCAAGCAATGAAGGTGCCGAGTAGATCATACTTCTGCGCGTCCTGTGACTCTAGGATTGCTGCCTGAGGCACCTAAAATTTTACAACCACTCACCTCTGCTTAACCTGACGTGTCTAACACTGATATAGTAAAGAATAAAGAAATCGTCTCAATGTTTTATTATGCATAGATTTATGTAATTCAGGGACCTTCCAACAAGCACGTTGACTTGCGGTGTAATACGGAGTGTTGAGGTGAATCAAATTCGTAGTCAGTCCCTCATGGCATTGGGTAATATAAAGTAGATAATCTATCAAACTTTAATGTTGGTTCGCTTAAGTACTATGGATAATAACCATATACAAGACACTACATGGCCTGAATAGTTAACACCAAATACCAACGTCTATATCCTTTCTTGCACCATGAGCGCCACCATGCCCAAAGACAAACTGGTGTGCCTGGTGAGACGGGAGTTAAGGACAGAAACTTGCATATACTGTCATTCATCGGCTAATGACACTACATTTTTTTAACATAAACTTATCGTACTTGGAGCAGTGGCACCGTTAACCCGAGACGGCAGAGAAACCAGAATCCACCACCAGCGAATACCCAGGGCTTAAACAGTCTCAAGCACCTGTTCCTTGAACTCCCTCTCAACCTTGTGTCCCTTATCATCAGTCGTGGACTCGCCGTGCAAGTTAAGCAGGGCACCAAGGTCGAACTTGGGCGACTTGAGAAGCTTGACTTTGCGAATGTGGACCTAGATCTGAGTTAGACGGCCGCTGATTTGCATACCTGTTTAAGGGTCATCGGGATAACGAACGTTCTGCAGAGGGTAAATTCCCTGTGTGGCCTTCTCAATCTCGCGGCCAATGACTTCGGGGATCAGCTTGGTGGTAAGCTGAGAAAGAGTGCAGCTAGCAGCCTCGCGCTGGATGATCTCGGTCATCTTCTTGCGGATAGCGCGGATCTGGGACGAGCGAGCGTATGTAGTCTTCTTGATCTGGTTGGGGCGTCTCTTCGTGAAAGCAATGGCGAACAAACGGAGAAGATAGTCGTCAGTCGTCTTGACGGTCACGTTGGCTTCAATCAGCGACTGCCACTTGCGCACAAGGGATCGGAGCTTGTCGGTAGTAAAATCCAAGCCATGGAAGTTGGTCAGGCAGTTCTTTCCTTGGATCTCGTCCACGCGAAGCTTGACCTTGCGGAAGGCATGGTCCTCGTCATTCTGGAGGTCGGCAAGGGAGACTTCGAAGATCCGGCCCTTCAGGGAGTCGTTCGCATTCTTCAGACCACTGGTGCGGTTCACCAAAGTCTTTCCCACACTTGAAACGAATTTGTCAGTCCCTGGTCAGGAGCACGCGCAGACATTTTAATAGCAGATAACGAGGCGGAAACAAAGATAGATGTCACAATCGAGTAAAGGGGGGCGTTGCCATACTCTCTGATCTGGAAGGTAGAAGGAGCCTACTCATGTCAGCATACTTCTACCCATTTTCAATCCTAGTTGCCTACCTTCACGGAATACTCGTCCTTCCGGGAGAAGGGGTCAACGGTCCTCTTCTTGATACCCTTCTTGCCCTTCGACAAGCGCTTGTTCCTATTACAATATCAGCAACACGGCGCAAAGATCGACTTGGTAGCGTTCCAACAGGCGATTGTCGGACGGGGATAGGCACTGGCGTACTTTCCAACGGCCATATTTGCGACTCAGGTCTATCTTGCACGGGTTGAAGACAGACTAGGATATCACACCACACGCTCTGGTGGAGGTGAGTCGAATCGATTGTCGCTGCTTGCTGCTCGCTGCTCGATCGCGGGACAAGAGTAGAAAACGAAATCCCACAGAAAAGTCGGCTAAGCGAGGCGTCGGCCCTATCTAGTTACATAATATTGGGTTCCCCACTAAACTCAGTTAAAAACTTTTCTGATTGGAGGATATCCTCCCAGGTCACATGATCTATTGTCTTTGTTACAGACCCGTACCTTATGACCCCATGGAATCTGCTGTACTTTCCGGGAATAAGTAGCCCAAACGGGTTACACCTGGGTACTAGGTACCCCCAGTCTGCTTATTCCCGGTACGTACTATACTTCGATATGTAGTAGATCATGAGAGCCAGGCCATGTAATCCAGTCAATGAAGCTATGTATGATTCTGTCTCCTTGATTATATCTGATTTCACTGCCTCATCCCAGATCTTCTATGTAGTTATGGTTCTATTTATTTGGCAGAATGCGTTCCTTTAGCTGTATAGTGTGACGACCGCAGCAGAATTTGTTTTCTCTCATGCAGTATCTGCTCGTGGATACTGGTTTCCTTTAATCGACTGCATAATTTCCATTAAATCGTAGAAAGCCAGGATCTGGGATTTTCTACCTTTAGCTATGTTCTAGTAGTAATTGTCGTATTACTAACATAGCTAGTAACTTACCGACCACTGGTTGTTGCGCCTAGATGCAACTTCTGAACACTTGCGCCACTGTAATCCGTATATATCTGCCTACCTACCTACCCAAGAAAGTCTCTAATTGTTTGCGGAGATACTAAAACAGCCAGAATAGGGTGCCAACCCAGTCCAGCTAACAACGATCTAGTTGTTTGCCACTACCACATCGTCTAACTAGACTTTCGTCTCTCCACCAGGTAAATTTGTGGGGGATTTGCGCCGGCTTTTGTCCATTACCACACTCCGTACTGAAGCCAGCTCTGTCATTGAATCGATAGGCTCGTGACGCGCACGGGTGATAAACGTTTAACGGCCTCGAATAATCGACCTTAGTCACAGGCCAGGCTACTAAGTCAATCTGAAGCATGGTATGCCATTCATTAATTGATTTATGTACCTCTTTCCTAAGTCTTGCTTGCAACAGGGTAAGCGGAAGAAGTCCAGCAGGCAGCCAGCGCAACCCAAAAAGGTGACCGACTCGAAGACTATCATAATTGCTGTCGCTGATGCGGAGACTAGAAAGAACCGTTGCCTACAACATTTGCTTGCCTTTTCTGCAACCACGAAAATTCCATCGTCGTGAAACTGGACAAGAAGCTTGGTTTAGGGAATTTGTCTTGCAAAGTGTGTGGACAAAGATTCCAAACGGGCATAAATTGTAAGTCTAGTGATCAAGTACTCTTATATGGCAGACCTTGCTTATGATGCCTTTCAGATCTCTCTGCTGCTGTTGATGTATACTCGGATTGGGTGGATGCTTGTGACGCCGTTGCCAAGGATACTGTTACCAAGTATGAGGAGAGTGATGCCCGTGTCAGACGCTCAAATGACTTTGCTACGTCTCCCAGCACTCGAGATATTGGATTCGAGGATGCGGAACACGTCGACGCATATGCTGATAATTACTGACTCTATGCTTAGAGTATACCGCAACGTACAAAATGAAGGCCCAAAGAAATTCCCGCGTCATGATATCTAGTGGAAAATACTATACTTTAAATGCTGTGTGAATGAAATCCATCACTAACATTGCTGAGATAGAAGCCTGTAATTCATTGGATCCAAATCACGGAGAGTATTTTATGATTGGGAGCACCTGTTTGTTGGCTAAAGAGTATAATATCGATCGCCGAAATCCCCAAGCCCTGGGATGATGTATCTAAAATGGTCTTTATCAGCAATGTCCTTCTAGCCTTGCAAATTCGAAGGACTCACTTTTTATCATCCAAGCCTTGGTCTATGAAGGCTGTAACTACTCTTAGCTTGGGAAATCGCTCTGCAAAATCCGCAACCCCGGAAGGGCTCGCTATCAAGTTAAGAAACAAGATGCGATCTTCTGGGACACCCTTTGCCTTCAGGACCTCAACGGCAAGTGTTGCAGAACCCCCTAGTCAAAGTTAGTGCAATTCGGCTACCCATGGTGACAAACTCGCCTGTTGCAAACATAGGATCGAGTAGGAGCACCCATCGATTTGCAATGTCAGCAGGAAGCTTTTCATAGAATAGCTTTGGCTTGCATGTTTCTTCGTCCCGCTGTATGAGAATCTTTCCGATTCGGACTGAACGGCAGCAATCCCGCAATCCCTGTTCCATTGCCTCGCCTGCTCTCATGATGGACACACCGCATATCTTCCCCTCAAATCTGACACCGAGGTAGACGCGACCTACAGGTGTTGTGACTGACTGTTCAACGACTGGCAGATGGTTGAGCCCCTCCTCCACAAGGAGACGAATGATTCTGTTTGAGTAAAATATGAAGTCGGCACGGCTAGTTCTTCTATCTCTGATCATGCTACGAATAGGTTAGCATCCATTACTGACCAGTAATATCAGCCTGGATATCTTAATTCAGCCTCTATCTTACGTCAACAGAGCGATCAATTGGGGGGATTGAGGCAGCACGTGGACATTCTCGTAGGGTATGTCTTTAGACACTGTTGCTGTGGGCTTTTCGCCATCAGGTCTGTAGATGGGACCAACACCTTGCGCAGGGGAGGGAATGGGTTCCGACAGGTCATTCGCCATGGTTATGGTAGGTAGCGTTGTGCCCTCTTTTCCTTTGCTCCCCTTTTATATATTTTTTCTTATTTTTCACGGGTCCGAAAATTATATAAAAAATATGTTAATTAGAGACAAGAGAGAACACCTGTGGCAAACTGCGATGTTTCCGGCAGGTGAGCAGAAGTGGGAAAGACAATGCCTTGAACACAGCGCTACCAGATATCGATTCGTGCTGCGGAGTACTGCTCATTTAATTGGCTTTAGCAATGTGCTTAGTCAGTATTATCAACCGGCTCAGTTTACCCCATATTCAAATACAACTCAAGTTTTACGAGATAAGAAGACCAATAAACTACATAGTACCTTCAGCTAGCATAGAAACTTCCCCGTCTGTTAAGCACTGCTTAAGGTACCTTCTAGATGCTTAAAATTTATGAGCCCGGCTCATGATCGTCAAATTCACCCGAGGACTGTCAATAAAAATAGAGCCAGACGTCTATACTGCATAGTAATTCTGGTGTACTCCGTATGGAGTAGTCAAAATGATTTGACGGACAATGTAGGACTCTGCAGGGGCGACTTAGCAACCAAAAGGCTGGTAGATATACTGTAGTCATTGCTGCCTCACAGAGCAGCTTTATTATTACTATCCAAGACCTTTCTAATTGGGCCTTCCTAAAGTACACTATTTAGTTGTGTATACATTCTATGAATGTACTTCGTATAGGTTTAGTGTAGAGCCCATACATACTACTTACTACGGAGTACCTGCCTCATACTTTATAAGCGGACAATGCTGGGGCCCCTTTATGGGCCCGTTCTTGGTCTATATGAAATCCTTTACGTAACGCAAGGGTCCGAGTGGTCATTATGGAGCATACCCAGCCAACTTAGTCTGTAGCTACGCGTGCTGATGTAGAAAGGGAATTCGCCAACTATTTTCTACGACAGCATTGATCTATACTTATAGCCATACGAGCCCCGATGCATTGAGAAGGATGCAATGGTATTCCATGACAAACAACGTCGGATCGAAGGGCTTGTGATCAATAGTACGATTTACTATCACTACCCCCTTTGGCTTGAAAGGTGACTAAGCATGATGGTATAACTAACCAGCTAGCTAGCCAGCAAGTCTGACTTGGCTATACATTGTGTAGGTTGGTCATACCGATGTTGATAGCAGGCTACTAGAACTTAGTTGACAGTAGTTTGGGTACATAATAGCAAGACATTCCCACAATGAACTCCATAGACTCTTGAGATATGCACTACGGAGTACGGAGTAGATAGCTAGTACGCAACAGTATATAAAATAACATTGAAGTGTAAAGTGGCTTTATTGTGATTGGCTACAAATGAAATAAATCATATATATATATATAGTACTACTAGTAGCACTCCGTACGGAGCACGCATGTACCCCGGGGCCATAGATAACCCATGGAAGAACTAAAAAGGTGGGCCAATGCGGAACTGGCAGGTCATTTCCCGAAGCGCCCGACTCCGTGCTCCGTACAAAGGTGGATTTCAGTACCACTTCCCCAACTCAGTATCATCGGTACGTTTGTTATCGTTTGCTACCACGAGATTTGGATGCCACCTTAATCTATATACCAGGTGCCTTGCACTCCACCAAGGTTGAGCAATAATGTGCTGGCCTTAATTTGGTGAAAAGTTTTTGTCAACATGTCGCATAATAATCCAGGCCGAAGAGCTTTGGGGCCTTCTGGCAGTCCAGCCGCGGGGTTCTCTTTTGACATTCAATCGCAAGCGTTCAAAAATACGAATGATTTACACACCACGACTAACAAGCGCGGGGTTTCCACGAGCCAGAATCGAGACCAACAGGCTCATATTCCTTTGAACACACGTCCGCACAGAGCCGAGCCCATCCCAAAGAAGAGGAAATACGCACCCCATCAGCAATTGCAGCCAGGCCTCGACCAAAGCGACTTACGACGTGGCAGCCACATCCCATCTGATGGTCGCGAGACCGTGTATGATGGGGCTCTTTATACAGCACAAGTCCCGGGCAAAGTTGCGGCTGATGCCGATTATGAAGTCGACAATCCCAAAAAAGAAATTCGCCGCCCTCCACGCATATCCGCTAATGATATTAAAGAGCCAGAGTCTATTTACGCTTCATATACACCCGGATTGTCAAGAGCCTTCCATAAGAAACGATTGATCCCAAAGACTAACACCCCAAACCATAGTTTTGCGGGTGAAGTTAAGGGGGATTCACAACAACTGACGGCGGGAGCCGGGCACAATGGGGGAACGGTCTCCAATCGGAAAAGACTAGTTGATTTGCTAGGTGCTACAGCGCACTCGGAGAATACTAGGTTGACCAACCCTGCTTCAGTTGTAGCTGAAAGCAAACATTCGCACAACATCGGAGCTGCACAAGAGGTCAATGTTGCGTGCATAAGGGCAGATGAAGCTCCAGAGCACTTAGGGAAGCTTGACACGGGAAATACTCATGAGGCAGTCACACCGCTGCTGTCTAGATTACGAGGCTCTAGGGTCACCTATGCACGCCAACGGTCTTTCTTGGGTGACCCGCTAAAAAATGAAGCCGCTGAGCATGGTGATGCGTCAGTTTCCTCTCCAGACCATGGCGGAGCAAGACAAGCGCATATAATAGACCCGAAAGCCTCCCGAACTTCAAACACTGATGACGATGAAACTGACTCTAGGCCTGTCCGCAGCATACATGAGCTCAGACAGGCTGGCGATAATGCTCGCTTTCGGGAGTCAGTTGAAGCGATTTTTGAAGAAATTGAGGATCCATTCAACTCACTTTCTGGGATATGTAGTAGCTTGACACAGCTATGCACAAAGCTTCTTGAACCTGCCTTTGTGCGTCGTTTTTCAGAGTATGGATTCAGCGATCGTCTTGTTAGCTGCACAACGGCCAACCGGGATATCCTCACAACATTCCTGGTACTATGCGCATATAGATTGATCTGCCTGAATGGATCCTCTTCACATACGAGTCTGAGATCTTTCTGGGCCAAAATCCTGCAAATCTCTCACAAGCTTCTTAGTGTGAAAGATGATATCTCGGTTCTGGCAACTGGGCGAACCACCGGCCTGTCCAAAGCTGTGCAGGGGTCTTTAAAGAAGGTTCTCCCCCAAATCTCCTCTATGATCTTCGAGCAGAAACCACCCCCTAGGCTTTCTCCTTGCTCAGTAACCCTCTCCTGCATCCAGGCCTGCCTTACTACATTTCTTGAAAAGGGGGATGATACCGGACCATTGCCAGCCACACTAATAGATCAAATCGTCGAGTTGGTCATTTCACAACATGATGATACAAGCTCTATGACGATCCCTGGAAGCTTTCAATTAATGGAAATGTCCTTCTTGATTCTGGAAACTTACTCGATGTTGCCAGGAACAATGCGTTATGATCATCGCAATTCTTTCCAATCGCTTTTTGAACACCATAATAAATTCCTCCATTATGGGCAGTGTGACCGGGATAAGCATATTTCAATGTTATATACCAGGGTGGTCCTCAATCTTACCAATAATGAGCCCTCACTCTGCGAAAACTTTGCTACCCCTGATATGATCTTCGACTTTGTCAAACTTGCCACCACCAGTTCGCCCGGGATACACAAGGATACAAATATGGAGGAAGACAATCCATGCAGTGTTGCGATACTGGCCTTGGGCGTTCTCATCAACTTGTCAGAACAGAGCAAGGCTTCTCGAGCCGCCTTTCTCAGGCCAATATCCGACTCCACATCTTTGCTTCAATCTCTTATACAGCACTTTTCTGCGGGTCTTGCGTTTGCTGACCAGGTAAGATTCATTATAATCTGATGTTGGAAATCTGTAGCTAATGCAGGTAGGCTCGCTCTGTTTCCGAAGTGCATCACAATGTTGTAATTGGGTATTTGTCGATTCTTTTGGTTATACTTTGCCTCGATGCGGATGCATTCACGCAGATTAGAGAGTCGACGTGTGGTAAAGGACTCCCATTAGTCCTGTCAACGGCTGAAGAATTCTTACAATATCATCAAAAGGTCGAGCAAGAATCTCAACTTTTTGAGACTTGGAGTGAAGGTGGAAGTAGGTCTACCACGCACCTGAAGGATATTCTGAGTCAAATACGACAGAAAGCATCCCTGTAGAAATGCAAGACTCAAATTCGTATTATTTCTTTCTTTCCTTTGCTCTCCGATTGCTACTTTACATTTCTTGGTGCAATGGGCTCCTACCACATTCTAGGTCCGTGGGCCATCGAGAGCATCGAGAAAGATAAATAGTTTTCTGTAGGTTATCGAGGAACGGGACTTCTTGTTACTAATCTGTTGATAAACATATTACATATAATTAATTCGAATTGTGGCCTAGGGAACTTTGTGTAAACAAACTATATTTGACTGTCCTGACCTAATGTGATACCTGCTCGTTATGTGTTTTGGTTGCCGTTTGACTTGTTTGCGCTCCAGAATGGCTGTTTGCCACTCTCGGGTGAGCTCATCTGTTATTTGACTGCCATCCCTAGCTTAAGAAAGTGCAGCTTGATCACCAGGTTTAAATTATCGGGGCATCCAACAACCGTGGTTTCTGTGCCGAGATATCTGTTAATGTCCTCAGGTAGCCTATATCTTTCTCACTGTGCTTCAAACACGCAATCCTTAGCTTCATCGAACAACATCTCGCAACCCTTGCTATCTAGTCGGTAGCCACTATCCCACTCCGTATCTAAAAAGAAAGATGCCTAGTGCACCGAAGCAGCGGAAGATAGCTATTGTTGGCAGTCGCTCTGTGGGTATGGATCTCTATCTATATTATGAGCTCTGCTTACTTGACATGCTTTTTCGAGCCCCTATCTTCGCATATTCACTAACACTTCATCTAGGTAAATCTTCTCTTACAGTTCGATTTGTTGAACATCATTTTGTAGAAAGCTACTATCCGACGATTGAAAACACATTCAGTCGAATCATCAAATATAACGGCCAAGATTACGCGACTGAGATCGTTGATACAGCTGGTCAAGTAAGGAGAACACAAGAATCGGTGCCAAACTGCTGTTTACAGCAGATGGCTAATTCTGCAATAGGATGAGTACAGTATATTGAACTCGAAGCATTTCATTGGAATACATGGATACATCATTGTCTATTCGGTGGCTTCTCGTCAGTCGTTTGACATGGTGAGAGTTATACGGGATAAGATCCTAAACCACCTTGTGAGTATCTATGCTTGAAATTGCCTTAATATGCAATACTAACGTGAATAATAGGGTGCTGATCATGTGCCCCTTGTACTCGTCGGAAATAAGAGCGATCTCAAGCTTGAACAACGCCAGGTGTCGCTGGATGAAGGCCGCCAGCTGTGCGAGGAATTCAATTGTGCATTTACCGAAGCTAGTGCTCGCCTCGATTACAATGTTGCGAAAGCGTTTGATTTAATGATCGGGGAAATTGAAAAGTCGCAAAATCCATCGCAACCCGCAGGAGGCAACAAATGCGCTGTAATGTGATTCAAGGCCTATTTGTGATGTAACGGGATCAAGTGTCCGACTGGGCGGCCTGGAAGATGGCTACGCTACTGTTAGATACAACCTCCAAATATTGGAAAGGTCCCATAGGTGTCTATCTCCTTCAGTTGTTATATGTCTGGATTCCTGCATGTTTGTTGTTGCCTACTGGTGCAGATGTGAATTTTCTATGGCGCTCAATTTCCCTTCCTATTTTCTGTCACCAGTCTAATTGTTACATTATTTAATACCTTTCCCCAGTCCAGGCCATGTTATGAGAACCGCCATTAAATCAAACAGTAGTGTTTTAATCATAGGGGACTGTTTTATGAGTCAACCTTTCACAGGACCACCAAATGCAGACTGTGCAGACTGTAGAGCTGCCCTGCCCGCCCACCGCGAATTCCACTTATTGGTATACTATACCCAATCGGTCAAGCCCCTAAATTTCTACCCCTCCATTTGATCCTAACGCCAACAGAGTTCTCTAGCCCCTCTCTCCTATTTATCAACAAACTGTCCTCCCCCGCGCCAACTGACAACTGTTTTCTGTTCACTCTGATTAAGTTTTCACGTACAACTACTTGTATAGTACAGGAAGCAACATGCTCGATCTTGCGGACTTCATCAGTGACCGCGGTGGAAACCCAAACAAAATCAAAGAAAGCCAGCGGAAAAGATACGCACCGGAAACTGTCGTTGATGAAGTTCTCGCCCTGTATGAAGAGGCGCGGCGCGGTATGCTACATTCGTTCAACCGCATACATTTACATAGTAGAATGACTGATCATGAACGTACTGTAGCACGTTATGAGGTTATGCAGATAAACTCCCAGCTAAATGCAGTTCAAAAGGAAATCGGCAAGAAAAAGAAGGTTCGCTGGCCAAACCCCGCTACTCTAATAATTTGGGCCAGTGGCATTCTCCTAACCTGGTGTTTCAAACAGAATAAGGAAGATGCAAGTGACTTGATGGAGCAAAAGGCCGACCTGGAGAAGCGCAAGAAGGATGCCGAGGAACTCGCTCTCCAAAAGGAAAAGCAGAGGGACGGTAAAATCCGAACGATCGGTAACCTGGTTCATGAATCAGTCCCCGTCAGCAACAATGAAGTAGGTGTTGCCCTCGGTGAAAGGGGAGAGGCTCCAATTGACCGAATCACCATGATTAGGATGACAATGCTGTAATAAGAACGTGGACGCCAGAAAATGTCAAGGTTGAGAAGCGCGACTGCCTTTCTCATCATGAGGTACTCACACGTCTTGATGGATTTGACCCAGAGCGTGGTGTCAAGGTGGTTGGTCACCGCGGTTATTGCTTGACAGGCTATGGCCTTTTTCTCAATCTCGCACTCATAAATTATGGCCTGGAGTTTCTGTGGGGGAAAGGCTACAAGCCCAACCAACCCCCGCAATTTATGCTCAAGGAAATGATGGCGAAAACAGCACAACTTGAACAATTCGACGAGGAGCTATACAAGGTCACAGAAAGCGAAGATAAGTCCACCGACAAGTATCTCATTGCTACCTCAGAGCAACCGTTATCTGCTCTTCATGATGGGGAATGGCTGCAAGACAAAGATCTTCCAATCAAGTGAGTTGTCGCTGCATTGTCAGCGTCTGATTTTTGGTTCTCTTTCGCCTTGGGCTAATCTCCACGCAGGTATGCTGGGTACAGCACATGTTACCGGAAAGAGGCCGGTGCCCACGGTAAAGATGCATGGGGTATCTTTCGCGTTCATCAGTTCGAGAAGGTGATAAGCTCTGGACCACAAGTGGTGTATGTTAGCTTACCTTGGCGCAGATTGAACAATTTGTTCTCACAAAACCCGAAGACTCTTGGCAGGCATTTGACGAAATGATCGCAACATCGGAAGAGTTCTACCAATCTCTTGGGCTGCCGTACCAGGTTGTGGCTATTGTTTCCGGGGCATTGAACAATGCCGCCTCGAAGAAGTATGACCTCGAAGCGTGGTTCCCATTTCAAGGGGAGTACAAGGAACTGGTGTCCTGTTCCAATTGTACAGACTACCAATCCAGGGCGCTTGAAATTCGTTATGGCACGAAGAAGGCTACTGATGTAAAGAAGTCCTATGTTCATGCTCTGAATGCGACTCTGTGTGCTACAGAGCGTACACTATGCTGTGTACTCGAAAACTATCAAACTGATGATGTACGTCCTGGATTGAACATATATTCATATTTGGCAGTGCTGATAGACTTTCTAGGGTATTATTGTGCCGGAGCCTCTGAGGAAATATATTCCGGGCGCCCCTGAGTTCATACCATATACCAAGGAGCTGCCGAAGGACAGTACTTCTAACAAGTCCAAAGCTAAGCAGACTTCGAAAACTGCGAGCGGCTCAGAAGAAACTGCGAAAAAGCTGGAAGGCCTTCAGGTTTGAGCGTGGTCAGTCTAATGTCATTAGACACGACGAGAATGGTTAATGGGCCAATGGCTACTTATTTGGGCATGTCAGCCAGTGAAAGGAGTAGTGGGGGGACCCAGGCACTCCGATCGGCGGATTATATCGGTTGGGACACATGATATAAAGTAGATGAGGAAAATTAAATAAATTGCATGAATATAGAGGCTAATGCTGTCTTGGGTCAACTGCCTGATGAGGCATTCCCACAGTACCGTACCTTGACCATCCTGTAAGAGGCAGAGTATAGAGTAAATAGGTGTGTCCCAGGACATTTAAGTTCATTTGTGTGAAAGCTAGATGGGAAGGATATTTCGGCCCCGCCCTTGCTTGCCCCTCCGCAACTGTTATACCATGTGATGACTCAAAAAGAATATAACACCATAACTAGTCAAAGAAATTGTGGAACACCGCTGCTCAAGTCCGGTTCCGGAGGACTTAAAACTCAGCCCCTTCTTTTGTGACTCTGGACTTCGCTGTTTAATCACCGGTCCTTCTTCAAAATATATCTCCTACCTTCTACATTATACTCTTCTTTGTCATCTTTCTCTATAGGAGCTTCAAAATGGCTACATCTGCAAGGGACATAAAGCCCCATCAAGATGCCTCTCAGAGCTTGAACTTCTCCACCTCTCCCACTACTTCTTTTCAGTCTGCGCCCTCCAGTCACGGAGGATCAGTGTTGGGAAGCCGCACAATCCCTCTAGCCAATGCGAAACACTTGAAGCCCTTCGCCACGGAGGATATCAAGGTCCTGCTTCTGGAAAACGTTAATCAAACCGGCAGGGACATTCTCACCAAACAGGGTTATCAGGTGGAATTCCTCAAATCTTCTCTCCCAGAAGATCAGCTCATTGAAAAAATTCGGTTAGCAGCCTAATGTCTGTTCTTAACGTTTCTACTGACTTCGTTCGCTCATGAATAGGGATGTACATGTGATCGGAATCCGTTCGAAGACAAAGCTGAGTGCTCGTGTCTTGAAGGAAGCCCGCAACCTCATTGTCATTGGTTGTTTCTGCATCGGAACCAACCAGGTTGACTTACAATATGCAGCCGATCATGGTATTGCAGTTTTCAACTCGCCGTTTAGCAATTCTCGGAGTGTTGCCGAGTTGGTTATAGCTGAAATCATCGCCCTTGCCCGTCAATTGGGTGATCGTTCCAATGAGATGCACAACGGAACGTGGAACAAAGTCAGCAACAAGTGTTGGGAAATTCGCGGAAAGACCCTTGGTATGCCCTTCATCAGTCACTGTCAGCTGTTGGCTAAACCTCATGTTAGGTATAATCGGTTATGGCCATATTGGCGCTCAATTGTCGGTTCTAGCAGAGGCCATGGGTATGTCAGTTATCTTCTACGATGTTGTTAACCTTATGGCTTTGGGTACTGCTCGCCAAGTGCCGACCCTCGAAGGTCTTTTGTCCGAGGCAGACTTCATCACATGCCATGTTCCTGAGCTTCCAGAAACACGGAATATGATAGGACAACGCCAATTCGAACAAATGAAGACTGGTAGTTATTTGATTAACGCCAGCCGAGGGAGTGTTGTAGATATCCCTGCTCTAATCCACGCTATGCGGTCTGGCAAGGTTGCCGGTGCTGCGCTTGATGTCTACCCCAATGAGCCTGCTGGCAATGGTGATTATTTCAATGAAGGCCTCAATGAGTGGGCGACAGATTTAAGGAATCTTAAGAATTTGATTCTCACTCCGCATATTGGTGGTAGCACAGAGGAGGCGCAGCGTGCAATTGGAATTGAGGTTGCGGAGGCCTTAGTGAGATATGTTAATGAAGGCACAACACTGGGGGCTGTTAACATCCCGGAGGTTGCTCTGCGGTCCTTGACAATGGATGAGCCCAACCATGCCCGGGTGAGTAATGGCAATTTCGTGCGCTATTTCAACGATGACTGACTGTTCCTAAAGGTCATCTTTATTCATCAAAATGTTCCGGGTGTACTACGGAAAGGTAGGTACACTGAATCTACACTGACTTGTCTGCCTTGCTGATGAATACCAGTGAACGAAATCCTTGGCGATCACAATGTCGACAAGCAAATGACTGATAGCAGAGGTGATGTATGTGTCTATTCCTTGACGGCTCTATTGGACACGGGGCTGACCATGTTCAGGTGGCCTACCTAATGGCTGATATCAGCAACGTCGACAATACGACAATCAAGGATTTATATGAGAGGCTTGAGAGCCTCGGATGTATGAAATCACTTTCTTCACTTTTGATGGACACCTCACTAACTGATATTCCCCTCCGAACTTTAGCTCGAATCATGACCCGCATCTTGTACTAAAACCTGGTAATTCTGCCACGCCAACCTCTCTGTCATGAGGATTGCAGCAATACCGTTCCAAGCGAACAAAAGGGATGGAAGAGAAAGAAGGACTGATACAAGTGATTACATCAATTTTCCAGCAGATGTCCCTCAACGGTACTCATCCGGTGCAAAAGCAAGGCTTGGTCTGTATGCACTCAGGTGTAAATGGTTTCAACCTCCGAGACCGGCCTGTAATTAATTAACGGGTTATCTACTTTGTTACAGATTTATAATTACCGGTGTAGTACGGAGTACTCCGTACTCCATAGATAAGGGGCCTACAGGCGCTAAGTTGATGTCACTTCGGAGTATGGAGTACGGAGTCAATTTATTCCCTTAAATCTTCAGAAAGATGTAATTAACGTCTTAGCACTGACACGCTATAGAATTCCCAGAAGTTCGATAGAGGACAGTGGACACTACCCTCAGCCGCTTAGTTGAGTATTTTGATCATTCTGTGTGAAGTAACCTGGACTCATGCTTTTATGTGGCGGGTAAGAAGACTTATTCCCCAACTATTGAGAATACTAGTACAGAGACTGCAGGGTGACACTTAATCCTTTAGCATACGAGACTAGTCATCTGCGATGGAATGCCCTAGCCACATCACGAGGTCCTTCTCTTAAGTTAGGGCTCCGGCTTCTTCGTCTTGGAAAGTTCTCTCGCGAAGAGTCCCTGCGCATGACTTGATGGGCCTGGTCATTGTTGAGTTCGCGTCGATCCATACTGTTATTCGAACTGTGATCCCTTTCCCAATGACGTTCGCTTCCATCATAAATTGGAACATATGAGTCTAGGTTTCCTTCAAGCCGTCCTCGACCCTGGTGATTCCTGTCTCGTCCCACTCTGCCTATATTGCCCGAGGCCCATGTCTGGTGGTTTGATGTGGGCGGCCGAGGTGGTAGCCCACTCTTATGCCAAGGTCCTTGGCTGGGCTCCTCCACACCTGTTCTCGACCGAGCTGTATGCATCTCACAGTTGCGATTCTCGAGAGAGCGTTGTTGAGGGACTCCCTGTGTTCCACTGTTCCAACCCACACGGATGGCGTTTGGAAGGCGACTATTTTTACCATCGACGCCCGTTTTGTTTCCAGAGCTTGTTGCCCAGCTTCCGTTCGGTCCACCGATTCCTATAGAGCCCCCTGCGGGTGCCGGTGGTGGCAAAGGTGCTCTTTGACCACGGAACCTTCTCCTATCAAGCTCGTGGGAGTCCTCAAAAGAAGGCAACTCACCGGGCCGCGCAGGAAGTGGTGGGCTAAAAAAGTAAGGATGTTTCAAAGCATCCATCGCATTAATTCGTTTCCGCCAATCGAGCTTTAAAAGCTCACTAAGCAATGATATCGCAGTGGCACTTTGACTGCTCATATGTTAGTTCTTCCAATTTTTTCACGGTTGGTCTCTTAAAGGAGGGATTTGACAATACTCTTTAAATATTTCGCATAGATTGCCCGGTCTGTTCCCAAAATTCTTCACACCCTCACACCCTGGTAGTAAAGTCCACCCTGGCATGCTTTCTTCTGTAGGTGAACCTACGAGATCGAAAATTAGTTGCGCCTGATTGAGATCGTTATTGCCAGCCAGAATCGGCTTTCCCTTGAACATTTCGCCGAAAACGCATCTGTAAATATTAGACAAACTTGTCACGGAATTTGGCCATTTTATTTACCCGACACCCCACATATCTATTGCCGTCGTATACCGCCGGAGTTGAAGAAGCAGTTCGGGAGGGCGATACCATCGGGTCACTACGAGCGTAGTATAATCCCTTCTCGCTTCGCCTCCGCCCTTACCGGGCTGAGGAGGGGGTTCTTCGTATGGTCGAGCCAACCCGAAATCAGCAATTTGAAGTATGCCCTTATTGCTGATGAGCAGATTGGCAGCTGTTGGGTTGTTAGCCGAAATTTTCTGCTTTGCTGTTGATGGTACACTGGCCTTTCATATCACGGTGCAGAATACGATTCTATCACAAGTCAGGACAAACCCTCAAGAGCGTTTCTCGCAAGAACTTATACCTCGTGCAAATACCTGAGTCCCTCGAGGAGTTGAAGCATATAACACTTGATTTGAGCCTCAGTGAAATGAACAGCCGGATTCTCTAGGAGGCCCGAAAGATCATGTTCCATATATGGGGTTACCATGTACATGCTTGGTTTCTTACGTCCTTCCCCTGTGCTCGAATAAGCGCAGTTACAAATGCGACAGGGCGTCTTGCTTACCTTTACTCCGTTCTACTGCCATTTCTCTAAGATGTAGAATATTAGTGTGAGACAGCATTTTTAGAAGTTTGATCTCACGAAGAGCGGTTATGGGGAACTTCGAGTGAATCAATTAGCCTGGGCTAATGTGGTATTCCTGGTGGTCTTACCCCGTCTCTTTCATTGTGCATGAGTATCTTTTTGAGAGCAACGATGGTATTGTCCTTTTTTGATCTTGCTTTGTAGACCTCACTGTGGGAATTCAGTACGACAGCCCATGGCTTTCTTTTGGCTTCCCAGTACCTACCCAAAAGTACCTTCACCAAGTTTACCCAAGAATTCAAAATCGCGGATACTAGTGCACCCACGGAACCTAGTGTTGCCATTGCTGTCTCTCTCGAGTGATACTAAGACCATTTTCTGCCAACACTCTGCTTCTCACCAAGAGTGATCATAGGTGAATAAGAATGTAAATGGTGGTATGATGTAGGGGCACGTAATTTCTTTGCCCATCTGATGTAAACCTAGACGGAGCTGGAGACTAGGTACGAACTGTTAGTGCAAGAGCAACGGAGAAGCTGTGAATTTTCGACCACTGCGCGCCTCCTCAGATGGGGTAGCGCTGCGGCTGAAAGTCTCGCGGTGCCAAAACCCGTAATATTGAAATCAGACGGGTGGTTTGTATTAAGAGAAGGATTGTGAGTATTCAACAATATTAGCTGAATGGTAGGAAGAAGATCAAAGGAGTGTTTTAAGGCAGTATAAGAGGCTGTTCTGTAGCTGGTGTTAAAGCCTCAGGTGTCATAGTGCTTTGATGAAGTGAAGTGAATATACCGTATGACTGTTATTGCATGAGTCGCAACTCAGGTACGAGTTCTATCATGGCTTCTGTTATCCGGGGCAGAGTCCTTGGCATCACGTGACATTACCTCTTATCTGCTTCTACTCCGTACCTTCCCAGCAGATGCCTAATTCTCAGAGTCATCGACAATTCTACATAGCGGTGGGCCTTGTTTCTTGAGTCTCTGGACTACTGAAAAGTATGACGCTGGTGTTAAATAACTGACATCTTCTCTTTCGGGCTAACATGCATTGAATAGAAATGGCTGCAAATCACCCAATTCATATTCATCCGGCACGACCTCTTTATCGCTTCACGGCGACTGCGTTGGGAGCGAGCATGTGGTTCTTTGTACGGGTCTCACGCAATTTTTGTGTAATGGGCCATGCTAACAATAAAATTTCTTTTCGGAGTCGCAGTTGATGTACAGAGCTAAGAAAGACGGTCCTGCCCTGTTGGGTTGGAAGCATCCTTGGGACCATTGACCGCATAATACACTCGTTCCTGAACATGTCTAACTCTTTGGTCACGAGTGGAGGGGTTTGAGTTAGTTGGCGGGTTTCGTTGTATAATCTCAAGCAAGTTAATTCCACAAAAACCACGCACTTTATGCCGTGACTCAAGGAGTCAATGGAAACAAAAACTATGGTGGTCACCATGACGGATATGTGAAGAAAACAATCAGATATACATATTCAAGTGGAAGAGGCGCCTCTGCATTTGCTTAAAATATGACCTTCTTTCAACCTTGCATTTCCTCGAGGAGTACCTTGTACTGGCGGCGCTTTTTGGGGTGACTTGGTCGCAACGCCGTGTACATGCGCCCCAGCGTACGGGCCAATCTAGGGAATAGTTCTCTTTCTGCCAACCAAGAGAACAAGAAGCTCATAACGGCGAGCAGCAACAGCCACCATGCGAAACTGTCCGGCAGATATGTCAACTGCATAAAGTGCTTCAGCCATTGCGATGGTTTGAAAAGCATGTAGCAGGAAATCATTAAATCCACAATTATCATGGAGAGGAATGGTTCTATATATAGCTGTTAGTAGAGTGACGACCGGACATGCGAGTGGGGACCAACTGTTAGAGCTCATCGGTTTTCGGAAAGGCGGCCCAACGCTAAGAACAACGCTTGATAAAATGTATTGGAAACTGGAAACCAGGAAAAGCACGGTGTTCTCAGAATTCTCGATATTGCTCTCCTCCAAGTCTACCTGAGGAGGCTGGAACCTGAGATTGAAATCAGCAAGGGCTTTGAAAAAGTATACTTACAAGAAAGCAGGCCACACACCATGGCTGTAATTGGACGGTCTGGAACGCCACGAGCTGGGTAAGAACACATATTGTGATTTGGCCCAGTAGCGGAACCAAAACTTTGCGCGACACAAGGTCGGCAGTTGGTCGTTTCTGAGATAGCACTGGGTACGGACTGGTCCATCCCACTGGCGAGAAGTCAGCTGTATGTTTGCCGCGGTGTTTTGACACTGGAACCACATCCATAGTCTAGCAAAGACACTTACTGAAGATAGCAATTGGCAATATCAGACACAAGTCAATGAAGAGGAACTTCCAATGGTCTGTTAGTGAGGAAAAAGTTGTCTTTGAGGGAAGCGGAAATATCACCTGGAAGTCTCCAAGATTTGACGCCGATGCATATAAGAAACTGACAGTCGAAAACTGGATTGCCGAATATAGGCTCATGTACTTGAAGCAGCAGAAGCTCGTGACCAGGGAACCTCGACCTTCCCTGTTTTTCTGTTAGATGAATTCTCTGATGCATCACAGAAGGTATTTAATACCTGATCAGCGTCGGAATACAAGATATGTCAAAGCGACGGCTTGTGAATGGAGCAGCAACCGAAGCTTCAGCATCTGATAAGGAAACGCCAACATCAGCGGCCTTCAACGCTCCGCAGTCGTTTGCACCATCGCCACAGAATCCGCAGCAGTAGTCAAGGGATTGAAGCTTTTCCACAAGCTCGTGTTTCTCGTCAGGTGACATCCTCGCGAACACTTTGCCACGCACAAGCATCTGCAAGCACGATCAGGACGGGTTTCCAAAAAGCCAGACTAGCCCGAAGTAGGTTTTTTTGCAGATAGATGAGATGATACACACCCTCTTTATAAGCGTTTCGCTTCCAAAATCGACAATCCACCTAAATACCTCGCCGCTAATAGCAAGGGAATAGTTGCGAAGGCTGCAAGCATTGCCCGGTATAGATAAATCAAGAGCCGTCGAATTCAGTGAAGGCTTCATGTCATTAGCCGTGGCCCCTATATAAAAGATGGTGGCGTACCATGAGAGTGCTTGGATTAAGCTTCCATGCTGGATTGTCTACACTTTCCCAGCAAAGAGAAGCATCAGCGCCATAATCCTGAGGATGGCCTAGTTGAAGGGTTAACTAAGAATAGCGTCCTATTGAGCACGGCTTACCTTGTACGAAACGTGGAATGAAACACTGTTCATCTCCACTAATCAGACCACATTCGCGGGCAACACTGACTGCAGTGAGGATATTGTCGCCTGTGCACATAACGTTGCGTATTCCTGCTTCATTAAGCTCTGAAATAGTCTCCGCAGTCGTTGGCTTCAGTTTGTTTTCAAAGATGATGAAGCCAAGGAACTCTAAGTCACACTCAGCATCAGCACGGGTCATCTTCTGGACTCTCATCCAGCTCAATTTTGGCTCATATTTGGCCGCACATGCGATGACACGATAACCTTTATGGGTGTAATGACTTAGAAGGTCATCGAAATCACGTGGTACTGAGAATATTTTGTGTCAGCTTCAATATGTAACTCAAGCCGAATTGGCATACTTACAGCTCCCTGGAAGACATATGGCTTTCACGCTTTCTGGTGCACCTTTCACATAAGTGCTAGCACCATTGTCACCATATTGTCGCACAATTACACTTGCTCGCCGAAGATGTGATACAAATTCGAAGCCACGCAAAATACCGAGTTCTAATGGCACCTATGTTTAAACACTCAGGATCAGTATCAGTCACCTGAACACCATTTCGGCATCAAAAGGGAGTACTAACATGCAGACTGGCTTGCTCACAGCCGCCGGCATGGCCTGCAGGAAGGGGTGGTCTCGCGATCGACGGCAATATGGCCTCAGAATCCAGTTGTTCAGTATGCCCCCCGCCCTCTTCATAGGACCAACCAGTGAACTGAAACATCTTGACATCTAAAGGGTCCCCTAGAAGTTCACCGTCCACAATTCTCAAAGAGTGACATGTTGCCATGGTGAAAAGGGTGCTGTTATACCTGCTTGTGCCTCGAATGCCGTCTGTAGGAGACGTTGTTGGAAAATCGAGACAAAGCTTAGGAAGTAAGTCTGAAAATCTGTCAAATCAGAAATGGTCAGCAGGTACGTCATATAGTATGCACCTGTATGTACCTTTTGTTGTGATCAACAATACGCACTCCGAGGACATCCAGGCCATCTTCTGTAAGGGTTCCCGTCTTGTCGAAACATATCACATCTAGCTTGCCCCCTACATTGACCCTAATGAAGAGCTTAGCACAACCTACCTTGAGACCTTTGGGTTATACCTTACCTCTGTGGGCTGATACAAAATATCTTATGCGCCTTGAGTCGTGAGAGGGCAAAGTTAGTTCCAATACTTAGCGTGGCTGGCAGAGCCGGAGGCACAACGATCGTGATCAAGTCGAGTGCTCTGACAATGATTAGGTGCCATGAGAGCTGGAAATTATTAGCCACCATAAAATATGCTTGGTTTCCAGGCCAGGCTTACCCCAAGGTGGATGAAATTAACAAACGAGGCCACAAATCCCAGAATAGCAATAAAGGCCATAACCGATATATACCGGAAGGAGTCTCGATAGAAACTGAATCCAGAAGGCTTCGGGAAAAGCATCGATCGAACAAGGGCGCCTTTTGTCGTCAAAAACCCTGTTCTGACGACGACTGCCAAAGCAATAGCTTCATCATCATCAACACCTTGTGGACGACGTGCCCGGATTACTTTCGTGCCACTGAATAAGAAATGTTTCGCAAGCACGGGGTGGATTGAGGGGGCGCTCAAATCCAAGTAATTGAGAGCATCGTCCGTTAGCGGGACTTTGGAGACAGGAACAGATTCACCTATGCTTTTGTTAGGTTCTTAGTGGATACATTAAATCGGGCATCGCACCTGTGAGCATGCTCTCATTCACAATACAGTCACCAGAGAGTAATATACAATCACAGGGAACATGATTCAGTGACGGGTCAGAGAATTCAAAAACATCACCAGGAACAAGTTCCCGGGAAGGGACAGATCTCCCTGCCATGGGATTTTCCTGTTAATCATACAAAGTTTGCCCGGATTATTTTAAAACTTACAGAAGCCATTTCTTAGCACACGGATATCACACTCAAACAATGAAATTTGCCTTAGGCGATTCATGGTCTGAGATTATTAGTAAACAGGCACATCGCTTTAATGAAGGTCCGCATACCGCTTTAGTCTCTATTATAGTAGCACTTATACTAATGACAGAGATGAGGAATATGCAGACTGCATAATAGTAATACTGATCGAGTGACCAAAGGACAAGACTGGCGAGCTGGAAAATATAGAATGGGTGAAAAGCCTGAAACTGTAAGTATGTCAATGCAATCATTCACACGTCGTTTATCAAGTACCTCATCCATAAGCAGTTGAATAATAGGTTTTTGTTGGATATCAATGAGGTTCTTGCCAAACACCTGTTCGCGGCTATCCCGGTCATCGGCATCCAATCCAGCTCTCATTCCTTTCGCATTCGTCCAGAAAGGGTCTTTCCAGTCATTGACCAAACAGAATTTGTCTTCAACGGCGTGATAGAAGAGGCGGAGATATCTATAATCGATGTACCGCAACCTAGAAATAGTAGGATCATTGTCTTCGTCATAGTTATGATATTCGGCGTCGGCAAAGACTGTTGAAAGAGGACGACCGTATTCTTCATTAAGAACCGTGTAAATGCCAAACTGATTCCATTGGTCCTAGTTCAGACTCAATAAAAGGGAGTACCGGCATCATTGATTAGCGTACTTACCTCAACTGCGACCCATTGGCACACTTGAAGAGGGGCAGGCTTTCCCAACAAGCGGACTCGGTATCTTGGAAACCATCGAAATAGGAGATAGAAGAATCCGAACGATAATACACATAGTGAGTAATATAATATCAGGCCAGCGAGGCTCGTCGAAAACCCCGCAATAACGACAGTCAAGTCTTCTAAGACGATGTGGACTTTTTGGCTTACTCTTTTGTCCCTTTTATGGCCTTGAGCATGAGACGAAGCTGATAACGACCGCTGCAAAAGAGGATCTTCAGCAGAGTCTCTAGAGTAAGATGGACGTTTAGAGGATCTGATTGACTCGTTCGTCACACTAACTCCAAGATCAGGCATGTCGTCAACATCACTCTCGGCATCTATGGCAGCTTCGTTTGGCCACTCTATGTGATCTTCATCTTCCTGAAAATAAGTAAAGCTTGCGATAGAGTCTTTCCTATTCCGACGGTGAGAAAAGGAAACCACGCTGGAAGGGATACTCTCTGATATCGGCCCATCATATATCTATTAAAGTTACATTGACTGTCCTGGGTTCTTCATCAATATAATTGACGAACGCACCTCATTGCGAGCCATTTCGACATCTGAAATAACACTATAGCTAGGAAGCCATCAGTAAGACCCACAGTAGAATTGTTTTGGGTGCTAAAAACCTGCTTCTCATGGAGTTGCGCCGATGGTCAGTTCCAATGAAAGGCATAGGAGGCTGGGTCTCCATTGGTGGATGCACATTGTTTTCCATGTTGATAGAGATGCCTTCAACTTGCTTTCGGATGCCTGGTGTAACTCGCTGTGGAAATATCAGTTTTGTTTATAATGACATCAATGGGCAGCCAATGGTGACAAGAGAGACTATGCGGCTGTTTTCATTTCCAGTGATCCCACTCCTGATACTTTTGAGCACGGGCTTACAGCCAGAATCCAGGTTGTGTCGTTTAACTAGCTGCATTTATATGCATGGAGAAGACGGAGGGCTGGAAGGCGCAATTGAGGACCGACTCACTTACTGTCTTATCATCACGTGATAGCGTGAATGGCGGGATCCTATCTGATATGATGTAGCGCGTAAATTACTCCGTACCAATGATCCAACTATCTAGGGATTCCAACCTGCTCTGTTATATTAGTCATAGTCACTGATTTGGTGAAATAGTGGATAACCAACCCATGTTCCATGTACTGTAATTCATGCATGTTCAAATTTTTTTGTCTGATGTCTGAGTACGGAGTACAAGCGACCCTCTCCCAGTGCCCATTGATCTTTGAGATGTACGTTATACGGAGTACATACTATGTATATCAATTGTAAAACCATCAGTGATTACTACTAGTGGAAACAAGACGATATTATTCTACCCCGTACTACTCCGTACAGGCAGTAGCTATTTTGTGAAATCTACTAACAGTCCGCTCTAGAATGTTACAACTACATAGCCCAGCAGCGACAGGACGTTCCAGGAAGTTGTTTCAAGTAGTAGCAACTTTCGAGTGAAGAAAAAGGTGCAATGCATGTTTACCAATGGTATTATGTTAATATGTTAAGGCCAAGAGAAAAGGATACATGTGAGTATGCTAGAAGGAAAACTGGACTCAAGCTGTTTGTAAGACGTATAATCTGAGATTATGGCTACTATCTTTCTATTCTTTTAATTGAGATAAATATTTGTTTTAAGGGATGATACAACACCTTTTGTCTGCCGGCACCAGTAATTGACACAGTATTGTTGGGAGCTTTGAAAAGTTCTCAACAGCCAGCGCCCCCGTCCCGCCAAGCCCCTCGGCCCAAGGGCGCTAAGGATCCCACCAAGCCAGTATTCCAGACCTCGCAAAACTGAAGCGTATCAAATTCTTCCTTAACTCTCTTCGACAAACCCCTCGGCCATCTCGTATCCTTGTTACGTTAATCCCTTGAAAACCATCAACACTATGTCTGAGCCCATCAGGAATAAGAAGGCGGATTTCCCTGTGGCGCCGTAAGTATCCCTTCTTCCTGAGCTTCCAGCTCTACCAAAATTTGCCGCATGCCATGTCTTGATTTCTGATGAGATGTGACCGCTACAGGACTCCACAGAACACTCCGGCCAACAATGCTCCTATCTCTTCCCATGCTCAGCAGCCTGGAATCGCTAGCATTAAAGAAGGTGAACTCAACAGTTTCCTTGCATTGTGCCTCTTCTATCTAACACAACCCAAATCTAGAGTCTCTTGACCATGCTACGGCGGCTTCCCTGTTTGCACGCAACCCTGGGCTTGTGTCAATGATCCAGGGGAAATTGGGATCCCTTGTTGGCCGTTCTTCAGGCTACATCGAATCCTTACCCGTCTCAGTCCGCCGGCGTGTTGCTGGCTTGAAGGGTATTCAAAAGGAGCACGCCATATTGGAAGCTCAGTTTCAAGAAGAAGTCCTGGAACTTGAGAAGAAGTACTTTGCGAAGTTCACTCCTTTGTACGCGAGACGTTCCACGATAGTTAATGGAGCTGCGGAGCCTACGGATAAGGAAATTTTGGCGGGACAGGGTGATGAAGAGGACGAGGACTCTAAAGATGAGCCCGAAGCCACCAAGGATGAGGACCAAGAGTCATCAGTCGCCGGTATTCCCGAATTTTGGCTTTCGGCTATGAAGAACCAGATTTCTCTCGCAGAGATGATTACTGAACGGGACGAAGATGCCTTGAAGCATCTTGTCGATATCCGCATGGAATATCTCGATCGCCCAGGCTTCCGCCTTATCTTCGAATTTTCGGAGAACGCCTTTTTCACGAACAAGCTCATCTCGAAAACCTATTACTACAAAGAAGAGAACGGCTATGGTGGTGATTTTATCTACGACCATGCTGAGGGCACCAAGATCGATTGGAAGGCTGATCAGGATCTCACTGTCCGCATTGAGAGCAAAAAGCAGAGGAATAAGAGTGAGTTTCAGCGCAGTCACTGTTGGACGAACCTTGTTGCTGAACTCCTTTAGATACGAAACAGACCCGGGTTGTCAAGATTACCGTTCCCACGGAGTCATTCTTCAATTTCTTTTCTCCTCCGCAGCCCCCGACGGATGATGATGATACTGTTGCTACTGATATCGAGGAGCGACTTGAACTTGATTACCAGCTTGGCGAAGATATCAAGGAGAAGCTCATACCTAGAGCCATTGACTGGTTCACGGGGGAGGCTCTTCAGTTTGAGGAGTTGGGCGATGACATGGATGAAGATGAATTTGACGATGAGGACGACGAAGATGAGGATGAGGAGGATGATGATGATGAGGATAGGAGATCCGACCGGGACGTTGACGATGACTCTGAGGAAGAGGTGCGCATCTATCATTACCTGATCACTTATTCTTTACCATTTTGTGCTTGCTAACCACAGAACAGGATGGTACCTCGAAGCCGAAGAAGGAGGCAGCGGAATGTAAACAAAGCTGAGCATGTTCGTAGACATGCATGAAGGAAATCAAGCTTGTAACAGAGCATGCATTACCCAGCTTTTTGACGCCTAGCCCTTTGTGGTGTCTCCCTGCTGTCATTTTCCTGTTCCCCCTTTCCCCCTTTCTCCACATTATTTACAATCTCCTCGCCCTTGGGTCCTTCTGACGTTTCCGTGCCTAACTAGTGATCTGGCCCCAGATTGTCGTTTTAATGTCCCGGGAAGCGCTTCTAAGGTGCAATCAATCCATTGGCGTTTCCTTGTGTAAGGCACTCTGCGCATTTCTGCTCTTATTATTTGAACTAAATTTCTAATTACTTTCCGTCCTTAACTGCGTCCAAGCAATGATGTGAATTATGAACATACTTCGGATTTAGTTCGATGAGTATGCGCAGGCCATCTGTCCGCTTGATTCCGTGATGGTTGCTAGATTAAAAGAAACAACCCTTATCTATAGTATCATAGCCGTTATTATACAGTCTTAAGCATCGGGGTGTACTGTTGCCAATAAGACCCTAGAAACCCTTTATATGTATTTATTGACGAAACTAGCAGTGTGTACGGAGTACGGAGTACACCGGTGGTAGACAGCATGCTTAAATCTCGGATTGTTTGTCATCATTTTGAAGGTAGTTACGATATCAAAGCTAACTAACTAATCACTAGTGTCTTCTCACCGCCTGTTCTGTCCCCATGTTGTCATTGTAACACAGTGGGCTCAAGTCTTCATGCTTTGCAGAGAATATGTCTGAAAACTCAGACTTGCAGCTGCATATGTACTGATGAAATTGTCCCTTTTGAGTAACCTTATACTTATACTTAGGTCATGGAATGTCCAAATAAATTGCAAAGAATATTTCTTCATGATTAACTGTACGGAGTACAGAGTGATGTCCATACTTTTTTGGCTCTTGGCGTTGGTGCTGACAACTGTGGGGTTGTGTCGACAAGTGGCGCCGCTCTCCAGGCGCCGCTTCAGGGGTTGCGGCTCGGTAACGCCAGCTGTTAGCCAGTTCAGTAATTTCTCCCTGAAGTGAAGCATGATGCCTGTTTTTGACTTATAATCAAAGATTAGAACCCGCCATTGCCTACCTTCGGATGGAATTGTTCCGCTCGATTCGACTTTAACTGATTGTCCTTATTCCTATCTCCTCACTAGATGCCTTTTAACATCGATCATTCAAAGAGATCCTACGAACGTCCTGCATAGGTTTGCTTGCTCCAGTCAAAATCAAATATAGGAGGACAACAGTTTCATACAACATAGCGCAATGGTACACAATTACGAGGTCGGAACGAGGGCCTGGCAACCCGATCCGACCGAGGGATGGGTTGCATCTGAAGTCAAAGAGAAGTTGGTCGAGGGGGATAAAGTGCAACTCATCTTCTTGATGGAAAATGGAGAGGTTTGTATACGATTTCATCAGTTTCTGGAGACAGACACGGCAGTCCACTGACGGATTTATGCACGAAGACAAAAACTCTGGAAACAACCCAGGCCGAGTTGCAGGTAGACAACAATCCAAAACTGCCTCCGTTGATGAATCCTGCTATGCTCGAAGCCAGTGAAGACCTTACGAATTTGTCCCACCTGAATGAACCAGCTGGTGTGTGTGTCTTTGAATCCAGGATTATGGCTGTTGCTGAGTACCTCGAAGTTTTGCAGGCTATAAAGCTACGTTATGCGCAAAAGGAAATATATACATATAGTGGAATTGTCCTCATTGCTACCAATCCCTTTGCTCGGGTTGATTCACTCTATGTCCCGCAAATGGTGCAAGTATATGCTGGAAAGCATAGAGCATCCCAAGCGCCGCACCTGTTCGCCATCGCCGAGGAAGCCTTCGCGTAAGAGCTGCTCTCTTATCTGGTCCCTTTTTGGTTGCTTACAGATTATCGTACAGTGACATGCTACGAGACGGGAAGAACCAGACAATTGTAGTTTCTGGTGAATCGGGTGCCGGGAAGACGGTGAGCGCAAAGTACATCATGCGTTATTTTGCCACACGGGAGTCTTCAGATCAGCCCGGGAAGTATACTACTAGTCGAGCAGATGCAATCAGCGAGACCGAAGAACAAATCTTGGCCACAAATCCCGTCATGGAAGCTTTCGGCAATGCCAAAACTACTCGCAATGATAATTCTTCTCGTTTCGGAAAGTACATCGAGATTATGTTCGATGACAGGACCAATATAATTGGCGCCAAGATACGAACATATCTTCTGGAAAGATCCCGACTTGTGTTTCAGCCGCTGAAAGAGCGTAATTACCACATATTTTACCAACTTGTTGCCGGTGCAACGGAACTCGAAAAACAAGAGCTTGGCCTTGCATCCATTGAGGATTTCGATTATCTCAACCAAGGTGGAACCCCGACGATTGATGGCGTTGACGACAGGGCTGAATTCAATGCAACAAAGAAATCCTTGAGCACTATAGGGGTCCCGGAGAAAACGCAAGCCGAAATATTCCGGGTGCTCGCTGCTCTGTTGCATCTGGGAAACGTCAGAATAACCGCCACAAGGACGGACTCGAGTTTATCTCCCTCAGAACCTGCACTTGTTCGAGCTTGTGAGATGCTCGGGATTGACGCTAATGAGTTCGCAAAATGGATAGTCAAGAAACAGCTGATTACAAGAGGCGAGAAAATTACATCCAACTTGACTCAACAACAAGCCACGGTTGTTAGGGATTCGGTCGCTAAGTTCATTTATTCCAGCCTATTTGACTGGCTTGTCGATAAGATCAATCGCGGTCTGGCAACCGATAGCATTTTGAATAAGTTCAAGTCTTTCATCGGCGTCCTGGATATCTACGGATTCGAGCATTTTGCGAAGAATTCGTTTGAACAATTTTGCATCAATTACGCCAATGAAAAATTGCAGCAGGAGTTTAACCAGCACGTGTTCAAACTCGAACAAGAAGAATATGTGCGAGAACAGATAGACTGGACATTCATTGACTTCTCAGATAACCAACCCTGTATTGACTTGATTGAGGCAAAGTTGGGTATCCTATCCCTTTTGGACGAGGAATCTCGGCTGCCCATGGGCTCGGATGAGCAATTTGTGACCAAGCTGCACCACAACTTCGCTGCAGATAAACAGAAGTTCTACAAGAAGCCTCGATTCGGCAAGTCCGCATTTACGATATGTCATTATGCAGTTGATGTAACGTACGAGTCCGACGGCTTCATAGAGAAGAACAGGGACACTGTTCCAGATGAGCATATGGAGATCTTGCGGGGCTCCTCCAATGACTTTGTGAAAGAAATTCTGGATACGGCTGCTGCTGTTCGTGAGAAGGATTCGGCATCTATTTCATCCAAGCCTGTTGCTGCCCCGGGCCGAAAGATTGGTGTTGCTGTCAATCGCAAACCAACTCTAGGAGGCATTTTCAAGTCATCCCTGATTGAGCTTATGAACACCATTAACTCTACCGATGTGCACTACATACGCTGTATCAAACCTAATGAGGCCAAAGAGTCTTGGAAGTTTGAAGGGCCAATGGTTCTCAGTCAGCTGAGAGCCTGTGGTGTCCTTGAAACTGTCCGGATTAGCACTGCTGGGTATCCTACGCGTTGGACCTACGAGGAATTTGCAATCCGATATTACATGTTATGTCACTCATCGCAATGGACGTCAGAAATTAGGGATATGTGCCATGCCATTTTACAGAAGGCCCTCGGGGACGGTACCCAGCAGAAGCAAGATAAGTACCAGCTGGGTCTAACGAAGATATTCTTCCGGGCAGGCATGCTTGCCTTTCTTGAAAACCTTCGCACTTCCAAATTGAATGAATGTGCGGTGATGATTCAAAAAAATTTACGATGCAAGTATTACCGGCGCAGATATCTCGAAGCTCGTGCCTCTATTCTCACGACTCAAGCTCTGGTAAGGGGATTCCTGGCCAGGCAGCGCGCAGCCGAGATACGGCAGGTCAAGGCGGCTACGACAATTCAAAGGGTATGGCGAGGACAGAAGGAGAGACGGAAGTATAATCGAATCCGTGCCAATTTCGTTCTTTTCCAATCAGTCGCAAAAGGTTTCCTCTGTCGACAGAGTATCCTGGACACGATACATGGCAATGCAGCGAAAGTGATACAGCGGTCATTTCGTTCTTGGCGACAACTGCGTGCTTGGAGGCAGTACCGCAGAAAAGTGATCATTGTCCAGAATCTCTGGAGAGGCAAGGAGGCCAGAAGAGAGTACAAGAAGCTTCGCGAGGATGCACGAGACCTCAAGCAGATATCCTATAAGCTGGAAAATAAGGTGGTCGAGTTGACCCAGTACCTTGAGTCCTTGAAGCGCGAAAACAAATCACTTAATTCGCAACTGGAAAATTATGAGACTCAGCTGAAGTCATGGAGAAGCCGTCATAATGCCCTGGAGAATCGATCGAAAGAACTACAGGCCGAAGCCAATCAAGCTGGTATCACTGCCGCTCGGTTAACTGCCATGGAGGAAGAGATGAACAGGTTACAGCAGAACCATATCGATGCACAGGCAACCATCAAGCGTCTCCAAGAAGAAGAAAAGGTTTCACGGGAATCCATTCGCTCTGCGAACCAGGAGTTAGAGAGACTTCAACAGTTGAACTCCGAGGCTGAAAATGAAAAGGCGTCCCTTCGTCAGCAGATTGTGGACCTCGAAGAACAACTGGAGATTGCGAAGAGGGTTGTGCCCGCAAATGGCATGAACGGAGACCAGCAGAATGGTGGGCCTATACAGCCACCCGCCAGCGGCTTGATAAATCTTGTTTCTTCCAAGAAACCTAAGCCCAAAAGACGGAGTGCTGGAGCTGAGAGAATTGACATTGATCGTTTCAGTGGGGCTTACAACCCGAGGCCAGTCTCGATGGCCATTCCCAGCTCAGCTATGGGACGTCAGCACTTTTCAGGGAATGCCTTTTCTCCGGGATTAGATTCCGTTGAGGTAGAGCTCGAGAACTTGTTATCTGAGGAGGACGAACTCAATGAGGAGGTGACTATGGGTTTGATACGCAACCTGAAGATTCCGCTACCCAGCTCCACCCCGCCGCCCACGGAGAAGGAAGTTCTATTCCCAGCTTACTTGATAAACTTGGTCACTTCCGAAATGTGGAACAATGGGTTTGTGAAAGAGTCCGAGCGTTTTTTGGCCAACGTGATGCAGTCAATTCAACAAGAGGTTATGCAGCACGATGGCGACGATGCCATCAATCCCGGAGCTTTTTGGCTATCTAACGTTCACGAAATGTTGTCTTTCGTTTTCTTGGCCGAAGACTGGTACGAAGCACAGAAGACAGATAATTTTGAGTATGACCGTCTTCTGGAGATTGTGAAGCACGATCTCGAAAGTCTCGAGTTCAACATATATCATACATGGATGAAGGTGCTGAAAAAGAAACTTTACAAGATGATTGTACCGGCTATCATCGAGTCTCAATCCCTTCCTGGATTCGTTACAAGTGAGACAAACCGGTTTCTTGGGAAGCTCCTGCCTTCCAATAACAACCCTGCCTACAGTATGGACAACCTTCTCAGCCTCTTGAACAATGTCTACAAGGCAATGAAGGCGTTCTATCTTGAAGAATCTATCATAACGCAGACTGTCACTGAGCTCCTTCGCCTTGTTGGTGTCACCGCTTTCAATGACCTTCTCATGCGGAGAAACTTCCTCTCATGGAAACGTGGTCTGCAGATCAACTACAACATCACCCGGATTGAAGAGTGGTGCAAGAGCCACGATATGCCGGAGGGTACACTTCAGCTGGAGCATCTCATGGTAAGAAAATCATGCAATTCACATATGGGTGCTTATCACTGACGTTGAGTCATTGCAGCAAGCAACCAAGCTTCTTCAGCTCAAAAAGGCCACTTTGAATGACATTGAAATCATCCAGGATATTTGTTGGATGTGAGTTTGAGATCTTGCCTTGTTCTCTTGACATTCATGCAGTGTTGACGCTATTTAGGCTCTCTCCAAACCAAATTCAGAAACTCCTGAATCAGTACCTGGTGGCTGATTATGAGCAACCTATCAATGGCGAGATTATGAAAGCTGTGGCGTCTCGCGTCACCGAAAAGAGTGACGTTCTTCTTCTGACACCTGTTGATATGGAAGATAGTGGTCCGTATGAGATTGCGGAGCCACGTGTTATTACAGCTCTGGAGACATACACACCGTCATGTAAGTCAAGTTGGTTAACAATAGGCCGATTATCGCTAACTTTTATTTTCTTTTTCTTTTCGAATTGTAGGGCTCCAGACACCACGACTAAAGCGACTGGCTGAAATTGTTTCTGCCCAGGCAATGGCTCAGCAAGAGAGGCTGGAGATAACGGAAGGCGGCACAATGCCTATGGATTAGTGCTTGTACATGAGAATTAGTGGACTTTCAATCCCTAAAGAAGCCATGACGAGGAGTGTATCCTGTTGACTATCCTGTACCTTTGTAAGCACCCGGGTGTGTAAGCACCCGGGTGTGTAAGCACCCGAGTGAGGCCCATCTTGCTGCTCCATCGGACCTTCACAAACTGCGAGGTGGGGCTACGGGGAACAAGAATCATAAACAGTAGGTACAGATGGTAGATTGACCGAGCCCCTGCCACAGAAGCATCTGCTTAGCACTTCGCCATTTAGACCTCCTTTTCGGTCCGCCAATCTACTCAAAACTGATAATTTCTTTCTCTAACCGTCCTCTTCTGGTCTAGTGGCATACAAACATGGCCACCCCCAAGAAGTTGAATTTTATCACCGGTAACAAAAACAAGCTGGCAGAAGTGAAAGCGATATTGGGAAATCTGGTCGACGTTGAGAACCAAGCGGTCGATCTACCCGAAATACAAGGCACGATTGAAGACATTGCCAGAGAGAAGTGTCGACGAGCGGCAGAGGTGGTGAGTGGCCAGGCCCTCCATCGCGTCAAAACAAATCATACTGACACGCCTCGGTCAGATTGGGGGACCGGTGTTGACGGAGGATACTGCGCTTGAGTTCCATGCTCTAAAAGGGCTTCCTGGACCATACATGTACTTTCCCTTGGCCGACTTGTGGCTCTGGTGCTAAAACCTACCCAGAAAGTCGTTTCTTGATGCCTTGGGCCATGAAGGTCTAAATAAATTGCTCGACTCATTCGAGACCAGAAGTGCGGAGGCTGTCTGCACGTTTGCATTCTCTAGCGGGCCTGGTTCGGACCCAATTCTGTTTCAAGGTAGAACAGAGGTAAGGACTAGCTTGAACCGCCACATTTTTTGTTGGATGCTGATGTCTTTTTACAAGGGAACCATTGTGAGACCAAGAGGGCCTGCAAACTTTGGTAAGTACACGCGACTGTCATTTACACGGATTGACTCTCACGAAGTCCATCCAGGTTGGGATCCGATATTTGAGTACCAAGGCAAGACCTATGCTGAAATGGACAAGGAAGAAAAGGTACTGGAATTAGCCCCCCAGTCTCTTCTCCCGGTCGCTGATGATGGAGCAGAACCGTATTTCACACAGATATAAAGCTCTGGTCAGTTTGCAGGATTGGTTGACCGACGGAGGTCTCTGATTTCACCGGTGGAGCCCACGGTCAGTCAGTGTTGGTATTAAGGGGTCCCTTGTATAACTGTAAGAGGCTCAGTCTCTTTTGTTCGCCCGGTCTCTCTTCCAAGATTCTACCCAGCTAGAAATCCTCGCGCAGTTGGACTCTACATCGTCGTCCTTCTCACTATTCAATTCAACCACAATTTCCTCATCGAAAGCTTCTCGGGCTTCTTCAAGCAGAATACCGAATATCTCCGCATCCAAATTTTCCTGCAGTTTCGTTTGATTGTAGTCCCTGCAACCGACATGCTCCAGTTAGGCTTCTAGATAATGAAAATGCCAGAGAACAGCAAATAGCCCTGGGGAATACCTTGTTGCGAGGCGATCATAATGGACAGATGTGGATGAACAGCGTAAGACCACCACTAAATCAATCCAGGACTTGGGAAATAGATCACATGCATGCCAGTCGATTAGATATCCGCCCTGAAGCACCTCATCCTCCACAGCGTCTAGAAGCTGCATTTAGGTTGGGTAAGCAGAATGCGAGAAGAATGAAAACAAATGACTTATCAGGCAAATGAAGATCAAACTAGAGTAAGCGTTACACAAGACGTACTTTGTCCTCGTCCACGACCCAGGATTGCAATTCGTTGTCATAGGTATCGTAACAGCCTCGGTCTTTTGCGACCTGATTGATGGATAGATGCTGCAAACCAGTCTCCTGAGCCAATTGCTCGCAATGAACGGTTTTGCCTACGCCGGGCGTGCCTGTTATTATCACATTCGGGGAAGTTCGCATTCTGATCTTAGTTAAAAATTGATGTGAATTGTTTATTGCAGAATGCCCGATAAGAATCGATAAAGTCTTAATAGCGAGGGGAAATTTTCCGTGGGGTAACCCGAAATCAGCACAGCTTCGGATTATCAACCTTTCCGATATCTACATGATAGATTACCCAAGCACTGGACAAGATTTGAATTGGACATTGGTGATGACTTAATTCATTTGCTAGAAGCCGCTGGGCCCATGGCTCTAATTCTATGGAAACACATACCAGCTGCATCGTTTTTAGGATAAGCCACCTTGTCTTAAACCATGGACTCGGTCAACGTATGTATAAAATACCATCAGTCGACATGCCCACATCCCCATGCCAGTACTACTTACAGACCAGTACTTTATGGGTACATTGCATCAGAATAGCCAGGGTATTCAGACTCTAATATAATCCTTCGTTGGCGACATGCCGTGGAAGACTCGAGGTGATGCGTAGCGCTCCCCTGAGCCTATCATGATGCGCATTCCCAACACCGATGACAGTAGGCAACGGCGATTGAAACATAGTGACCGAAATGTGGCCTGAGATTCAGGCCAGACATGAAAGACCCGGCGGTATGCCGTGCATCTTTAAGTCAAGCTGCTTCCGCCTCTGGGTAAGCCGAGGAGTGGCACTATTTCCCGGGCAAATTGGTTTGATATCTAAGTCTAAGAATGGTTAGACAACTTCCCACAACAACAGCAGCAATAACAACAACAATGACAACGTCAGCACTACCATCATTTCAACTCACTTTAGAAGCTCAAACACCTTGTATTTCTGTAAATACGCCGTTCCTCGCCTGTACCCCTTCAATATTCGCGCAGGGTCTGAAGTCAGTGTCTGGGCTCCCCTAAGACGTTTTACTGCCGGGGGTGTCCGGAACATAGGGTCGAAAACCAATATGCCTGCGCTACCATTATCTCGTATTTCGAAGCCGATGATCGTCAAAGAATGTCCTGGCAGCACGTGTTCATATATTAGGTACCATGTCTCATGCCTAGAAGAAAGGTGTTCTCGAACCCTGGTGTTGAAAGTAGATAGGGGGCAAGCTTGTCTGTATAACTTTATTTTTACCCTCCAAGGAACATGCATCTCGAAAGTAAGCTGCAACATTCATGAACAAGGCATCGTGCGCACGCATATCCTTCGTCGCTCCGATACTATTGGCTTCGCACCTGCTGGGGGTTAGAGCCTTATTTCCGGCATCGGAGGCAAAATCTTACTCTATCCCGAGGCTTAAAAAGAGGGCTTGTGCCTGCATATTGGTCGATAAGTAACATAGGAAGCGGCAATATTCAGGGTCATCTTACCTCGGGTGTACCAATGTATTTCCTGGTCCCTCGAATGCCTCCAGTTTCGACCCTCCCTACGCTATTGAATCCCTTGTCCCATGCTTCTTCGATCATGTCCTGAAGTTGGAAGATCGAAGGCAAGTCCCCAGGGAAGCGCTCATGCCCTGCCATACGGGTTTCCTTCATGTAGGTGACTAACATCTGGATGTTTCTGTAGCCACAGAATCCACCTTCCTTTGGTATCTTTGAAATCTGGTGGACCTTTGGGCTGCAAAAAAAGGCACGCTGGACTGATTTGTCTTGCTCGCATAAGCGAGCAAGCACAGGGATAACATCACCAGTCTCATTCTCCACCAGTTCACACCTCCGAGGCGTGCCATCCACGGCAATTTTCTTCGCTAGAATTGATATAGAACCCTTCTCTAACATTCTTCGCAACCATGACGGCATTTGCTTCTCATGAGCATGGGGTCCTAACTCCGTACGCTAGGTAGAGGGTCAGTATGTCACATATAATACGAGGTCGACAAATAGACGAAGTGTGAACGAGGGTCTTAGTTTACCCCAAGCCGTTTGATTCCTCCAGTGTGCGCTGTTTCAGAGTCACCGGACCGTACCAATGTAGTACGTGAGTTATCTTCTTTAAGTGACGAACCCGAAAGAGGCTCTTTTAGCCGCGCCTGCCTCTTTGTGCCAGAGACTGAAGCCAACTCATCGGTATCGAAAGGCAATTCCGGCTGGGGTGAGGATGTGTCTTCAAGGGTAACTCTTTCCGCAAAGTGCATATCAAGGTGGGCGGAGAGTTCGGCATCGATTACTATTTCCCCGCAGCCATGTGGACATTCGATATAATTGTTCGAACGTTTCTCTTTATCCTCTGCCGGTGGTAAGCATTGCCGTTCGGGTGACGCTTTGAGCATTTCGGTATGCCATCCGCCAAGCCCAGGTTGACTGTTAACTTCAGGATGGCAGACCTCCACGTGCTCTGCAACGAAGTTGATGTCCGAATCAGAAAAAGGACAAAATGGGCATGCTGGATCACCATCGTTTCGGTGATCCATAGCGACCAAAGTCTGTAATTTGCTTTGGAAATGAATGCAGAATAAATATCTTAGGCGCCCCTCCTATAATGCAGACAAAGGAAAGAACAAATGGGAGCACGAGTGCGGATAAGTATGGCCAAAATAGGAGTGACGGTGGGTACAGGACACCAGGCAACGGCCCTAGGTCGTAGGTACACTTAAATAAACTACGAATCATGTGCTAGGCAGATTTATCAAAGATCTAAGCCGACAACCGCTACCTCGCCTTTCGCTGTTAGTGTTATCTATCATGTACGGAGTAGGCACTGCAGAGTGCAGTGACGGTGCTCTGCAGATCTTTCGGCGTCCTACTGCCTAGCCTACGGATATCAATCTGTATTCTCTATTTTTATTCTCTATTTTTATTCTTTATTCTATATTTTAATTTTCATTCTTATTATCATCTTTATTTAGCCATCTATCTTTTGCTTTTTCTTTCCAACTTGCTACCATAGGAGCGAGGTGTCCGATCCAGGCGCCGGAATTACACGGTAATGCGAAGGAAAAAGAAGAAGTACTAATTGTATTGGTAGGCCTTATGTGTCCCTTAGTAGTATTTAACATTGTTGTAACTTGTATCGCCTTATGGGATGGTACGATCCTGATACGATACGCTGAGGGAGGTCTCACGTATACTAGATACTACTGGGTATGCCACCTACTGATAGCGCTTAGCTACATTTTTCTGGCCGGGTTTGTAAGCCATAGCAACGAAAAGGTGTCATTAGAATAGAGAAGGGTCCGAATTAATGGAGGTAATGGAGGTATTCTCAGTTGGCCTAGATATCCCTTACTGTGTAAGGCACCGAGCAAGGCTGGGAACATTGCCTCAAAATTTACAAACCCAAAACACTAGGCTACCTTGGTACTAGTAGATACTAATGCCCCGGTGGCTTCCTTCCGGGTTTAACCAGCCGTTGTTTATTAGTAATATGCCGATAAGAATTATTTTCCTTTTGCCATCCTGATCATTATTGTACGGGCCCCAATATCGTGTCCCGCGAGGGGAAGGCGGGAGACGAATTGAAGCAATATCATTTGTCCATTAATGGCATCGGCATGTGCTCCGCTTTCGCAACCCCGCCAGTGCACATAAAAAAAGGCTGTCCCGCTACCGGAGCCAATTGCAAGGGTGTGTCATCTCTCAACTGTAAGGCTTCAACTTGCCATTCAAGTGACCAAGCATGGAAGACCACCAGCAGTACGAGGTAGACCCCTCGCAGGTGGTCAAAAATGATCCCAAAGGCTCTTCAGACAGCAATTGGGTCGTGCAAAAGTTTGGAGGCACTAGTGTTGGGAAATTCGCTTTGAATATTATTGACCAAGTGGTATTGTAAGTCCATTCGTTCTCTGAGCCCTGTGCTTGAAGTTGACAATATATGCTAACCATGGTCAGACCGAGTCTTTTGGAACATCGTGTGGCTATAGTCTGCTCGGCGCGAAGTAGTTCGACCAAAGCTGCAGGTACTACGAACCGGTGAGTCATACGCCTCAGTCTTCTACATCTCTGAAGACTTCCCCGCACACTTATCATCCTCTATCTGTATATACCCTTTCTTATATATATCCTACCGTTGAAATATCTTGTCTGGTGCGAGTCCCATGTTGAAACTGACTTGTTATCATGCAGTTTGTTGCGAGCAGCGCGAGACGCAGAGGACGCTCTATCACAACAATATGCCTCCCTTGTTGAGGCAGTCCGTCTGGAACATATTCAGGTTGTCGACGACCAAATTCATTCCAGTGTGCTCAAATCGCGGCTTGTGTCAGAAATACATAACGAATGCGACAAAGTTCTCAGAGTCCTGGAAGCTGCACAGACATTGGGGGAAATTAGTGCACGATGCGTGGATAAAGTAATCAGCACGGGAGAGAAACTGAGCTGCCGGCTTATGGCAGCTTATCTTCAAGACCGAGGCGTGGATTCGCAGTATGTGGACCTGGCTGAGATCATTGATTTTCCAATCTCGAACCAAGGCCTCGACCAGGAATTCTACAACAATCTCGCCGCCGCCCTCGGCAGAAAAATTCGAGCTTGTGAGAATAAAGTCCCAGTTGTGACTGGCTTTTTTGGAACTGTGCCTGGGGGTCTCCTCGATCAGATCGGCCGTGGCTACACCGATCTCTGTGCTGCTCTCGTTGCCGTTGGAATAAATGCCAAGGAACTGCAAGTATGGAAGGAGGTTGATGGAATATTTACTGCAGACCCTCGAAAGGTGCCCACCGCCCGTCTTTTGCCTGCAATCACGCCAGCCGAGGCAGCTGAGTTGACATTCTATGGCTCTGAAGTGATACACCCCTTCACCATGGAGCAAGTCATCCGGGCCAAGATCCCGATTCGCATAAAGAACGTTATGAACCCTAGAGGGGATGGCACTGTGATCTTCCCAGACTCTACCTTTGAACTGGAAAAAACGACACCAGGCCACGACCCCAGACTATTCCGTACCCGGAGCCCCAGTCTTGTGCAGCGGCCCAAACGTCCAACCGCCGTGACGATTAAGCACAAGATATTGGTAATTAATGTACATTCAAACAAGCGCTCCCTTTCACATGGATTTTTTGCCGGAATATTTTCCGTCCTTGACCGCTGGAGACTCTCTATCGATCTGATATCCACGAGCGAGGTCCATGTGTCAATGGCTCTTCACTCGGAAATGCCTCTTCTGAATGGTGTTGGAAGAGATGAATACCAAGTCATTGATGAGGATCTCAAAGGTGCTTTGCGCGATCTGCAGAAATATGGCACAGTTGACATCATCCCGGAGATGGCAATTCTTAGCCTTGTTGGAAAGCAAATGAAAAATATGATCGGAGTTGCTGGCCGGATGTTTTCAACTCTCGGTGAGAATAATGTTAATATAGAAATGATTTCCCAGGGTAAGTCATGATGGAAATTCCCTTTTGCATACTGGACAGGAGCTAATGAGATACATTTTGAAGGTGCCAGTGAGATCAACATCTCATGTGTTATTGAAGAGAGAGATGCTGATCGTGCTTTAAATATTATTCACACCAGCATGTTCACATTTTTAGACTAAAATTTCTTCATCTTTTGCCCATCCTACTTTCTTGCATCGTCAAGATATTCCGTGTCAACATCTCTAACGCTATGATATCCTTCACAATACCATGTCCCTGAAAACTGCAACAATCACATGCATGTAAACAGCTGTGTGGATAGTTACTTGTTTTGGTCGCAGATGTGTTCAATGCAGTTAGATTTATTTCTTATCTTTTTTTTTTCTTACTTTCTATTTGGCCTCTTCAATTAAACTCGGTTCTCCACGCATTGGGTTTCAGATTGGTTTTATTACATAGATCTACTTACTTAATTTGATTGATGTTTTTTTTTCATCATCATCATCTTCTTCACGAATTGTTTTAACCCTTATTTCTTTTCCTTTTCATTTTGTTTTCTTTCCTTTATCTGGGTTTATATCGCCCTTGAAGAACTATTTTAGCGTCTCTTCATTATATTGGCCCCATATGTGATTATATTGAAGTTGTGTGGCGGGTTATCTAATCGACCTTTTTTTTGGAAATCAGAATCGGTGCATGCATACTAGTGACTGCAGACTAGAATACCCTTTCAATCTTATATGCGAGTGTTGGAATCTCATTCGACGACTACCTTAGCTTGTGTCAGTCGAACAGGCACTATCACGATCGTAAGGTTATAGTTACTAGTACTGCCCATGTGGGCTGTGCTAGTAGGCCCTGAGATTTTCAGAACACAAGCCCTATATCTTTTCCCTTTTACCTTGCACTCCCCCCAATGAACGACAACCAAGAAATGATAATAGTTTCTTAGAAATACGAAAATAAAAGATAAACTGCCTAATGACGCTAGGTAGAGAGTGTGACGAGGATTAACACGCTCAAGGCACTTGCACATAGTGAACTGTAGAAGACTAACGTAATGTAGAATGTCGTATCTATATGTTGATAACCTCCTCTTATTGATGTTTCTGTGTGATGTAGATAACTACCGAGGCCTTTTGATTAGATGCTCCAATAGTACGCGATCAGTGGCCGGGGCCCTAAGCATTATTTATTACGTATATATTTGACTGGTCCGGGCATTAATTTTCTTTGAATAGCATGATGTCAAGCCACCCAACTTACTCGATGAGTCCGAGACTAAATTTTAGCACTGGAAGTGCCCCCCCACCAAATTCCAGCACCTCACGCATGGCATATGCAACATTGAGATCGGTTCTTCGTACTCGGGACCGAGGTGTCGGGATTGGCTATATGGTAGCCCGGATTAAAGAAACGACGTGCCAAGTAGGACGGTAAGTATGGCTCGGCCGGCGGATAGTGTCTTGGCCAAGCCGCATTATTGCGAAGCCCCCTAGCTCGAGATTCTCTGCTCTTCTGTGAGACGAGGCAGTCTTCCGATATAAATCAAAAATACCCATAATGCGTACGGAGTATAGCACGAAGCACTCCGTACCTCTTTCATATTTGGTGAAATTTTGCCTGACTTGGTAATGATGTATCAGGAATCCGAGGTACTTCTGGAGTACATGGTAGTGTCTAATGTGAGAGACACCTACTCCGTATTCCGTACTTGAGTTAGCATATGCATGACCCTGGAGTGCTGTCTTTGGTCCGGAGTACGGGCACGGTATCCATGTAGGTAATTCGTTAGGTAGCCTAGACTGACTTTAGTAGGCTGGGACTCATACATGCCTCCAGGCTACTTCATCAATCAATCAAGAGACCCATGATCTACAGAAACTGCCGTCTGATTGGGTGGGACTGAGCAAGGGGACGGATTGCCGGTCCAATAGGTCATTATTAGTGGTGGTGCCCACGGGGCGGGATCAAGGCCCGCATACCTCAGCACTACTAGTACGGAGTACTAAGTACTACTAGTAAATGGTAATATATGTTACTGGTGACAATACCGGGAACACTGCCTTAGATGGTCCGGGGGCAGCTCGACGCGTGACGCGAACGCGCCATAACCATACCATACAGGCTCGACGAGGCGCGTGGGCAATCAACAGGTGCAGCCAGCCGTGCTCTATCCTTCCATTCTTCACTCAACTAAGGATTATTCACGAAATATCTTGCGCATATCTCCCCCCCCACCTTGCCTGGAGGGACCTTACCGGACAAAGGGATTTGAACTTAGAGTCGAACCGTCTTCCCGCCTATGTCCTAGGACTCTTTCCCTTCGATAACCCACTTGCTCTCTCCAGTCGCTCAGCTTTCGATCCCACCTTTCAACATCACTACCCACTTCGTGCGCGCGGCTATCGTCCCACATCTCCTATCTTCATAAGCAAAGAGGAACAGAAGAAAAAGGCGCCTCTGCTAGCAGAATCCAGTTGCGTTCTGCTTCGGCTTACTGTCACGCCTTTAATGATAGCAGCTGTTTTCGGACCCTTTCTATCTTGCTTTGACTCTGGACTGCTGTCTTTCGAGCGCTTAATGCTCTGATCATCACCGTTCCTTGCACTGCCACCTGAGCACTGCGTTGATCGTTCCACAATCCATCCTAGCGAGGTGTGGTTTTCAAGCCGACTGCTCCGTTAGTGGTGCCCTACTGGTGTCCAAGGTACCTAAATCCTTGCCCTGTCGCCATACACCATTTGTCCCGCAACAGGTGTCCCTTGATATCGAGTTACTGAGACGGGGGCATAGCTCGTGGCAGTATGAGTCCGACGCGTCCTGCGCCGACAACATCTGAACCTTCGTCATACGGCAAAGTCATTTCCAAGCCCCGTCCTCGTTTAGAACCCTCGCCTTTACCTCTGCAGCCCATAAAGAATGTATCTTTGGGCCAAGACCGTGCCCTGAATCCGGCCTCTGCCAAGTCACACAAGCCCTCACCCACGAAACCTGTCCGCGGTTCGAGTAATTTGTTTTCTGGACGTGGGAAGCTAGGATTTGTTTCTATCACCGCTCCTCCCCCGCCAGCGTTTACAACAGATTCCCCGTCTAAACGCCCATCCTTCGCATACCACCACACTGCTGCAACTGCGTCATCTTCAATGCCCCAATCCGCTTTATTCACGACCTTCTCTACAGTGAACACCGGGAAAAATTCACCAAAGGAAGCCCGATCTCCAGATGAACCCAATAGCGATAACTTTGCCGACTTTCCGGAACCTTCATTCATATCTAAGCCTCCTCTGAAGAGGACGCTTATGGAAGCGGCGCCGCTGAAGGAACGACAAACAAAAAAGCAGAAGCGCGAGTGTTCTTATAGTACGCGCTTACCGGAACCTCATGAAATGCCCACCATAGAAGATGATGGCACAAAGCCTCCTTATAGTTATGCGACGCTGATCGGCATGTCTATTCTCCGAGCACCCAACAGGCGATTAACATTAGCGCAGATTTACAAGTGGATCTCAGACACATTTTCGTACTACAAAAATAGTGACCCAGGCTGGCAGAACAGTATTCGGCACAATCTCAGTTTGAATAAAGCGTTTATCAAGCAAGAACGGCCGAAGGATGACCCAGGTAAAGGCAACTACTGGGCCATTGAACCTGGCATGGAAGCACAGTTCCTCAAAGACAAGCCGCTGCGTAGGGCGACCATGTCTAGTCTCCCCCTCCCGGCAGTGCCTCCGAAGGAAAATGCACAGTCGCAATGCTCACGCACGACTACCTGGGCAGTCCCGCCACCTACGTTACAATCGGCAGCAAAGCAATCAAAACCGGTGGATCTATCCTCAGACGCCACACTCCCGGCTTCTGATCCTGCTCTTCAGGAAGACACGAGTGATGAACATCATAACCCTCCTATGCCGCAGACTCTTGGTCCCCGTTCTTCTCCACTCCAGCCCATACACTCATCGCCTCCTGTTGTGCCACCCCGTTACACCCGGCAAGGGACCCCCCCAACACCGTCCCAGCCTATCACATCGTCGGGTATTATCTCTATATCCAACAAGAGGAAATCAAACGCAATGAATGATAGCGGATACTTTTCATCGCTGGAGTCTTCCGCTATGCGGCCAAGCAAGGCTGCGCATATCTTGACTTCAGATTTGGATATCGATCCGCCTCGCATTAAACGTGGCCGGGCAGAGGAGGAGATTGCCCGGATTCGAAGTTCGTCCCATGACCTTAGCCCAAGTCAATGTGGCATCTTGAAGGATTCAGGAATGATTGTCGGGTCCTCTCCACTCCGCGGTGAATACGTCAGCATGCTACCCCCTCCCATTACGCCTATCATTAAATTTAAAAAACCTGCGAAGCCACCGCCTTCGGTATCACCGAACACCAATCTTCGAAATCACCGCAAAAAAATCCAACAAATGGTCAATTCTCCAATCAAGCATCTGGGTCTCACTGACGAGGATCTCCCATGGAGCCCAGCCTTCAATATTCAAGATGAAACATTCACGCCAAATGAAAATCTTCATACAAGCTTCGACGTTTTTGCAGACTCCGCCACAGACAATGTCTCGACATCAGCATACGGGTCGCCAGAGAAGCGGTCTGCCAAGCGCACCCGAACAGATGTTGGCGGGTCAAATGGTAACATACTCGCCGATATCACGGCTATGAATGTCAACAATAGGTTGGGTGTGCATTCATTGCAGTCATCGACCAAAGCAAAAGGCCTTCTTTTTCCCGAGTCGCCCTCCAAGATGCCCGACTCAGGGCGATATCTTGATTCTGCGCATGAAGATTTCTTCTCGTTTCATCTATTTGATGAAAGCCCTGGGGAAGTTGACGGTGTGGATCTCCTTCAAGGATTTCAGAAGATTGGGGGTGCGAGCAAGGAAGAATCAAGGTCTAAACCTTATCCACCAAGGCCTCCGTGTAGTCACCGAAGCAATACATCGCTGTTCTGATGCTCAGGACGCATGGGTTTGAGGAACGAATGGCAAGGAATAATATTAAGGGAGAACAAACCCTAGCGGATCAACGCCCAAACATTACTCGATATTTCAGTCAGCGCCTAGGGAGTTTGGGTATTTTCTATTTGGATGGCGTACTCTGACAAGCTACCGGGTTTCGTGGGTAAGAATTGGGTTTTCATGCATGTTTTTTGTGTGTTCGTTTCGGTTTTGAGCACTTTGGATTCTAGGAGTTTTTTCCTTTTTGGGTTGGTTGGGTGGCAGTCGGGTTTGACATTTACCGGGCCTGGGATGACCTTGTTACGACCTTTATGACGACATTTGGTAAGATGTACATGAGTATGTGATGTCTAAACGAACCTGAAATTGTGCCTTTTGCCTGCGTGCTGATTTGATATTTCTTGCTTGTTGTCATCGGACTGTTTAATGCGTTTTACAAAGCTCATATTTTAGTTAGCTTTCACCGCAAGAGTGCAGAGTTTGCATTGTTTCTTGATTATCCTTGAAAGCATGCCGGATGGTATTGCATAACTTCCTAAGTGACAAGAGGGATACTTGGCAACATACGTTGCGGCATAACATTGCTCTTTAGGGCGAGCTGGGCCCAACGAGCCGATGCTTGGAGCAATCAGGAACGTAGAAATTCCCCCGGAAAACAAGAAAGAGACAGAAAAGCGGTTAGTAAAAGGAAAAGATACTTGAGTCCTCAACTCTTGACCCAACGCCATACCAATAAGGTCGAAGCCGCAAACCGTGTCCTTCAACTACCGAAATGAAACCCGAATCCGCTAACAACATTGACAAAAAAAATGATATTCGCAATTCTACTAGTCGCTGCTAGCGCAACCTCGGCATCCACAGCTGACACATTGGATCGTTTGATCCTCCTTGAGCTGGGCTTTGGGTACCCGGCAGATGCAGGTTGCGTTGAAGTTGGTTTCCTTCGTCTGGATGCAGCGGAGGCAGCATAGCTACAAATATGAGTCAGCACATTGGCCGCTAAACCCTGCATGGACGAGTGATATTTTTGATGATCTTGACAGCGAAATAGGCGAATTGATGAGAGAGAGGAAGGAAAGGGAAAGGCAAAGGGGAGGGGCGGAAAGGCAGAGTGAGATTATGAGATGGGTTGATGGTAACCTTTTCGTAGCCTTGCTTCTTCCATTTAGCAATGAGGTTGGAATCAGCGTAATTATTCTTCAGGAGCCACTCATAAAGCTGCTTTGATATAGCCTCTTTCTCGTAGTACAGGTCATATATGTATCTTGACCCTATGCGACACGGTATTAGCGACATGGAGATCTTGAAGGGTTTAGACTGCAACTTTCACGAGGTCTCTTACTCTGATGACTGATCTGAAATATGGGCCACAACATCTCATGCTTCTTTTTACCATCATGAGATGCATTCTCTGCGTCTTTCATCTTATTGCTGAACTCCAGTAGTGTGTCCTCTATATCATCGAAGCCAGCCGGAGGTGGTTTGCGATTGCGGGAGGTCCGTACCGGAGGCATGTTCGGAGCGTAGCGATCGACAGGGATACAGGTGGGAAAGCTCTGCAGATTAGCGGGAGAACGAAAAGAAAAGCTTCGAGATATAGAATAATAGAAGGGGCCGAGTTTGCTATGTTGCCGCAGCCACAGAAATTATCGTTTAAGGGTATGGGCCTACATGTTCGAGCGGCGGGCGCTCCAAGCTTGAAGCCGTATCTGCCACGCCATACCGCCTTCGATTCTTTTGGGGGCTCGATCCCGATGGTTTGAGCCTCGATCTAAAAGAGAAAAGCCTCTTCTGTCAATATAAATCTTGAGCCGAGCATACTCAGACACGTGGCTTTTGAACAACCATTCTTGAACACTGTTCACACATATTTTCCCTCTCTATTCCACTCTTTTACTCCCGACTGCACAATGGACGCCCAAACCCAGGTTGATGTTAGCAAGCTCAATGAGGCCGACAAGAAGGAGCTGAGCCAGATCCTTGCGAACGAGACGCAAAAGGCTACCATTCAACAGAGTAAGTCAATGAGCGAGTCGCTTTGTCTGCGCGAATGGGCGCATCTCAAAATACTCTAGCGGTTGATCCGCTAACCGTCCTCACTCAGCTGTCCATTCGCTTTCCGATGTCTGCTGGAAGAAGTGCATCACCGGAAAGATTACATCGGGTCGCCTGGATCAAGCGGAGGAGACATGCGCGCAAAATTGTGTGGAACGGTGGATGGATTCGAACCTTGCAGTCCTGAAGCACCTCGAAGCCCTTCGTGGATAGGTGCATTTTCCATGAACAATGGCGGGCTCATTCATAGAGCACTCGCCTACCCTCTGCCAGCATGTAAACGGATGTATTATGTATAAGGTCGATAGAAAAAGACATGTTATTCCAACGCCTTTACTTCTAGCATACGGTAGCCATAGGCACCAGTTCGCTTTCAAGAGTACGTTTCGACGGAGTCAGAGCGGTGCACCAGATCTCCAGTCTGCTGGTGCCATTACATCGGGCACTACTATACCTCAACCTACACCGGCTCTGGAGGGAGAGGATGAAGACCAAGCTTAGAGCCCGCAGCATCGATTGAAATCTACGAGGCCTAGAACCAGTTTTGTTCGTGGTATTCATGCATTCGAGTAATTCCCTCTGCTTTTTTGGAAAGATCATTCAGCCCTCATTGAAGCACTGGCAGCTAACTTTATGACTGATATTTATGAACCACCGCGCAAAATAAAAAGTTTACCCAGACCCAAAACAAAACCTCTCTAGACGATGGCGAGCTTGGTGGCGGCGATGTCCAGAGCATCAACGTCAGGGGTTAGACGAGCGAAGGCCTTCTTCAATCCATCGGGTCTACAAGTAGGTTAGACAACCCGATTTTTGCATTGCACTTGTACTTTTGGAGATCCTCATACCTGACGAGAGTGTTGACCTTGACAGTGTCAACGTCGTACAGCTTCTTGAGGGCGAGCTTGATCTGGCGCTTGTTGGCCTTGACGTCGACGATGAAAACCAGGGTGTTGTTCTCCTCAATCTTCTTCATGGCGCTCTCAGTGTTCAGAGGGTAGAGGATGACCTTGTGCGAGTCGAGGCGAGGGGCATGGGGGATCGACTTGCGGGGGTACTTGGGCGACCGGGAGAGCTGAAGGGTCTTGGGGCGGTGGAAGGTCGTCGAGGTGCGGACCTTGTGCGCCTTGTGCGCCTGGAGAATCATATAACTTTCAGTACCGAACAGAGCAGAGGCGGATTGGGAGTATGGTGAGAACGTACGCCAGCACCCTTAAGGACTGCCTTGGCGGCAGCACCAGCCTTGCCGCTGGGCTTGGTCTTGCCTATAGATCCAACATGTTAGCCCATCCGTCAATTCGAACAAAACCGGCCAAGATTCCATGTCCAAATAGATATGCGCGGGCGTGGATTCATGATAGCGGGGGGAAAAAAGGACGTGACATTTTGTTCCGGGTTGTATTCTTGCTCATCCTGGGAGGAGGGCCTTGTTCGAGTACCGCCACTCGTAGATACCATTCGACGCTCGCAAAACCGCGATCCGACGAGGAGAAACCTGCAACTTCAAGGAAACAACTGAATCGCACAGATTTGACCTACCTTGCTTGTTTTCCACCTTAGGGGCCATGGCTGTCGTCCGGCGCTGTCGTGGTGATTGTCGCAGTGTCGAGTGTCGGATATTTGGAAGGTATTCGCTTATTGAAAACCCTACGGTTTGCTGTGTGGGTCACCTGACCTGCCCTCTGTGCCGGAAGGTTTGGATCTCTTGGCACCCACAACTAGAACAGGCTAGTCTATCGAGCTTCTCTTCTTTGGGCATAGTGCAAGTGCCTCACTTCACTGGCTATCACGTGGCTGTCTGGTTTCTCATGCAATGCAGCTGAATGGATAATTTCTACAAGAGACAAGTTGGTCGAGCGCTTACACCACCATACGCGGGAAAGTGTGCCAGAATACAAGAGATTAAATCGGATTATGGTTTCTTCCAATAGACAGCGGTACAAAAGGCCCGCTCTTCTGTCCGGCAGCCGCCCACCGACGGTCAAGGCGAAACATGCAGCCTTGTCATCAAAAGCGACTCGGAATCTCATCCGATCACACCACCGACTACTCAAAGCGCGGGCCCAGGCTGTACAGGCTGGCGATGACATTTTAGCTGGCAAGATCGATGCACAGATTCGGGGGAATGGAGGCTTGAAAAGCTATCAGCTCGCAAGCAAACTTGGCCAGTCCTCAGACCGTGGAGGTGACTCTAGTAGGGTCTTAGTTGATTGGATGGCTCCTCGATTACTGCCGCTGGAAAACACGCCTTACAAGCTCCGAGTACTCGAGATTGGAGCTCTAAGTACGAAAAACGCTTGTTCTATGAACAAATGTCTTGAAGTCACTAGGATAGATTTGAATTCTCAAGAACCGGGCATTTTAAAGCAGGACTTCATGGAAAGGCCGCTCCCTAACGATGAAGGCGATAGATTCCATATCATCAGCCTCTCCTTGGTGCTCAACTATGTTCCAGACGCCGCTGGTCGAGGTGATATGTTGAAACGCTGCGTATCATTTATGACGAAGGCGTCTCCTTCTGGCTCCTCTCTCGCTATCACCCCTAGCTTGTTTTTCGTTTTGCCAGTCGCCTGCGTCACCAATTCGCGCTACCTCACAGAAAGTCGGCTGCAAGACATCATGTCTAGTATGGGGTTTGTGTTGGCAAAGAGCAAACAAACATCGAAGTTAATATTCCAACTATGGGATCATGCCGGCGACTACGAGCCCAAACCCTTCAGAAAAGAGACTCTGAACCCTGGAAAGTCAAGGAACAATTTCGCAATTGTCGTCAAGTGACATGATGATGTCGTGTGGGTGAGCAAGAAAGAGCCTTTACCCTGAGGCTCACAGTGCAGAGATGACATCCTGCGGTAGGAATGACCATGCAGTCCCAATCAGTGCCAACACTGAAGATGATATCAGAAGGCACCAGTCCAGTGCTCGTTCCCTTGGGCTGATCTCATCGCCGAATATCTTCAGATAGAATGCAAGAGGCAGTATGATGCAGATCGTGAAGCATAAGGCCGACCCCATCAGTGCCATGATTCTGTCAAAAGAGGGGAAAAGGACTGCCATGAAAACAATGGTGACCACGACAAGTATGCGTACTAATGCCTTTGCCAATGTCTGGAGCATGGCTTTCGTGCTCTTGGGATTTGTCTGAAGCTCGGGATGTGGCCCAAGTCCACAGAGAACTTCGACCGTGGCCACGAGTGGCCGGCAGCTGCACCCGTCAATCAATCGTTCATCCAATTTTTCTTTGTCTTTATTTCTTTTTCGCGCGGAACACAAAAGAGGACACAATATCAAACAGACTTACTTCAGTGGCACTTTAGTGATCGGAATGATGGCGATGAATACGATCATGCAGATAGATAGAACTTGCGAGTATTCTTCTGTGCGTAGGATGTTCGCAGTGACTTCATCCCGAACTCCATCTCCAAACATCATCCAGCCCACAACAGCCATTGTACAATCGAGGGAATACTAAAGCAACATTCAGGTCAGAATTGGAAAATCTATCTTTCGCTCCCATGATAAGCGTTTTTTCTTTTGTACATCTTCCACTGATTCCCACATCTATGTTTCGGTTCAATCACTTACAGTAAAAAGATATGTCACCCAGAGACTCTTTCCATACTTTTGTGGATGGCGCATGTCCCGGTATATATTCGGGAATACGCCGTGGCCACCCCATGGTGCTATCTAGTAATCAGTCACCATTCTAAATTTGTCAGTATCCATAACTTGACTCACACATTATAAGCCCAAAACTCAGGGGTAGAGTAGCCCAGTTGTCTGGCAGTAAATATGTTCTGGCAGGCTCACGGAGTGACCCAGGCGCAGTCGGTTTCATGAATCCATCGATACAAGCAATAACAACAACTTCAATATCGTTAGTTTCCTGTGAATCATATGGGCTCAGATAGGGACGGCACCTACTGGAAGTACAAGAGAGTATACCGAGGATACTTGTCACACTGAGAAATCGCAAGGGTAGAAAGTTCAGGGGAACAAGCAAGAGCCCACATATTATTTTCCATTGGAGAAGGCTCAACCCCGGGATGAGAGCCTGTAGACTGTCTGCAAAAAGCACTACCAGGGCAACACAGGCCCCAATAAGTTCTAAGCAAAATAGAAGGCTTGTCACTAAGCGTGCGTGATGACCGAAACTGATATATGCTAGATCAGCATAAGTGACAATACTCCGATCAACGTCAAGGCATTTGGCAAGGATCTTAGCAGTGTAAGACGTCGTCACAGCAGCAAAGAGTAAAAATAGCAGGCCAAGAAGCCAACCAGCATGCTTCAAAGCCAGCGGCAGGCTTAAGAGGCCAACCCCAATCAAAACATTGACGGAATTGAAGATCGTCTGTGGGACAGTAGATTGACCAACAACAACACATTCCCTTGTCCCATCGTCATGTTGCACTTGTTTTACAAGAATGGGCTCCCTATCGTGATCCACTGATGCGTCGCCAAGAGTTTGTTGCTCCCTATGTAGCTGTATTGCATGCCTTCGTGTGACTTCGCTAACACGGGAAGATATCGTGCCATACGAACCCGCAAGCGGTGGTTCAAGGATGTCTGCATGTGAAGCCCTCTTTCTCAACAATTGGCCAGACAAAACACTGTCTTCTGCTTCTCCATCGGTACTCAACAATGGTCGTGTAAGATCGGCATCGTGGGTAGGGTAATCTTGGGATCTGAGATAATCGCTTCTTGCAACAGCCCATTCTTCGTCGGAGTCTGCGACAAACGAGGATCGCCGAGGTAAGACTTCTGGAAAGCATGCAGCTCGTTGCCATGACCGAGCAAAGTTATCAATGCTGTTGACCCCCCCTGCCTGCCTAAACCGAGCAGAAAAGGAAGCCGATCTGTATGGCGTATGATATCGTTATTATGGGGCTGGGCATTGTCCGCATTGCGCGGGGAGAGTGACTTGCCTGGACCTCGAAAATCCACTGTCTTCTCTTGAATCACTGCTGGTTGCGAGCCCGGTAGGGTATACCTCATATTCAAATGGTGAATCGGCACTCGACCTGGCTTGTATCATAGGCCTATTGGGGCTAGAGGCCTGAGCCCCAGCACTAGCCGGCGTTGAGAAACCAGGCATTATGTATCTTTTTTAGACCTTTTTGTTGGAGTGGTGGGAGGGGTGAGTCCTTTTCTCTTTCCCAGGTCTCTTGCCAGGAAACAATAGTGTCTGCCTGTGATCCAAGCTACGTTATTGCTTGGTCGACCTTTCGGATGAATTGATAGCGAAGGGACGAGATGGAGAAAATGTTGGAAAGACCCGGTCTATTATCACGAATGTGGTACTCCTCCGACTACCTAGGGAGCAAATCAACCATCAACAGAAAGGAAACAGGGCGTCACTGTGGTGGCCGGTAATCTCAGCCTGGCGAAAGCGAGTTCAATGGCCGTCGTTATCAGTGATATCTTCTAGGCGCAACCAATGGACAAGCCCGAACCATGGCCAGGACATAGATAAGCATAAGTACAGGATTCCGTGCTCCGTACCTACCAGGTATAAACAGGTAATCTCCGAAAAAGGAAAGGGTGGGAAACACGATTGGTAAGTCCAATGAGAAATAATTCCAAGATAGAAGGGGCCTCGGGAGCCTCTGCGAATTTCGGGAACGAGATGTGGGGTTCTGGTAGACGGTTGGAACAGTACTACTGCAGGTATGGAGTTCCAACCACCTTAGTTAATCCTACTTGTTGTTGATAAGCAACCCTGGAATTTGGTTCACCACATTAATTTATGTATTCTATATTAGAGAATTCATGTCCGCGATAACAGAGACGGTTTCCCGCACGTACACGGGGGCTGCGTGAGAATTTCAAGCCAACCCTGGCTGTGAACTCCCAACATGCGGTCGGGGTTTTCGGATACTGAACGGTCCCCAATGTTCGAGCAACTAGTATCTACTTATGAAGGCCTAGACTCACGCCAAATGTGGTAGATGGGGATAAACTGTCACGCCCAGGTTGGTCGGTGATTAGGCCGTTCACGGCCAACCTCAGAGCATTGTGATGAGCTTACGTAGTACTAATGAGGCCATACCATCAGGCACATCTATGCCCCAGGCACTCGGTATTGACCATGCCATGCTATGAGCATGAAGCTCTACAGACGGCCTGTAAGCTGCTATGCAATTGTCAATCATTCATTCAAAAGCCCCTTGCAAGATTCCTGACCACTTTTCCCCGGTTTCAAGGCTTCAAAGTCGAAGGTATTGTACCCTGGAATACGGAGCACAGTACAAAGTAGTACCGCAGTCCGCACTACGGAGTATGGTATTTCCAGGAACCATACTTCGGAGTAAGTGGATGGATTCTAAGTACTCGTACCTGGAGAATTGTACGTAGTCACAAACAGTATCATAGACATATCTACTCTCCTTGCAAAGAGATGGGTTCATAATGCGAGTATGTCGCCTCATTTCTGCATTTCCGTCTTGTGGAGTATATAGACATCATTCTCAAGAACGAGTTACGGTGCCTTGTGCGAGGCCCCGCTTATGTCATCGTAAACAGGCGACTACCGACCCATTCGTCGCTCTTGTCGCTGGCCGTCCCCCCACGGTGCCTGATGAAAATTGCTTAACACCCCGCTGGACTTGGACGGCAAATCGACCAGCCGCGAGGTATGTGACTTGAATGCTCCTCCACATTTTCCTGAATTTTCCTTGGGCCGTCTATCTTCATAGATATCTGGAAATTCCTGCTCTCTTCTTTTCCCCCAAAGTCTTGCCGCTGACGGTATTCTAGCACCAGCAAGTCACGCATCCACTTTCTTCTGGTCGTGTCATATTGTCGCCTCGCCCAACATGAGCGCGGCTCAGGCGAACGAAGCGGAGAAGAATATTGAGATATGGAAGGTGAAGAAGCTTATAAAACGGCTTGAAGCTGCCAGAGGAAATGGAACCTCCATGATCTCTCTTATCATTCGTTCGTCTTTCGTCCAGTCAAGTCCTTGCTAGAAGGCCACTAACATTAATCGCCTCTCAGCTCCCAAGGATCAGGTGTCTAGAGCAGCAAAGATGTTGGCCGAAGAGTTCGTAAGTTCTCCGACGGAGGAAGAGACGAGGCTGGTCCCTGTTAGACCCCGCTAATGACACTGCAGGGTACTGCGTCTAACATCAAATCCCGCGTCAACCGGCTTTCCGTGCTGTCCGCCATCACTTCGACCCAGCAGCGTCTCAAGCTTTACAACAAGGTTCCGCCAAATGGCTTGGTAGTTTATTGCGGTGAAATTATCACGTCTGAAGGAAAGGAGCGCAAGATCAACATCGACTTCGAGCCCTTTAAACCAATTAACACTTCTCTTTATCTCTGTGACAATAAGTTCCATACTGAGGCCCTCAGTGAGCTTCTTGAATCGGATCAGAAGTTTGGTTTCATCGTCATGGATGGAAACGGTGCACTGTTCGGTACGCTGAGCGGCAACACCAGAGAAATTCTTCAAAAGTTGAGCGTTGACCTGCCCAAGAAACACGGCCGTGGTGGTCAGTCAGCACTGCGTTTCGCTCGTCTCCGTGAGGAAAAACGTCACAACTATGTGCGCAAGATTGCTGAGTTGGCCGTTCAAAACTACATCACCAATGACAAGGTCAATGTTGCGGGTCTCATCTTGGCCGGTTCGGCCGATTTTAAGAATGACCTGAACCAGTCCGATATGTTCGACCAGAGACTTCAGGCTAAGGTCATCAAGGTCGTCGATGTGTCTTATGGCGGTGAGAACGGGTTCAACCAAGCTATCGAATTGGCTTCGGAGACCTTGAGCAACGTCAAGTTTGTTCAGGAGAAAAAGCTTATCGGGAAATATTTCGAAGAAATCAGTCAGGATACTGGAAAGGTCTGCTACGGTATTGAAGATACCCTGAAGGCACTGGAACTTGGCGCAGCGGAGACTCTGATTGTATATGAGAACCTTGACGTCACCCGATATGTTCTCAAGAGCTCCAGCGGCTCGGATGTTGTAATCCACGTTACAAAGGCTCAGGAGGAGAATCGTGAGTTGTTCATGGACAAGGAAACTGGCACCGAGATGGAAGTCAACGAGCAGATGTCGTTCCTTGAGTGGCTTGCCGAAAACTATAAGGACTTCGGAGCGAACCTGGAGTTCGTCTCCGACAAGTCCAGCGAAGGAAATCAGTTTGTCAAGGGTTTCGGTGGTATTGGAGCCCTGCTGCGGTACAAGGTCAACTTTGAACAGCTTGCTGATTATGACGACGAGGATGAATTCTATGACGGTATGTCTCTAGAGATCATGAGCCCTTCCATGTGCTGATTATTCTCTCCCTACAGATTGACGGTTCAGCGACCTCGCGGAGAGCGAGGATGAACGGCCAGAAGTTCACGGTGTGGATCTTCTGACGGCTCGCCCCATGATTCGTGTAGGCGGCTCTCCCGGCAACATAGCTGCAATGGTAGATACCATGATGTTGCCTAGTCAAGATTCGGTGAAGCTGCCCAGAGGTATGCGATTTCATCTTACCCATGAGAGCGACTAATCTTTTCTCACACTATACTAGCAGGGCCATCCAAGCTCCGTAACATGTTCACTCAGGTTACTTAGACAGTCTAGGTTGACACTAGGTTTCATATTTCATTTCGAAAGGATGATAGATCTGTTAGGTGGAACCTACAGCTGTTCGCTGATGACTGTCGAGCGTATAACACTTGGGCTAGCACGTTTAGACTGTTTATTCCAGTACTTGCTAGTGCTGGATTCTTTTTGTGATTTTTATGCTTTTGCGTGTGCTTATTCTTGTAAACAAAGGAAACTAACATTGCTTTCCTTTCCCCTGTCACTACTGGTCCTGTAGATGCCTGTAAACCTGGCTGCGCATCACATAAGTGGCCTGCCTGGCAATTTAACTGCTTTATAACTCATGCTCCTGTTCAGGGTATGGATAGAATGCATCTATGCGAAGTGTGGCAGATACAAGCAGTGTAGGCACGCCCGCGCCATATTATCAACTATACTTTAGACGGATACGAATTGGTCCGCCCATGTTCCCAGGTGCCTGCAACCGTCCGTGACCTCCTGTAGTCCGCCAATTATTTCAGACACCGAATCCTTATTTTCACTGGATGGAACGGATTGGCATTCGACTAGAAATACGTACTTCCAAGCCCTTATCTGGCTCGGCCGCGAGTTAATGCTCGTCAGATTCATGCCTTGGTTTTTGAAGAGCAAAAGAGCATCTGCCAGAGCGCCCGGACAGTCCTGGCGAATCATGAATGATATAAGTGTCTTCTGCGCCGTTGGTGTAACCGAAGTCGGCCCTTGTGCCGGGGAGACCTTGACATCCCCAAAGGACAGTCGACTTGTACGCTCCGAGTTCACGTTCCTGAGCACCAGGAAACGCGTGGTGTTATTAGCCTTGTCTTCGATGTTCTCCTCCGATACATCCAGGCCGTGATATTCCGCAGCAAATCGACTGGCTATTGCTCCACTTCGCTCCGTCGTCTCTTTCGACACAATCCCAGCGCCCTTGGAGGTTGATGAGACATCCTGTCTCTCGATGCCCTTGAAAGTCCTCTCAAGGAAACCCTCACACTGGCCCCATGCCTGTGGGTGAGTATACAGCTTGGTAATGGAGCTGTAATCTCGCTGGCCTGGTGGGAAAAGACCCTTCCGGGTCAGGAGGCAGTGGTGGACTGTCAAATAATGCTCCCCACACACTTTCACATCGCTGTAAAGGCCGCTGGGGTCCGCCAAGAGGTCTAGGGTCTGAACAACAGAGCCATTGGTTGAATTTTCGCAAGGAATTATAGCGTAATCGACTCTGTCTGCCTGCACTGCTGCGAAAGCATCCGGGAACGACACATGGGGCAATAGTTCGGCCGAGGATCCAAAGCTTTCAACCGCTGCCTATAAGAATCAGGGTTAATGACACTACGAGACGAAGGCTGGTCGAGCAGTTTCCTGACCTGGTGAGAAAATGATGCGGCAGGGCCGAGGAATGCGACCTTGAGAGGCTCCATGACGGCGCTCGTGGTAGTTCCACTGGGCTTGGGTTGCTTCTGTCACGATCCCGAACTCTTGCCAAGAGGTTGTGTGTTGTTCCTGCGACAATCATTACGGCTGACATAACTAGTCAAAATTTGAACCCGTTCACGGGAGGGGTTGCTTTCTTTTTTGGATGATCTCACCTGTCCGCCAGGGCCTGGTTCTCTTATCAAATGAAGCCCATGCGTGTGTTCGCTCTCGACCCCAGGCGGATGGGGCGACTGCTGTGCCCATGGCAGCAGCAACAACAACCGAGGTTGCTACCAGCTACAAGGCGTGCATGCTCATCTCTTTCCGATCGGCTATATCAGGACTTGACCTCGCGACAGCTTCCCTTGACGTTCGATTATATACATCCCCAGTCGTCTTATCTCCTGAGCTTAACATTGGCCGATCTCCTTCCCACGCTAACCCCAGCGCCGAATGAGCTTCCTTCCTCCCGCAGCCCATCTCGCATGCCGGCAGGCCATCATCTGGTTTACTTCCCTCCCCAAGTCACCCTGTCGCAGTTACTGCCGGACGGTACAGATAATTTGCACGCCCCGGGAAGTCCCTTTGGCAGGCGGCTTTGGGCTGGGGGCAATGTCCAATTTCCGATTTCCAATGCCCTACTTCTCAACGGTAACCGTGCCGCCTGCATCGAAACTATTCGTGACGTGATAGTGAAAGGCCGGCCAGGGGAGGAGAAGGTACTCGTCAGAATCGAAAGACGGATCGGCACGGTCCAAGAGGGTGAAGACCATCGCAGTATCAGAGAACGGATATGGACGGAAACCGAGGATGAGACTGGCCAAGCCTCTGTCATTGAGAACAGGAATCTAGTCTTCATGCGCGAGAAAACCCCAGAGCAAATCTGTCATGACAAGGCTAGATTTGACACGGACGATAGAGCCATTAAATGTGCGCCATGACTATGAACATTACCAGTCACGATAACCTTGCTAACATCCCTCGGTGGCTCACAGCGCCTTCAGATCCGCACTTTCTCCACAGGCTTACGCCTAATAAAGCCCTGTTATTTCGTTTCTCGGCTCTTACATTCAATGCGCATTCAATACATATCGACAAGGCGTACGCACAAAATGTGGAAGGCTATCGGAACCTCCTCGTACATGGACCGCTGACTTTAACGTTGCTTCTCACGGCACTGCAGGACCACTTGTGTAAGCTGGGATTGACTATCACTGGAATGGAGTATAAGAACATAGTCCCTCTCTATGTCGAAGAGGAATTAAGAGTCTGTGGCAAGCCCAAACCCGGCAAAGGCCACACAGCTTGGGATGTATGGATTGAGGGCAGGGACGGGAGACTTGCTGTTCGCGGTACTGCCAAAACTAGCCCTACGTAGAGCTGATGGGATCGTGGTAATGGAAGGAGTCCGGCACTTCAATATGGTGTATGACCTGAACGGGCCCAAAAGTGGTCTGAGTAAGAGCGCAGTGAGGCTGCTCAGACTGGGAGAGAAAAAGAGCCACTGGCCATGTTAAGCGGATTTTTGGCAACGATACTCTTACAGCCTCGAGTTCCAGTCACCTCTTGGGTAAAAGCAACTCACTATATGTTGCCGCTCATATGGGGAATGAACTCTATTCATGCATATCGAGACATGCTAGATGGGTTTGATGTGTGCGAAAGTTAGACTGGCGACAAGTCAGCGGGTATGCAAACTCGTCCTACCGGTACGGAATACATTCAGTAGGACCCATATCAATAACTACGTTGTGTTGTGGACATGTTCTTTGGGGATATTCATATGTAACATGATTAGGAATCACCTATACTTAACATTTGAGCTAAGAAAACTCATCTATATGTGAAGTTTTGTTACCTTCAAATGGACATCATGGTATGAAGCTTTTTTGTCATTGTTCGTTTTTCATTGTTGGTGCGAAATGGCGAGATTTGTATCTCTACTAGCAACCTCCTATGTAACGATTGTCGTTTTGAAAGATGAACTATCACTGGCCTTGCGTACTTCACCGGACAAGGGGATCTCTCTAACCCTGTGGGTCCCACATGTCGGAACGGAGAAATAACTGCCGGAATGAGGCTAGTATTTCCACACACACTATAAGAACTTGCTTTCTGTTCCTTTCTTTTCCCCTCCAGCCCTTGTTGTTCAACCACCCCTGCAGTTCTATTAGGACACTTGATGATGTGTCTTGAATATCTATTCACACCTCTTACTACACAATTATATCTGTGACTGCTCAGTATATCAGTTACTGATAAATTACAATGGACCAGTTTTGGGCTGCTCCTCCTGTTACTAGGTACTTGACCATGACCTCAACCACAAGGTTCCTTGACTGACTGTATCCAGGACTCTCACTTTACTTACCTTTTTACAGTCTGTATTTGTACATGGTGGTCTTCTCAGTGGTTATTATGTGTTATTTCTACGCCACCTTGTCTTCAAGACTATACCCGAAATATGGAGGCTGTTTACACCTTTCATGATCACTGGACCAGGCCTTTCCTTGATTTTTGATCTCTACTTTAGTACGATATTGCGCTGGTCAAGTGGACAGGCGTGCTAACTGCCGGTAGTGTTTACCTATGGCAGCCGCCTGGAGACCGAGTCCCCTCGCTTCAGTGCACCCGGTGATTTTTTCACCTATGTGTTTTTCGTAGCGTTCACGATCGCGGTAAGTTGTGGGAACCTCCCATTTCTGTGTCATCTTGTCAGAAGGCACTGTCCCTCGCCTCTTGTTGCTTTGCATATGCCATTCCACTATCAGTTCCTTTCTTTTATTTTTTTTATGTTTTTTCTTCAAGTCACCTCGAATATCTGCCCGCCCAGCGCATACTCAGCTGAAGCGGTTCCTGGAAACGAGGGAGATCACCCTTGCATCCCTCATAGCTCCACAACTGATTTACCGGAGTTATGTGCGTTGCAAGTATGGTGGGACGACCAGTGAGATAGCTAGTGTGATGAATTCGGTTCACACTGGTGGTTATGGTGCCCTACATCTATATATTCTACTCGTTTGTCAATATCTCATAGACCGTTTACATCTCTCAATCACGCTTCTCCATATAGACTCATTGAATTGCGGGAACTAACAAGCCAAAGGTCACCGCAGGTTGTCTCCTGAATAGTGTAATATTTACCTCCGGTGAGCCTTCCGTGGTACTATATGCGTGCCCGCTCATACTGATGTTTCTTAGCATTGATCCTTGCATTCGTCTACACATATTCTCAAGACAACCGCGGTAAGAAGGCGAGCTTCTTCATCGTTCAAATACCCGTCGAGTTCTTACCGTGGGCGATGCTCACATTGACTCTGGTTCTTTCCGGATGGCCCGCGGCGTTGAGAGACGGCATGGGCATAGTTGCCGCTCATATGTACGATTTTCTTACCCGTATCTATCCAACATTCGGAGGTGGTAAGAATTATCTTGTGACTCCGGTGTTTGTGAGGCGATTCTTTGCTGCCCACACCCCGCGACGTGAAGCGCGCGCCTTTGGAACTGCCTATCGTGCGGCGGACCAATCCCAAAACTCCTCCGGTGGCTGGACTTCGTCTTTCCAAAGTCCATGGAACCGGCGAGGCCCTGGGCGAAGACTTGGAGGTGATTAAACAAGGGGACGTCGATACCAAAGCGTCGAAAACTCGACCAGATTTTGGGTCAGGAGGACCGGCGAAGCGAGCAATAATTGCTGCTATCAAATTGAGTACAACACTCGATTAATGATCAGTACATGTTGATAGTCAAATTCTTTGCGAAGCTGCGTGACATGCCCTAGTGACTAGAGCGTAAAAGACCCGTAGCGGCTACTGATGCAAGTGGAACGATATGATACCACCCAGTATTTGGTATGGTTTTCAATGTTACTGTCCCGAAACTTTCTTGTACGGATGTTACGAGATGCACATTTTTTGCAAGGCGCAGAAACTAAGTCACGGGACGCTGGGGCAGCGGGTGAAAAATTTGCTCTAACCTGATTAGTCGCAGGAGCTTTCGCCGCACTTCAAAATTTCCCAGACTTTCTTTCTCGCTAGCGCGAGAACAAAACTTTAGTTCAGAGCGTGCAATTTTTCCTGCGCCTTCTCTCAACGCGCGCACTTACCCGGCTATCTCTGCACCCTTCAAGCCAGCCTGTTTAAAATGGCGGTCGCAGTGGCTAAGGAGGAGATGGACTACATGATCAAGCCTGAGGCAGGTGCCTCTAAAATCGATACGTCGGAGTGGCCGCTTCTTCTGAAGAATTATGACAAGCGTACGTTCACTTCGAGGCCACATCTCATATCAATGTAGCTGGTGCTGATTTTCTTATATCAGTGCTTGTCAGGACCGGTCACTTCACGCCGATTCCCGCCGGTAGCACTCCTTTGAAGCGTGACCTGAAGTCGTACATCAACTCCGGTGTCATCAACTTGGACAAGCCATCCAATCCTTCCAGTCACGAAGTTGTTGCCTGGATGAAGAGGATCCTGAGGTAATATTTCTATCGCGTCCTTTTCAAAAAAAAATAGGGTACTGAGACTCGTTGAATTAAGGGCGGAGAAGACTGGGCACAGTGGAACTCTCGATCCTAAGGTCACCGGTTGCTTGATTGTCTGCATTGACCGTGCTACTCGCCTGGTGAAGTCCCAACAAGGTGCCGGAAAGGAATATGTTTGCGTGATCCGCCTTCATGACAAGATCCCCGGTGGAGAGGCACAGTTCAAGCGGGCCCTCGAGACGTTGACCGGAGCCCTTTTCCAGCGGCCGCCATTGATCTCTGCCGTCAAGCGCCAGCTTCGTATCCGGACAATCCACGAGAGTAAGCTTTACGAATTCGACAATGAGAGGCATCTCGGTGTCTTCTGGGTTAGCTGCGAAGCCGGAACGTACATCAGAACACTCTGTGTTCACTTGGGTCTCCTGCTTGGTGTTGGTGCGCACATGCAGGAACTCCGCCGTGTACGGAGTGGTGCTATGGATGAGAACAGTGGAATGGTCACCTTGCACGACGTGTTGGACGCCCAATGGATGTATGACAACCAACGGGACGAGTCTTATCTGAGGAAGGTTATTAAGCCTCTGGAGACCCTCCTCACGACATACAAACGTATTGTTGTCAAAGACAGTGCCGTTAACGCTGTGTGCTATGGTGCTAAGCTCATGGTCCCTGGTCTCCTCCGCTTTGGTAGGATTTCCTCTCCCATGTTGATGCAAGTTTGCGGTTGCTAATTTCCTGTGAAGAGGCTGGTATTGAGGTCAATGAGGAGGTCGTCCTCATGACCACCAAGGGTGAGGCTATTGCCATTGGTATTGCTCAGATGTCGACTGTCGAGCTGTCTACCTGCGACCACGGCGTTGTTGCCAAGGTCAAGCGTTGTATCATGGAGCGCGACTTGTACCCTCGCCGCTGGGGCTTGGGACCTGTTGCTCTAGAGAAGAAGAAGCTCAAGTCCGCAGGAAAGCTGGATGTAAGTTCCCTGGGCTCGGCGGACACTTACATATGAGCTGGATTTACTGACAACCAATACAGAAGTACGGCCGTACTAACGATGCCACACCCGCCAAGTGGAAGAACGACTACAAGGATTACAGCGCCCCTGAAGAAAGTGCGCAGGCCGTGACCGAATCTACTGCTCAAGAAGAAACCTCTACTCCTGCCGAGCCGACCGAAGTGCCCTCATCCCCCGACAACAAGATGGATGTCGATGATGAGAAAGACGACGATGAGAAGAAGAAGCGCAAGCGCCACGAGGGAGAGACGCCCGAGGAGCGCGCTGAGCGCAAGCGCAAGAAGAAGGAGAAGAAGGAGAAGAAGGAGCGCAGGAAGTCTAAGCAGGAGAAGGAAGAGAGTGATGACAGTGATTAAGCACTTTCGGGAAGCACTTTACCTGCCTCGGAATGGAAAGCTGCCGCCATTCCATCCGTCTTCGCCTGTCAGAGCGTCGCCTGGGTATGATTCCTGTAACATACTTGTTTCTTTGTGTCGGAGTCTTGGGTTTGAAAAGGGAATCTATTTATTAAATAAATGTTTGTCGCGGTTCTGTACGTCGGACGTTAGTCGTTTCAGTTACTTTTCCCCAGTTTGATCCTTGAATATGAGCTTTCGTAGTCGCGCCCGAGTAACCGTGACCGGAGGGGCCCGTGACCTGGGCGGTGTCTCCGCATCACTCGGTCACGACGTTGGGCCACTTCCACCTGCTGCTCCCCCTCCTTCCCCCTCCCCTCTCTTACCCTTCCCCAAAGCCAGACCTCAGTAACTATCGATTCGATCGACGGTGAGCCTTGCAAGCACCTCGTAAGACGGCCGGAATACCAGTCCACCTCCGATCGCCATGGCCGCGGAATTGACGTCCACCCGGTTGAATGCGGAGAACCATCTGCTCTTGGTAATCCACTAGTCGTCCCCTCTTCCTCTCGCTGGCTTGCCCCCGCATTTGAGATACTGACCTTGTCGCCTCAATACAGGACCAGCCTCTCCTGCGGTTGCCGCACGAGCTTGCTCGACGTAACTTCAAATCTGTCCAGCGGCTCGTCGAGCGGGAGAAGGAATACGTCCTCCCCGCACTCAAACAGACCGCTAATGCCTCCTTGTCAAATAATCAGACGCCCGACCAAGCCCTTGCTGCGCTTGATGCTATGATTTCCCGGATGCAAGGCCTGAAGCGGAAAATGGAGAACTTACATCAAGAGGAGAAGAAGATCCATGAGCAATCCCGGAAGCGTATCCAGCACTTGGAAAGGCTCCATCAGATTCCTAGCTTGGCAGATGTCAAGTACGATAACTGGGCGAGAGTCCGCCTGGACCGGCTCATAGTGGATCATATGCTACGTTCTGGATATACCGAGAGTGCCCAGCAGTTAGCCCATGAGAAAGGCATTGAGGATCTAGTGGATCTCAACGTCTTTGTGCAGTGTCAACGGATCGCCGAGAGCCTCCGTTGTGGTGAGACAAAGGATGCTTTGCAATGGTGCGGCGAAAATAAGGCAGCATTGAAGAAGAGCCAGGTTCGTACAATATTTGTCGACCGTCTCAGTCCAAACTTTCGGCTTCGAATCTGACGGTTGGATACAGTACAACTTAGAGTTCGAACTGCGGTTGCAGCAATACATTGAAATGGTCAGAACGGGACATAAGGAGAAGTTCGTTGATGCAATGATCCACGCCAAAAGATACTTGGCTCCATATATAGAGACACAGTCAATGGAAATTCATCGAGCTGCAGGGCTCCTCGCTTTTCCCCCCGACACCAAGGCTGAGCCTTACAAGGTAATATGAAGATATTCATTACGTCACGCTCAAGCTAACCCAGTCCTAGTCGTTGTATGCGTTTGAGAGATGGACATATCTGTCGGACCTCTTCGTTCGCACCCATCACGAGCTCTTGTCCTTGTCATCTCGCCCTTTGTTGCATATAGCTCTTTCTGCGGGATTGTCGGCCCTCAAGACCCCTTCGTGCCATTCGGCTTACACCTCCTCCAGTTCAAACTCACTGTCCACAACGACATCTGTTTGCCCGATCTGCTCGACCGAGCTGAACGAACTTGCTCGCAACATGCCATACGCGCACCACACAAAGAGCTACGTTGAAAGCGACCCGATTGTTTTGCCCAATGGTAGGATATATGGTCAACAGCGGCTGTTGGAGATGAGTAAGAAGGTCGGATGTGTTGAAGCAGGCAAAGTCAAGGACCCCACAACCGGTGAGGTCTTCAATGAGAGTGATATGAAGAAGGTTTATATCATGTAGTAATGGGCAGGTACCAAGGCTACGTGAACAATTGATGTCGGTCCTATCTCTATTTATCCTTTTTGGCTGATATGCACCGTGGGACTCTACCTACAGCGAAAAAAATTTTCGTTGACGCTTCTATTCACTGTCTTCACTCTCAGACGCGTCCCTTGACCTCTTCTTTTTCACACTTGTCTCAGGTTTAGAGGACGGGAAGTTCCTCCTCCCTACCGAATGGTCTTCCTGTTTGACCTCGAATACATACATTCTTGCGTCCCTATCTTCACCTCGCCAGCCACCTCTCCCCCCATGCCTCCCCTCAACGTCGCCCAGGGTCCGCGCATGGGAGTATTCCCTATAGCAAGCCCACGGAAATCGGAAACTGGTGACCACCCGCAGGCCGGCGTGCCTTGCAAGGTCTTTGATATTCCAGAGGGTATAAGGCTCCCCCTCGAACATGGACACTAGGATCTGCCCGGGTTCGACTCTAGGTTGGCATGTTGCCTGACCAGTGGTATTTGCCGACCGCAGTTGGTTGCTATCCCCATCGCCGTCGCCGTCACCATCACCATCGTCTTCGTCTTGGCTTGGTACAGGTTCAGAGTTCTCCCAGTCGTCCCAATCCTCTTCATCATCACTACCCGCAGGTTCGGGACGATGCGACAACAAGGGCACGCACGCTTTGAAGAAGGCCACCAAAAGTTCTTGGTTGGCGCGCACCTGCCGATTGACGTCGGTGGAGAGACCGCCGACATGAGGAAAGTTGAAGCAGATCACATCCCAGGGCCCACCCTTTGATGCAGAAGATGAAGCACCATCCTTTGCCTTTTTCCATGCCGGGCGTTGACGCTCTCGCCGTGAAAAGCCGGAGCGGATTTCTTTCCCGCCACCCCCAGGAAGACCGAGTTTTCGAGCGTCAACCGCATAAAGAACTTTTGGACCACGGCGTTGCGTTTGGTCCTCAATGGAGCCTTGTGCGTTATGATTCCCGACCTCATCTTTATTGTTCGTTCCCTTTTCAGCGCTTGGGGACGATGTGCCCTTACTATCGGGAACATCCGCATTTGTTGGCCTTTTTGTAGAGGCATCCAGGATATCGTGAATAATATGCTCCGCTTTAGGGTACTTGTCGTAGAGCGTCTCTTTGGAGTCATAGCATGTAGCAATGACATTTTTGCAGTGGTGTTGAAGGACTAATGAGCGAGCAAAGGAGAAGTCGCCTACACCAATCTAGTCAGGACTGTATCTAATGAAACAAATCTTCGACGTGATTTTCCGGCACCTCCCGCCTGCAGGACCAAGATAGAGGGATGCAAACGAGGATCAATGGAACTTGGGTTCAGTAGACTGTAGACTTCTGCGCTCTGAATATGGAAATATCAACAGGCAGCGGCCGGCAGTCTGCGAAAATATCAAGAGTTCCATCGGCCAACGCAATCACTCAATGGATCCAACAACACATCAGGGGAAACTCTACAGTAGCATCTAGAGAGCGTGCTAGCCAGCCACGGCATACCCATAGCATGAACACCAACAACGAGACCGGTGCCAGGGGGTGAAATGAAACAAAAACGGGACTCAACTCACCTTCCCCGACCAACAAGATACGATCCTTCCTCCCAAACGGCACCACAGGCCGCTGGTTCTTCTGCTGCTTCTGCTGCTTCTGTGACGGCTTCTTCCCATCACTGCCATTCTTCTTCTCCGGATGCGCAATACCCACTCCCTGTCCCTGGGGAGCTTTAGCAGCAGCCGCAGAACTCGTCGTCGAGAGTTTAGAAAACATGTGCATTTTCCGGTGTTTCTTTGGATGTTGGTGAACGGCGGCGCCGGCGGGGGCCGGACCTCCTCCCTTTTTGAATTTGGGCATTGCTTCTTTTTTTCTTCCAATATTTCCCGCTTGGTTTCTTAGTCTTTGCTTCCTAGTAATACATAGGAGAGGGAAGGGAAGAGCTGGTTGTGGTTCTTGTATGTTGGTGTTTGGTTGATTGGGGTGGTTTGTGGATGATGGAGGTTGTTGTCGTGGTTAGTTTTTTTTTCCCTCTTTATATTCCGAGGTGCATGTCGCAGCAGCAGTGTCGAGGATCTTACATACTATTCTCATTGCGCTTGGGCCAATGAAAGGGTCGTCGGGACTCGGAGTACTAGTGAGCAGGGTAAGTAGAGATGTTATATATATGTATATGGCTAGAAGTTTCATAATTCGTTTTCACTCTTTTTTTGTGATATCTTTCATTATTCATGTGGCGGGATTAATTTGGAAGTTCTCCGAACGCAGACTACGGGATCTGTCCGCTACTATCTTCCTGTACACCTGTGTGGTGAAAGTTCCACTGTCATGTCATCCAAAACACGCTTTCTATAAGCTTATTAAAAGACATAAAACCTTCTTATATACAGGCTTGAACACCAACACAGGCCTTCCTTTTTTAATGAATGCTCAACCGCACGAATCCTTCCTCAGGCCTCGTCACAGGTGGGAGCATAGAACACGCCATGATCGGAAATAAAGACATATCATATCAATCCACAACATTACTAGATGATACTCAAATGGAAGCCATCTGCTATCCCGAAGCAAAAGAAATGTATGTGAAAAAGGTCATGATCGGGGTAGATACTCAACAGAATTTAAAGGCTGAGGACAGTACGAGAAGCCCTCTCAGGTAGCTCGACATGTGAAATTATAATACACAACTACCAACACCTGCCAAGGTAGGACTGATAGCTGTGTTCCAGGGCCAAAAAAAAATAGCCCAGCCAACTACAACGAAACAAGCATCACATATCATATGCGAGTAACGAGTAGATTCTCGCTCGCGATACGGAGAAAGCCTAACGAGAATGAAGTCGATCACGACGACCGGTTGCCTCGTTATGCTCCAAAAACTCCGTTTAGGATCGCAGCGAGTCTCTCATACTCTGGCTGCTAGCGCTGACGGGGGGATTGGCGGTCGGCAAAACACCAGTTCTTGGCTTGGCATTTTGCTTGATCTTGGCCACGGCATAGACGATGCCGCTAACAAAGCCGACAACGATAGCCGAAACACTGGGGAAGGTGACAGGAGCGTCGAAAAAGATGAGCCCCGAGATGGCAATGGGCAGCTTGTTCAGAGCTCCAACCATGGAGTAGGTGGTTGACGAGGTGACGCGAACACACCAGGCGGAGGTGTAGGAGATAAACACGGACGACAAGCCCGAGAGAATCATAGCGAACACGATACTGTTGCGGTCCACCGGGGGGAAGTTGCGGTTGACATTGGCGGACGACCAGTCCTCCAGGAAGCCAGACAGAACGATCAGGACGGGGATCGACAGAAGGTTGTTGTAAAACATCGCTACAAGGACAGTAAGTTAGTACAGGTCTCAATCTAAGACACTTTGGATATGAGCAACATACTGTCAAAGTCCTTGAAGTTGGTCAGCTTGATCCGCTTGCGCATGCCCAGCACATAGGAGGACGTGCAGAGGCAGTTGATCAGCATCCAGATATAACCAGCATTCAAAGTTGACACCTTGGCAGTCGCATCTCCGGTGCTTTCAACAGCGTGCTTGATATCGGCCCAGGCGGCAATGATGGAGCTCATGACCATCAGTCCGAAGGAGAAGAGGGTAAGACCGGTGACCGAGCCACCGAACCAGAGCACTTCGCCGTACGCAATGAGGATGATTGTCAGGTTCTTGAAAATAGTGTATACGGGAATCGAGAGGAACTGAAGGGCCTTCGAGCCGGTATAGATCATGCCAATCAGAAGTAGAGTGATTGGGAACCCTAGTCGTGATCGAAGGCATGTCAGTCGAGAGCGCGAAGGTTAAACATAGATGGGCTTGCTTCGAACACCTACACTTTCTGGCCTCGTCCGCACTGAAGTCACGATAAGTGATCAAGCCACATGATTTACAGGTCTGAATCGCGATGATACAAACGAGAGACTATAGAAGGATATCGAACAGCGGTCAGCCTGTATTGTTCACCTACTACACACCCATCCCCGAGGTCTGTGTCTGACATCCACCAACATACCTGGATACAGAGAAGGAAAAAGTTCAGGTTAAAATCGGTGCCGGACAAAACATATTTGTTCATGACAGTCATCAAAATCGACGATCCACAGTAGGCCAGGACGGGCAAGACGGGATTGTTGGAGAGCGAGCCCGACGGCGGACTCCTAGGCTGAGGCGGCGGCGGCGGCGCCTCGAAACTCTTGTTGCCCTGGTCTATCGAATCCATCTGGATCGTGTAGTCGTCCGTCTTCTTGCCTTCCGCCATGGTGACCGACTCAATGAATGTCTATGCAACGGGAGCAGGAAGAACAATATCGTCCGCGGGAAAGGGACGAGGCGTGGCAGCGATAGTGGCGGCGCCGGAGGAGCGAAAGTCGAAAAGGAAAAGAAAAGCAATGAAACACGAACAACACCGGCCCGGAATATGTTCAGACTATCGGGTAGGCGTTGAAAGAAAAGAAGGGGAAGTGGGGGAAGGGGAGAGGAGGGTGGGTGGGGGAGGGAAGAGAGGATGGTAATGAAGAGGGTAAGCTGGGGGAATAAGAGGAGGGAGAGGAAGAGAGTATCGCGACGAAGGATGAAGGGGGAAATGAGATGAAATGAACTTGAAATTGCCTTCTTGGGCTGGACAACCGCCTCTTCCGGAAGCGGCAAGAATCCAGTCGGTTATTTTTAAACTTGGCCGAGACTCCCATACACACACGAGCATACGTCGTCCCCGGTGCTGGCCTTGCATGTTTGGTGGGTTTCTTGGTCTCTTTCATCTGCCCAGCTATGATGAGCCTTGATCAGGATCTGGATACTTCAATGTAACTCACTCACCTTGTTTCCCACCGCGGCTGGGGATCGAGATCCCGAGACATTACACCTGGTACCTGACCATTTCCCCATTCGTGGTACCGAGCAGTAGCGGTACCTTTGTCAGGAACCCCGGCGATACTCCGTACCGTACTCCGTACCAGCGATCGATACCGACCGATAACTCGCCGTAGATTCTGCCTCCTTATAGATACTTCTGGTCGACCGCGTGTTCCCCCGCTCATCAATTATTCACCAGAGGGCCGGCTCGTTGCCTGGACAAAGAATCTTTCGATACCTATATATATTTATTCTCGGATTCATCCCGCCTCGAATTGTTGAAACCCTCTCGCGGAGCATCCAAACATTTAATTGCCCCCACGGCCCACAGTGTGCTTCCCCTCATCCGCTTTCAACAGGATATCTATACTCTGTCTCTCCTCGTGCTCTGAAGGATCACATTTCTCTCAGTCAGAAACCTCATCCCCGTGTTCCAGGGATTGCGCCTCCGTCCTCACACCTTTTCGCGAACGTCCCCTACAGTAATCAACCATGAGCCGCGCCGTCGAAGACAAACCCCTGGCACGAGACCAGGATGATATCGATGACGACGACGCCTTATTCAGCGCCTTAGAGAACGAAGATGATTCAACCTATCGAGCACACCGGATTGAGCAGCTCAATTCCGAATTTGCGTCGGCCCAAGGCAACAACCGACCTCGTGATGCGGCCGCACCTACAATTGTCGAAGACAGCCTCTATCCCACTATCGCAAGTGACCAGGCCCTGCTAGACTTCACAACCCAAACCCACCGGTGCGTGATTCACTTTGCGCATCCGGATTTCGCGCGCTGCAGCACGATGGACGAGCATATTCGAGCGCTAGCGGCATGGCACCATGAGGTGCGCTTTGCTCGGGTGGATGTGCGGAATACTCCATTTGTGGTGGAGCGGTTGAAGATCCGGGTTCTGCCATGCGTGATTGGTTTCAAGGATGGGATGGGAGTTGAGCGACTAGTCGGGTTTGAAGGCCTTGCGTCCGGGGGTCGAGATGGCACCGACGGGTTCAGCACCGCGACTCTCGAGAAGAGACTCATTTGGAAAGGGATCCTCGCTCAGGAGAAATTCCGAGCTGGAGACAACGGCTCTGACCAGTCGGAGGAAGATAGCGACGATGGGGATCGCAGAGATCGGGGGAAGCGAGCTATTCGTAGCGGGAACGCAAGGAACTACAGGCACGATGACGACGATGATGACGATTGGGATTGAACTCAATGGCCTTTATAAACCTGCCCTATCACTCAAGGCAGCCTAGCTTTGGGGGCGAGAGGCAACTGTTCCCTCGATAAGCCCAAGCGGGATTAGAAACAGGATTAGGGGCTCAAGATTCAACACTTGGCTATGGACGCCGACGTAGGCGCGTAACCGCCCGCAGCAGTTCACCTGGTGATGGATTATAAAGCCCCGTATTTCCGGGTCATGAACCTCTCTGGTCCAGATACGTTTCGGTGGTATCCAATTGATGCGTGTTCATAACCGGTGGCTAGAATCGGAGCGAGCAAGCAACAGTACTAGTATCGGACTCGAAGTGGGAATCAATACTGGCGCATATGGCGCGGCACCGAATATATCAAGTTAATCACTGGGTGTTGGCGGTAGATACACCGTAGTCCACTAGATTAATCACAGAGCGAAACAGGCTAAGAATCAGCCATGACTGAGGAAGTATCGATGTTGAAGGTGAAAGGCTACAGCAAGATTGGAGGAGACTTGAAGTGAACTAATACAGCGTCATCGTTGAGGTAAAGTTACAGCTATGTGAAGGAAACAGATCGCAGGTGACCATCCTGAGCAAAGAAAGAGATAAAGGCTGCTGGAAGCTGCAAAGGACAACAGAAGAAGGAAAAAGGAGAAACGGCCACAGGAATCAGGGAGAATGGCAATGCTAGGGATTTATACACGTAGGTCAGAAGAGTGTTCACACAAATCCATCGACTTCATACGGGCGCCTGGTACACTTTGACTGGGAGACAATGTCAGAAAACTCCGCATTAGTAACGCAAACGCAAGATGCTCATGATAAAGATGAAATGGGCGAGCCGGGAAAGGGGGCAAAGCAACAACCGCTCAAAACGAGGTCTAGATCGCTACATTTTTCATTTCACCCAAGACCTCGGCGTCCAAGCCAGTGGCCGAAGTCGGTTGATTCGATTCACGCTTTTGCGCCTTGTCCGATTCCAATGACTGGCGCCCGTCCTCATTCTTGGCAACTCCGTCGTTCTCCTTTCCACTGATCCGAGGCGTTGCTACCTCCATCAAATCATCCGACGTTGGCTCTTCTTCGTTCTCCTTAGCCGCCTGCTCTGGGACCTCGGCTTCCACAATGGTGTGCACAGGGCTTGTTGCTTCCTCTGTCACGCGAGCCAGCGGACTTGAGATGCCAAACTGAGTCTTGGGGCTCTGGGTAGACCCACGATTCGGGAACCGATGCGGCGACCTTCCACGCTCTTCGCTAGGAGTTGGGCTGCCATAGGGGGACTCTTTACCCGACTTGCTGCCCGTACTCAAACCCAGACCATTCGGAGCCTTGCGTCTAGGTGGCCTCCTGCCATATTTCTGATCTGTTCTCCACCGTAGGATCTCCAGGTAAGGGGGTTCCACATTTTGCGACTTGAACTCCAAAAGCTTCATCTCACTCGTTTCTTCATCCACGGAGACCTTGCCGCTGCAGATGTCATCCGCCAGTGTAGCAAGGAAGGCAGCCCAGGACCGTGCGACAACGTATTTACAATCGTAGTCCCGACCAAAGATGATAACCTGACCCCACTTTCCAGCAGGCCCTGGGGCCAAGTCGATGGCCACATGGTTGCCGCCCCAATCGCGGGCCAGAGGGATCCAGGCAGGGTGGGCATAGGCTTTCTGGACTGCATTCGGGGGCTGCGAGTCCTGTCGCTCGAGCAGGTCATTTCTCCACATAGGATTCGTGTTCTGGGCAGGCGGCGCGGCGGATGAAGAACTGGGAGTGGTCTTCGGGGGAGGAGGGTTCATCATAGCTGAGCTCAAGAATTCCTCATTGACCGTCCTCCAGTTCTTCCATTCTTGAACAATCTCTTCACAGTCCAGGAGCATACAGCCAAAGATGACACCGGTGGGCAGACCCCCACGCTCCTGGCCGTCATGAATCATCAAGGACTCCCGCAGTTCCAAGGGTAGGCTGCAGTCCAGTTCATGCTCCAGTTCGTTGATGTCATTTTGGGTACAACCCTCGCATAGATTATCCCAAAGTTCTGTGTAATTATTCTCCAACCACTTTTCAATTTTCCTCCATGAATGAGCGATGGGCGGAGGGGGCGGAGCGCCATCATGGAAACTTTGCATCTGAATCTCCGGAACACCGTCTGCATTGGGATCCGCGGATTGGCGCTTCTGAGACGACATGGATCGCATGCCAGGAGAGTATGGGCGATTGGGTGAGCCGGCCCCTGTGGGAGAGCCGGACCAGCCGTTTGCGCCTTTTGGCTGGTCATCGTCATAGGGGGAGGTCAGATCCGGCCGAGATTCGATGGCGCTTGTTGCAATGGACGTGAGAGGCTCGTGTCGACTTTGGCTAAGAGGCACATGCCTGCCCGTTCGATATGGCGAGTCGTGGGATGCATGGCGATCATAAGAAGTCATTGTATGCCAAAAGGACCGCCATGCTGAACCGATGCTGTGGATCGTTAGAAAGCGTCGGCGGCTGAGTTGAACCCGGAGACGTGGCCGTGTTCCATAACGAGAGGTAGGTAGGTACTCACGCATTCGACATTATGGCAATCCGTGCAGGCGAATTTGATTGACTCCGATTGTTCTTCCTTAAGTAAAGCGGACGAGGACCATTGGAAGAAGGTTTGGAGGAGGGAGGAAATCCACGTCGGACTTCAGTACCGCGGGTAGATGGGGGACCAAGACCGGGAAAGATTGCAAAGGCAGTGGAAGTTTTGCTGGGGAGGGCTGGTGGGTAACGGGGCGGCTAGCTTCTAGAAGCAGATCCGCGAGGAGGCAGCACTAGTAAGGAGAGACAAAGACGACTGGGGATTGATTGGAAGGAAGACAGGCGAGAGAAAGGCGAGAGTGGAAGGGAGGAAGGGGGGTGGGTGGAAATTGAAAGCGGGCAGAGAGCAACAACAACAGCAGCAGCAGCAGGAGACGATGGAATGGCGCCAGGGAGGGAGGGATGCGATAATTTGGGGAATGAGAAATGAAAACCGAGGATTGATCGAGGAAAGAACTTAGTAGGAAATGAAGAAAGCGGACAGGAGTGAGTAACGAAGATCCGGCCTATCGATTGGTCTCTTCTCTTTCTCTTTTACTCTTCTCCTTCTCTTTGGCTCTTCTTCTCTTTGCGTTCGACTGCTGGTTGTTTCGCGCGAAACTAGCTCCCTTTCGATCCTGCGAGATACGAGTAAACGGGGCAGCCACTTGCCTTCTCGGCGTTCTTCTTGATTCTCCGTCTACTGTCCCTTCTCCTCGATATCCCTTCTTCTTCGTCTTCGTCTTCTCCTTGGGGAGGGGGGGGGCGTAAGAGGGGGCCCTCTCTTCACTAGCGTGCGTGGGTTTTTTGGGCGACGCCGGCATCCACGATTCGTTGTGTTCCCCCCTGGGAAGGCGTCCGGAACCAGGGACTGGGCCTGTTACCGCCGCCCAGACGGTGGGACATTACGGAGTCGTAGCACTATACCACTTTACCGGCGGTTACACATTCAACGCTAACCACCCGCCACGACTCCGTACATCCATCCGTAAGTTCACATCGGACAATACCTGTAGTCATATGTAGTAGATAATATATTCTTCGTCTGGCTCCCCTTCAAGATAGCTTGCTCTCTTTCTCCCCCTCCCTTGTGCTTCTTTCTTACCAGGTCCCGACGTTCGCCAAGGGGCTTATCATCGGGGGATCCTTCATGCGTCACATACGCAAATACCTACGGAGTACATAGTAAAATGTCCGTTCCTGCAGACACCACTTACTTACATTCCTTACCCGCCTCCAGCCTTCATCGAGGTGGCAACTCAAATCCCATTGCGGCCGGAAGGGTGTGATATCAAGCCTCCTGAAAACTCCTCTGTGTAATGGCTATGAAATTAGGCCCGCAGTAGCTATCAGTTTCCGACGCTCCGCAGACGGTCGGGATCCATGTTGAAAGAAGGCAAGGCGGGTGGAAAGTAGACGATCAAGATGACTTCGATGATAGCTAAAGATCGATACTACACCCGACTCGACTTCGGTGTAACCAGGTACATCTAGTTAGTACCTCCATACGGAGTAGCACTCTATCAATTAGTGACTAATCGAAATTAGACACCAACACCTTCAGCATCTCTTTAGTGTAAGTGTAGTGTGGACACTTTATCCTCTTATAACTGGAGGTTCAAGCAATGAGCATGGCCTTCCCAAGCTGCGAATCATACTTCACCGCAGGTACATTGGAATCAGTAGTACTACGTATGTACCTGCGGTGGTCCCAGATGTACAGGGTACCTGAGTCTGACATGTGTGATGTAGGTACAGAAATTTACTACATACATGCGTACCACGCTATACGGTATATACTTCTGACCTATAGTAATTTCCGGTACTTCTTTTCCATCCTCTGGCATCCTTCTTCCTATCCTATGACTTAAGCTTTCTGTCTCGATCCGCTAAGCCGGATCCCCGTGGCTGTATACTTCCATTGCACCAGTAGACACCATCAACTTCCCTACCTTCGAGGGTGAACCGCCAATTTGAGAACAACCTCGATGTGATACCCCTTTCATCTCACGGGGTCAATGCCACCAATCCCTCCTAGGAAGAACCCCCCCAAACTAGTACGAGGCATTATCCGATGGAGGGCTATTCTTGTCCCATTCGCCTGATAGACCAAGACCGTTAATTGGATACAGACTAGAGCAATTAACCGGTGGATCGCCCCCAAGATCTAATCCGAGTCTGGAGTCCTGTTACCCTAGTAAATACTAGATAGTAGCCTGATATTTAATCTACCTCGTATCCAAAGGAGAATTGCCCGACCGGATGGCTGGTGGATTCAGGGTTCAGGGTGATAAGAATCGACATCCAAGGAATCGATAACCACGGAACGGCGCCAATCTCCAGCCACGCGCCAAAAGCATGGCCCCTGACCGCCATCACGGGCTGCTGCTCTCCATCGTCCGAGGGATGGCGGAACAATCATAATACTTGCAGTGGACGGTTAATGGCGCTCACCTCCTGAGGGCTTTCGGAGCCGCGTAATTTGCAGTACAGGGTGGGGCCCGCCCAAAGTGGACACGTTCGGGTACTCCCCATTCGCCGTTGGGCCTGGGCTTGCCGCCCGGCTTCCATCCGAGTTCTGGACTCCGTTCGGGACTCCCTACAGGATTCCCCCGTGTGCTTAGTACCTACTACCTAGGGTAGGTGCTGGTTGGTATCATATTATGCCTCCGTGTACGGAGTACAACTAGATGTGAACCCCCAAATCGAGTGATACCCCTCGAGTACCTGTCGAGACTTACGGCTCGACGTATATCATGTGGCTAGAAATGATCAAAATATCCTCGACTATATAGAGCGTCGGACACAGTAACTGCAGAGAAGGAAAGTAGACAGCCGAAGAATAGATGGATTGGATGGCCGTTGTATGGAAGCCCGTCAAACTTAACAGGCAATTCCATCGGAAGGAGTGAAACGGCTTCGAAATGAACGTACGGAGATACATATCGCATAGGAATGGAAACGGCCAAGCCCTTCAAGACACACGTCGAGAACAATCAGTCCCGGATGGGCCTTAACGTAATCAGGGCCAAACCAAAAAAGTGTAGAGCTGCCATAGTTCCACGCCCTTGTTGGAACCTGGGACTGAAAGAATGATGAAAAGAAGCAGTGATGGAAGAACAAACGAAAGGCGGAAAATGGACAAGCGTCAAGCGGGACAACACAGAAAGCAAAGGCATCAACAATTGGTACCACGGATATCCGTAGTCATCAGGGAACTTCGCCAAACCAATAGCCCCGAAAGAGGACGCGAAAGGCAACCGGACTCCGGGTTCAATGCAAATAGAGGTACGAAGACAACTAGAAAGGGAATAAACTAACTCCCCCTCGATCACCAGAATAGCCGCCACCAACACGGAACCACGGAGAACACCAGAACAAAACCTTTGTAAAGGACAAAGATAACAGTTCGTCACCGGAAAACATAACATAGGGCACCGAGGGCAAAATGATTAGGAGGTGATGTGGGAACTGTAATAAGCCAATAAAGATGAGGACCATGTTTCGCATGGTCCGCAGGGTCCAATAAGGGCGCGCCCAAGCATTGCTCGTCCAAACCGTACCCTTGTAATACATTAATATCATGAAACGAACGTGGAGAATAAGGAAAGAGGAACAGAATACTGTAGCGCAAAAGAGGTTACCTTAGGCGAAGGAACTTTGCATGCCGCTCGATGGCATCGCGGGGTTAACATCGAGTTTCAAGATCCTTCGAAGATCATCTTCCATCTTTTTCGTGTCATAGGCAGGCGAATTGTTGCTCATTGACACACTTCGTGAAACCGGAGATTGATGGTGCTGAGGATAATACATAGGATACTGCGCATATTTAGGTGGAGACTTGGGTTGCTCATAAGCAGTTGGAGGATAGAACGCTTCCCCGTAAACGCCCGGTAGGTTTTCAACTTTCGATGTAAGAACTTCTTTCCTCAGTGGAGAATTCGGAGAATAGAACTGCTGGTGCGCATGCGAGTGTGTATACGACGATGGGTAGTGTCGGCCGTTCCCAACAAATGTCTGTTTCTGATCGTATGACATGCCATGTGAGAGAGGGGCTGGCGGGCCTGAGGTCGTCCTCACTGGGGTTGCAAAGTGAGGCACATTAGGATTCGGAGTCGGTCGCCCCATTGCTCTATCGCTTTGGTCCAAAGCCACCATAGATGCGGAAGAGGGCCTTTGGGGACGAGGGTTGAGCAGCAGAGTTTTCAAAGCTTCGGTTTTTTCTCTTTTCTGCTGCTCGTCGAGCTCACACACAGGAGGGGAAGGTGAACTGGCCGATCGCAGCGCATTCATTCGGTCCTTATAAGAAGTCGCGAAAGAAGGCCCAATTTGAGAGTTCTGGAATTCCGGGCTCTCCATCTCCAGCCGGAAGAGCCCACCAGCAGCACCATTGGGTTTACGGTGATGAAGGGTCTTGGAATCAGTCTGCGGAGACCGGATACGAGAGCTTGCTTCGGGGCTTTGATGCTGCTGTGAATTTCTGGCCTCGACTGCAGCTTTGAAGAGAAAATCCAAAGGAGTTGATTGGCGCTCCTCGTCCTGGATTTGGGGGCGTGACTTGGGTTTCGAGGGCGTGTTTTCGAGGTCCGGCTCGGCATCGAGATTGTCACCATCAGATTCCAGAGCCGGCGCCAGATCCGAGTCTGGTAGAGATTTGGAAAAAAAGCTGGGCATAGGTAATGCCGACGGCGCTGGGGACGCATGGAAGGTTGGGCCTGCGTAATGAGGACTATCCTTGACTTGAGGGGTGGCGATGACGTTATTAGGTTGAGAGGAGGTATGGCGGTGCGCTTTAGGTGCCGGAGATGCTTTCGGCGCCTCGCGCGGCTTTTTGCCAGACCGGCTCTGTTTCTTCTTGGATGCGTTGACATTGATGGAGGAATCGGTAGCGGTTCCTCCCGGACTCAGGTTCCTCGGCGGCGACGATGGAGGGGTTGCCAATATAGCGACTTTCTGAGTAGAGGGGGTCATGTTCCTCTTTGGGTTGCGCCGATTGTTACGGGGACCCTTTGGGGTTGGAGGTGTGGGAGATTGTGTCGACATTGTGGAGAGGTAGGCTTAATAAATAGGCAGCCTTTTGAAGAGAAACCGAAAGTGACTGGCGACGAGGCCAAAAACAAAAACAATAAGAATAAGAGCGGGTTGAAAGATAGCTACAGGTCCGCCGTAGTACAACGCACTGCCCAGCAGCCGTACTCGATGATTCAACGCCGGATAGATTATCAGGGAGACAAGATGACAGTCGCTATGTGGTGGGCGCTTGAGTGTGGCCCGACGAGTTGGGTCTTTGATCGGAAGACGTCAGTTGGGTGGGTGGATTCGGAGGGAAATTCGTCTATTATTAGAGTCAAAGGAAGCGCAGAGAAAGCAGTAAGCCAGGACTCCTAGGCATGCTCAGGTCTAGATAGGCGAATAAAGGCAGCAAAGAAAGAAAAGCGAAGGGGCATTGTAGGGTGCGATTGCGGTTCGTCGGGGAGGAGGGGGGGTTGTGGTGTGTGGTGAAAGTGACTGTGAGAGCGGATTGACTGGACCTTGGGAAGGGCGGGCGAAACCCAAGAAGAAGGCTGGGGCACCCAAGCGGGGATCAGCGGCGATGACTCAGCCGCCTGGGATCGATCGCCTTGTCGCCTTGTTTGTTCACTCGCTGTGGTTACGCCACTGCAGCCTTGCTGGACTTCTCCGAGTCGGGCAGGCGGTTGCAAATCGAACAAAGATTGAGTCTCTCTCTCCCTCTGTCCGTCAACAAGGTACCCAGTTGAACAAGGGCAGTATTCTGGGTTCTTTATGAGCATCTCACCTTCATTAGAGGTTCTTTACATAGCTTCTACTCCAAACGTCAGTGAAAGTTAGGTCCGGTCCCCATAGGGTAAGCAGGTCCCTCCCGGTTCATCGCCAGGATTTCCCGGTGGCCGTCCACCGCACCGCCCGGGTATCTATCAGCTAACTATTCCGTACCTAATAATACCTAGGCCAGGTACCACCTCTCCGGCCAACCTACGTAATCAATCTAACTGCTTGCCCCTCCTCCGAACCCTTCCCAGTACCGTGATCATCCCGCGTTGTGACCCATTTTCTTCGCCAGATAAGGGCCATCTAGGGAAAAAGGCGCGATAAGTCAGCAGAATGGCGGACGTGGAAATGAAGGAAGCTAGCTCCGGAGCCTCCAAGGTGAAGGGCTCATCGAAAGCTTCCGAAGGCGCCAGTGACGGCAAGAAGAAGTTTGAGGTCAAGAAGGTATACCAACAACGGGCATATGCTATCATGTCGAGCTCCACCGAAACTAACCGGATGGCTGTTCTAGTGGAATGCGGTCGCTCTGTGGGCGTGGGATATTGTCGTCGACAACTGTGCAATCTGCCGCAACCATATCATGGATCTGTGTATGCCTCGTCTCCCGCCTACGTTCATGCAATACATGGCCTAATGTATAAATCCAATAGGTATCGAATGCCAAGCCAACCAAGGCTCGTCTACAACTGAAGAGTGCACAGTTGCTTGGGGTATCTGCAACGTGAGTTTACTTCTCTGGTCATTCACTCTGCATCCCACACTAAAGCGCGTCCCTTTGCCTCTAGCACGCGTTCCACTTCCACTGCATTTCGCGGTGGCTGAAGACCCGTCAAGTTTGCCCCCTCGACAACAGAGACTGGGAGTTCCAGAAATACGGCCGGTAAAAAACATGTCCAAGATTGCAGGGTTCGATTATGGGCGGGTCACCTCCATGTCTTACAGTATCCCGGCAGGGTAGAACCCGAAGGGAGGGCTCTTTATGGCGTTTGTGGTTCGTTTCGCAGTTCTCAGCATCGGCTTTTTAAAAATCCATACAGGTTTGGGTTGTGTATGTGCAAGCGGACAAGTTGTGATCGATTCCAGGATATCAAATTAACACCTTCAAAGCCCAAAGCTCTGCCTCACGCAACTCTAACTCCATCTATCACGACTCCTGTACCTCCCACGCCCGCCGTCAAAGGAACCAGCCATTTTTCGGGATTCTTATTGTACATAGGCCAAGGTGGGATGACAGCCAACCCAGTAACCAATGCGCCCGCCAGTCCAACCCAGAGGGTTAGGTGGATGTCTTGGAAGATGTATCCAACAATGAACGCCAGAGCCTATAGAAGCGATGATCGTAAGCAAGTGGACCAGAAGATACCGCCACGGTAGAAGCCCAATACACTTACACCCGAGATGATCAGAAGGACGGTAGAAAGGAGCTCTGCAATGCGCTGACCCTGGAAGTCCTATTCAAAGAAACGGTGATCAAGTTACTATCGGATAGCTGTAAACGGCATAGGTGGCTGTAATGGTAATCAAACAGCAACAAGGCTGCTTAGACGAGAAGTGATACTTACGATTTGTCCTTCCAGGGCTTCTTGGATCGGCGCCAAAAGACTGTCCATCGTGAAGAAATTTTGTTTGTGCAGAGGTGTTGTTTCGACTAGGATCTGGACGGTCGCTGCTCGAAGGGGCGTTCCGGCGATGAGGTTAGCTTGAGGTGGTCGCAAATGTCCACCGCCTCGGCTTATCGGGATGATTACTGGTATTGTTACCCTGCGTATTGGGGCCTGTATCGACATGACGTATCTTGCTACCATCATGAACAAACACATGAAATATCGACTTTAGTATCTGGGAAAAGTTTCACTTCTTTTCTAGCATTTGGATCAAAGTCATTGAATACGTCGCCTGATGCCCATATCGCATCTTGATACTTCACCAACGGCGTTCCCTCTACCAGATGTCTGCCCCACTTCAGTCTATTGGTGTGTAGACAAGGCGGTGCTTCAACACCTTAGAGTTCGCTGAGACATGATCTGTTGATTTGGATTTCCGAATTGACATTCTAGAGGCCGATGAGAGAAAAAGACGGGGATATGTAAACATGAGAGGTAACTAGAGTCACTTTTGTTCTATCCACCGGGTCTCCCAAGCTCTTGTCTATGGACCCATGTTCATCGAGAATAGCGGTCATCTCCATCCCCGCCTCCCCATTCCAGTACTCCTTGAGGTAGCTTCAGCTTATTGCAACCGGAATTGAACCTCTAGTATTGCACAGTGGTGCCCTCTTGAGCGGGCTCGAGCAGCTTCCACTGGCAGGCGATGTTGTTGGAAGCAAAACGAGAGATGATGCGCTCTGCAATTTCCTCAAATCGATCTGTTGCCAGGGCCAGGATGGTCGGCCCCGCACCTGACAGGCAGATTCCGAGGAGACCTGGCTGCGTACGTGGGTTCATTGATTGAAGGATTTCCGTCAAGCCGGGGATAAGAGTCTGTCTGTATGGTTGGTGGACCTTATCTTGCATGGCCAGATAGATGGTATCTGGATCCGGCGGAGAGCTGCCCAAAGCGGCAGGGAGCAAGGCAGCGCGTTGGAGGTTGAAGACCTAATATTGATAGCAACATTAGCTGAGGCACCTTTTCGGAGTATAGTGACAGCGCGGGCAAGCTTACAACGTCCGCTCTCGAATACGACGCGGGCAAGACATTTCGGGCATTGGCCGTCGGTACCACAAAGTCGGGGATGATGGCAATCGCCTTGATTTCTTTGGCCCACTGGAATTTTCTGTAATGGCCGATTCCAAGAGGGGGCTCAGGGGGCCTCTTTCCGGTGTCAATGCCACCAGCTGGAGCGGGAAGGACTTCACTGAGAGGGATCTCCTTGCGCGCTACATCTTCAGGCGCGAGCTCGTTAAGATAGGTGCCAACAAAGCCTCCGAAGAGAGTGGCAGCGACATTGTCGGGGTGTCGTTCTGTAAAATCGGTGAGCGATGGCTAGCGAACGAGATGGTGCCAGACATGATCGAATGCATAGCGCATGCTTGGCTCCACTATCAGAAAGATGGATGAGAGACTTACCGATCATCAAACAGTAATCCAAAAGCCTTTCCTTGCTGAGACCAAGCTTACCTACCTCATTTCCGAGCACTACACCAGCCACAACAGCAGTGCCCGACGAACCGAGACCCCGACTCAGAGGGATCGGGTTTACGATGTGCACACGGGTCTCAGCAGGGAATGCCCTCTGGTTATGGCATCTAAGTACGTATAGTGCTACGCGGGTGATCAGGTTCACCTCCGGGTCCAAGCTGATCTTCTCGGAACTGTTGCTCTGGTCGTCATAAGTAATGAGGCAGTTGAGTGGTTGCTGCGACGGTTTTGAGGGATCAACTGTGACATGGAGCTCCATGTACAGTGACAATGCCAGACCGATCACATCGAAGCCAGGTCCGATATTGGCGGAAGAACAGGGCGTCCTGATGACAAAGGAAGTCGCAGCCATTGTGGGGGAACAAGGACGCAGGATTCGAGAAAGGAAAGGTAAACTGATGCGCGATCGAGCCCTGATATCTTCTTAAGTATGTATGGGAAGAAACCTTGCCAGTCGCAGGTGTAGTGGTTGCTTGAGTCACTACGATTGGGTTAGATTATGATGCCTTGCGCCGACAAGGTTGTGACTCTTTCTTTTCTTGGCGCTCTGGAAAAGGACCAGAAAAAAATAAATTTTTTAAAAAAAGGGCCGACGTCGGGGAGGGGAAGCAAAGCGGGAAAGTGAGGGGCCACAGGGCTTGCCAGATCCAGGTGCCACAAAGCCAAGTTCGAAGATTATTTCTCAAATTCTCCTATCGAGGTTCTCATTACTTGATAGTTACCCGGGAGGTTAATACGGAGTATTTCTCTGTCATCTCTCGGCCTCTCTGACAGTTTGACTACTCAGGTCACAACGTGCCAACCGACTTCTCGAGTCTCGACCTAGCTTGATAGATAACTCGAGGCAGAGATCGACCTTTTTAGCCGCAAACACTGGTCCCCCGCCCGATACGACGGTGTGATCCGACAAGTACATTATTCCAAACAGGACAGAGGAATAACTTGTATGGAGTATCTTGTGGTGTTTGACTGAGAAAGCACACGTACCCAGACAGTTCAAGCAAATAATAAACTAGGAAGGGGGCATGGAAATGGTTGAAACCAACATGATAGCTCCCATGTCCTGTGGGGTCAAAGGATGATGTGGTTCCGAGCAAGACAGAACCGCCTCTGCGATTTGCCTGGTACACCATACTGTGTACCTAGTAGTAGTTCTAGTAGTTAAGTCATGGACTCCCTCTTATCCTTGTTGCCCGGTTTTGATGGTGAACCTTGATATGGGATAAGCCCGTCCGGATCAGGATGCTCCTTATGATCATCCGTGCCTTAATTGGGTATCATAAAGAGCTCCATGTGGCGGGGTAATATTACATGGTAATTACGCAATAGGAGCCCAGGGACTCTCCCATGCACCCCTATAACCAATTTCATTTGGTGATGTGAGCGCTTAGACTGCTGCCTAGATCTTTGTTAGAACGATGGGATGGTTCACCGTAGAGTGAAAAAGGGCTGGGAACCTTGGGGATTGTATGGAGTACCCAGGCAAGAATGAGACATTGGAGGTGGTGGGTAGATCACATGGATATGGCCTGTCCACGGCAACCATTGGATCTGGAACGTGCAGATGGCCGGATATAAATAATTCATTCACGGAGGTGACAGGTGCCCGGCTTCCTTGGGGCTTGCAGCCCGTACAAAAGCAAGCCCACACCACCCTCCGGCTACTTACAGTAGGGACAGTGAACATGCCTGCCAGATCTCGCACATCCCAATGGGCACCCAGCAGTGGAAGTTGCAATAAGATACCTACTGTACCCACGGACTCGGAAGCCCTCGATGTTGGACTTCCGCAGCTGAAAAGACTAAAAGCCACCGGTGTGATTGGCCGGTGACTGGACTAAACCCGCCTCGGGGCTTTTGCCGACGCGGCGTCCCTACTAAAAATTTCAGACTCCTCAGCCCGTTTCGCACCCTTGATGCGGAAATTTCTGCCCGCCCCTCGTATTTTATATAAGGTAAGTCTTCTCATCCACTCGCCGGCCTGGCTTCTCGGCTCTCTCTTGTCCGCTGAGACAACTCTCTCACATCACCTCCCTAGGTGACTTCTGAACAGACTCTCCTGCTCTATCACATCGTGTGTTCTGTCTCTCTCTTTTCCGAGGTTTCTCGGCCCCCCTTTTGTCCGTCGGTGGCCTTCCCGTCCTCGTGGTTTGACGCATCGTCTTGGACCACGGGGTCTTTTTTCCGAGTGTAGTGCACACTACATCATACACCCCAATTCTACTGGCGACTTTTTTCCCTTCCAGTCGCCTCCCACCCTCTTCCTTTGAGAGTGCCGACAATTCTCACCAGTCACGGTTAAACACATTCAGCACGCTTTTCGCATATCACCTCGTTTGGATCGGTCCCGAGATCTGTTCTCGACCTGCTCACTGTGGCCCTATTGGTTTCTTCTCGGTTTGCTGTCCAGCAGCCCGTGTCAATTTCGCCGAAACCAATTCGGACGTCAACGTCGCTGGTCGAATCTTGCGGTGAACCGTGAGAACTCTGTGCAGGAGTTCTCTCCGTCAACGCGCTTTCCCTCACACTTTCGGAGCGACGGCGCTCCTGTCCCTTCACTCAGTCAAGTTGGCGGGGCTTCGCTACAACCAGTCCTCTCTCCTCCACCCTCTTCTGGGCCCCAAGTTCAGGGTCTTCTGCGGGGGCGACACCAGACCCCCCTAATAGAACTACTCCCAGCAGTCTCGAAGCTGGCACACGGACGCGCATCGGTAATGCCAGGCCCTTGCGAGGGGTCTGGCTAATGGATGGAGGAGCAAGCGCCCTGGGACCTTTCTCATCCTGAGTACGACTTCCGACGTCGCGCTCTTCAACGCAGCTAAAATATTGAAAAAAAGAATAAGTCAACAACACTGGTTCCTTGCCAGCAATCCCATCTGATCAGTCTGTCATACATACCGGCGTGAAAGAAAAGAATCAATTAAGCCACCATGTCCGAGTCACCGAAGTCCGAGAAGTACATGTGCTTGACCAGGTACAGCACCCCTGTCCCTGAACTTGACGATCATCGATTCCAATTGGATCCGCCACGCTTCGAAGCCACCCCTGATGTGCCGCTGAGTCGGCAAAATACCGTCCCGCAGGGGCTCAACCCAGAGACGCCCCAACGCCAAGAGTTGCTTAACATTGAAGACGCACTTCGGGAAGCCGGTTCGCTTTCGCGTGACTTCGAAACAGCGGTAGTCGATGATGAACGATCAGACAAGGATTTCAATGCTATCGGACATCGCTTTTCTCTTGACCCCACCGGAAACATTCGCCATGGTCGTGCATATAGCCGCACGCATCAGGATCTCGCAAACTTGTCGCGCGAGTCATCTGTGTCTGCCAGGTCAACGTCTCCGCCCAACTCAGTTGAGGCATTCGCAGACCCGCGCCGTCGGGAGCGTGCGAATACCCTGGAAAGTCACGCAGCCCCAGACCTAGAGGCTATTCTCCAGCGCACGGTATCTGGAGGTACACATCCTCGTCGCCCAACATTTAGCAATGCGAGCGTGATCAGACCGCAGCCTGGGGACATAACGTTGGAGCCAACTGACGATGGCTGCCTGCCGACGTTCGAGCAACCCGGCAGGATTCCAGTGATTGACTATGAGGAGTTGGAGGAGTTTGTTGCCCTCAATCAAAAGGCAAAGCCCACAGCAGACCGACGCAGACATAGCCTTAGCTCGCAGAGTACTAAGCCTCGAGTCTTTTACGACCTTCGCCCGGGTGCTCAAAAATCCGACAAGGATGAGGAGAAACGTTCGTCAAGTATTGAACGTTCTTCGGATGATATCTTGGATTCGACCTCGGAGAAGAACGAGAAGGCTTTTACCGATGTTGTGAACGAAAAGGAACTGCTGGCGAATCTGAAGAACGAGAATGAGCCTACCCGTTTCGGCTTCTTCTCGTCCGAGTCACAAAGCACCGTGCATGCTGCAGAGCTGGGCGACCTGGTCTTACCAGGAGACACCTTCCGGGATCTTTTCCAGCTGGGTCCGGATGGGGGTGTCTGGTGGCTCGATGTCCTGAACCCTACTGAAGATGAGGTGGGCGCTCTGTCCAGAGCTTTCTCTATCCACCCTTTGACAACGGAGGATATCTTAACCCAAGAAGCGCGCGAGAAAGTGGAGCTGTTCAAGCAGTATTACTTTGTGTGTTTCCGGACCTTCTACCAGATGGACAAGACCAGCGAGGAATTCATGGAGCCCGTGAATTTCTATATGGTTGTATTCCGGGACGGGGTTCTATCGTTCTCTTTCACCGAGAACCCTCATGCTGCTAATGTACGGAGGAGAATTGGAAAGCTTCGTGATTATGTATCGCTGAGCAGTGATTGGATCTGTTATGCCATGATGTAAGTCTGATGGGAGTCCAGCGCCATTGTTGGGGACGAGAGTTTCTAACGTCTTTCATACAGTGACGACATTGTGGATAGTTTTGGCCCTGTCATTCGGGAGATTGAGGTTGAGTCCGAAGCCATCGAGGATCTTGTGTTCATCGCGCGTATGGATGATTTCGAGTCCTTTTTGCCGCGCATCGGTGGACTGCGCAAGAAAGTCATGAGCTTGATGCGCCTCCTGGGAGGCAAAGCGGACGTCATCCGGGGCTTTTCGAAGCGCTGCAACGAGCAGTACTCGGTGACGCCGCGCGGCGACATTGGCCTCTACCTGGGCGACATCCAGGATCACGTTGTGACTATGATGTCCAACTTGGCCCATTTCGAGAAGATGCTCAGTCGCTCGCACACCAACTATCTTGCGCAACTGAACGTGACAAATCTGATGCTGGGCAACCATGTCAACAAGGTGCTGAGCAAGGTGACGCTCATTGCCACCATGCTGGTCCCCATGAACCTGATCTGCGGTCTGTTTGGGATGAACGTTAATGTGCCCGGGCAGAATACTGAAGGGCTTGGCTGGTTTTTTGGGATTCTCGGGGTCATCGCGGCCATTGTCATCCTCAGTGGGGTGGTGGCCCGTTGCTACAAGCTTGTATAGAGTTGGGACGTGGGGGAGAGGGGTGTAGATGATCCATACTATATATATACGCCTTGAATAATAATCATCTGATTGGAGTCTTGCACGAAATGAAAGAATGTATCATGCCTATCCAGAGTACCCTGGATCGTTGTAGCGTTCCTAACGGCTGACGTGGATGATGATGATGATGGTGGTGGGTGGAGCGTGGCTGGACCGTGGCGGCGCCAAGGGCGAAGTTGCTTCGGCGCGACTCCAGGCACCCGACCAAAAAAAACACCACTGCGAGCCCAGACCTTCTGCTCCAGCCAGAATGAACCCCGACCCATCTCCCCTGGTTTCAGCAGCGAACCGACTGCAATTGCCAGCCCCGGGCTGATCGGATTTGTGTCCCACAGGGCGAATGCGGTTGATGTTCATGGGGTAGCCCTGATCCCTCTCCGTCTCCTTGGACATACTTCCCCCCTCACGATTCGGCTGGCCTCCGCCGTGAGAGGAAGTTAGTTGATACGTGCCAGCAGCAGATCGCTGCTTGATATCAATCGATGACCTTTACTCCGAAGTCGACCCCTCCATCAACCAGCCTGAATGTTTGTTTCACTCGTACCACCACACCTACAGTGCCGCCTGCGTGCGGCTGTCCGCGCGGTACTTTACTGCGCGATCGGCTTGGCCATTTGCGTTGGCTCGGTTGCTGCTGCTGATGACGATTCGGACTCGACGTCCCTGGCCTCGAAAAACCATGGCCGCTTTATTTTCGGTGATGCTAGTCCGCAATTCTCCTTCCCACTTGCGGCCTATAACGGTCTGGAGTTCGAAGATGCTGTAGACGAGGAAGGGAAGTCGCGCGGACTCGACTTGGTTCGTCGGGCTCCGGCTGGCGTATCGTCCTTAGGCAATAATCAGTATCAACAGAGTACGATCAAGATGGGCGCGACCGAGTGGTGGTATTTCCCGGTGAATAGTGATGGGACCAACAGCACCTCTGAGAATGAGAGTCGTGACCTTTCGAAACGTTCGACAACCGTCTACCTATCCCTAACGGCCTGCTCGAAGCCCAGCCTCAACAGAACAGATTCCACCACCACAGCTGCCGTACCACAGCTGACTGTCTATGCATCCGAGTCGGTACAGAAACCGGGGCCCGACAAACCCGCTTCGAACCAGACAGCACAATCGGCGGAGGAAGGCTACATGGGCATGGTCCTGTCGGTGGATAGGGATGTCTACATCGGAGTGACAGCCCCCAATAGCACTGAATACTCCGGGTCTTTCACCTACCAGCTTGCAGCCTCGACCGATGCTTATTTCCACAGCGTTGACGACACGGATCAGTTTCTATTCCTAGTCGATTCAGACACTAATGCAGCGCTTCTGACGACGAAAAACCTCACCACTACCGATCTCACACCGCAGAATTACAGCCACTGGATGGATAGGACGCCTCCATACACAATGTTCGCGAATAACCTCAATAGCACCTCCATATCGGGTCTGGAACGGTCATATTGCGCCCTCGATCAGCTTGCGCAAATCGGGAAAAGCAACGTTGAGACAAGCATGACTACTCGGGGCTCAGTGGTCAGACCGACGGAGCAGTTCTATATCACCGGCCTCAACCGGACCTCTACTTACTACGGGATCATGGCGCGGAATGGCAATTCCACCAGCGCGGGGAATGGGATCATAGGAGGTGGCGGCAAAGTCTGGCCGCGCATGAACTTCACAACCAAAACAGGTAAGGAAATCTGGCTTGAACCCCATGCTGTCGCAAACCTAATGCAAAAATAGATGACAATTGCGCCGTCGTCTATGACCTGCCATTTTGCTCCGAAGTCGCCTACGCTGTGCCATCCAATCCATCCGTGAACATGACAGAACTCCGAAAAATTTACGACGACAATGCAGCTTCTTTGTATCAGAACTTCAATTACTCCATGCAACAGGTCCAATGTAATACCTCAAGCGAGAACATGTTCTCGCTCGCCGTGACCTGCGATTCCTGCGCCGACGCATACAAGCAGTGGCTTTGTGCCGTGACCATTCCCCGATGCGCGGATTTCTCCAGCGACGCCACCTTCCTCCAGATTCGAAACGCGGGCCAAGCTTTCCTCAACGGCACCTCTATCACCAATTCATCCCTCTTGGACAAACCTGCAACTAACCGATCCCGCAACCCTCTAATAGACAAGGATATCCGCCCAGGGCCATATAAGGAGGTACTCCCCTGCCTAGATGTCTGCCACAGCTTGGTCAGGAACTGTCCATCTATTCTCGGCTTCAGCTGTCCAATAGGCCAATGGGCCAACGTCTCATACGGCGTACGAGACCCCAACGGTGACATCACATGCAGTTACCTCGGGGCCGCATACTACCTGAATGCCGTTTCCAGTGTGCACGAAAGCGTCTGGATCTCCCTTTACATGGTGATAGGGATCTGGACGTTATTCTGGGTCCTCGGCTAGGCCAATCCGATCCAGGTTATGTTTACTTTTGGCTGTCTGCAATGACAGATAGATCGCCTGCTCTATAGTGTTTAGTTGTGACGCCCGACCAGGGAGGCCTGGATGGCACGAAAAGTTCACACTCCTATACGGCAAGGCCAATAGATACCCGCTTGCTCTGAACTTGTTACCCTGACGATACGGTATATAACCTCGTGCCTATTTGTGTTATGTCATTTATAGGTGCAATATCTCTGGACGCCAGGGGTCTGTCAGATTCTTTTACATATAGACTCAGGCCAGAATGGCATGCGCTCGTGATTTGTGATATTGTTTAGTTGACAGCAACTCTTTCTCTTCACATTAAGCGTGGTGAACGATAATAGGCAGCTTAAACTTGCCTCATACCCATGGATGGCCAGAAGCTAGCAAATCAGCCCACTGTCATGAAATGGGTGATGTGCAGAGCTGTATAAACAATAAGTGTATAGAAAACATGAATTGAAAACACAGTGACGCCAGATCCATCCAACATTCCCTCATGATCGCATAGATTCCACCCGCAACGCCATTTCCCATGCCTGGTATTGAAGATGTGATGTTAACGCTAAATTGGAGCGCACGAGAAAAGATGGTACAGAATTGAAACCGCGTTTATTTGCCCCTTTTCGGAGTAGGTGTCCATATGTTTCTCAGTGATGACTTTGCGGTCGACCCCAGACGAGGAGTGTTTCCCATCTGATGAAGCAGCTTCTGCGCCGCGGGCGTTAACGCCTTGTTTGTTCTCCCTCCCGGCGTAGCCGCACCTGGTGTGCGTAACCCAAAGTCCAGCCGTGGACTACTGGCAAACCGTGGCGTCACGGGGGTTTTGGCGTCACGGGCAGACTTCTCTGCACGCCTTGACCGCGCCACACGATCTACCATGCGATGATGGATGTCTTCTCGCCTTCGGTTCTCCTTGATCTCAAAAGGATTCGGGGTCGCATCACTGCCACCAAGCAGGCGGAGATCATCCATGGTAATTGCATGGTCGTCGTCTTTTGATGAGGTAATGGGGTACTCCAGCTCATCTTCATCCACGAAGGCGTATCCATTGACTCGGGGGGTCTCGCCCCCCGTGTACCCTGGCTCGGACTCGGTAGGACGTGGACGTCCGGCAATGGCATCTTTGATGGCCGATATCGAAGGCGAGGGTGGAGGTGCACTTGCATCAGATGCCGCTTGATGAAGGCTCTCATCCGGCAGCCGTGTGTTCTGAAAGACTACCCGCTTGGGCCCTGCCCGCGACGTTGCTTCCGCTTTTTGTTGGATAGTTTCATACGAATCCTCGATGGACGAAGGAGCGAACATGAGCGAGTTCTCCGGGCGGGTCTTCCAGGTGTCGGGGTTTGCGGGCCGGGCGTCCAAGTCTGTCTTGATGGCTACCTGTTTATGTTGGTCTGGATTACCACCCTGGGCCTCGATTCGCTTGACCTCTCGCCGCCGATGCGCAATCTGTCTCGCGGTTGGGATCTTATTTCCGCTCCAGAGCCACTTATACCTCTCGCGATGCTTTTCGTTCTGTTTATCGAGCACTTTATTGAAAGACTCGTTATCTTCACTAGTGTATTTGGCCTGAAACTCCAGTAGTCCAAGGCGGGACACATCTGGGGCCAAGACATGGTTGTCGCTCGGGGTTGTTGACGAGGCTGCAGACATGACTGACATAGGCGTGTCCCCTCCCCAGCCCATCGGTGTATCTCCTGGCCGCCCAGAACCGGTATGTTGCGGTGTCATACTGGCTGAGCCAGGACGTGATCGGGCTCGTCCGGGCGTCCTCATGAGGTCGGTCAATTTCTTCTTCGAATTTGCAATCCATTCTTTGTCTCTGGAATCCAGCGCATCCAAGTACTCCTGCTTCACCTGAGCCTCCAAAAGACCCGGGAAGTAATCCCGTGCAATGATCTCAGATAGGGCGTTGGTATAAACATCCTCGTCAAGCACGGTGGCCGGCCGTTTGAGGCGCTTCGGCGGCGGTGGCGGGGGCATGAGGCTGGTATCGCTTTGACGCTTGGTCAAAGCCTGCGACGGGGCGGACATGGCTAGTAAACGTCACGAAGACAAGGAACAACGCTATAATCAAGAGAACGAAAGATGGTGGATGAAGAGGATCGGCGAGGGAGACATACTCGCCGCAAGGAAAGAACGATCCCCGACGTCAGGGAAAGGAAAGCGCGCCCTCCCACCCCCCGTCACGGGAGATTCTGCCAGCAGAATCAGGACCGCCCGGCTCAGCGGTGACGGATTACATCGGGAGTACTTTGATTGCACTGCACCTTCTGCCGGGATTACTGCTGGCACACCAGACTCTGGTCAATGAACAGCGCTGCTCATGCTATAGTGACGGGTATTTTCAACATTGTAATCATCACTTTTCCTCTTTACTGTTTGCCCATGTGTAACCCTTGTATCAAACAACCCTCCAAGACAGACCCGGTTATCCCTTCCTGCGCTATCTATATACTGAGACAGACCCAAATCAACAATGGATGCTGAACAAAACCGAGCCACTGCAACAACAGCAGCCCAAGCCGAGACCGAGACCAACAAAATGAAAATCCGAACGAATGTTGTCCGACTGAAACCCCATTCACTGCCCTTTCCAAATCCCCCATGCCAGAAAAACACCCATATTTTTTCTTCCAGAGGAAAAAATGAAAAGTCGCTGAGAAATGCACCAGAAAATGCGTGTGGAGAAACCTGAGGAAAGAACAGATGACAAAGAAAACATAAGCGCATAGCCCACAAGACTCGACCGAAGGACTGCTCAAGGAGATGACATTCATTGCAGTAAAAATCGAAACGCAAAAACAAACAAGGCCACCGCGATAGGAAAGAATCATCAAGTCGTTGAAAGAGTTCTATAAGTGAACGGATGAGGAATGGAAGGAAGCAGGATGCGGAGAACAAGGGCTCTGTAAGAGTTCCTTTGAGAGATGCAAGTTGTCTTCGGGTTGATAGCAGCTCAATTGGCTGCAGTGGTAGGGAAGAGGGAGTAAGACGCTCTGCCTTTCCGCCGAGGCGCGGCCCGAGAGGCAGCGTCATTCTTGATAGCCCTGGCGATCAACGGACCCGCCTCCATTTCAGTCGTGGACCTGGCCCGATCGTGGATGGAGGGGGCCCCAGTCGACGCATACCCGGCAGGCTCGGGACTTCCGTCGCCATCAGCTCGGAACAGAAGTTGAGCTTCGAGCTCGCGTGCCAGACTCTTGGTCTGCCGATGGTGGGAGGATTCGGGGCGTCCCACACCGGAGAGTTCGCCGGAGAGCCTCTGCTCAGATGGCTGGAACTCGCGGCTGCTTGCTAGACTGTGTACCAGGTCGGGGACGCTGGCAGTCGAAACGGAGGACCGGTGCTTGCGGACGACAGACGCGGCACGGGACAAGATCAAACTTTCCTGTGAGTTACATTTGCTGATGGGCGAAAAGCTGCTGCGGGGAGACACCGAGTGGTCCAAAGGCTGGATCACACCCGGCTGCGAGTAGAAGGCAAAGTGTCGGTCTGATTCTGCATCCGCCGTCAAGTATTCTTCGTACAGCGAATCAGGGTTGATGTGTTTGCCCAAGGTGGGAGCGAACCTCACCGGCTGGAAGTAATCGCTGTCCCTCTGCGTGGCGGCTAGGCCAGGATCATCGTCCAGAGTGGACGTCACAACTACGTGCGAGTTGGTTACAGGGTCCAGGTCCGCGGCGGTCAAGTCCGAGGCGTTCAGATGCATTGACCCAAGCAACGCATTGCTCCCATGCGGTCCAGTCACGGTAACCTCCGCTTCCTCCTGCCGCGGTTCGTCGAGCGAATTGCGAGTCCAGTCAAAGTTGCAGTTCGACTCGGCAGCATGCTCATAGCAGTAGTCAATGTCCGCATCCCATGACTCATAGATGGTCTCCTGGATGGCTTTCAGGTTGAGAGAGGAGCGTCTTCGAACTGGCTCTTGAACTGTGGGTGCTTGCGGCGGTGCAATCGTGGCCAGACGATGCTGTGGAAGGGTAGGGGACCCGAGTGCCTCAGCAAATTTCCTTGACAAGTCTTCAGCCACAGAAATGGACAGCTCAGACCTAGCCCCCGTCGTGGAAGTGATGGAAGGGGATCGCGCCTCAGCTAAAGGTGAGGAGATCGCCCGAGCAGGCGCACGAGGGGAGATTTCGTCATCATGCCAAACGGCGGGCTCCTCTTCTTCCGGCACATCTTCCAAGTCCGACGATAGAGTCGGCAGGGACATTGATGAGGTGCGAGCATTCAGCGCTTCATTGCTGACGGTGGCTGTAAAGACATTACCTGAGGGAGGATGGAACATGTCTTCCATATGGCTCTGAGACCAAGATGCGCCAGGTTCTACATCATCGGCATGTGAGTACACATGCTCGGGATAGGTTGGCTGGGTCGACAGACCCAGGATCTCGTCAATGGCGCGAGGAGCTGGCTCGGGCAGCTCGGGAGAGGATGCCAATCTCGGAGACGAGGCCCTCGGCGGCGGCGGGGTCGTCGATCCCGGTTTAGGATACCTTGGGACGGGCCGTGAAAAGTTCTCAACGACACGCGATTCTCTTCGTGCTCGAAGCTGCTTTGGACTCACGGAGGAGGAACCGCTTGGTGATGCTGGTGGGCTTGTTGGCGGAGGCGACACGACTTCGTCACAGCCGATGGCTGTCCCGCACTGGCTGAGATCCTCTGATGAAAAATCACGGAAATGCAGATCCTCAGCCCGAATGCCTTTCAGGTTGGTGACGGGTCTTTGAGAGGCACGGATAGCAGAGAACTCCGTGACTAGGTCGGTTTCCCGGGCCCTTTCCAATGACTGGAACTGAGACGGACTCGTATGAGTCAGATGGTGGAAGTCAAAAGGATCCGAGATAAGGCTCTTCAGTTGGTCGTCTGTGAAAAGTCCGTTGTATGAGCATTGGGTACAAGCTGAATGGTGCTTACAGCGCAGTTCGCATATGGCAGGGGAGACTTACGCGCATCACTCTGGCGTGACTTGCTGTTGCGGCTGAAGATCTCCGAGACTTCGAAGCGAGGTTTCTCACGCTCCACTTCGTCCTCCTCGTCCAGCGTGGAGACAATGTGGAACTTAGATCCCTGACGACGAAGGATGCGGCTTCCCCGCGAGAGAAGCGACTTGGTCACGCTCTCGGACCGATCATGGCGGACGCCAGCCGCAGAGCCTGTGCGATCGTCATATGAGGGCAGCGATGCTGCCTCCACAGAGGTCATGGAAGAAGCAGGGGAACGGCGGGAGGAAGTGGTAGAGTTGGTGGTGTTGCTGCGAGAGCGACCACTGAAGACGGACAGCCGCTTAGGGCTGTGCGCATGAGCAGTCGACCGGGAGCGTGTGTGGATTGAATGTTGTTCGGGGGAGTCGTTATTCGGCGCTCTGGCATAAGAACGGTCCAGATCCTGCTGGGACATGGTGTGGGTGGATGCCAGTGGGTGAGGAGCGTGCAGTGGGGAGGAAGAAGGGAGGGAGGAGGAAGGACTATATATCAGGAGTCCCGTCGGCGATGACAGATTCGGGGGCCAAATTAGTAGGCGAAGCAAGTGAGCGACCGTTAAGCCTCCAATCGTGATGGGATGGTCCTATCCTTGACCATGGTAGGGAGGAGATCTGGCGCGCAAGAGGCCGGGGGATCCAAATGAGTCGGAGAGCCGACGAGATGAGGCAGACGGAGTTGCTTTCAAGGTCGAGGTTGAGAGCGCATGCCCCGTGTCGAGCACCGGAAAGTTTGTCGAGTGTTTTAGGTTGACGGTTGAAACGGTTGCGAGAGACGCACCCAAAAAATTGGCCACAACAGATGAGATGAAGAAGGAAGGCGGCGATCAGAGGGACACAAGGAGAGCGAAAGGATGGATCAATTGCAACAAGAGGGGAGAAGAGAGAAAGGTGGAGAGAGAGAGAGAGCGTGAAGATACGGAGAGCAGTTGTGGGAAAGGATGGAGTCAAGAGCCGTAAAAGTAAGTCCAGACGGAGTAGTTGCCGCAAGTAATATAGTAAGAGTAATAAACGGGGAGTAGTGCTTTTACTACTTTACTAGTAGCCGCAGTACCAATGAATGAAGGGAATGGATGGGTCGGGATTGATTAAATTCTGGGGAAAAACGAGGGAAACTCTGGGAATCGCCAGAACGATCACGATCACGATCACGATCACGACTAAGGGAAGAACTACTACTAGATCTCAAACCGAGGCGACGGGGGCCCAGGTGGGAAATTGGGATTGAAGCAAGTAGTAATAAGAATAATAAAAAAGAAGAAAAGGTTTAGAGAGAGAGAGTGAAGAGCGAGCGAGCTGGAGAAATTGATGGTGGAGAGAAAGGAGCGAGAAAAGACGATCATCAAATACCTACGGAGTACAGACACTGATGCCAATCCCAGCCCAGGGCCATACGGTACACGGGACGGCAAGGATACTTACATACTGAAGTTTACTGCCCTGACTCGGTACGGTGCATTACCTACCAGGTACGTAAACTTAGTTACTAACAAAACTCGCGCAAAAAAAAAAAAAAAAAAAAAAACCAAAAAAAGTCAAACCAACGTTTGGTAGTCCCGCCCACGTTCGCCGTTGAAACCTTCTCTTCCTTTCTTTTCTTTTTTATTCTGACGGTCAGACTGGCCGCCGCATGAGTAGGAGCAGTAGCAGTAGCATTAGCATTGACATTGACCATTACCGTTGTCAGGAATTCCTCCGGAAAGTAGCGTCTGTTAGTGACCAACCTAGACCTCGTTCCAAAAAAGCGACGACGGAGTCCCTGCTTAGCATCATCCTAGATCCTGGTCCCTAAAAGGATCTAGTCCTTCTAGTACCTTGTAGTACTACGATGGGATGTCGTAGTGAGGCCTCCGTAGTGGTCCCCCATTCCCCCCCCCCCCGGGAAGGAAGGAGAAAGGACACGGAGAGGTTGGGAGGAGGGCACCCGAAATAGTACAGAGTAGTCTTGACTGCATCTGTCGTGTTCCATCGCAGAACATCATCCCCTCCAAGTGGATATAGCAGTTTAAAAAAAGAAACATGGGTTTGAGTCTTTGATATCATGATCGGAGGGAAGCAGGGAAAAAAAAGGTAAAAAGGGATCGGTTTCCTCCCCTTCTCCCCCCTAAAGAGGCAACGGGAACGATATCTACGGGATCGCTCGACCAATCCATCGTGCCCCGAGACGGTTTTGTCCAAAGATAGACAGCCCATGATCCTTCGTGGGGACAATGCAATCAGGAGAGGACAAAATAATTAAATCCTGAATGGAATAAGAAAAGCAATAAAAGTCACATTAATAAAAATAAAGAAAGAGAGACCTCCCCCTCCCCTTTCGCACAGACATGAGATAATAGTAATGATCCTTGAGGCCCCGAATTCTCGATCCCTCCTTAGTCAATTGCCCCTAAACAACCCAATCCGTACAAAGGAAGGTAGAGGCAAAGAGGGGCAAGTGGGAAGGCGTGAAGTTCGATTAGATTCCTTTTTGGTGACTGGGAGGATGTCTCGGGATTCAGAGGGCTGGAGCAGATGCTGATCGATGGGGCTTCGGGCTCAGTAGCCATGGAAAGTAAAAACAACGCAGAGGGGCTCCAGCAGGCCAGCCATCCTTCTAGGGGCTTCGGTGGATGGGGAAAGGAAGAAAACAATGCGAGAATAATAAACTCGAAAAAGCAAGCATGATGATTAGCGGCCGGAAATCGTCTCCTCGAACACAAAGCTGTTGTCAACCTTACGACCCATGGCTGCTTATGAAATGATGATATGATATGCCTGCTTACTTTCCGACGAATAAGTGCCGCAAGGTCCGGCGGAGTCCACGCACTACAGATTATCACTATCATCCCAAGGGCCAGAATCCCAATCTGACCGTCGAGCCCCGACTCTCAGCCCTCGGCGTGAAGCGATGATCCCACGGGCACTTCCGTTGGGCAAGTATCGGCGGTGGGTTCGAGGACGCGGAAGGGCTGATAGACGACGGGCGATGTGCAATGGGCAATGGGCAATGGGCAATGGGCAATGAATGTTCAGCTGGTGGGTGTAATGCTGAATACAACCGATGGCACAGTTCCTCGGCTGCGGTTCCTCCAGGAGGGAGTCGATTTATTCGCGCGTTTGTTCGGGATAAACTCCATAGTTAGCTGGCGAGCAGCTGATTGACGGGTTGACTGTGGACATGCATACGTACCTACATGCATGCGTGCAGCTACAGACAGCCTCCAGTGCTCTAGTATGAACACAAACAGCATCTCATCCGAACAGCCTCGAATATCCGAGAGACCATCTCCCTTGTCCCGACAATACGAGACGTCAATTCAGGCACCACCGGATCTTCATTCGCTTAACAGGGCGTCGGACCCAGTCCAACGTTCTCTCCACCGACCACAGTAGGCTCGTTGACTGGACGCCCGACGGGAGCTTCTCGGCCTGGCTGAACCTTGCGAACGCCAGGCGGATCCTGTGTGTCGGGACATTTGGTCGCGAAAGGGCCCTAGATACCGACTCCAATGGAACCTGGCCGTCAGCCAGCAACCAGTAAACCACACGGGTTGGAACTTGGAAGAGGGGGAGGATCGAACCACGGTTCTGGTAATTGCAATAAATGGCCGCATCCGCCCGGGAACAACCCTCTCAACATGACAGGTACAACTCTAACTCAATACTGCAGGGGGATGGAGGGGATTACTGCCTCTCGTCCGAGGCTCCGACGGAGGGACGGTGGACGCCGTGGACGCTGTGGACGGCGCACAGAATCCGCCCAAGCGGTGGTGGATATCCACTCAACGTGGTGAAATCGACTCATCATATTAAATCGACACGCGACCATCCTGGCCGGTCCCATCGTAGATTCATGCAGTGACCAGGATGCCCGAACCCGATGGACCCAGTGAGGCATTGACAATCCGCGTCCGTACAGTGTACAGTGTACCGAGGGGGAAAAATTACCACGCGAGCCCCGACCCAGTATGTATCTAATTTCTATTGTCCCCGGGGAACTCGCGGAGATGCGAGCAACAGCTGTCGGACGCGTTGTTTGGGGGGAGGTGCTCCAGATGGGGTCTTCTTGCCTCGGATCCGAGGGGGCAATTCCACTTTCCACATGTGCTTGCTTCGGCAGTCCACAACCGGCCACCGATGGATGGATACCTACAGAGTCCGTCAAAGTCAATTCCAAACGTCATATTGACTGCCACTCACTCCTCCCCCAGACGGAGGCGAACAACAGAATGCCACTTCCCGAGGCCCAGAGTACTAGTAGAACTAACGACTATATGGGGCCGAGGAACCATTGCAGGAGCCAGGAACTATCTACTAGGGGAAAGAGGGGGAGGGGGAAGGATTGATGAATTACTCGATTGAGTCATCCAGATCTCAGATCAAGTCATGGAGAAAACCGCTACACCGCCAATACTTGCTTATGTGCCTCGCACATGTACCTGCATCTCTCGTGCAGCCGTCACGTTCTCCTCGCTTTTGCTTTTTGGGCCTTCGGACCGGCGGTCTGGATGTGCATACTGCTCGTGGTTGGGTTTTCCCACCCGGCAAGAGACATCTCCAACTTATGTGACCTTGAGGCAGCTGTTGTGAGCCGAACACCGCATGAGAATCTGTCGGACTCCGCCTCCAGCAGTGCATCGTAGCAACTGGGAAGTACAGTAGTTCTCCGTCAATATGCCGCAGCGGAGGCTCGTCAGCTGATCCACCCGATGTCTCTCCTTACGTATATGTTACATACGTCCATCCGGTACTGTCAATACCTCGATACATACCGTACCCAGTACGACGAGGTAAGACGACAGTGAACACCGAGGTACCTCCCAACCTACCCACAATCAAGTATCCATAATTGCATATGTATGTCTGTGTGTGAACCCCATCAGATAATATATCCAAGAGATAAGAGCGAGCGAGCGAGACCGAGACTGACTGACAGTCAAAGATACCCCTCACCATGATCCAACACCACCACCACCAACAACAGCCCCCTTTTCCCTCACGATCCCCCAATCTCAAACACCTCTGCCACAAAACCCGCCCCCCAACAAGGCAACAACCAGCACCCCCAAACCCATGCCACACCACTGTCTCAGATCCAACCTTAAACCTCCCTCCTCCCCTTTATCGAGCGCGCGCGAGAGAGAGGGGGGTGGGTTTGAGGGGCGCGGCGAGTCTTTCATCTTCATCATCCCATTCCCAGCCCTCCCCTAGCGTGTTGCACCATCTTCCCCCCTCCCTCCCTCCCTCCCTCCCTCTCTCCTCCCTCGACGCCCCCAACTTCTCCATCGTTCGAACTCCTGACGATCCCTAGTGTCTAGACCAACACCTACCTAGACTCTAGCCAGTAGCCACTAGATGCTGTGTAGCCAGACCGTCATTGTTATTATGAGTGGGGTGGGGGGGGGGGGAAGATTTTAGTGCTGCTTAGTTTGCTGTAGGCTCAAGGCTGGGTCGCGTTCGGTCAGGTCGACTAGGACACTAAATCGGGGACAGGTTTCCCTGCCTTCTTTGGCTTAGGGTTGGTTTTGCTTGGGGGTTCGGTACGATGTATGGTATGTATGCTTGTCTGTATGTATGTCTGGTATGGGGACGAGGTTACCGAGGTGTATATCTAACTATAGATAGACCACCCTCAGACCTTCTAGTGATACTATACAGAGTACTATACTACGATGTATGTTCCAGCCACGCGGATGGAGGGATAGAGGAATGGCTGGCCTGCCATGGTATATACTATTATGTGCTATGGCATACTCCATACGATGTACTGCTATGGTGATACTGGGTACGTCCCATGGAGAATGACCGCAGCCATCGGTGCAACAATAGTATCAATTGCTCCTATAGCCAATGCCTGGCCCCCGAAGTGCTCAATTCTGACTGAGTAAATGACATCCATTCCCAACGCCATCTTTTTCAAATACACAGTGGAAGAGAAGAAAGAGAAAAAAAAAGTCACAATCCCGTAAAACTACAGTTGGGTTCAAGGGGAAAAACCAACGCATCCAACAGCTGGGAGAGAAGGAGAGGAGGGAATCAAATCATTCATTCCTCGTCGTCCTTCATCTCCGCATCTTCACCATCATCATTGAACAGCCCATCATCCTCATCCTCGTCGCCCCCATCCACGGGCTCATTCTCGCCCCCGGCCCCCGTCGCCCCGTCGCCTGATCCTGCGCCCCCTCCAGCCACGGCCTCGTCCTCGTCCTCGTCCTCGTCGTCATCAGCCACCCGCCGGGTCACCTTCGCCCGACGCCGGTGCACCACCTCCTCTTCCTCGTCATCGTCCGCCCCAGTATCGCGCATCTCATGGTCCTCGCCATCGGATCTGTCCCCGGCGTCGTCTTCATCCGAATCCACCACCATTTCGCTGCTCTTGTACTTGCTCTGTGCCTTGCCGCCCGACCGACGCTCCAGGCGTCGCCGCTTCTTTGGGGCCGTCTCGCCGTCGCTGTCCGGCTCCGTGCTCCTGTCCCGCCCGGGGGAGTCGCCACCGTCGTTGATGAAGTCATCCTCGTTGCGCTTCTTCTTGCGCTTCGACGACGTCTTCTTCTTGCGTTTGACCTTGGTGCCCGTCTCCGACTCCGTCGTCATTTCCGCGTCCTCGCGCGCGCGTTCCTCTTCTGCCCGCTGCTCCGCTAGCCGCTGCGCTTCTTCAATCATCCGCTGACGCTCTTCAGCCACGCGCTGCTTCCGCTCCCGTTCGGCTTCTTGTGCCTTGCGGACCTCTTCCTCTCGTCGTCGCATCTCCGCTTCACGGGCCTCCCGGGCCTGCTGTAGCTTGGCGGCGTTCTTCTCCTCGTAGTCCTTTTGGCTTTGTAGGGCACGCTCGAGTTGCTTGATGATCGTTCGGCCCATGTTTGCGCGCTGCTCCAACGCGCTAGCCGGGTAGGGCGGGTTCTTCGCTTGGGCAACCCGGTTAAACGTCTCCACGGCTTGGTGAAGACCCTCTGCCGCTTCCTGCACGTCCTGCACGGTCTTTTGCGTTTCCTGGAGACCGTACGTGAGCGAGGCGATCTGGTTCTGCACGAAGGCAACGTTGAACTCGAGATGGGTTTGGCCGGGGGCAACCGCGTGGGCGCGCTGCGCGTAGTCCAGGGCGGTCTTCATCGCCTGCAGGTTCATCTCCTGCTTGCCCTTGGCCAGCCAGACTCGACCCAAACAGGCCAGGATCTGCGCATCGCGAGCACGGTCTTTCGACAGTGCAGCCTCGTAGTGCTCGATCGAGCGGGTGTATTGCCGCAGCTCCGCGTAGACATGACCCAGGTTCAGGTAGACACTTGCATCTCGTAACGTATCCCGGACCTTGGAGAAGATGTGTACCGCTGAGGCGTGGTCTTTCTTGTCATCCACCAGCGCGATGGCGATGCCTTGCGCCGCGTAGGCGTTGCGGGGGTCCAGCTGAAGCGCCTTGTCAAAGAATTCCACGGCCCGCTCGTACATCTTGCGACGCTTCTCTTTGTCCTGATCGGTATCGCGCCGCATGTCGCGCGCCGTCGCCAGGTGGATGTTACCCATGCCGGTTAGCGAGTACCGATCATGCTTGTCGTAATATTGCAGGGTATGTTTATAGTGTCGCTGCTCGTGATCCTCTGCCAGATTGGCCGCACGTTTCTTCGACTTGCTCAGATACCAGCCAAACAGGGCGCGGACTTCGAGGTTGGTCGAGTCAGCCTCGTAGAGCTTGGCCATCTTCTTAGGACCTTCATCGGTAGGGCTCTGGCGAAGGGCAATGTACGTCAACCGCGCGTTGGCTTCCGTGTAGTCGGAATGGCGTTCCAAAAGACCTTGGTACACCTTCTTGGCCTCCTCTGGCATGTCGGCTGCCTCGTACGTCCGGCCCAGGTTGAAGCTGATGGTGGTAACCAGCGCATCGGTGTCCAGCTCGCTCTCTTTCTCCTGCGATCGAACGCAGGCATCTAGCGCCGTCTGGAACATGGCCCGGGCTCGGTCGATCTTCTCGGCCTGGTACAGGAAGCACCCCATGTTGTTGAGAAGCTGCGGGGGAAGGTGGACGCGGAGAGCCTCCTTGACTTGCTCTTCATCCTCGAGGCCTTCAGGGCGCTCCTCCTCAGCGACTTCTGCCAGCTGCATCTCTTCCAGCTGAGTGAGGCACTGCATGCTCTTCTCAGGCGCCGTCTGCTCGTACAGCCGTGCTAGGTACACCAAAACCGACTCGTCGGGGGAGATCTTTTTGCTCTCATCCTTCCAAAGAGCGCGAACAGACTCCAAAAGGTTGATGGCCTTCTTCGTTTCGGCCGACTTATCTTCCTTACTGCCACTCGCCTGGGCCGCGAAGACCTCCTCCGCATGGAGCGCGCCGAGAAGCACCATGCATTCGGCGTTCTTTGTCTGCTGGATGATCTTCTCGAGCCGGAATTTGGCTCCGTCATAATCTTTACTGGACACTTGCATCTGCACTGTGCCAAACTTGGCGGGGAGGTATCCTTTCTCACCACCGCCACGAGCCTGGTCGGAGCGGTTGTAGTACTCTGCAGCACGTGTCAGGTCGCCTTCGTAATGGGATTTTCGGCCAAGCAGATACCAGCCATCGCTAGCAATCTGCATCACATCGGTGTGTTCGATGGCCTTGCGGGCCAGTGTCTCGACCGTGGCGTAGGACTTCCTGAGGAGGAAGTAGCTGCCGAACAAAGAACATGTCATAGGGTATTCCTTGTCCAGTTTAAATGCCTTCTGTGTGTACTGGGTCATTGCCACCTTGTACAACGAACCGAAGGCGGGGTCCGTCGTGGCGTGTCGTGAACTGTCGTAGAGATAGTATACTGCAAGGAGGATGTTGGCAACCTTCGAGTCGGGGTTCTATTGCGCAAAAAAAGGTCAAGCAGTCAGTAAACACGGATTCGACGCAAATCAAATATGCATCCCACTCACCAATGCCAAAGACCGCTCCCAAGCAGCCTTTGCCTGTTCCTTGAAGCCCAGCTGCCACAGGCAACTGCCGATACCGATGCGCGGGTCGGGGTCTGTCAAGCCGGGCATCTTCATCAATACTTTCTGGTAGCCTTCTAGGGCCTCGCCATATCGTCCAAGCAGGTATTGCGTCCTCGCGCGGCCAAGAATAGCCATCACATTCCGACCACCGAAAGCCTTGGACGACTCATCGAAACACTTGAGGGCCTGCCGCAGCGACTCCACCCTCTCGGATGTATCAACCGTGCCGGGACGTACAGGGCGTGGTGGGTGCAGCGAAGCGCGCAGCAGCGACAGGACACCTCGCGCAAGGAACAGAGGGGGAAAGGCCGGGTTCAGTCGCGAAGCCTCGTTCAGGGTCGAAGTCGCGAGTTGGAGATAGTGGTCCTTCGTCTTGGCCTCGGTGTACAATTCTCCCTCGGATGCGACGCGGGGGGCCTGTCTGCTCTTAAGCATCAACAGCCAGCAGACCCATCCCAGCAGGCCGAGTTTCTCCTTGGTGGCTCCATGGGCGACCGAGGCGAGGCCTTTGTTTAGGATGTCGATGGCATGATCCAGTTGTTTCTGCTTGGCATACGCCAGTGCAATTGTGACCCAGAAATTCTTGGCCGCTTTCTCGTTCTCGAGTAGCGTACAGAGTTCGGTAGGATCATCCGGGAGAATCTCCAGGCTAACCTCGACTTCACTGTCGAGGGTGGACGCGGGAATGTCGATGGCGGAGGGAATGTCAGAAAAACGAAGATTGGGCACTGGGTTGGCGGCCGAAAGAGAATCGCCATTCGTGCCATTGGCGTGACCATTCTGGAGAGACGCCATGGCTTGCGCGGGTAGTGCTTTGAGCAATGTAATGGAGATGGGGACGGAGGGGGAAGATGCGACTGATCGGAGGTGAAAGGAGCTTGGGAAGTGGTTCAGCTCAACTCATGTTCGGGATGCAATCAGGTGGGTGAGGAGTGAGCGGGGAGAGGTGGAAGAGTGACTTCTTGCCAGAGATACGAGCAAGAAGAACGCTCCGAGGATTGCAGTAGCCGGAGACACAACAAAGTCTGCGGTCGCAGCAGGCTCAGTTGGATGCTCTCGTCGGGATGGGGAAGCGCTGCTCCGTTGGAGGAGCGGCGCGAGGCTGGCCGGGCCGAGTGTTACACCGCCACCGCCTGTGGCTAGTATTCAACACCAGGTCCATAGCAAGTTGGACAGCCTAGATGGTACTAGTAGTGACCTCCTCGAAGTTATTCACTCATATGCGGAATAGACAGGAAACAGTATGCAAAATCTGAGTGTATGTCTCTTCTATTACTGGTCCAGGGCGTTTGGACCATTCACCCTCCGGAAAGCTATATAGTTATAGTACTTTCAGGAACAAAGACGATCGAAACACCAAAAACGAAGAGGAGAGGTATCTATCCTGGCCAACCCTATCACGCCAGTAACAATAATCATAACAATAGTACTCGAAACGCATCTTCTCGTGTCATGTAACGTTCAGTAAGAGTGTCGGTCATAGCACATAACGGCAAAGTCAACCCAACGCCCAAGAGATGAATCTCCGCATCAGAACCCCAACAGCTTAGGCAGTTTGCAGAGGAACACAGCGCTCACCAGCACCATGAAGATCCGTCCAACCTCGGCCCAGTGCCCCAACCGCACATGCGTCTCAGCATACCCTGCAGCCGCGGCAGTTCTCCGCTCCTCGGGTCCATGGCCGACATCGATGGAGCCGGCCAGTTCGGACGGGAATCTCCCCGTCTCATAATACTCCTCAAGCAGTTGGTCTTTCTCAGTCCAGAGTTCTCGGAGCCACGCGTCAAACTCTTGCTGATCATCCAAAGGAATCTCGGACACTGCAAACCGTCTCCAGTGCATGTTGACAGAGGTCGGCGGCCGCCCTTGCAGATAAGTAGACCGAAGAGTAAAGTATTTGTCAGGAAGGCTGCCCTTTCTGTTGGGTGAAGTCATAGTAGTCAGTCATATGCTCAGCGTCTATTGCATGGGGCGCATTCAATACTTACGGAGGTCCCTCGTAAGCTACGGTGCAGTCATAGACCCATTCCACAGTCCCTCGCAGCTGCTGTAAACAGAAAAACAGACCGGTGGAACGGGGAATAATCTCATGTTTCAATGTAGACAGTCCCTGTTTCTTTGCATACTCTGCGCTCCGTCGCCTGGTGTTGATAGAGAGGTTCGTCCCCTCGGGGAAGATCAATAGCCACATGGGGTCATATTGCGGTGACCCGGACTGAGAACCCGTGTGTTGGGTCTTCAGCTTCTCCAAGCGATGTTGCAGACGTGGTTTGTCGGACAGCCATTTGCGAGCCATGAAGATAAAGCCGTAAAAGGTCATTCCTTGGCCGATAATAGGAATATACTTGAGAGATTCCTTCAGGATGATAAAGATGCGGCCGTGCATCGCATTCGTATATGCCACCCACCACAGATAGATCCAATCTGTATACACCTGATGGTTGGCGATTAACACTAGCCGCTCCGGGAATTGTGTCTTCAGGCGTCCATCCTCTGCGATGTGGATCTGGCCCCGTACGCTCTTGTCCCCACTGACTCGTACAAAGGTCGGGCAACCCCACTGAGTGAGAGCCGTGATGACCAGGCCGAAGGACTGCTTCGTGTATGCCATGTACGAGTAGTACCAGTCTTTGTTAATCACGTATAGCGGAGAGCCGATGACCTGGGTCGCTAAGATGGCAACGCAGCAACAGTTAAACCATGTTGCCAGGAGTAGGGAGCGGAGAAGTTGCATTGCGATGCCATGTTTCAAACGAGGCTCCGCATCGTGATTTGGGAGCTGTTCCTTTGAAGCGGTGGTGTGATTGAGTTGGGAATCATACTTCCGTTGTCGAAGCTCGGAAGTATCCATGATGATCTAGCTCTATTGTCGGCGACGAGGAATAAAACGATGGGACTGCGAGCCGACTTATTAACGGGGGATAAAGTTCTAGAGTTAATGGTACTGGATCGGGTACAGATTAGCTTTCCTGAGCCATGATCACGCGAGCAGTCCCGACCAGATGCAGCAACTGTACCAAGAAGAGCGGTGTCTCCCGAAAACCCGGTGGGAGGAAGCGAAGCGGCCGGGGAAGGCCTGGTGGTCGTACTGAAGGGAAGAGGCAGTCGGTTAATAATATTAACAGAGAGGTAAGGCAACAATATACAGTTTCAAGCCATGCTCGGAGCGCTAGGAGGAGAAGCTTAGGTTCCTGGCCAGCGCATGGAGGGGAAGAGGGAGAGGGAAGCTTGAGCCGGACGGAGCTGGGAGCCTGGGGCGCATGATCGGAGGCTCCAGTCACCATTGGACCACTACGTCACTCCAAGGCGGTCAGCGAAGATCCTGGGGTTTCTGCTTGTGACGCATAATTTATCAACATAGATTGTATTAACTAGATTGACTACTTTGGTTGTCCTTTCCTGCAGGTCATTTGCTTAGATTGAATACGACGGACATCACTAGCACTCTAAACACATAGATGCAGCTGTGTTCCCCGCTGAACTAATCCTGCATGTCAGGCCAAAGCTGAATTCGCACATGCTGGTTTGGGACAATGAATGAGACCTAGGCTTGATAGAGTGAGCGCTTTCGTCCGGATGGGGCTCCACACCTCAAGTAAGCTAACGAATGTGTTCTAGAAACAGCGTACATGACCCTTCGGAGTCACATCCTACACTAAATGCATTTCCCGACCATGCGACTGCAGCTCACCCGACTCGGGAGCCCGAGTCGGATACCTTGGACACGGAGCTTCTCCTCTTCCTCACAACGCTACGAGATTAGAGATGTCGGGCTGCTCCCACAGCGTCTGATACCTAAATATCAAGGTGTGCGTCAATGCAGTGCGGTCTGCAGAAACCCCCTGAAGCCTTCCGGTGGTGTGCTGACCGGTTCGTGTGCCCCGAGCAGAATCCCAAGTGGGCGATCTTCTTTCCCTCCAATGGCCAGCTCCCCCGCGAAATATTTTCGTCGTAAAGAAGGACTATGCGCCTGCTGTCACCACATCCCTAATTGAATTTGCCAAGTACGGGGACCTGATACTGAGTGACCGAGAAGCACTGTGCGCTAACCACTCGCCAACAATCTAGTCACGCGACGTCTACCTATCCATCGACCTCGATCATTCTAGAACCCAGTGTCGCAGAGGAGGTACATTCATCACTTCAATCACCGGTTTACTCCGCCTCTCTAGACCAACTACGGCCGGCCCTGCATGACAAGGTAGATCTCACCGTTACGCTAGGGGGAGATGGGACGATTTTGCATGCTTCGTCCTTGTTTGCCACGTGCTACAATGTGCCCCCGGTATTGTCGTTCAGCATGGGAACCCTCGGGTTCCTAAGCGAATGGAAGTTTGCCGAATACAAGCGCGCACTTCGCGAGGTATACATGTCTGGTGCAGGAGTTGGGGATCGCGCGACGGTGCTGGGTGACCCCCAACCAACCTCTGACGAGGAGTCGCTGGAACTCGGAGCGGGCCCTACTGGATGGTCGTCGGTGCGAGGAAAGTCGATGGGCTTGACGCGCGGGGCTCGGATCTTGATGCGCAATCGGCTCAAGGTCGGACTGTTCACTGCAGATGGTCAGCCGGTACAACGAGAATCCAAATCGGCCGGCATGCCAAACAGCCTGGACAAACAGGGGGCGTATGTGATGAACGAGGTGCTTCTGCATCGAGGCAAGGAACCACATCTGGCTGTGCTGGACGTCTATGTTGGGGGCCGGTTCCTGACGGAGGCCGTGGCCGACGGAATCATCATTTCAACACCGACGGGTAGCACGGCATACAGTCTGAGCAGTGGTGGCAGCATTGTGCACCCGCTCGTTCCAGCGGTTCTGCTGACCCCGATCTGTGCACGAAGCCTGAGCTTCCGGCCCTTGGTACTGCCGTCCAGTACCCCAATCACATTACGACTGAGCGAGAAAAACAGGAGCCGCGAGCTGGAGGTTAGCATAGACGGGGTGAACCTGGGGCAAGGGTTGACGGCGGGGATGGAGGCGCGAGTATGGGACGAGGAGATGCGTCATGGCAAAAATGAATGGCAAGGGGGTGTGCCATGTGTAATGCGAAGGATCACGGGCGGAGAGGCGCACGATGGATGGGTGGGAGGGTTGAATGGATTGCTGAAGTTCAACCATCCATTTGGAGAGGAGCGGTGATAAGATAAGTAGATACGGAGGATGGCTGGCTAGCCTTGGGGGTGACGACCTAACATATTATTTGACTCAATCTGTACCCATATCCCAGAAGTTTTATGATGGCATGCACGGAAACGTGATCTGCCCAGACTTCTGATCGATTCATATGAAGATACATTTATCGGAGTATCTACTGTGTATCGCCATCTGGGCACTCACTGTTGGTTACCCTGAAAAAGGGGCGGGAATCAGGGCCGGCGGTGGGCCTCTCCCTTCTTTCGGCCCTCTGGCCCAGCGACCCGTGGGCCGCTCACTGCGATCCTTGGGGAAAACGATTCCCTTATTGACCGGGATTCAGTCCGGGTGTGCATCCGCTGTTGACTGGCTGCAATGCGGCCCATACAGGTATTGGGATTCTTTGTTTACTGACCTGCCTGTGGGACGACGGTCTGGCGCCGCAAGGAGACCCAGCCCTGAATAGCCTCAGAGGGCGAGCGAGAGACCCATCGGTATCATTCTATGGCCATCGGGCCCATCCGCGGGTGATGTAATGGTCTCCTGCCCATTAATCAATCCGAAGTCCGGCATCTGGATCGGAGTGGAGAGTTTTCTGGCGTACGTATATTGGGTCCCCTTAATCTATCTACATAGATAGTATCAACGGTGTACTATAGGCAGTAGAAACAAGGAAGGGGTTTCCAAACCTGTGGCTGTTATCACTTACACGCAGTACATAGCATGGAGTATCAACTACTGCTACTCCCTTAGCCCCAGTAATGCTGTCTAATATGCACTGCCCGGGGGCCATTTCATCCACACTGACCAAACCCTGGCGGGTTTGATGTGATATCGCATCCACCCAATTGGATTCGCACTGGTCGACAACAACCCCAGGGGTTCCCTTCCACGGTCTCAAGTGAGGGCTGTGTGGTCCTGGGTGGTCTTTGGGAAGTGATGGTCGTGCATCGGTGGGATCGGGAGGCTTGACTGCGTAGAATTTAGCTTTGTATATGAAACCTCCAAGACATCCCACGACAATCCATTATGATGAAAGTCAAGGACCCATCGCTCGTTGTTTGGTGATCCTATGGTAGACAGGCGTGAGTGCCATACTGATTCCAGGGGGGGCCAGTCAGTAGTGGTCAGTAGTATCTTGGGTCACCGTACTCCGTAGTATCTTCATCTTCTTCCTCCTCCTCTTCCTCCTCTTCCTTCTCTACACCATTATTATTCTTGGGGGTTTCTGGGTGAACTGCCTCACCTTTGAGAACCAACCCTCAGGGCTTGTGTATCCCCGATAGCGAGCCACGCGCCCCTTGGGAGCCGCGGGAGGTGAAACCTCGAGTGCCTTTTGTTAACGACCGGCCTTCCCTTTTTGCCGCCTTCTCTTGGAGCTCCTTCTCTTCCCTCACACTCTCACTCTCTTCCTTTCACGCCCGCCCTTTCTTCCTCATCCACCCCTCTGTTCCCTTGGCCGGTGACCTTCATTTGTTTGTGGCACCGCCGCCTTCTTCTTTTCCATCCAGCTCGTTATTTCCGGCACGCCTCGTGTGTCTCCCCTCATCCCGTTGTCTGCATCTTGCTGCATTGCGTACTTCGCACTTCCGCCCCCATTTGGTACCGCTGGTCTCACCGCGCCTGGACGACGAGGTAGCCACCTTCGAGACGTGCCTTTCACGCTCGGAGCTTCCTCGCGGGCGCGAGGCTTCCCTCTTGCTGATTGCTTGAGGAAAAGCCTATCTATACCGCTAAGGTATGTTCATATTCCTTATCCTATCTCGATCTACCCGTCGGTTGGCGGGTGGATTATAGATCGATCCCTTGGACAGGAGGCTCTTCCCCGTCCACGGGTCGCAAAATGACAGACCCAGCCTTGCGCATGCCACAGTTCGCTTGCTGACCACCCTGCAGTGATTTGCAGTAGCCTGGGTGTGTTGTCGGGGCCGCCCTTTCACGTTGCTCCGTGAACTTGATTGACTGCTTCCTCCCCCCCTGAGGAACCCCCCTCTCCCCCCCTTCCCCTCCTCGGGCGTTCCGCGTCTCGGTTTCCACCCCGGCCCAGCTAAATGGCCTCCTACGAAAAGTGAGCCGGTCTTTTTCCTTTTTGCTTCTGTTCTTCACACCCACCCCTTTCGCATTCAACCTCGATCCTTTACAGGTTCTTGCCTGTGGTTCTTCCGGGCGCTGCTGACGCGGCCGCAGTACTACAATGTACTCCCCAGATCAGTTTATGAATCCGGGGCCTGCCCCTCGCCCCCCAGCCGATCGCCCAACGCTCAACCTGCCTTCCAACCCTTCCAACGTGGCCACCTCCTTCAGCCAGATGAACCTGAATTCTCCCAGTACCCCCGGTCCGGCCAATCTGTCTCTGTTCCCCAATACGAGCACCCCTACGCTCACGCGCACCAAGACCGAGCAGTCGGCCGGGGGAGGTGTCACCGTGATCAAGGAGGGGTATGTTCGCTGCAAGGAAGACAAGTTTCTGGCGACCTGGAACCAACGATACCTGATCCTGCGCGAATTCCGCCTCGATTTCCTCAAGAATGAGACTGGGAAGATCGTGTTGTCCATCCCCCTGACGGCGGTCACGGGCGTCTCTCGATCGGAGGATACCCGCATGGCCTTTGAAATCATCCGTCTCGCCAATCCCAAGGATGCGACCTCCAAAGCCGCCGTGATCACCCGTGATGTGCCCACCAAGAGCATCACTTGTGAAGTTAAGAGCGATGATGAGATCTACGACTGGATCGATAAGATCTACGAACGCTGCCCCGGCATGGGAGGGGTGAGCAACCCAACAAACTTTAGCCATCGTGTCCATGTCGGATTCGATCCGCGCACAGGCGCCTTCGTGGGCTTGCCGCCGGAGTGGGAGAAGCTCCTAACCGCGTCCGCAATCACCAAGGAAGACTACAAGAAGAACCCCCAGGCAGTCATCGAGGTTCTGGAATTCTATTCCGACATCAAGATGCGTGAACAGAACCCTCAGTATTATGCCGGACTGTCCTCCCCGCCGAACCAGCAAGCAAAGCCCTTCAACAGCGGGTCCGTGGGAAGTTCAATTGCGCCTCCGAGACCCCCGCCGCCAGCTCCCGCGCAGCGTCTGGACAGCGGTGGCCAGTCATACTCGAGCCACTCCGCTGCCTCGTCTCCTGTGCAGGCTAAGTCGGACTCCGACCGTGCCTTGGAGCAGCAGCATCAGTTGGAGCGTATGAACGAACTTGCGGATAAGGAGCGTCGCCGGGTGGAGGAAGAGTCTCGTCGCGCTCGCCAGCGGGAAGAGGAGCAGAACCGGCTCGAACAGGAAGCGTACAATGCCTCCTTGCCCAAGACCCGCGTTCCTCTGGCTAAGCAGGAACTTGGTGGCTACGGCCCGTCGTCGTCTGATGACCGTTATAAGCCAAGCCGTCCAGCTCCGCAGGCACCTGGCTCCTCTCGCCAGGACCCTTCGCGCCAGCTGACTGCCCAACGCCCTGCGCCGTCGCCTCCGACTGCCAACGGCTCCGCAAGGCCTGAACAATCCTCCCCGAGCTCCAGACACCCGACCCAAGCTCAATCCCCCGCGCGGGTCCAGAACAATGGCGCTAAGGCGCAGCCGGCTCAGGGTCCGCCCCCCAGCAAGCTACCTGCTCCGGTTCAGCCTGTGAAGCCCCTGAACATTGCAAACAAACAGGCGACCAGCAAGACCAACGTCCCTGATGGGGTCCGCCAGGCCGAGGCTGCTCTCAGTAAGAAGGCGGAGCCACGCCAGAGGGAAGTACGCATGTCGGCCATGAGCGAGAACGAGGTTATGGATCGACTGAGGTCGGTAGTTTCCAAGGACAACCCGAATGAGTCCTACAGCAAGCAGCGCAAGATTGGACAGGGTGCCTCCGGATCCGTGTACGTGGCACGCGTTAAGGAGCATGCCACTTCTGGTGTCGCACGGGAGCTCTACCGCCAGTATGGCCCTCGAACCCAGGTGGCGATTAAACAGATGGACTTGCGTAGCCAGCCACGGAAGGAGCTCATTGTCAATGAGATCATCGTTATGAAGGATAGCCAGCACGCCAACATTGTCAACTTCCTTGACTCGTTCCTGCAGGAGCAGAGCAACGAGCTATGGGTCGTCATGGAATTCATGGAAGGTGGCGCGCTTACGGATGTCATTGACAACAACCCGTTGATCCAGGAAGACCAGATTGCTACGATTTGTGCAGAGGTATGTGCATGCAGAACGTCATGCGAGCGAAGCCCCGGGTCATGATGCTAACACGAATTTGTTTCCAGACCTGTAAAGGATTGGCTCACCTGCACAGCCAGAACATCATCCACCGTGATATCAAGAGTGACAACGTCCTTCTTGACCGGGCGGGTCATGTTAAGATTAGTGAGTAGCTTTGACTATACGCTGGTTGGAATGAGGAAAAGAGATCCTAACAACCTCTTAGCTGATTTCGGATTCTGCGCCAAGCTTACCGAATCGAAGAGCAAGCGAGCCACCATGGTCGGTACTCCCTACTGGATGGCGCCCGAGGTGGTGAAGCAGAAGGAGTATGGCCCCAAGGTGGACTGCTGGTCACTGGGTATCATGGCCATTGAGATGATTGAATCGGAGCCCCCGTATCTGAACGAGGAACCGCTCAAAGCGCTGTACCTCATCGCCACCAATGGCACTCCTCGCCTGAAGAAGCCGGAGAAGCTTAGCAAGGAACTCAAATCTTTCCTCAGTGTCTGTCTCTGTGTTGATGTGCGCAGCCGTGCCACCGCTGATGAGCTGTTGGCCCATGATTTCCTCAAGCTGGGCTGCAGCCTTGCGAGCCTGGCGGAGTTGCTCCGTTGGAAGAAGAACAGCCAGTGATTGACCGTGGAGGGATGATAGCCACCGACTCGCCCCGGGTCGTCTTGTTCCTCTTATGATTTACACCAGATCTTGTTTTCACGCACATATGGGTCACATTTACGCGCCTCCGGTTGATTTTGCTGCTCCCTAACGACCTGCATTGCCACTCAATTTCTTCTTGTGATATCCTCACTGCACAGCTTTGTCGTCTGCGGACTCGGCATGGATAATTTGGCGTTCATCTTGGTGTCTATTCCCCCTTTGTGGTTCGTTCCTCTTCTCCTTACATTCGTGAATAATCTTGTTACCGGCCCCTTTCCGCTGTGCGGTTCTGCTCCTACCGATGATCTGGACCGGGCCGGCGAAGCGAAACCGCACCTGATGATGTGTCGGCTGGTGTCTTCGGCTGTACTGGGAAAAGAAGAAAGAAGAGAAGAAAAGAAAAATCAAGGAAAGAGAGAAGAAAGAAAGACGAAAAGAGATCAATCGGGCAAAACCCCAAAAGACGATCAAGAGCTGAAGACCGATGAGTTGGGACGCTCCGGCATACGGACGTGCATTAAAAATTTTGTTGCCCTCATGTACCTGCCTATGTCTGTTTTGATTGACGAGTCCATGATGGAATACTGGGGGCATAGCGAGCAGCTATGTCCGAAAAAAAGAACTACATGATCGTCTGCTAATGCAGCTCCATGGAGGGAGCTAGAAGAGGGCACTTGGAGCGAGGGGGACCTACCCAAGAGAATACTTTCTTCTTCTGTGATAATAATAAGCACCACCAGGCCCAGGGTCCATGATAATAGTACAGTTGAATGTGACACGGTCAATAATAGCGTACAATCGTAGGTATAGTATAGTAATCGAATCGAACATGACAAGAAGACTGCCCCGCGTTCCGCAATCCATGATCTCAACCACCACCACATCCAAGCATTGCCCACAATAAGCAAACAGTATGATACCCGACTTCATCTAACCGTCCATCATCCATTAATCATCAACCTCGAAACCTCCCACTTACATCCATCCCCCGCTCCTTAACAGGGAGACAATCATTAAGCAACAAGCAATCAGAACATACGAGCGAGGAATCAAACAACCTCCTCAATGGGCAATTCCGGACACTCGGCCCCGAATAACACGCCATCTAGGATCGACTCGGTGTCGTCCGCAGATGGCTCGTAGCCTGCGTGTGTGAGCTGATGGATCCAGCGGTGACGGGTCGCCGAGGAGAGGTCTTCCCAGCGGTGATGTTGATGCTGGGTGCTGGAATCGGAGGACTCCGCCGCGACAATGGGGTCTGCGGAGTCGATGAGGAGGGTGTTGGTTTCTGGGTTGCAGTGGATCAGGAGGGGTTGTTGGGAGGAGGTGACGAGGTCGTGGAGGGTGCGGACTTGAGGTGGAGTGTCTAGGGTGGTTTCTGGGGATGGGGACGCAAGAGGAGGCGGGACATAGTATGGGCGGGCGACGGCGTCGCGGATGCTGGGGGATAACCAGTCCGTGGCGCCGAGGTAGGGGGGCATGACGCCGCGGATTTCGGTGAAGGCCTGCAGGACGAAGCAGACGATGAGGATGGAGAGGAGGGCCGCGACGCCGCTGGTGAGGTTGGTCCAGATCTCGGACTCGCCGGGCATGGAGAGGACGTAGCGCGGATAGCGGCTGGAGGGGGGACAGGGGGAGAGGGGGAGGGTGTGCACGACGACCGTGTTGCCCATGCTGACCGAGGCCAGTTTGATGTATTGCGGAGGGGTTTCGGGGGTGACGGGATGGGAGGGAGGGTGGAAGGGAGAGAAGCAGAGTTTGGTCATGGAGAAGGGGTGGACGTCGCGGAGGGAGGCGAAATGCTGGAGCGCGCCGTAGCGATGGGTCGTCGGGTTGAAGTCGAGCGTCAGGAGCTCGAGGGACTGGTCGCTGCCGGAGATCGCGACCACAGCCTGCTGCTGCTGGTTGTCCGGGTCGGAGCTGGGGCCCAGGTTGCAGATGTCCAGGCCGAGCCCGATCTTGATGGTTTTGCGGAGCTTCTTGCGGCGCACGATGGTTGCCTTGCCTGCGGGGGTGCTGTTTTTGTCGGAAATGGCCGGGCGGAGATCCAGGAGGACCAGCTCACAGCCCTTGCGGTCGGGGGCGTTTTGGAGGAGGAGCAATGTAGTGGGAGAGAGGAAGCGCAGGGCCCGGAATTTGGGTCTCGTCCGGGGTCCCTTCTCGGGCCAGGGCGTGGTGTAGACGCATTGCACGTCGGGCGAGGCGTTGGAGCGGGTGTCGGCCGATATCTGGCAGATGCAGACGTCAATGCCGTTGGTGTAGGCGACGCGGAACTGGCCCTCGCCGACCAGATCGGTGATGTCGACGTCCTCGGCCTCCTCGTCGCTGTTGAGACGGATTCGTCCGATGACGTCGGATGCACTGGGGGTGGAGGTGGCGCTGAAGAAGACGATCTCACCGGCCGGGGCCAGGCCGGTTGCAATGACCGCGACTCGTGGGGATTTCGAGTCGGGTTTCCATGAGGAGAGGCGCAGGGTGCGCTGGTAGGTGTCGGACGAGGCCTTGGTGCCTTTGATGGTGCGGAAGAGCGACGCCCGGGAGAGCGGCGTGGTCTTCCCAGGGGCTGTGGACGCGGCGGCCTTCTTCTTCTTCTTGCCTTTGGAGGAGCTGGATTTCCGGGGAGGATAATCGATGCGGAAGGATCGCAGATGCTGGTTGTTGTCGCGCTTCTGCTCCGCGACGGAGCTGTTGATGCCGGCCAGGGCGACTATCGCGTCGTCGGTGGCCTGGGCGGCAGCGAGGGAGGTGACCGAGTCCTCATCGCGCGACAATTCGATATCGACGACTTCGGAGATCTCCTGGCGTTTGGAGGTATCGAGGAGGACCTGCAGGGCGCTGGGGGGTTAGCTGGAGGGAGCCAGCACTAGGAGTCTTGTAGCGGTGGGAGCACGAGCACGAGCATGAGCATGAGCACGAGCCACGGGGCAGACTTGCGATTTTGTTACCGACACCACTGCGGCCCTCGCCTCCACCACCAGCCACCAGCAGAAAGCCGTGGTTGCGCGGGTCGAAGTCGGCGGCAAAGAGCGGGCACGAGAGGGTCAGTTTGGCCGAGGGGATCGTGGGAGCCATGCTGGCGGGGCCCAGACTGACTGAGCACGGGTCGATCGGAGGAGGGAGACGAATGGCAGACGTGGCGGCGAAACGGACGGGGTGATGCACCGAAGAGAGGAGAGAAGAGAGGCAGAAGAAGCCAGCATGACGGAGAGACGGAGAGACGGGCGGCCGCGGAGCATCTCTTGGCGATCGGCCGGGATGCGGCTCTACTTACGAGTATGTACCACTACGCCCTACAGAAGCATCTAGAACGATATCACCGTATATTGCGTGACCCTCTATGGCCGCACATCCGGCGGTCTCTAACATGCACCGTTTTATAATCCCATTCGCCGCTTACTCCACCTCCTGACCGGTGAATTCCGGCAGGCGCTTGCGCACATCCTCCCAGGTCTCCTCGCCCTCCACCAGGGACTTGATCGCCTGCGCGATCTCGTCCTCGCTGGCACGCACCTGCTTGGTCGTGTCGCGGTCGCGCAGCGTGAAGGTGTTGTCCTTGACGGACTGGAAGTCCACCGTCACACCGAAGGGCGTACCCAGCTCATCGTTGCGCGCGTACCGCTTGCCGATACTGGCCGACGAGTCGTCCACCCGGTTCGACACTCCCATCCGGCGCAGCTTGGTCGTCATGCGCTGCACCAGGGGCGCGAAGGACGAGTGCGTCGACAGGGGAACGATCAGCACCTTGGTGGGGGCAATCGCAGGGGGGAAAGATAGAACCTAGACATTATATTAGCATCTGGTGCAGTAGAGGGGGAATAAGAGATCGACATACGCCACGGGCCTCATCGCCTTCACGGGACCAGTAGACCTGCTCAATCATGCTGTACAGGATACGGCCGATACCGAAGGACGGCTCGATGACATTGGGCGTGTACTCGCGCACATTCTCCACGCGGGTGCGCTTCTCGATCTTGATCAGCTCCTTGTCGAGCTCAACCTTGCCAGTGGGGACACCCTCCACCTCGACCTCGATCTTGCCGGTCTGCTCCAGGTCGAGCGCGAGCTTCTCGCGGAGCTCCTGGGACAGCGCATCGATGGCGGCCGTGACGCTCTTGCCATCCTTCTTGAAGCGGGGACCGAACTTCTTCTTGTCCAGGTCGATCTGCCACTCCTCCACCCGGAGGGGCTCGGCCCGGGTCTCACGGACGACCAGCGGGGCGCCGGTCTTGTTCTTGTGCACGGTCAAATCGTAGGCACTGCGGTCGGCGCAGCCCACGCACTCGATCCAGCCGTAGCTGGTCTGCAACTCCGCATCCCAGCAGTCGGCGGCGTAGTGGGCCATCTCGTTGGCCATGTGCTGACGGAAGCGCAGCTTCTTGGGGTCCACACCCAGCTTGAGCAGGAACAGCTGGATACGAGCCAGGAAGTAACCCAAGGTCTCGTTGTCCACCAGGCCGGTCTCCACCGCCTTGCCGATGGTCATCTGCTCCGTCTTGGTGCTACCGGACAGCTGGATGTCGCGGTTGAGCAGGGTCATCTCGACGCCCTTGACCTCCTCGAACCGAGCGTGCTTCTTGCCACCCTCGGGGTCGACAAAGTGCTCAATCTCGGCCATCAAGAACTCACGCACACGCAGCAGACCGGCACGGGGGGAGATCTCGTTACGGAACGACTTGCCGATGGAGGCGGAGGCGAAGGGCATGGACTGCTGGTTGAACTCCAGCAGCTTCTGAAAGTTGAGGAACTGACCCTGGGCGGTCTCCGGGCGCAGGTAGCCGGGCATGTTGCTGCTGGGTCCGATAGAGGTCTGGAACATCAGGTTGAAGGCCACGGGGGGCAGGAGGTTGCCATCGGTGGTAGGGTTGCGGATGTCGTACTTGGCGATGATCTGCTCGAGGGCGGGACCGTCGAAGTTGTCGATCTGGGCCAGAATCTCCTCGTACTCCTTGACGACGGCATCATCCAGCTTGACGACCTTGGTCTGCTTGACCTTCTTCTTCTTCTTGGCCTCCTTCTCCTCGTCCACCTCGACCTTCTGGCCACGGGCCTCCTTGTCACCCTTGAGACGGCTCTCCAGTACCTCCTCCACCAGGTGGTCGGCGCGGAAGATCTCGCCGGTCTTGGGGTCCTTGCACATCCAGTCGGCGAACTTGTCGACGTGGCCACTGGTCTTCAGGATCTCGTGCGGGGTCAGCATGGAGCAGTCGACCTCCAGCATGTCCTCCTCCAGGACGAAATGCTTGCGCCACAGATCGACGATGTTGTTCAGGACGGCGCAACCGGGCGGGCCATAGTCGTAGAGACCGGAGACACCACCGTAGATCTCGAAGGAGGGGGTGTAGAAGAGACGGCGGCGCAGCATGGAGTCCAAGACGGACCGGTCAACGACCTGGCCGGTCTTGGTGGTGACGGAGGCCATTTTGGAGGATTTCTTTTTCTGCTGGGAGGATTGCAGCTGGTACCGGGCAGCAGCGGAGGGGGAGGACGAGAAGGCACGAGGGTGGAAATTGGGGTCGCTTCTTGCGCAAGTGGGGGGCACGCGAAAAGGAAGAAGTTGTCGGCGGGGACGAAAAGACAACGAGGGGCCGCGACAGAAGCGCCGCAGCCACGGGGCTTGCCAGTGACTCATCCGCCCTCGTTGGCGCGCGCGCGCGATGCCCTCTCACCAACCCACCCGGGGTGAGTGGCCGATGCAATTGCGGGGAAGGAATGGGCTGGAAGGGTCCAAGAGATTGGCCGACCGTTTTTTCGACTGGCAATTCCCTGCGGGCGATTAATTGGGGGGGCTGCAAGAAGCAGACCAAACAGCCCAAAGCCACCATCACGAGTCCCGCTGAGGTAAGCAGTCCAGCCCTGGCTCACCGCCGGCAGAATAGTTGATCCGCCAGATTTTTTTGGCTGCCCCGTTTGGGTAATCGGCATCATTCTCTCCAAAAGTTCATCTTCCATCTTCAACCTTTCCCCCGCCATCCACCCGCCACCATGGTCTCCAGAAAGTCGATGTCCCGGCCGCCGCCGACGGCCGGCCTGGAGGTCAAGCCCCGCAACAAGATCCAGCGCAAGATGCTTCACATCAAGCGGAAGCGCGCCAAGGATGCCGCTCGTCACGCCGAGCGACATGCATTCAAGAAGGAGGAAGCTAAAAACCCCAAGCTGAAGGCGGAGCGGCTGAAGCGCAACATCCCGCTGACTATCGACCGCAAGCGTGTCTGGGATGATGCCGACAGCGACGTGGAGGATGGCCTGGGACTGAGTGTGGATGTTGAGCGCATCAAGCGGCGCAAGCAAGAGGAGGAAGACGAGTTGAACCGGCCCTTGGACGAGAACGAGCAATCCTCGGAGGGAGAAGAAGAGTCGGAGGAGGAAGACGACGACGTGGACAGCATGCTCGCCAGCAGCGACGAGGAGGACGAGCAGGACGAGGACGAGGACGACGATGACAACAACACCAAGAAATCTACGGACGACAGTCGCGGACGCCACAAATCCGCCCTCCCGTCTGCCACCGAGCGCGCCACCAGTCCATCGCAATCCACCAAGAGCACGAACCTCAGTGCTGTCCCGGACGCCCTAGCCGCGAAATTCCCATCCCTATTCAACACCGAGAAGCCCGTCTCCCCGAAGATCCTGATCACCACCTCGCTCAACTCGTCTCTGCACCACGAAGCCGAGCTCCTGACAGACCTGTTCCCCAACTCCGTCTACGTGCGTCGCTCGCGCCACCGTTTCGCGCACCAATTCTCGATTCGCGAGATCTCCAAGTTCGCCTCGAATCGCAACTTCACGGCCGTGGTCATCCTGCGCGAGGACCAGAAGAAGCCCACCGGGCTGGACATCGTGCATCTGCCCACCGGCCCCATGTTCCACTTCTCCATGACCAACTGGGTCGAGGGCAAGCGTATTCCGGGCCACGGTAACGCCACGGAGCATTGGCCGGAGCTGATCCTGAACAACTTCCGCACCCCTCTGGGTCTCTTGACCGCGCATCTGTTCCGGACCCTGTTCCCCCCGCAGCCGGATATCGAGGGTCGCCAGGTGGTCACCGTCCTCAACAGCCGCGATTACCTCTTCTTCCGTCGCCATCGCTACGTGTTCCGCGAGAAGCGTGAGACGGAGAAGGCCGTCGTCGGCGCGGACGGCAAGGAGATGAAGGGCGCCGAGGGCATCCGCGCCGGTATGCAGGAGCTCGGCCCCCGGTTCACCCTCAAACTGCGTCGTGTCGATAAAGGTATTCAACGGGCCAGTGGACAGGAATGGGAATGGAAGGGTGGGATGGAGAAGACGAGGACGAAGTTCCAGCTCTAATGTTGTCCTTTTCTTTTCTTCTTTACCCTTCTACCCCCCCCCCCCAAAATCATTGTCTCGCTATCTCTATTTCTGTTCATGTTTCTAGCCTTTTGTCGTTGCTCGACTGCATTGGGTTCGGACGGCGTTAGGATCAAAAAGGGCCTGTCTGTTTTTTTCTTATCTTGATTTAAGCCATTAGGGTATGTATGTATGTATGGAGATACCACGTCTGGTAGTCACGACTGGCGGGCTGTCTATAGAATTAGATACATGAGAATCTGATCTGATCTAGCCTCCATTGTGGGTGGGTCATGTCCCCATCATGCCAGGACATTGACTGTCGGTCTTAGTCCTGTGGCCGAGAGATATAGTACCTCTGTTGGCATACCGGTTTCTAACATGTTATGTCATGATAGTCCCGGAGAGCAGTCCTACCTTAGAAATCAAATCAGGTTCACCCCAACACTGTTTCTATGTTCAATGGTATTATTGAATGTCGGTTCATTGTGGTCATGAATAACAAAAACCCAGTAGGTCAGTAAGGAGGTACTACGCATCCAACGGCTTCCGACCCGTGATGATTCGCACGCTCGCCCGAACTCGATATCCACCGGCGAGAATCTCCGCACGCACCTGGTCACATAAATCCCGCACCTCCTCGGCAACCCAGCCGTAGGTAGCCGTCAACGGACGCAGACTGATTGCTTCGAGGCCCTCGAGGAGGGCAATGAGGCCCATTTTGCCGAGGGTGCGGTCATGGGGATTGTCCGGCCACAGACCGATGGGGAAGGTGTACTCGTGGACGTGGATATCGACGAAGCCGTGGGCGCTGAGGAGAGCGGGTTGGAGATGGGTCAGGTCGCGCAGACAGCCGGCGGATTCGGCAGCGGAGCGTAGAGCCGAGGAGAAGAGACGAAGGTAGGAATTGGCCGGCAGGGAGGTGGCGGGCTCTGCGGCGAAGTCGGTATCGGCGACCTCGAGATATCCTCCGGGGGCGAGGTGGTGGAAGGCCTGCTGGTAGATGAAGGGCCAATCTGGGAAGGCACCGGCGAGGCCGCGGAGATGGATGAGATCGAAGGGGGTGTGATAGGCCCAGTCGTTGCGGGCGTCGTCGAGGTGGAAGTACACGTTGGGGAGGTCGACGTGGCCAAGGCCGTTGTCGAAGACGCCGATGTCCGAGGCGATGATGGTGCTGTGGGGGTAGGCGGTGCTCATCTCGATGGCCCAGTCCCCTGGGCCGGTGCCAATGTCGAGGATGCGCGGTGCATCAGTGGCGATGGGGGCAGCGGTCAAATGGCCGTCCAGCAGGATGAGGTAGATCTGGTGGACGATGTTCAGACGGGTTTGTTCGGCTTCGTCGTTGGGCATGTAATAGGTTTCGTTACAGTATCGGCGATCGTTCTCCTCGACGAAGTCTATGTGTTGTGCCTCGTGGGCATTGCTGTCGTTGCGGTTAGTACTCCGTAGGTCCCGCCGAACAGGGCCGAAGTCTTGGGGAAGCAGATGCGGCCTTACATGAAGTCCTCGTCGGCGGAGTCTGGGTCCGGGTCAGAATGGGGCTGCGGATGCATCGTCCATGGTTGCTTTTGCGCATGCTCATTCTCGTCCACCTCGACCAGAGGCTGGTCTTGGCCCAACGGCTGGAGGTCTTTTGCCGCCATGACATGACGGACTTGGAGGGTCGGTGAAGGGAACGGCGCATCAAGTTCGGGGTTTATAGAGGGTCTTCTCCTGGAGGAGAAGGCCAAACACCCGCCCGATCAGCTTAGGGCAGCACTTCCTGCAATGGTTCTCGTTTGCCTGCTGGAGTTGTAACCATGGGCAAAAAGTCATGCGAGTCCGTCGAACATGAGCCACGGGTCCTGAGATCGAACTTCAGTGACACGTGTGAGGTGAGTAGTTCATCGTCCTGGTTCGGCCCAAGAGGGCAAGGAAAAAGCAAAGAAAGAGGGCGGAATATGCCGTGAGTGACGCGGCGGGTTAAGCCCCGAGGCACAAACACGGAGAATTCTCAACGGTTTGCGAGTGCCAAAGGAGGGCGAGGATGAGTCGAACGGCTGAGCCGGATAGTCGGGACGCACATTGGCCTAGTGAGAAAAAAGCCTCGCGCCCCCTGCCGGGGGAGGAGAGGGGAAGGAAGCCGGAGAAAAGTAGAAGGAAAGCGTTCCAGGACCGGAGGATGGATTAGGAGGGCAGTTGATCAGCGCGAGGCCCCGATAGCCCACGGAGGCCGAAGGCTAGTTGCTGCAACAAGCGTGCTGAGAGGCTGAGGGCAGCCTCTAGACCCATCGATGCAGGCCAGCCTGAAGGGCCGGTTCGATCGACCGGGACCGCCCATTTCCTGGGAATCCAACTGCAGTGCAACTAGCGAGGCACACGAGACGCCATGCAGCAGATGGTCCTTTCATTTCCCTCTTCGGGGAGCCCGCCCCGTTGCAGGCTGACAGGTCCGCCGCGGTTCCCTGGTACTGGGTCAGGCTGTTGGTACACACTATGCTCGTCTGTTGTACGCCATAGTAAGCACTGAGAGCCTAATGGGTTGGTGAAGGGTGGCGGCTGGTTGACTTGAGCCTTGTCCTTCTCAATCATGTTGACAGGGCCAGGTCGTTGGCTAGTCGGGTCATGCTACTCCGTAGTTAGGTAGCATTACAAGGATCAGATCCGTTGCTGGGAGATTGCCATGCGATAGTTAGGTAATTCGCTAACTACTCCGTATTCTGAGTCAGAATGTGAGTCAAAGAGTCCATGATCGACTGAAGGAGGCTGAGGGGAAGATTGTGGAAGTAGTGACGATATGGTCAAAAGTCGAAAGGATGATATCAACAGACGAGCAGGAACTCCTCCAGCAGAAGTCCAGAAGTTCCAGAACGATCACCAGAACAAGAGTAACCATATACTCCGTACTCTACTCTCCATCGAGAAGATGGAGAAGCCCGAACCACGGAACGGGGCCGACCCCAAACCACCACCCGAAAGTCAAACCCAACCACCACCACATCCAGTTCCATCAAACCCAAACCATCATCACGAAGTCTCAATTCCCCCCAAAACAACACCCCCCCCTCCCCTCCCCCCTTCTCTCTCAATGTCCCCCGCCACCCCCCCCTCCCCAACAACACTCACCCTCAAAACCCCGCGCCGCTTCCTCTTCATCGCCTCGATCGGCAACCCCCGACCCTATCGCCAAACGCGCCACAGCGCCGGCCACATCCTGCTGGAAGCGCTGACGCCGCTGCTCCCCGCCCGGGCACCCCTCATCTCCTCCCTGGCCCAGTCCTCCAATGGCCCCCTCTTCTACAAAACCTGGCACAGCCCATCATACATGAACGAATCGGGGCCCAAACTCCTCCGTCAATTCCAGACCTGGCTGTCCGCGACCCAATCCGATACTTTCAAGAATCTCGTTCAGCGCGGACATGTCCGCGCCATTGCGACAGCACCCGAGCATCAACATTCCACTGCGATTCCCGAGTGGCAGGTCCGGGGCGTGGATCCGGTGTCTCTAAGACAGTTCTCGCCGACCTTGGTCATTCTGCATGATGAGTTGGAGGCGCCGTTGGGGAAGGTCCGCGTGAAGAGGGGCGGGCCGGAGAAGGCTAGTTTGAGGGGTCATCGGGGATTGATCAGTGCGTTTGAGAGTTTGAGAGGGAAGGGACTGTATCCGCCGAAGAAGGGGGCCGCGGTGGGTGACTTGTCGGTGTTGCGCATCGGGGTGGGGATTGGGAGGCCCGAGACGAGGAATCGTGGGGATGTGGCGGATTATGTTCTCAAGGAGATGAGTCCGGCCGAGTTGGCGGCTGTCAGGGCGGCGGCGGTGCCGGTGTTGGAGGTGTTGGCTGATGAGCTGTATTGGGAGGGCAAGGAGGAATGATTGGATTTGAGGTGGCTTTGTGATACCCCTGTTACTACTAGATTTTGATTCCTCATAGAGATAGATAGATGGTCGACGCGGTTCTAAGGATCATAGATGGAATGCCCAACAATTGTAATTTAACAATGAGTCACCCCAAGCGGTTTTGATGCACAAGCAAGAATAATTAAAGCGGCTATCAGAGAACACGACAGGCTCGCAGGGTAATAAATAAAACACACAAGCAAGAAATGAATGAACCCACCCAAAGCAATATGACCCCATTACACAGTTCCGGCTATGCTCAAATCCCGAATCTCCTGCAACACCTCTTCCACCCGGTTGTCCAGGTCGCCCCGGGCGTACTGATCCCTCGTCTCCGCATCCAGGTACTGCTGCACTTGCGCCATGCGCGAGTAAGCCTCGGCACAGAACCGCAGTTGAATCTTCACCAGCGCCTCGAAACTGGGGTCCAGGTACGGCACACGCAGGTCGATGAGCTGGGGGAGTTCGTTGAAGAGCTGCTCATTCAACTGTTCGTAGGCTTGCTTGGCAATCTCCGTCTCGCGCTCCATCCGGGGAAGCTTCGTGGCGTCCTTGTCGGGCTTCTCGACCAACTTCTTCACCTTGGCGCGCATCGAATCATAATCCAGGAGCTTGTGGTTGCGCTTCTTAATGCACTCGTTGATATCGGGGAAGTAGGCACAGAATCGGGAAATCGGCTCCAGCACGGTCGACCTAGGGAGTCACACATTAGTCGACATCGGGGCCCCACCATCGCAAGATCCGAACCTACCGGTACGGTCCATCCAGGGCCTTGATCGTTTCGGCATCCAGGTCCTCCACGGCTTGCTTGTAGCTCCGACTCACACCGTCGTTGGTTCCCGCATCGCCATAGAAAGCATCGATGGTCTCAGCAATACGCATCTGCGAAGCGGTCATGGCTATCCGTCATCGTCCCAGCATCAGCACCCCAACCAACCAAACCCAGCGCTGGAAGAATCACCCACCTCGTAGCGAGTCCAAGTATCCCTTCGCTTCCTTCTGTAACCGATTGGCGGCCGCTTCCATCGTCCGGTACCGACTATACCCATGGCCGTTAGCGACCTTGTTCCAGGCCCACCCTCAATCCATCAAAGGACACCATACCGCTCTTCAATCTCATAGTCGCGATCGTTTGTGCGCTCCACATGACCTATTCAGCCCAGCACCATGGGTCAGTATCCGGGTTTGTATCGGTCCCACCCAATGACGGGGTAAGGTGTATATGTCGGTGATGCTCATCTCCGAAGCAAGCGGGGAGGGCGATCGCCGAGGGGGGAAGGGCTTAAACATACCCGTCTTCATCATCACCTGCGTCGTAGCGCGGTTGACATTTTTCTTGAATCCTGTAGACCGCAGAGTGACATGTCAGAAGGATGTTCTCAGAAGCACGCTTCACCAGATGGAACGGGTATTCTGCGCACCTGCCCAGGACATGATGGCAACTAGTGGTCGAGTAGTATTTCGGTAGAATAGGGGGGGGTTGTCGGAAGAGAAGGTTCGGTTAGAGCAGTATGAGAGGACAGTCCTCAGGAGGAGAAGCGGGAGATGATCGTGGGTGAGGTGAGACGAAAGGCACAGCCCGAATGAATGCAAAAGGCCTCAGAATCCAGATGCCCGATGCGGGACGGATGATGTTCGGAGACGTTCGATTGCAGTGGCTGTGCTCATCGTTTCCCCCCCGTGGCGGTGTCAGGTTCGGTTTTACTGTACGTACAGCCCTACGGTGGAACAATACGGCGCTAGGTTGTAAATTACTCGGAAGTAACGGCGCTACTTTTGCGTACCGAGTTCCGGTCGGGTCTGACGTCATGTTGTTCCCCTGTCGCGAGAATCTGGCAGCCTGCCATCAAACCCTCTTCATGATGTCAAGGAGTGCGAGGATCGACCTGTGCCTGAGTCGCCGGAGACGTCATGATGGGATTGATAGCCCTACAAGGTTCTAGGTACTACCCAGGCGCATTTGGTTGGTAACGCGCATGTTGTTGCGCTGCCATATCGACCAGTCCATGCCGCATACTGCACCTAGTGCAATCTTGGACATGGCGGAATCGGCAGGGAAATCTAGAAGTATAACTAAGGTCATCGGCGTAAGGGGTATGGGGTACTCCGTACATGTTACCCCAAATGATATGATTATGGTCACACAAACATTCCTCGGGCTTTCTGAATCCCATCCGAACCATGAGCTGCAACCATCTGCGCTCCACGATTCTGATGTCGGGGATGATGTAGATATTGCTTGACCATGCGATGAGAACCGCGCTTCTCCGCATCTGCCCGCATCTCTATCCAGTGTAATTCATTAGCCTGCAGGCGGTTACCAATCAGGTACCGAGGCCGATCATTTCACGACTCGAAGAAGGATCGATAAGCGCTTCGGCACACATGGAAGACTCAAGTCTCCAATGACTCCTGTTGAATTGACTGCAACTTCATCGGACTTGCTTGCCCTTAAACCAAGACATGCAGCGATTGTGTATCACACCATATTCGACTTGCGAAGGAGACAATTTGCTTAAACCTCCTGGACATAGGCGCCGACCTTAGTTCGGGGCTCGGCCATCTCGTTGACGAATCCCAACCCAAATCCTACTCCATCGGGCTAGTAGATCCAGCCTTGCATGGCTGACACCGACTGTCGGTTGCCAATCGGGTTACCCGTCAGGGTCGTGTGCGTTGGAGGCCCTGTCTTGCCCATAATTGGCTTGATTAGGTAAAAATGGTGCTGCCTGTCCGCGTTGCACGGCGGGATCCATCTGGGCGATTCCAGCTGCATCCTCCGTAGGGCTGGCCAGACTGCCGACGCTGGCATTCCAGGGTAGGATCGGGCAGTGCCTCGAACCAAGGGGGGTTCGAAGTTGGGTAGAAGACGGTTAGAAAAGAAATTCAGGAAAAACAAATGAGTTTACGAACAGGCTGTCCTCTTCACAGCACACAATAGGGTACAACACCGGAACTTCTTCAACGGTGAGACCGACCACCACCACCACCAACACCAGCTGCTGAGCTGTCCGATCTCCACCAGCCCAGGGTTTCAGCAAGCTAGCCTTCCCCCGAGGATCGCTTCCTATTGAACGAGGATTCGGGTTCCTTTTGGGGCTGCATGATGCGCCAAGCAAGCTTGATCTGGCTCGCGTCCGGCGTCGCCTCCGTTTGCAGCTCGGTACGGGAGGCAATGTTTGGGTGTCATCGCCAGCTCCATTGGCCAGTCTGCCTACCTGAGGCATCTGATGCATAGTACAGCCATCCATCCATCCCAGCGTACCTCGGGACATGAGTTGGAGTCTTCCAGACCCCCTCTCTCAGCCATCCGCGTCTCCATTGGTTCCGCATGGCGCGCGCTGAGGGAGGGAGAATGCAGTCTTCCTTGGCTGCCTAGGAATCTTGGCGTCGACAGAAATCTGGTCCCAAGACAATAGTAGGAGGTCGCTCGTGCATTGGGCCCCGTGCTAGTTGTACTTTTGATTCACGCGTCCAGACAGGTCTTGGATGGCCCCACACCAGAATGATCCTGGTGTGCGGTGTAAGAGATGTGCTTGTTGCGTGAAGAATCGCCCTATCGTAGACGTCGGCGTGTCGCCGTCTCAGCGGCATAAAGGGGATGATAAAAAGCTGGGATACCTTGCACAGCCCCCGGAAGAAGAACGGTTACTGACGTGATAATACGATCGGGCAATATCGCGTTCTTTCAGGGCCGGGGTGGGCAGCGTGACAGTAGCAAGACAGCCAGCCATGGTGTTCAGGCCGACCGGGGCCCTCCACCCAGCAGAAAGCGACTGGACGAAGCAGTATTCCCAAGTCCAAGCGGACACTGCCAGCTGGGATGAAGTCATCACCCGATATCTACCTAAGCCCCTGGAACAATCCGCTCCGGGCCATTCAGAGATGCAGCATCCAGACAAGAATCAAATACTTAACGCAGACTCGGACCCTAGCAGTAGCAGCAGAGTTCGGGTCCGAGTCATCGGACATGGTCGATTACACGTTACAACGGGGAGTGAATGGACACAATGAAATTGGAGACGGACAAAGCGAAAGCCAAGCTAATCAATTGATTTGCTGCACAGCGGCTGGCGACGGCCAACTCACATGACCCCCCGCCTGTCGCCCGCCAATCGCTTCCCAACTCAAGTTAAGATACATAGGAAAACATGACGAGGAGGGCCATGTTGGATTAGATGTTGCAAAAGGGTATCCCAAAGAAAATCACCCCTCCCATATTGATACAGCCTCCCTGATGCTACATCCCACCAAACCCATGACGCTTCAACACCGACCATGATATCGAAAAGAACAAGACCCGGACTAAAGACAGGTGAAGACGGTCAGTATGATCAACAAAACCTGGGTAAGAAAATAAAGTCCCTGTCGATGAATATCATTCAGCAGCCCCTGACGAGTCCCATTAAACGTATATAGAAATTGCGATGATATCAATGAAAGCCCCGGATGCCTGAACGGAAAGAGGTATAGAACGTTAATAGGGAAATGATGAAACTGAAAACGAAAGGAAAGCTGGAGAATGGAAAGATGGCTCATAGGTCATGACTCTTCGTTGCATTGGCATGAAAACATGACGACCAAACTAAGCCCATAAGCTAGTAGGCAGACGAAAATGGAACAAAACACATGCGCCGGTATAATAGTGTAGAAATCAATGGTGCCTCCTTCTATAGAACAGTCAAGAAGGACCGAACCCCCCAAGTTAAACGGGAGAAACACATGAACCACCCGGGTTTATGTTTTAAGCAGTCGCCAGAGGCCGACAGAGACGGAGCCCCTCACAAGGGATACACAGCCCGGAACAAACGTCCGATCAATCCGCCGAGACCATGTCTCCCTTCCGGATATGCCACCTGAGCCTGGACGGCACAACGGCACACCGCATTGGGATCAGTATCCTTCCTCACCAGCCTTGCACAGCTTGATCTCGCGAACCCATTCGGATTTCAAGACCTGTGAAGCATTGATGCGGCGAGAAGGGTTGGGGTCGAGAATGGAATAGATCACGTTACGGCAGCGGGCCTGCGAGTATTGTCAGCTGGTACATCCTTGAATCCAATGGGGTCGGTCAGTCCTTACCCGATGCAAGGTTTCAATGGGAGCGTAACCATCCTCATGTTTACGACCCTCCAAATAACGCTGGTAAAATTCATCCTCATCCTTCCGGGCAACTCGCCAGAGATGGCGCCCAGTCCTCATGGCCATGTAGATGACACCAGTCGCCCAAACATCAACCGCTCTTGGGTCAAATTCCTTCTCAATATATTCTTCCGGGGCGATGTAAGGAGCTGAGCCACAAAGGCCCGCGGTCATGTGGGCTTCTTTCTCCCATGCCATACGGAAGCATTCGCCATTTCCAAAGTCCGTGATTTTCAGAGCTCCGTGGGTGGTCAACAATAAGTTTTCGGGCTTGAGATCCCGGTGGGCAACGCCCATTTCGTGCATATATTCAACGCCACGCATAAGCTGCTTGAAGAAGCAATCTGCCTCGGCCACTTCGAGTTTTCCGGCAGCCAACACCAGGGTGTAGAGATCGCCACCTGCGCAGTACTCCATCACTTCACAGTAATCACCTTTAGCATCCTGCAGCAGGTCGAGGGTGTGGATGACGTTGGGGTGGCGAAGGGAAGAGGAAATGCAGAATTCAGACGTCAAGCGCTTCTGATACTTCTTGGTAGTCTCTTGGGGGCGACGGCGGAACTCTTTGACTGCGTACAGCTGCTCCACCTTGGAGTCTCTTGGGTCCACCTTGTGGGATATGCGAACAATACCAAAGGCGCCGCGACCGACGATCTCCTGACATTTGCCGTATTTATCGACCAGCGAAGCGGTGGCATTCGGACCGCCCTTCTTGTCGGCGGCCAACTTATCCCGTTCGTTCTTGAACTGGTCGATCCATGTGGACATGAGCGACAACTGTTGCTCCTCGACGTGATCTTCCTTCTTCCTGCCGCCGCCTAGCATGTCCCGTAGTAGGTCGGTCAGTTTCTCTTGCCGTCTTGCGCTCCTGAGGTGATGGCTGTGAGTGCCATCACCAGGCAAATCAAAACGCCTGTGGACGGGAGGAGCCCCTTCCTTTTGCTCTTTGCCATTACTAGACTTCGGCTTCTTGTCATTGTCTTCTTTTGTAGACGCCTGTCGGGACGGAGCTCTGGAAGATGGCTTGGAGGACGGCTTGGAGGAGGGTTTCGAGGTAGGTTTCGTTTGTTTGATGCTGGCATTGGAGGGAGCTTTAACACTTTCTGAGCTGCTGTCGGAGAAGTCGCGATGTGATTCCGGCTCTTTCAGGGTGGACTTCCCGGTATTGGAGAACATGCGGGAGATGCGATTGGCCATGGTAGGTCTAGCGATCTTTGCGGGGGTCGGAGGAACGGGGAGAACATCCCCGTTCACGGCGGACAGATTCATGCCCGCTAAAGCACGTGTTACCTGAGACTCTCCATCGCGGGAATCGTTGGAGAACTGTGAGGCTGCGGCGGAGGAGACTGCGGAAGGTACTGGCGAAGCCGATTGTGGAGTCATGTGCGGTAGTGAGAAATGGTGGGTGCACGGAGGTTTAAGAGGAACAAGAAAGCCCCCGTGACAAGGTGGGAGATGGAAAGCCTACAGCGCGAAGCTGCAGAGGCCAGCGACAATGGCTTTTGGAGGAGATTGAGAGTTGCTGAGGAGAATTGGGAGGACGGGGGAGAGAGAGGAGAGAAAAAAAGTTGCGGTGGCCCCCGTCAGAGGTGGTGGTGGTGGCCTGAGGCGACGGTTTAGACTTTGTAGAGGTGACGGAAGTGACTTCGGATGTGGAAATTACAATAAGAGTTTTTGAGTCAAGGACGAAAAAGAAATCATGCAGCCAGAGAAGAAAAAAAAAAGCGAATAAATAAAAAAACAAAAGAACACGACAAGAAAAAAAAAAAAAAAAGGGCACGGCGCAACAAGGCACGGAATGCCCAGATGGAACGGTACAGACTAGGGTCCTCGAAATAAGACTTGGCTCGTTGCCTTGCGAATTCCACTTAAAGTCAGGGAGGAACAGCTGTGGTGATGAAAATTACCCCGGGAGGAGGAGGCAGCGTATGGAGGAACTAGACGGGAGAACGAGACGAGGAGGAGGGCTCCTTCAGGGCTGCCTACCGGGGGGGCCAGGTTGAAATACCCTAACTGGTACCGTAGTCCGCCGCGGGCGTTGCAGGTTGGTTGGTGCCGGTAGGTAACCTAACCTCCTACTACTAAGTTACTAACCTAAGCATGAGGACGATGGAGGAGCCCTGATGGGGGGGTGGGCTGGCTAGTTCGCTTTTGCTTTCTCCTCCCAGCTACCAGAAGCAAGCAACCAGATGATGATTGACTGACTGTTAATATTATTATTGTGGTCTTATTAATAATCCTCAAATTGTGGGAACCAGTACCAGTGTAGCCTCTGGTGTACACTCGGTGAGGTTACAAAGATGAGGGACTTTCCCGTTGTTACCGGATATGGAAGAAAGGACAGAGCGCCCCTCTTCGCAATTCTCCCCTTCCAAGTCTCCGATCCAGGTTCTCGTAAATGGGGGATGGGATATCTTTCAGGTTCCAGGTCTCGGGTCAGCATCGAGTAAGAATAATGAAATCAAGCTGAGTGCCAGTAGGCAGGTCCTCATACGCTCGCTACCGCCTCCCGTTCGCAGGTCTGAGTTGGCCTGCTGGTACGGTAACTGGATGGTATCATACCAGTTGCAGCCACACTGGTCCACTTCCCACAGAACAGAACAATATGTGCCTCCTGTGTACTCCGTACGGAGTACGGAGAGGAGGAAGGTTCCCTGAATGTACAGGGAACTTTGCTGTGTATCATCCTGCTTGCCTCTACGGATACAGTCGGCTGTGCTTCACCGCGCCCCTACTCGCCACTATAGATTTGTCTATGACTTCATCCAGAATATTCCAGCTTAATTAATAATATCATGCCTGCGCTCGGGGGATTCTGGCAAGCAGCCTGCGGTGGCAGCACTCATGACTAGGGTACCTGGTACGAGGGCAGTACTGGTGGTAAAGGTGGTAAAGAATCCGCAATCGGTTTTGCTGACGACCAGAGATATAATACCAGAGTGGCGCGGGCGTTTCCTCCTCCAACAACCTTCTTAACCTGGCTAAGGTACAGAGCTACTCGTAGTACTCCGTTCTCCGTCCTCGACCAGAGTCATGTCCTCTGCGACGACTGACTGGGCGAAGTTCCCATCAGCTGTCCGTGGGTCTGCTTCCGCGTTCACATACATCAGCTCCTAAGTACTTAGTAGCCATCAGCTCCGTCTCGCTTCGTTATTCCGGCCGTTATTACGCGCAACCAGTATCTTTGATGGCCGTGAATGGAGGATCGATCGTTCTCCCAGGAAAACAGCAGCTTCCCCTCATTTCCTACACGAAAATCAGTCGGATGACGTCCGCCTTCCCAGCCAGTCTCAGGCGGGATCCTCCACGCTTGGTCTCGCTTGGTGTCGCACATTCCCCAAAATGACGTTTGTTCCACGACCGTATCGAGGATGCGATTAGTCACTGACTCCTGGCGACCTTAATTTTCGGATCCCAGGACTGCAGATGCCGCACAGCCTCAATCCAACCCTCGGTCCCCGCACATCATCATTGACGGGAGCCGATGGCTTGGGTGGCTCACGGACTCGCTGCACGACTGGTTGGCGAGGCGAGTTTAGTTCGATGCTGGTCGAGTCTAGTCGGATGCCTGATGCAGGACTATGATGGATGGAGAGTAGGGAGGTCGTAGCTTCCTGTGGCGGCTCCTCCCAGCGTGGCAGAGAGTCCACCTTCATCTCCAGTGCCGTAGGTTTCCTCGAACTTAGACGACTATCCTAGATGACTACTAGTATCCGACGCAGCGAAGTCATGCTACCCGCATGAGGGGTAATGGCTCAAGTAAGACTGCGCCAGAGAATCGTAAAGTCGATACTAGATGGTTTAGCGGCCAACCCTCTCGACCCCCCTTAGAGTGCCGTACCCACCCACCAGTCAATTGTCGCATTGTGCTTTCCCACGGTCTCTGCGACAATGATGCCAAGCATCTATCTTGTCTGCCTACGGGAGGACAGGAGCAATTCCATGCGATCCTGTCGATTCTTGGACCATCACTGAGGGGCTGGGGATCACTAGGAGCTACATGGCACTAGGCGAGAAACAGTCACTGCTGCTCGGGTATGTGGGCAGGATGCCAGGATCCCTCGGTGCCACCGATATACTTACAACATCCTATCTGTCGTGGAACCCTTCCGCGTCAATAATGGACGGGACTGCATGAACCTCAGATAAACTAGATACCTACTGTCTGGACCACGGGATGGAGATGGTTCTAGCCAACAGGCACTCGCCTAGACACGGAGAAAAGCTACTGGCATTCATCGTTTCGCAGGCCCCTTACTTGGATGTCCTGGCCTGTGATCGGATCATGGACCGTCTTCCTTCCTCCCTGCGAATATATCGAACCGCACCAGACTTGTTAGTCTGAGATGGAGGCAACTTTCCTTCATGCACACATCCCGTTTAGGTGTCGATGCTCGAGGGTTCCGTGTGGGGGGTCAGCAGGTATCAAGAATCAGGGCGAACGGATGTCGAAAGTTATCAACCTTCATTTCAATTTTCGGAGCTGGTTGCGAAATGGAAGGAGCAGCAGCAGCAGCAGCAGCAGCAGCAGCAGAAGCAACAGCAAGGCCAAGGTAGACGGCGCCTCCGTACCCCCAAGCCCTTTAAACAAGCAACTATAGATTGCAAAGCAGGTAACTCTCAAGCCGTCTGGCGGTCATTGCTCCGCCGAGAAGCTCTATCATTGGCATCATCTGCAGCCCGAGAGACCTGGCGACCACTCCCGGGAATTGGAAGTTGGACCACACAGTGACTCCTACTCCATCCGGCCGGGCTAGCAGTAACAGTAAATGTCTCCCAGCCGTTTCGATTGAGCAAAGGGGATCTCCACCTACGCACTAGTAGAGGGTTGCAAAATGACGTGGGTTCTCCGTAAACCACTGCACCAGACGTCGGCCACTCGTTACTCTTTCGGTTGACGGGCCTAAAGCATCAAAGAAGACAGGTGGCTGACTGGGGGAGGGAGGGAGGGAGGGGTTGCGCAGTGGGCAGGTAGGGATCGTTGATTGATTGACAGCCACCCTGGCTCATGTCTAATTAACAGCCCAGGTGGTGATTTGCGGAGATCCGCCGATAACCATCGTGCTACAGGACGTCAGGAACATGTGTCTGGCTGCTCCCTCGGAAGTGTTGTGTACTTGGTCCGTACTCCGTACCTAAAGCTAAGATAGCGTGGGCTTTGAGAGGGCAAACCGTGTGTGTCAGACAGTCAGACTTGTACCATGCCGGGCAACGACTGGAACTGAAACCGAGATTGCGAGCTTCGAGGATCCCACGCGACGAGCCAAACTAAAAAAATGTTGGGGGCAGAAGAACGGAGAAAGGAGGACTAACCAACTACTATCTAACTAGGAGTATCTAGTACATCAATACAACTGGAAGCACCGTCGGGGGGAGGGGACGGGCAGGCGACTGAACCGGACGGGGCGGCGGAGACTCGATGCCTTTTCTGCATGATGGACGGGCGTGTTGAGATCCATTTGCACGAGGGATTTTTCCCAGCCAATGGCAGGGTCTGCGATCCGACAAGAAGAAAGGGAGAAAACGGTCCCGTCGAAATTAGGATGATTTCAGCCCACGATGGATGGATGCACCAGCAGGTGGGTCGGTCCGAGGGGCCTTCATGTCTTGTCTACATTACTAGTCGGGGGCCACTAAACCTGGCCGAGGCTTGGTGGAAAGCTAAGTGTTTGATTCCATTCCCTAATCCATTGAGTTGAGTTGTCGATACGGAGTACGCGCGATACACACAGTACATCCATCTGCTTGCCTACTTACATGCAGACCGACCGGAGAGAAAGATAGAGCTCTCGATCGGTCCGGACCTAGACCTCCCCCAACTGCAGTCATTGCAGCAACTGCAGGCCGTCCAAGCTCGACGGGATTATCAGCTCGTCTTCCGTACGTTAAGTCTGCAGTAGTGATTATGATTTGGGCCGATCGCTGATAACCGGGGAGGATTGGGGGAAAGAGGGGCAAGCCAACAACCCTGGCTCCGGCTGCATACATCTGCGGGCGCAACAAAGCAATCGGGGCAATGAACAGCAGATCAGCATCGAACTAGACGCTCCCTCAAAAGGTAATCAATCAATCAATCAATCAATCAATCAATCGTGATGATAATGAAAAAGAAAACACAAATGGAGGAGAGGACCGGAAGGCCCAGCAACCGCCTTCCGATACGCGGCGAAGTATTACCACGAGTGGACCTCGAGGACTACTATGACCTATGTAGATACACCGTGTGACGGTACAAAGGATGTACGCCGTACGCCGTACGTGACCGTCGTGACGGGGCCGAAAAACACCCGGCCGAACCCCAGGCTGCGAAGCCTGCAAAGATGGAGATTAAGTCCGGAGTAGGAACCCTGGCTGTGGGCAGGGGTCTGGCTTAGGCACCGGCGAAAGGCGGGCATGGCATGGTGTGTAGGCATGATGAGGAAGGAGTAGGAAGCAGTCAGACTGGATTGACCGCTACTATCGAGTATCTGGATCAGACAACCACCAGCCCGCAGCATGGGATGATCAGACTGCCCGACAGGATGATATCGTAATGACAATTACAGGACCCTCTTGGGGTGAATTGAGGATCAACCATTATTCTGGTGCGGGAAGACACACTGCCATGTGGTATGATAAATGCTAATGGCGAATCGTCCTTAATCTTATTGTCGCCGAGTCCCCAGCGGCGGGACACAAGACAGCCACCGCATGGGGATCATCCCCCATCAGCCTGTACGAGGTACACAGTAGCAGAGGTCGTGTTATTGGCGCCGTTCAGCAAACCCAGCAGTTACCTCGATGGAGTCCTTCGTAACTCCCCGTTTCTCCTCCTGGTTGGGCCTCACCTGCGGGATACGACTTCACCAGGCACGGACTCCGCGCGCTCCGTCCAACACTGAACGGTGAGACGGAGACGGGCACGGCAGCAAGCAGCGGCAGCAGCAGTAGTTAGTCCCTTCCCTTTCTCCACGAGTCCACGTAAACTAGCCGAAGAAGCGAATGACCGGCCAAAGGGACGGGTTCAAGCTTCATCGCATCCGCGTGTCCTTCCCGAGCCAGATCAAGCTGTTTCAAACCCCATCTTCGTTCGGCTCGACTGTGTACTGTATACACCATCCAGATTCCTGCTGTGCCAGCCGCCGTGGGTGAAACTCAACTCGGGGTGGGACCAGCTATGACTGCTAGATACCACTGCGGTTCTCCCAGAACCATGCACATGCCTAACTATCTGGCACTACAAGAACAACTCGCATCGGCAACACGGCATCCTCAGTTATCAGATGATGGCTGGCGGAGACATAAATCTTGATCATGCGGAGACTGAACCGCCAGAACATCTCGGAGATCACCTCGACTTTGCTCATCGGTGGCCCAGCATCCCAAACCTTGGGAGCTTAAGCATTCCCATTATGAAACACACCGACCTATCACCACCGGGCTGAGACCAGCTCGCCTGCAAAAGAAATCAACAGCTATGGTGCCCGTGCTGCAGTACCAGGTCTCCATCGCTCTGACCGTATCTTCATCATCGCTCAGCAGCGGTTGTTGATCGCCCCCGTGAGTCACTGCGAGCTGAGCGTGCTTGGCAGGCAAATCCTCGTGTTCTGGCGCAGGCTAACCTTATCGAACCCGGCCTCTGCGAAACTCCTCGCGCAAGGAACAGTCAGATGAACCACGCGAACGCGCAGTAAAAATAGGATCGAGAATCAGATCGTGCTGAGCACACCTGGGCGACCGATTAGGTAAGGTAAGAATAAGATAACGTCAGCCACGCCGAACTCTATGCAGCCCATCAACCGGAGGGAAACAAACAACAACACCATCACCACCACCATGTCCATCACGTCTCCCTCTGGCACCACCCCATTGGTGTCTTCAAATCGCTCACCAGCGTTCAGGGACCATCACACCGATAGATCGGCGAGGATGGCGCGGGCGGCGGTGAACAAAAGTCTCCTCAGATCCAGGCCGTGGCGAATTACTTCAACGTGAGTCAAACAGATGTCATCGGCGCCGGGGATGAATTTCTGGCTGTCCAATATCGACCCAATATGCAGCTGGTACGGATAGCTGGAGCTTGATTTTCTGACTCTCGATCCGCTGTTTGCGTGCTTTTCATAGCATGGATCAGGCTCCAGCCCTACCTTACCATGTACACACCCACCCATCCACCAAGACTCGAACAACCCCGTACATCTAGATCGCGATATGGTGTTCGAAACTAGGATTCTCCACTGGCATACCCCACTCAACCCCAATCACCTCACCTTCCACCTGTCATGTCCTTCATGGTCGATTCAAAAGTAGTCAACATCATGACATCTTCAAACCTAAATCGAAACCCAATCTTAATCTCCCCTCCACTTCCCACTGCCTACCCACCCCAGTACTTAGCACCCAGTAGAGATTACTATGTATGAACGAAGTACTACACATGACAAACCTGACATCAATATTGCATCAACCCCCTCCAATGGCACTTAAATAGCCACCTCCCATCCCGCTACATAAACATTTACCCAACAATCCAATCGAATATCTGCCCTCCACAAGACAGACACCAAGACCTCCACCCAATCAACTCATTCTCCCAACCAACAAAGCAAAATGTCCAACCGCTACGAACGCTCCGCCGAAGACGCCTACGAGGCGCAGAACGACCCGTCCCCGGTCTCAGGCACCTACCGGGACAACACCTATGCGCATGAGACGCAGTCCAGCCTGAGGGGCCAGATCCCCGTCGCCAAGGACGACGATTATTATGATGATCCGATGCAGCCGCCGTACTCGAACTCGGATGAGCAGCTTGGTAGGTTTTCTTTCTTCTTTGGTGCACTTCCTTGTATTGGGCTTGTGGTTGTGTGTTGGGGGGGTAGTGAGGGTGGATAAAAGTGGTTTGGGTTTGGGTATGGGTATGTGGGATGATGGCTAACTTGGTTTGTGTAGCGCGCGATGAGGACGAGGCGCTGGATCAATCTAATGTGATTCAGGGTCGGACGCGTGGGGCTAAGCCGCAGACTAGGAATAAGTATAATGAGGGTCCCGGAGAGGATGACCTGCCCGATGAGGTGCGGTATGGATACTCTGGCGTGTCGAGATAAATTTGTGGGTGGAAATGAGATGAGAAGGGAGTGTACGAGCATGATGGTGTGAATTGATTGTGTATTGGATGTATTATGTTAAGTAGTATTTGATGAAGAGGTTTCAGATAGGTAACGGTTCAATTAAGGACATAATTCATAAATCGTTGATTCTTGCGGACGGTGATGGACCGTCCCCGACTGGTCCGTCGGTCTGCGCAAGGCGGCTCGGGGTGCCTCGTCGGTCCGAGGCTTTGCAATATGTGCTGTTCAAGTAGCCCCCGATATCCATGGTCTTGCTGGATGATCGTGCAGCATTTCTCGACTATCGACGAAAGGATCTGGGAATGATCCCCGTCGCACCCGACCTACCTACTGCACGGCAGCACACTGCAGCCGTAGGGAAGCGGAATGGAGAACGGGCCGTCGTTGACGCCCCTGTGAGAAGCTTCATTATATGTGCTTCGATCTCATTTCGATCCAGGTTCATGAGCGAAGTGATCATGCAGATTTCTGTCTTCAGGACAGCACGCGAGTCTATTGCCATGTGAGATGATGTCCAACTGTACGACGACAGCACATACCACGAACTGTTCCAAAGACTCTTCAAAGAGCTCATTATTTACTCCAATGCCCCCTGGATGCTCCACGGGGGACAACGGGTTCTTGACCACTGGAGGCATAGACAGTCAGCACATGCTGTACTACATGGTGCCAAAGGTGAGATCAGCAGCATACCGTATTCGACATAGAGGTTGATGTAAATCTGTTGGAGGGCAACCCGCATGCTTGGACTTTTGAGATCCGTAAGCATGACAAACTTGATATTGGTCGGGGTCTCGTAGTAGTGTAGTTTGTATTGGCTCGTCCGGTACGTGACGAAGCTAAACGTGGTCGATGGTCAGCGACAGTCCCCACTCGAATCCCTAGCAGCCGCATGTGGAGAGGGTCCTTACTTATCGTCCTCGCCTCCTAGCTTGCGAGCCATGTTCCGCAGGGAGAAGACCGTCCCGAAGATGAGCTTGGCATCGTCGTCGGTGGTGCGCGCCGATTGACCTAATGTTGCGGGGAGGCCCGGAGCCGACGCCTCGGAAGTTGGCCGTGAGGATTTGCTGCCCACCGTGGAGACCGGGCGCGGTAGCCAGCGCCGTTTATAGATGCATTCGGCTAGCAGAGAGAGAGAGCAACGGTTAGTCGCACGAATTGAGATTGATGGAGTATGCGGGAGAGGTACCATGCCGGTCGAAGATGTAGAACGAATACACCACCATTGCGCCAAGAAAGGTATAATAAAGACGATTTGGGGCAGTACCAGGAAGCCGGAGGAGTCCGGGGGTGTTCCTGAGGAATGGGGAAGAGGCTGATGATCTAAGAAAGGGGACGAAGCGGAAGAAGGGGGAAGAGGAGCGGAGAAGCGGAGGAGCTGAAGATGGAGCGATCGGGATCAGTTGAATTAGACTCGGGATCGCACTCGTGGGCGGTGAGCAGCTCACGGGGCCGATCCACGGTTATCGATAAAAATATCCTCGCCGTCAACAATCTTATTATTAGGAGATTAAATCGGTCAACTATGTAAAAAAGCATCCCTTGGTATTAGTCGCCCGTGGGGCCTCGAAAAGAAAACGGCGCCAAACGGGCAGGGGAACACAACACCGCCAGTCAAACCACCCAACCCAGTACGGAGTACGCAGTAGCATCATCAGCCTTACTTAAAACCAAACGGTAATTAGCCCTTCTGCGCGCCTTCCTCAACTGGGCATCCAACTCGAACCACTTCGACCACTTCTTTCCCCTCTCGCCGTCGATCTTCTTCCCACGCGGCCCCCTCTCTTCTCGCTGCTCTCTTCCATGGTTGCCTTCTTGGTTTCCGCACCCAACCTTTGATGAGAAAACCGTGGACGATCTTCTCTCCCTCTTCTCTCCTCCTCTCCTTTTCGAGTGCTCCAGCACCAACACCAGCACCAGCACCACCCTGAACCCTTTCGTGCCGGACCCTCGGCGCAACGGCGGCTTATCTCCATTTCCTCGTAATCCCCGATCTTCCCCACACTTCATCACAGGCGACCGTCATTTTCCTCCCCTCATCGCTGCCGACCAAGACAGCCAAGGTCCGGTCTTTGTGTGAAACCCTCGGGATCCCTAATCCTTTCCGCTGCTGTTCCGTCGCCCATATCCTCCAATGGCCCAAGGGAATGCCGACCTTCCCCAGCAGGATGCCAGCCCGATTCTCACGGAGCGGCCGCCGAGGCCGCCGCCCTTTCGTTATGGGTGAGTTGGACTTCCCTTTTACCATGATGATCGAAAATCCCCATCCAGCCCCCCTTGGGGCCGCCCCCGGGTTCGTGTTCTGGATACTGATTCAACCCGGAATTTAGTTCCACCCCTTCATACGAAAGCCCCCAGAGACACCACCGCCGAAACCCAATAGTCAGGCGTCCAGTCAAGGTAGGTTCCTTTGCTCCATGATCTCAAATTATTCTCCATTTATTTACATCCTTCTCGCTTTATGGTTTCCTGCTGACACACTCGATAGGAAACGCTCAATGCTCGATCTGAATATTATACAAGCCAGGATGATGGTACTGCGGAGCATAGGATCAATCAATATGTGATCAAGCAGGAGATTGGCAGAGGATCGTTCGGAGCAGTGCATTTGGCTACTGACCAGTTTGGAAACGAATATGTATTTTGCCTTGCTCCATGCCATCTTGTCCCTGGCTACATTTCAAGTATGTGCCCTTGCCATTGCTGACAGAGTCTGCTCCTGTCTAGGCTGTCAAGGAGTTTTCCAAGGCTCGTTTACGGAAACGTGCACAGTCGCATCTTCTGCGCCGGCCTCGAGGCCCCAAGCGTCCTTCTGATGGGTTTAACTCCCCGCTGCATCGCCGCCCCCCAGGCGAGGACGAGAACACAGAGAACGCCCTCTACCTAATCAAGGAAGAGATCGCCATCATGAAAAAGCTGAACCATAACAACCTCGTGTCCTTGATAGAGGTATTGGATGATCCCAAGGAGGACTCGTTATACATGGTCATGGAGATGTGTAAGAAGGGCGTGATCATGAAGGTTGGGCTCGAGGAAAGAGCTGACCCCTATGACGACGACCAGTGTCGCTGTTGGTTTCGAGATTTGATACTGGGCATTGAGTATCTGCATGCGCAGGGAATCGTACATCGAGACATCAAGCCAGATAACTGTCTTCTGACGAGCGATGATGTCTTGAAAGTCGTCGACTTCGGAGTATCTGAAATGTTCGAGAAAGATTCGAATATGTTCACTGCAAAATCGGCCGGCTCTCCTGCCTTTCTCCCGCCGGAACTATGCGTAGTGAGACACGGAGATGTCTCGGGCAAGGCCGCAGACATATGGTCTATGGGTGTCACATTATACTGCCTTCGATACGGCAAACTACCCTTCGAGATGCAAAGTATCTTCGAGCTTTATGAAGCTATCAAGAATGACCCTGTGATTTGCGAAGGGGAGAGCGACGAAAACTTCAGGGATTTGATGTCACGAATTCTGGAGAAGGACCCGTCAAAACGGATACAAATGGAGGAGTTACGAGTAAGTTTAGGTGGATGCTGCCCTTACGCCGTTCATTTGTTTATGGATGCCATACAGGAACACCCGTGGGTGACGAAGAATGGACTTGATCCCCTATTACCAGAAAGCGAAAACACCGCTGAAATCGTCGGCCTCCCCACGGAAGAAGAGATGAACTCCGCCATTACGAGGACTATTGGTCACGTCCTCGCCGTGGTAAGTCAACAATCTTCCTAACTCACACTCGTCGACCGAAGAACTGCAAGCTTATCAGGACCATAGATCAAAGCTGTCAAGCATTTCAAAAGGCTCATCGACCCGGCAAAGGCGGATCCCCCTATGCAGAGTATCCTCGGTCAAGAATATGAGACTCACTTTGTCGAGCCTCCTATGGAAATGGAGCCAGATGAAAGCTTATCGGCCGGCAATATGCCCATTCTCAATAACAAGAGTCAGAGCCTGAACACATATAATAGAAGGCCCTGGGAAAGGGATAACGTCGTGCAGGGATATCACCAACGGCGCGAGGATATCGTCTCTAACCACTTAACAGATAACAGCAGCGAGTCTGTCGGTTTCCACGGGAAATCCGATCCTTCTCCAGGCAGCAACAGCAAGAACACGCCGAGGCTCGAACCCGAGAGGAAGGATTCTGGGTCGATCCGCAGCACTAATGTTATCGGGGGGTCTCTTGACGACCTGCAAGCAACCTCCACACCTCAGTCCCCATCTCCTTTCGTCGCACTGTCTCGAGCAAGCTCAGTCACTACAAAACGCAGTGTCGAGGGGACTCGTGGACATGCACGCGACCCTCTAGAGGAGGAATTCCCATTTCTGTACATTGGGCCTTCAACGTATACGGGCTCCTCTGAGGAAACCAAAGGGGATCTGGATGCCGACCCGATCTTCGAAGAACCGGATACTATGATCTCCGCCGAACCGGCCGAGATGGACGTGGAACTGTCCTATCCAATTGTGAGCGAGTCACCAGGCGCTGCTGAATTTGACATCTACGAGACTGCCTACCGACAAGAAATCGAACGCATCCGGACACGCACTCTTCCACGACAAGGTACTATACCTAAGATGTATCTCACTCGTCGCGTGGAAGGAAGAGACGATGTGAAGAAACTAGTAGGACAGGATACCCCTGATCTGGATTTGGGGGCGGGGAGAAAGAATACCGGCTTAAGCCTGAGCTCTGCCGTCAGCGCAATTCGGCTTCAACTGGAGCAGCAGCAGAAGCTAAAGGCTGCAGAGAATCAAAAACCAGCCCACCCCTCTTTATCATCCGCATCTGTTGCGGAACCTACTGCATCATTGTCTGCGGCGACCGGCACCACAGCTCCCGATACGTCGAACTCAGCGGCTTCATCAATCAGGTTAAGAAGTTTGCTTGATCGTGTCAGAAGTAGTCAGGATCCATGAATAAAAGAGATCTAAAGGGTTGCCGGACCAGATTTCTGGGGTAGGTCAACAGAAGGAAAATGAAAATCCGCCAATACATCTCATATGTCACATAGTCTTGGCAACCTTGTTTCATAATGTAACCATACATCTCAAGGCGGGGACTTTGTGTGACAGCCAAGCGTCGTAACTGGGGTGCCGCGAATAGAATCGTCTCGTTTGTACAGCCAATCCTACAACAACATATGCTACAATACGGCATGGTCATATCTGGTGTCTACAGAGGGTGCCTTTTCTGGCCCTCCTCGTTCTTCCTTTTGCTGTCTTTGATCTTCTTTCGCCCTCTTTGCCTTGTTTCCCTATTCCAAATGACACGGCGATCTCTGAAAAAAAAACAAAAATAGAAATAAAAAAGAAGCTCAAGCTGTACATATGAATCGTCAAGATCTGATCACTAAAAAATTAGTAATTATCCAAATAATTAGGTGCTGACAATAGAACTCCGCGCCTGAGATTGGCGAAGATATGATCAGTGGCGCAGAATGGGACAAATGGAGTGAAGATGACGAAGGACAAGGAAAGCTATATCCCAAACAAGGAAAGTCAATAGGCCACGTCATATTCATAATGTTCGCATGGATCGAGACTTGGGGGAAATGGGCCGGAAATCCCGATAATGTGCAGAATCGATATGTAGGAAAGATCATCAACTCAGTGCGTCATTAAGGAGCATGTATGCATATAGAGAAAAGAAAATCAAGAAGCTGAAGAATGAAAGTGGACCAATCAGGCCCTCATGATGATTTTGACCGACTTACGCACAGACTTCAGTGTATTTTCTGTGCGCAAGGCAAGGCAACTGACCAAGAGGGAGCAAATTGGACCTGTCTGTCGGATGCTTCATCTCGGACATAAGGATATCGATCCACCACGTATGAGCAATCAATTTGTCAATCAAGCCGCCCCGCGGAAGAGCGGAGAACCGGTACGCGAGAGGAGATGAGAACGTGTGTATGCGGTGCTCGTTGCCTTGCTTTCGTTACCACTCGTTTCGATTTGCTCCCAGGAGGAAGTTCCGGGCCAATGCTATCTATCGTTCATGATCAAGATTATACTTCGTTCACCATGCCGAGAAGTCTTGTAGAATCAGAGAGGACTTTTTGTTCTTGGCGTCATTCTGGTCTGTTCTCAGGCGGTCTGGTCATAGGCAAATCCGGGGCTGAGGTGGGCGGTTCGTCTGGGAATCTGCTGGTAGGGTGCATAAGGATCCTTCGGTTGCTTTGCATAAATGGGCTTCTCTCTGGTGGAAGAGGTTCGAAGGGCGGTCCGGGTTCTCTTCGCGTGAGTGCTGTTTCTCTATGGCCCAGTTGTAAGGCCTGGGGCGAAGGCAGCGTCTGCCTTATCTCGGGTGGGCGTGGTAGCTCTCTCATTGTAGGGCTCATGTCTTGATTTGGGATGTCCCTCGGTCGCTCGTCGCTAGTCGGTCCCATCAGTGCCACTGGTCTTGCCTGCGGAAGTGGGTAGTGCATCTCATGTCGCGATAAGTTTGGCGGTCGACTGCTGGTGGCTTGAGGAGGAAAAGACGGTCCCCCTGTCCCAACCCCGGAGGGGCTAGTGGGTGTAGACGAAACTTTCACCTTGTTAGAGCCAGACCGTCGCGGGGGCGGATATGTTTCTCCCCGGGCCTCAGCAGCTGCCTTGCGCCGTTCCGATTCAGCCTTGTTAGGTCGTCCTCGCTTCCGTGCCGGCTCGCCTCTAGCATTAACGCTCTCCGAGCTTGGGGATAAAAGGGCCGAGGCACCACTCTCACTACTGTAAGAGGCGGTGCTGGTCGCAGGACGTGGTTGGATCGCGCGTGGGGCACGAATTACCTTGTCCGAGGGAAACAGAGGCCTTTTGCGCAGAGCGCCGCTACTTTCTGGCACCGACGCCGGTATGGGGGGCTCATGGGGTGGCGGAGGAATCGAGCCAAGGCCTTGAGTGACTGAGAGTTGGACATGTTGACACATGTTAAAGAACGCCATCTGGCAGGAGTTGAGAGAACGACCTGGACAGAATCAGATCAGCAATGCCAAGTCAACCCTGCAATCGAATAAAGGCCGCCCTATTATGCAACCAATACGAACAGAACATAGCCGCATCAGCTCAGGCTGACTAGTGCAGAAAACAAGCGGGAAGTGCTGGCGGATCAGTACCTTGAGGAAGGGGTATATCCGCCCAGCTTGGGGAAATATTGAAGTCCCTTATCATTCTCACAAGATAGTGCGAAGGAACTCGAGCCTTCTTCAGGATTTCCGTGAGTAGAGTGTACTAGAGTCGGCCACATCCCCGTCAGCTAACAGCACATCGAATTCCAACAGCAGATGAGTTCTCGTGCCCCGTCCGGCAGAAGGATGAGAGGCGAGAATAAGCGGCCCTACCTTCTCCTCCTCAGTCCATGGCCTTTCTGGTAGATTCGACATAGCCAACGGACCATGGAGGTATAAATAGGCGGCTCCCCGGCTTCACAGACAACCCAACAAACAAACCGAAAGAACAACGACGCCAGAATACAGACTGAATCAAGCTATAAAAAGCGACGCGTCACGCGACTACGGATGTAGAATAGTATAACGAGCAAAACAAAACGCCAACCAGAACGGGACCGGGCCACACAGAAATGGGCAGGGGATCCGGGGGAATAAAAGTAAAGATGGAATCAAAAACAAGAAGAGAAACAGCAAGAAGGACAAAACTGCCACTGAGCCTCCCAAACGGAATGATGCGTCTACACCGGTGTATCAACACGTGGGCTCTCAGGTAGAGATGCAAAGGTGATCCAGGGGCACCGGGAATAGAGACCGAGAATGAGAATCAGAACAAAGATCAGCAAACGAAGGGAAGGAAGAAAAGTCGTTGCACATGGGTTGGATAGCAGACATTGAAGGTCGAGATAATATTCACTGGTGGAGTGGAACACATGGAAGCCCTCAAGGAAGAAAAGAAAATAAAATAAGAATAAACAGCGTAAGGAGAGGCTATAGAAATGAAACAACCCAGTAGAAACACCTTGGATGAATACACAGGTGTTTCTGTGCTTCAGGTCACCGCGTGGAACAAAGGCTTGGGAAAGGTCCAAAAAGAGGGATGGGAAAGAGGGGAGAAAACAGGGAATTAAAAAAAAAATAGAAAAATGGAATGGAGATAAAAATAAACGATGGGACTAGAGTGGATCGTGGCCCTAGCAGAGCAACGTCAGGGCAGTTGTCCGTTGTCGTTGCTTGAGATCAAATGGATTTCTGGAACGAACAGTTTCAACGGTGCATACTGGTACCACACCGAGAGATGAGAACGAACGTAAGAAGAGGGAAAGGGGGAAACGAGAGACGTTCAGCCAGTAGTGAGGTAACACTGTATCCTCCCAGGAACTTTTTCTAACCAAACGGACTTTTTAATTCGGGACTGCGCAGGAAAGAGCTGGTGCAGATGCCACAGGCATGCGTCCGGTTGGCAAGAGGGAAGCTGCAGGGACTCTCTTTTCTTTAGGTTTCCCCTCTGCCTTGCGACTTTCGAGGGCAAGACGAAAGAGCCACAATGGGTCAGAACTTAAGTGACTCGGATAAAGGATGGCGGATCCCGCCAAACCAGCCTGAGTTGGATTAGACCGGAACCTACCGAGAATAGGATAGTGTTTCAAGAGCGATGGTTTCAAACCGACTTCAAGTGTCGATGCCATTCGCAGCAGAGGGGGGAAGGGGAGGGGGGGGTCCTCAATCGGCACCCTCACTAGAGGAGGGGCGCATTAGCTCTGGAATTTCCGAGCAAGTTCGAAAAGGACCAGGAGGGGTGCCAAAGGGCAGAGAAAGGCTAAGGATGCAATGCATGAAAGCTGAGAATCGATAGGAACCCGAACGGGTTACAGAGCAGGGGGGGGGGGGCACAAGACCAAATTGAACTCGGCGTGAAGAAGCAATGCAACAACAGCCTGCGGCTACTGCTGTACGCCCTGGCTACGGATTCAGACCAAAGTTGAAGCCCTGTGCGCTAAAGGAGGAATAGTAGAAAATTTAAAAAAATTAAAATAAGAATAGGACAGGGGAAAGGTAAAAAAAATTAGAAAAGTAAAATAAAAAAAAAAAGAGGATCGTCTAGCCATGTCCTGAAAGGCAAGACTTGCCGCCTTTGGGTCTAAAGGCGTTCCTCCGGGGCAAAAAGGACCCTCTGGCGGGAAGCAGTGTGTTCTGGCTGTATATATTGGACGACAGGTGATTAATGATGGGTGGGTACCAGCGCCCCAAGACGTTGGGTCAGTCAATGGACTAGAATCGACATGTTGCCCAGAACTGAAGGCTCCTGAGGGAACGAGGTTCGGGGCTGGGTCCCGGAAGCAGGTAGTGCGGTCGATCCATCCCGACAGCAGCTCGTTTCTGTGAGCCTGTGTACTGTAATGCATACAGTTACAGGACAATGCAGCGGCGTGCATTGGCCCTATTCACGATAGCAGGAATGCATCCGGCGATGACTGGCAGAAAATTGATAACAGCGGAGGCAGTTGATAACCGCAGAGGCGGGGTGTTAGCCTATTAGCCTCCACAATAGGCGCGGACGAGAGCAAAATCCTGGAGGCTGGGTGAAAAAAAAAAAGTATGGAACCCGTTAGTGCAGAAGACGATGGATGGAACGAAGGCTGCAAGGATGTTCCGGAACGGCCAGGCCAGCACTAAGCCGTCAGACTGGATCCTCCCTGTCCACTTGAGTTACCCATTCTATCCAGCATGAACGAGATGAGTATAGGAAGATGGATGTCTATTAGACATGAAGTGGTGCGAGGCCCCTAGAAGCTTAGCAGTATAGAGAAAGAGGATGAGCCCCGTCAATGAGAAATAAAGATGAGCAGTTACCGGCGTGGGGATGAAGGGATTGTTATGCCGAAATGAGTTTCCTGGTTCTTGCTCTTCTCTATTTTCCCGTTTAAAGTTTTATTTTAGTTTCCTCTCCATTTCTGTCCCCAACACTGGTCGGATGGAATCCGTCAGAAAAGACATGGAGCAGACTGGCTGGACGGCAGGATCCTTCATCCACAAGGCAGGCCGGGTTAATACCACCACGCTTGTGGACTTGCTTGACGGCTAGTACTACACAGTACCTCGTCGGGGCGTTGTGGTGACGATCTAGCCAATGTTGCCGCTGATTTTCATTTGACGGGTCGATTGTCGGGTGGCCAACAAGTATAATTAGTAGCAGTCCAAGAAGCAAGTGGTCTGCACTCTGCATCGTAACATCTGATCGAGACAGACAATGGCCCATGCACGAGAACCATGCAGGAGCAGCATTGCCCCGCCAACTTGAATCAACCGTCAGATGGTAGTGCGCTATAGTCCTGCATGGACTTGTTGTCACTGAGGCCGATGGGCCCCTTCGACCTTCCCTGATGGACCCGGATTGCGGCCTTTGATGGCCAGAACCGTGGTGGTCGTATCCATTGATCAACCGCCTGCATGGGGGGTTGTCAATCGACCAAGAAACGAAGCATGTTGTGGGAAAAAAGGGGGAGGATCGAACAAAGGGAGTTCCGGAGCGAGGATGGGCATTGGGAGTGGCAGAGGGGCCTGTGGCGCAGTCTGTAACCTTACCGAGTCACCGCTGACCGTGACCGTAGTTGGAAGAGTCAGCTTACCTACGGGCGCTGTCTGGCTTGGTACTATGCAAAACCAGTAATTCGGTACCCGCCACGGAGGTACCGGCGACCTTCCTGGCAGGCGGGAACATTGTGGCAGCCCCACCCCTCAGGTACCCGCAGCGCTTGTAACTGGGAAATCCAGACTGCGGCAAGCGCTGCGTGAAACTTGCGGTGCGTAAACTGCTAAAAGTGGTAATGGCCAATGGCCTCATCATGTCTCAAGTCGAATTGCAGACTGACGTTCACAGAATCTCTAGTAGTCCATTGGCCTCCGAGGGTGGAACTTTACATCCTCATCCGCCATATAACACCGTAAGGCCATCGGGGGATTTGCTCTGCTGGCTCGCGCCTTCTTAGCCAGTTTGACCATGATGGTGCTGGTGTTTCAAGCACTAGGCGCCTTAGTAGGTTAATTAACTTCCGGCCAAGGTATCTTCACCTTGCGCCAGGGATGGGCAACCGGACGTCGTAGAATTTCTCTCATAATAATAATAACCGCAACGATCTCGGGTGAAAATTCTCCCTGCCATCTTCTGGTGTCCGTCTAGACCAAAGAGAGCTTGGCGAGAATGTTCAAGAAGCATGGCGGGATTTTTTCCTGATGAAGCTTTACCGGAGTATTTCTATAAGAAGGCAACTGAAGAGATGCATCAGGGATGATGTGGGTGGAAGATCCATGTTCTCTGCCTGTCTGCCTGTCTGCCTCTTTGGTGCGCACAGATGTTCTTTCTGACAACCCACATACAATCTGCATTAGTAGTTTGGTTAGTTAGTCGCTTCGTATGCTTATTCATGAGGCCATCTTCGAAGGTCCACTCCCTCGCCAATTCCGACTCGCCTTCCTACAACCCTCCCCCCCGTTACCTATATTAAATATCCTCTGGGAGGGTTCCATCTAATTCCTCGTTCGTTTCTTATGGCCGAGTGTTGGGGCCCTAGCAGTGGTAATGATGAGCGCATGCATGGGCCGAGTAATATAATCCTCGGCTATGGAGATCTAACGCACACTGTACCTACGGAGTATTCCGGAGGTACAACCCAAGTGCGTGGGAATGGGATGGGCGGCTCCGAGAGGTACTTGAAGAGGTACTTAGGCAGTACCTCGGAGGATCTCTCTGTGGATGTAATGGCCCCAATTCATCCCAATCAATACCATACATACAATACTACTAGTAGTACGTGGCAATCCCAGCCATCCTTCGAGGCAACACCGGTTCATGCATGGGTTGACTCCGACGGTCCGCGGCTTATAATACGATCAACGAAGATTCACTTTGCTGGAGGGCCCATCTCTGTCTCACGGGCAGTCTCTCCTTTCCCTGGGGAGATGCTGGAGCTGGGGGGCGGCCAGATTCCATGGATCCGAGGTCTCACAGAAAGTCACAAAGCACGGACGCCGAGAAGGATTGGAGCGTCCCGTCCAGCGTGGGACGGTTGGCATCTCATATTATCGAGATTAGTCCAAGGATCCAGTCACTTGAAAATGCTCCTCCGTGCCAGGTCCGTCCCTGCTCCGGCTGGAGGTTCCGCCGACCTAGTGACCTGAAGTTAAAATGAGAGCGATCCTATCCCACTCCATTCATCCGGCTAACTGGCCACCCATCGATCCTTCTAGGTTACATACGGAGTGCATATACATCATGCATTGTCCGAAGTGCGACGCCCTCGTCCAATCGCTAACCGCCCCGAAGCACGCCAGTCTGGAAGCATGGTAGAATGGTCCTGAATCTGACATGTCGTCCGGACAGTCATTGTGGTGCATCTCAATGCTTCTCTTGCAGATCTCTATCCGTACTCCGTACTGCGTGCTCCACTGCATGTGAGCCTGCCGGCCGTGGTAGGGTATCTTTGGTGCAAATTGATCTTCCGGCCGCGCTCCCAGCCATTGGAGAGCAAGATTGGGATAGTGAGCTGCATGGCCAGGAGGACCCTAGCCCTAGCTCTGGTGATTTGGGCTTCTCGTGGCCTATGGTTTTGACTCCCGCATAAGCGAACCACAAGTTGGTTGGAGGACAGTCACCCCGTCTCCCCGTCTGCAGGTGCCGGTTGTCTTAGCCTTCATGCGCTCTTCCTGCTTCATAACTACCCGGTGCCCCGTCCTCGGAAAATGGGTCAAGAAAGGATAGCTGGAGTGTTGGACAGGCGATAGTATGTTTTCTTTCTCACTCAGAGCCACCAGTGTCATGTCCCAAGTTCCCCCGGTGCTTTGACCTCTGCCCCCTTTCTGTTCTTAATGACCTGCCTTTTCCCGTTGTATTTGTTCTCGTACACCGGTATTCCGTTCGTGGCTTAATGTCGGCCTCGAATGCAATGTCCTGGTCCCATACCTCCATATTAATCCCGTTTTACCCCCAAACCGGCACCCTTCCAAAGTTCTCTTACTGACGCTCAGAAATTTACAAAGGCTTTGCGGAACACATGATCTGTTTATGGGCTATATACGAAGTACAGCACTGACAACCCAGCTCTGCCCGTCCCGGCACCGTGACGCCATGAGAACGAGTGCTCAAAGAATTCATATATCCTGCGGTACTCACGCGAATGGGAAAAACGCAGCTCTTGCTTAGGAAACCAGGTGGCAAGGATGACATATACCAAATGGCTGCTAGTGAACCCAAGTCAAGCATTGGAGGTCATGCTCTGGCGATACTGGGTATGATCAGGTACAGACCCTCTCGCTGGGGTGATAACATAAGTGGAGGACTATATACTTCTGCCACAGCATCGACTGGTGGCAAATATGTACAGTCCAATGCTTGGTTAACTTTGCACTCTGGAATGAGGCACATGGTGAGCAGGGAGGGATTATTGTCATGGGCTGGAACCGAAGTAATGGGCGGGGGAGTCCGAATGGTTGTTGCATATTGAATGAGCGACAAGACCCTTTAGTCGAGTGAATATGATAGACCGCCTTGGCTTAGAATACATTGATTGAATGATCAGAATGGAATTGAGCATCTCTTAGACGGTATTAGGGTCCCATTGGGGATTGGGGCCTGGGACTCTTTGGCCCTCGAGGTGTTCTTGGCACCCGCGGAAAACGTGGGCGATGCTTTGCTTGGACTTGCGCCTTTCTGCGGTCGTTCCTCATCGAATTATTCTGCCAGTCTTTCCTCATCGCTTCACTTTCCCTCCTTTGCTCTCTTTCTTTTTCTCTTCGCCTCCCGCCCCCTTCTTTTCTTTCGCACTTCTCTTATTTTTTTTTCCCCCTTCACCCGACCTTGAAACCTGCACAACAACCTCTCACGCTGGCTCCGATCTAGCTAGCCACAGCGCATATCCCAACGGGCACCCCATAGTTGCGCGCCCCGTCCGTGTCGTCATGTCCCCTCATGACTACGCGGACCGTCAATCAGAATCAGTCGCAGATGCGGTGACCGCGATGAAGCTGGTGTCCGACGCAGCGCCCGAAAACTCAGCCGTTAACGGTGGGGAAATCATGGTCAAGGACGAACCGATGAACACGGCCTCCAACGCCTCCCCGGTCCCTACCCCGAAGGAACAGTCACGCTCTTCTTCTCGATCCCCGGTGAAGAAGGAAGAGAGCGAGGAAAATGAGCAGAATCCGACAGGGAGGGAGGGCAGCCATGTGGACAAACCGGAGGAAAAAGTTGGGGGGGACATTATCGTCAAACTCGAGCCCGGACAGCCTCCCAAATTGACGCGAAGCTCCTCTCAGAAGGTCATTGCGAGGCCGCCGCAGCTGTTCTCTCATCTGCCGGATAGCACAGCTGAGGCGGAAGCGACGTTCGACCTGATGGACACATGCACGTACGCCAATAAGTTCATGGGATATACCGAACATGCGATGGAGTGCGATTGCGCAGAGGAATGGGGTAAGTCATCGTAATTCTCCTCAGGCGCTGTTTGTCTACTCGGTTTTCCCCCTCGCTGGTTTCTCCTTTCGGCTCCTACGCGTGGCGGCGAACCCAACGTGAAGTGGTCGGGACGGCCGCTTTTTGCTACGCTTTCCCTCTGGGCTTCCTTTTCTTTTCATTTGATCTCCTTTCCGTTTCCCCTCTCTTCATTTCATCCCGTTTCTTTCTAGGTTTATTTTTGCTTTTGTGTGCTTTCCCGCCGACCTGGCTTACTAGGACCTAATTAACCCAACCTAGAACCGTCGGTCTCCAAGAATTTGGCATGCGGTGAAGACTCGGACTGCATCAACCGCGCCACCAAGATTGAATGCATGGGCGATTGTGGATGTGGGCCAGAATGCCAGAATCAACGGTTCCAGCGAAGGGAGTATGCTCCGGTGGCCGTGATCAAAACGGAAAAGAAAGGGTTCGGTCTCCGGGCGGAGGCCGACCTGCGACCGCACCAGTTCATCTTCGAATATGTGGGTGAAGTCATCAACGAGGGCCAGTTTCGACGCCGCATGAGACAGTATGACGAAGAAGGGATTAAGCATTTTTATTTCATGTCCCTCAGCAAGGGTGAATTTGTCGATGCGACCAAAAAGGGTAATCTGGGCCGGTTTTGCAACCATTCGTGCAATCCTAACTGTTATGTCGACAAGTGGGTCGTTGGCGAGAAGCTCCGCATGGGGATTTTCGCCGAACGGCACATCCAAGCGGGCGAGGAACTGGTCTTCAACTATAACGTTGACCGTTACGGCGCAGACCCTCAACCGTGTTACTGCGGCGAGCCGAATTGTACGGGCTTCATTGGAGGCAGAACCCAGACTGAGCGGGCCACGAAGCTGTCGAATGCGACAATCGAAGCTTTGGGCATTGATGATGCAGACGGCTGGGACACGGCCGTTGCTAAGCGGCCACGCAAAAAGAAGATGGGTGAGGACGATGAGGAGTATGTCGATAGTGTACAGCCAAAGACTTTGGAGGAGAACGGCGTGACCAAGGTCATGGCGGCGCTCATGCAGTGCAAGGAGAAGTGGATTGCGGTCAAGCTCCTGGGGCGGATTCAGCGCTGTGATGATGAACGAGTCCGCAATCGGGTGGTGAAGATGCACGGGTATCAGATCCTGAACTCCCAGCTGGGCATGTGGAAGGACGATTTCAACGTGGTATTGCAGATTTTGGACATCCTGGACAAATTCCCTCGTCTCACACGGAACAAAATCATCGACTCCAAGATTGAGTCTACCATCCAACCTCTCACTAGCTGTAGTGATGAGCGTGTGGAGAAGAAAGCAGCCATGTTGCTGCAAGGCTGGTCAACCCTCGAGGTAGGATATCGCATTCCCCGCATGAAACGGGATCCCAATGCCACGACGCCGGCTGTCAATCAGTTCGAGCGGCGAGAAATTACTCGGGATGAGCGACGGCGGTCAAAGTCCCGTTCACGGTCAAGGTCGCGGTCAATCGAAGCGCCTCGTGGCCCGGCTGCCCAGACACGAGGCGGACATGGCCAGAGGAACACCCACCATCACGGTCCCCGGCCCTTCCGTCGACAGTTCAACCCCCTACCGCCAGGCTGGTTCGCAGCCGAATCGAACGGGAGGACATATTACTATTCGGCTCGTGGCGATACGACTTGGACTCGACCAACCAAGCCCGCTCCTCAGCCGCCCCCGCCCCCGAAAGAGTCGAGAGACAAGGCCCTGCAGGATATCATCGACGGTATCATGAATGCAAAGGAAAACACGCCAAAGGAGAAGAGTGGGACCCCAGTCACGCCGCAGGCTTCCAGGCCAACGCCGGACAGGAAGGATGACCAAGAAAAGTGGAGGAGCTATAGCGAGGAAAAGCGGAAGAAGATCTACGAAAACACCGTGAGTCACTGCTGGTAACTTTGGATACCATACAACTGGGTGGAAGTAATTGACCGGACGCAGCTCTATCCCCATGTCAAGTACGTGGTGGACAAGTTCAAGCATAAGCTCCCGAAAGATGACCTGAAGCGATATGCCAAAGACGTGAGATGATTCTTTCCCCGAAGCCGACAATCAAAAATCGCCAGGCTAATGTATTGCTGTCAACAGGTGGCCAAGAAATTGGTTAACTCGGATTTCAAGAATAACCGCGTCGGGGACCCTACGAAGATCGACGATAAACAGCAGAAGAAGGTGAAGAAGTTCTGCAAAGAATTCTTTGACAAGGCTGTTGCCAAGCACCGCGCATACGAACAGCGAAAGACAGAGCGGCAGTCGAAGGGGGCGGACTCGAAGCCGGATGTCGAGGACGAAGCGTTAGACGTGAAGATGTCTGACGATGAGGATGACAGGGCTCCAGCGCAGGATGAAGAGACCCCCGCGACCACAACGGACGAACTACAGGGCAACCTCAAACGCAAGCGAGAAGATGACCCCAGCGCCGGCGATGGAAGCACCACCGAGTACACCACGCCGTCTTCGTCCAAGAGACAACGATCCTCCACGCCGCCGCCGCCACCACCACCGCCTCCTATGAGCCCCGGGAATGAACAGGCCCAAAGTGGCGACGACAGCAACATGAAAAGTGATACAGACGAGCTTACCCCGGCCGACAAACCACCCTTCGACTCTCCGCCACCCCCTCCTCCACCTCCTCCATTTCCCGGGCAGAAGTTCGATTCCGAAGAGAACGGTTTCAATGGCGGAGAAGGGGTCAACGAGTTAAAGCCCTCACACATTGGCATCGAGGGACAAGTATAGCACGGGGGGTCTCGGCCAGCTAGCAATCAAGCTAGCCAGATAATTTTCACCATCCACTCCACCCCAGGGAAATCCAGCATCGAAACTGGTGTTTAGGAGTTCGCATGACATGACCATTGGCTGCTACCTGCTTCACTCCTTTATTTTTTTCTTTTCATTCTTCTTCTTTTCTCTCTGGCTTTGGGGATTCATTCCGGAGACATCTGGTTCGATGTGATGTGATGTGATTTGATTCGATTTGGCCATTTATCATGTTCTTGTTCCTGTGTCTCTTTTTCATCTTCTTCCTTTTCTTTCCCCTTTCACTTTGCCTTATTATCATTTTTTAACATGAATACCCCCCCCATCGTACCCGCGATAGCTATTATGATTGCATACCACCCAGTATTAGAGGCGAGGGAAGGCCAAAAATTCAACAACAAGGATATCTATTAGGTTTGAGAGAACAAAAAAGCGAGATGATAGCGATTCATTGCTTCCGACACTTGCATACTTTCCTGCATGCATGCATACATACATACGTACGTACATGACCGGGATGAATTTGTCGTGTCTGCGTACGGAGTATACGCGTGTGTATGTGTATGTATGTGTCATTATTCGATCAAGGGTTGTATTGTATAACTAGTTTATAATCCCTTTATCTTTCTTTCTTTCTTTCTTTCTTTCTTTCTTTTCTTCTTCTTCTTCACTTCTTACCATCTTGAGAATGAGACGGGATGATTGAGCTTTTCGCTGTGAGCTTTGGTGTTTGGACTTATGTTTGACTTTGATATCTGACTGGTGGAGAAGGGTTAGCGATCGACGAATCAATCAATCTATCTAGTAACTATATGCGCAGGCACATGTAACACGGGATGCATCTAGCTGGTTTTGTGTGTCGTACGGATTCCTACTACGTATGTACCGTATCATACATACCTGTCTGAAGATACTGGATAGACAGGCGTCTAAACCAGCTGGGGTACACTCATTCACTCATGGCACAATACGAATAGAATCGAACTCCAAATCGATCTTCACACCCAAGTCTAACCATTCCATTCATTCATAGCACAATAAGGATATTCATGTATGTTCGAGAGAAAGCACAAAAGAAAAAGAAAAAGAAAAGGTGGAGAAAAGGTCAGAGGGAAAGAGAGGGATATGGGGAAGAGAAACTCTCTAGTAGAAACTCTCCACAATACTCTCCTTGTTGGTACCACCGACACCAACACCACGGGGACCCATCTCACCCAGGCGGAACACACTCTCCATGACACTCAACTCTGTGGCCGTGGTATCCAGACCCGTGACAGCGAGCCAGTCGTTCACAACCATACCGGCTCCGACAACGGGGCTACCGCGGTTCACACTGCCAGCAACGAGGGGCACCTGGAGGAGGGAAGAGAGTTCGTCCTGGTCGCGGATGGAGGTCTTGGGGTGGACGATACCACCTTGGTTGGAGAGGGCCATGTAGGAACCCGTCAGAACGTTGTCGGCGACGGTTTGACGGAAGACTTCGACGCCGAGGACATCGGCGATGCTGTTGGGGTTTCATGTCAGTCTGGGTGGGCGGAGATAGCTGCGGGACAGAATGGAATGTGTAAGCATCAGGACGTACATCTCTTCAGTTTCCCGCTCGAGATCCGGGTGGATCAGCGCGACGTGGTCATTGCAGCAAATCACATTGCCCAGGGCGGACAGTCGCTCCTCTATACGTTGGATCTTGACCGAGTCAGGCAGCGTATTCCGGAGATGCTGAAGTTCTTGGTCTGTCGTGGTGGTGGGGACGAGGAGGCCTTTGCGGTTACTGGGGTCCGGCGCAGATGGTTAGGGTTTGAGTGATCTGGATGGATGAATAGACAGAGACATACCCAGCTGTGAGACGACCGACAATGCGGGTTCCAGCAATAGTGGCGTGGCAGATAGGGATGACATCTTGCAGTTCGGCCTCGAAGACACTGCGCACATGTTAATCGGACTGTTCGTCGTTCCAGCATGGACGGGAAAATATGCACCTGTAGAAGTTCTCGGAGGCACCGATGGCAACGATGGCGTATGAATTGGTGAGGCGGGCAAAGACACCCACTCTAGAGAGCAAATCTGCATTAGTTTTGGGTCCGAACAGCGACGAGGCCTGGCCGTACGGCCAGGCAGGCGAGCAGAAATCCTGCGGGTTCGTCTTACTCGTTGGAGTTCTCGAACTGTGCGCGGACGGCCATGATTCCTTCTGTCGGAGTCGGGTTACTGGTGGTGAGAATGGCGACGGGTTGGGTTGGAAAGCAAAGAGGCTGTGGAGGTGTCTTGTGGAAGAGACAAGATCACTGCGTGAGAAGGATCGAGGTGAGGGTGAGGGTGAGGGTGGTGGTGGTGGTGGTGGTGGTGGTAAAAAGGCGGGGTGATGTCGAGGCAGAACCTGCCGGGAAGAGGATCGTCGCGGGGGGAACGGCGAGAGGGGCACGAAGCGCAAGAGCAGAGAGATGCGACTCGCAATTGACACGGACAGACGAACCCGAGTAGTGACAGAGACGGTGCCAATAAACCTGAGATCGCACTGGCAGTGATGGAGGAAAAGCCCGAGGAAATAAAAAGCTTCGAGCGCGAGCCCCGCCCACGGGGCTAGGCCCAATCGGGGCGAGCGGGCGGCGAGGCGGCGAGGCCAAGGCAAGAGGAGTCATCGCGCTGCTCCCATGAGCCATTATGATTCATCCCCTGGTGGAGCGGTGGATCAAATCACCCTCGCCCTTGCTGGGGCGGTGCCTCCAGCCCATCTTCCTTTCTCTAACATGCCACCATCGTGGCTGCACTCCCGAGTGCCCCGGCGGGTTACATAGTACTTCATCCTGTCACCCTCCCCCGGTTGTCGTCGGAAGGCGGGCTCAATCACTGCCATCCCCGGAGAAGCTTCTCTGGCCCCTAGGAAAAGGAACAACAATAAGAAAAGAGCAATCATGTATATGAAGCGAACCTGTGCAGTAAACGCCTAAGGGGAATCCTCCGTAACTAAATACATAACCAGTCGCTCTGTAATCGAAAGAAATCCTTACACATCCCAACGATATGGTCTACTGCAAAACTCCGGGTGAGGAACCTGACGAGAAAAGACAAGGGGAATCCGCCCGCCCGCCCCAGTCCCTTAGAAGGGAGGACGGGGCCCCGGCGGGGGCGGCGGAGGCGGTGGATAATAGATACTAGGAGGGTGATGTCCCGTCAAATACCCTGGCAGAGGGGGTCGGTGGAAGTTGGATCCCGCTGGCGGCGGAAGGTGAGGCGGCCCTCCCATCGCTGCAAAGGGATCGGGCAAGCCGAGCTGTTCATTGATCGGTGGGATCTGTTGTCCCGCAGGCAGAAGTCGCCGGGGCTGTTGTCTTTGAGGGGTTGGCGGAGGCAGCACGAATGGTCGTGGTTCGGGAGGTCCATGCGGCAATGGCGGCTGAGCAGGCTGAGGCTGAGGTAGGATTGTTCGGTGTGTCGAGAGACGGGGGGCAGCTTGGGAGAGGGGAGGCCGTGGAGGCTCTGCCGCTGCAACATCGGCCAGAGTAGACAATGCTCGGGGCCGCAGATCAGGCAGCATAGGAGGGTTTCTCTCCGCCGGGACACTGTTCCGAGGGACTTCGACGACCCCAGTCGCTTTCACCAGCATGTCCAGAATTTGTTCGGCGGTCATCCCCGCAAAGGGCCCAGCGTCGCGGATTTCCTTCATCTGTGGATCGATGTCGTCGCCCACCTTGGCCCGCTGAACGAAGTCATCCCAGCCAAAGTAAGCACGATCGTAGGCAGCCGCCCCAGCAGGATTCCTAACAAAGTTGGAGTTGAACCCTCGGAAGACTTCTCTGGCGGGCGGTACCACTCGCCCACGGTCTGGTTCAGTTTCGGAATCATCGGTCTGTAGAGTAGCATTAGTACCGGGTTTGCTCCAACTGCGAAGGGAGAGAGGCCTACTTCGGTGTGTTCATCATCTTCTGCAGCACGGCGGCCCTCGACAAATGTCATGTACGCCCCCTGACTGGCTAGTAAGTGCTCTTCCCGGATATTGCGGCCTTGGGCCTGTCGTTCAAGCGTCAGTAAACTTTCAGGAGAAACAAAGATGCATCCCTGGCTTACCCGATACCGTTCCTCGATTGCTTGCTTGTTAGCCTCGAATATCCGATTCTCTTGCTCCACCTTGAGTTCATATTCTCGACGCAAAACCTCCTTTCTTCCGCGCAGTCTCTCCTTTAATTGCATGTTGATTTCTTCGAACTCGGGGACGTTCTTATGTGCATTCTTATCACGAGCCAGTCGCTTCTCAGACTGCGTGGCTAGCACTGCCAGAGCCAGTCGCTGAGCAGCAGCTACCTTCTTAAATGCCTTGTCCAACTCTCGTTGCCTGTCCCGTAGCTTTTGAGTAGCTGCACTCGGGGAAGGAGAGCGGTCCGGCTCCACATCGCTCGAACGATCTAGCTGTCGACCTGTGCGACCACCACGACTACTGCGAGCCGCACCACGTCCTCGTTTGTTCGTCGTAAAGCGTGCTGAGCCGCGACTGCGTCCACCACGGCCGCGGCCCCGCGTCCGACCGCCGCGGACTGCTTTACTAACCGTCGATTCGGTGGCGACTTCTGGTGTTGATCCTTCGACCTCTTCGGTCACCTGGCGGGATTCGTCGTCAAGTCTGGGTTCAGCCACAGCCTCCGCGGGGGAGTGAGAATCCGGTTTGCCACCGGTTCCATTCTGAAGTTGTTGTTCTAATGCGCGGTCCAGCTCGCCCTCTTCCAGCTTAGGCTTCCTACTAGGGGACTCGGAGACGCTCTCAATCTCAGCTGGACCCGTATCTCCCGGTTCAGGTGACTTTCGATTCTGATATGCATCTGGACTTGGGGTAGTCGTAAAGGGCAGAGGGTCAGCAGTCTCGGCGACTGCCGGTCCGCTTATTCCATTCTTGTCCTCGTCAACAACCGTGCCCTTGGGTGACTCTTCTTTTGTTGGTTGTGAAGACTCCGGTTCTGGGCTCTGGAGTGGCTCTTCCTCCACAGGTTTTAGATCCTCGCTCGGTACAGGAGTTGCCCGATCGGGAGAAGGCGACTTGACAACAGGTGCAGCAGAAGTAGCGTTGTCAGTAGTGTCAATGAGATTGTCGGCAAATTGTCGGCTTCGGTTTCTCGTTCGGCTGCTCGGGGCAGCAGTGACGGAAGGACTCGGCTCTGGCATCTTCGGTATAACGGCCATATCATTAGAGCCTTCTTCGATAGATGTCGGATGCGCATGTGCCCTGAGTCTCGCTGACTGCCTCGTGGTCCGAGGGGTTTCTTCAACCGCCGGGCCCCGCTTAATGCGCTTGTGCCGAGGGGTCTCTGGAACCGTTGGTAGTGGAGCAGGAGCATCAGTCTGCGTTGTGGACAACTGGGCGCTTGACCGTGTCCGGGTATTACGAGTTTCACGAGTGGTGTTTTCACGGGCTACATTTTCACGGACAGCGTTCTCGCGAGCTGCATTTTCCTGAGCAGTATTCGCCCGGGCGGCCCGAGTACTGAGCGTGATGATGCGCGACGGGCGACTGGTGTTATGCCTTGAGTTGATGTTGCTGTTCCCACCGGTGGCAGTAGTAGTGCTGTGGGCTCTCACATCATTTTGAGAGGCACGTGCATCTCGACTCGAGCGTAAACTCCGAGTCACACGAATATTGGAAGTGTCATCCACGTTGGCGTCTAAGGACCCATAAGAAGCTGTTGCGGTAGCAAAACAGTGGAAACTTACTCGTAGCGCTCTGAGAAGCCCCCACGCCAGCGTGACTGTGGCCAGAAGGCGCTGTAGCTGACGCTTGGGTAGCTTCGTGTTTACGTTTTACCCCCGCCATTGCTGTCCACTGTAGAGATGGAAATTTAGTCAGAGCGCTGGGAGGTGAAATCGACAAGCCGAGGAAACGGAATACAAGAGGTTGGAATGAGAAAGGTGAGGTGAGCAACTTGGGTTGATCGGCTGCAACTATGGGATGCGCAGTTGCTTGAGACAGGTGGGGATTGTGAGGTTTAAGATCAAGAAGGATCGAAGGAACCGGAAGCAGCAGGTAAGATGAAAACTCAAGGTCTTGCGGTTAGAGGAATCAACAGCAGCAGGGGATGACAGAGGAGCTTCAGAGGGACAAGAGGGAAGATGGGGACGACGATGGGTGTTAATGTGAACACCGGGAAGAGGGAATACACATGAATGAAGACCAGGCATCCACGCGCATTAACACCGAAGAGATGCCATGTTCAGCCAAATAGGCAGGTATGGTAAATGGAGAGCAAAAGAGTAAAAGGGACTAGACCCATGGAACATTGGTCCAAACAAGGTTGAGGGGGGGAAAGAAATGATATGCTGGGGGCGAATAGATCCGAAGGTACAGGGAGAAGGAAACGGGAAAAAAAGTCAAGTGCTGGGCTGGGCAGAGCGAGGCAAGTTGCCGAGATGAGGTATGCGACGATGAAAACGTGCCGGAGGATCGATGCCAAAGCAAAAGCTGGGGGAATTCGCGTGGTTGCGGGAAGGGAAGCACAGAAAAGTAAAACGGGGCAGCCGGCCAAGCCAGTGGTGAAGGGAAAAGGCAATGCGAACCTACCTGAACTCTCCCCGAACGTGGGATAACTCACAGCTAGAAGGTAGTCCGTCCGTCTGTCAGTCGTAGATTCGAAGTAGATTCCGATTCCCAGGCGGGACGCGAGGGTGGATTGGAGAAAGAATGAAGTAAAAAGAGGTTCGGCCAAGTGGATCAAGTGAGCGAAGCAAGAAAAGCCGCCGCTGTTGGTTGGCTGGCCGCCGGGCGAGCAGGACGGAGCACTGAGAGTCGACTCGCCGGATGTAGAAGAACGCCCAGCAAGTGCACGTCGTATCCGATGCTGCCAATTCTCGCAACCCTACGACTCGACCAGGGACCCCAATGCCGGTCTCGACCTGACGGATCGAAGCCTCGCGTGTGCACCTATCTACCAGGCATGCAGGAGCCCACGGGGTGGTTGTTCCCCCAAGGCTTGAACCTTCCTGCGCGGGAAGAGAAAGTCCGGTGTTGTTGTAGAGCACCCGAAGGAAAACGCAAAGAAAAGAAAGGGGAGCGAAACAATTAGAAACCCACTAGGCACAAGGGGCACCAGAGGATGACCACACCTCGATGGGCACGCAATGCCGGGGGAGAAGAAGAAGAAGAAGAAGAAGACGAGAAGGGGGGAAGGAGAGAAAGAATCATTAAACAGGAAGAAGGGAAAAAAGGAAAGAACCACAACAATAAGATTATGGAGAACGAAGCTGATGGAGGATGAAATGGGCTGGGAAGATCAGCTAAGGCCAACAGCGAGGAATTTGACTGGGCCGTTTGGCTGTCCCGGCCGCTTGGGGTGGCGCAGAAGCAGGAGCCAGGGACCGACCACACCGGCCCACGTTCCCAGTCGATACAAGTACTAGTAGTAGTACTAACTAGTAGACAGACCGTTTGACACTGTCAGTGGGAGCAAATAATAGGAAGAGGTGAATGGACAAGGGGAGGCAGGGAATGGGTCGGAAGAACGTCGTAACCTGTATCTATCTAGTGGGGAGGGAAATCGAATTCCATCGCAGCCAAACCTTACCACTAACCCGAGTAGTTCCAGCACTAAAACCACCACTAGGAAAGCGTGTTCGGACTCCGGACCACCACTCACGAGATGGAAATGAGGATTACTATCATCCCCTTCAAGGAGCTTCACCCGATTAAAGGGGCAGAAAAGGAAGTCCGCTATACTACTCTTGATGTACCACGTAGGTGGTTTCCCCAAAGTGGAGTGATAATAGATAGTACACGGGCTTCCTCGTACTCGAGGTATTGGAGGTAGTACTCAATCCCCCTAGAAACTCTCCATGACGCGTGTCGGTGAGGATTCTTCAATCCTGCTCCCATCGCAGAATCCCAAGTTGATTACAATGCTTCATGTGTCTCTGTCGGAACAAAGAAAGCTATCACTGACGCCTGAGACCGCCGTTCCGGGAACTGTGATATCCGCTTACTATTTAAAGTAATTTTACGGCCAGGCAGCATCTGCCCGGGGGAAAGAAAAGCCATCTGCACCTCGTCCGAGTCTGACCTTGACAGGTGGCCATCATCTGCATGTCTAGGCACACATCATCCCCCCCAAATGGAGTTCACCGTCAATTCTGGCCGCGGCGCTGGCAGTATCAAAATCGGTGGGAGTTACGCAGCCATTGGCAAACTACGTGGGCATGTGGCATGTTTTATCGCTTGAGCAGTTGCTCGGTGGAGAACTGATGTGCCTTCGTTCAATCTCCAAGATTCACCATGGCTTCTGGTTGCGGTGCCGGGGGGGGGAGAGGGAGAGAGAGACGGCCGGTAATCTCGTCCACCCTTTCTCCGGGCCCCCCATTACTCGGCCCATGCGAAACAACCATGATGCATTATGTGGTCTATACTTATCAGAAGAAAGTTCTTGCTAACTACGTCAAACGCTATGTCCAGGATATCTATCAACATAGGAAAAAAACAAAAGAAAGACATTGAAACCAAACCTGAAATCCGGTGGCGCCCGCCCCTGCCTGGCTAGCTCTCATCCGGAGATTCATTCAGGTCATACTTCTTCTCGTATCGGGATATACTGCTCCGGACATCGGCTGCCATGATAAAGCTGGGCATCGGTGACCCTCGACCATTGGGTTCGGGAGACTCGGTGTTGCGCTCAATACTGTTGAGGGGCTGGTCGAACAGCGGTGATCGGCTTCGCGGCGCCTGAGACCGTAACGAGCGCGTGGATCTCACCCGGTTCAAGGCCTTTACGGAAATCGTCTGGCCGGCTGCTGGTGAGGCAATCACTGTGGTACCTGGCATCGGAGTCGGGGGCGGTGACGCGCTGTCGGAGCGGAATAGTGGGTGAATAAAGCTCTCGTCGGGAAGTCTTAGTTTTGGAGGCGCCGGTCTGGCGGGAGTCACCAGTTGTGTGGAAGAAGTAGTCGGTGATGACCGTGTTGAGGAGGGCTGACGAACCAAGCCGTCCAGGGACCTTTTCGTATCGGAGTAGCTTCGTCGAATCTTTGGCGGCTCACTGCGGAGTTTGGCCCCCAGGGTAGAGCCAGACTGGTCATCCGGATGCTCCTCTAGCGTGTCCGCAGCTACGGTTGAATCCCCATAGGGCACATATGATCGCTGTAGGTCAAATGAGCTCTGCTTGGAGTCATGCTGGAACAGAGTGCGACCAGAGTAGCGGTTTGAGGTCTGGGACTCTGCGTTCGAAACAGATGGTTGAATTGGAGGCACCGTGTCAACGTTCGTCTTCAGCTCAGCAGACGGTCGTTGAGACTCGCTGGCAATGGAGGTTGATGTCACGGTGCTCTCGTCTTTCACACTGGCTTTCTCAGAAAGCACCTCGAGTTCCTGCGACGCTGGTGGAGACCATTTGGTGGTAGACTCCCGCTTCGTCAAGCTGGTGAGGAAATGGCCTCCCAATATTCCTTGACTGAGGACTGATATCGCCCATATGATACAGCGAGCGATTAGCAAGGACTGATGCTTTGGAGCCATTGACGTCTTTGCTGCCATGGATTGAGCTGCGCTCCAGGCTATCCCTCCCGCAGTCACGCCCGTGGCTATTGAGAGATACGCGGCGATGAAGCCGTATGTAATTGTCCGATGGCTCTTGGGCTGCGTCTGCGCCTCGCCCTGGATATCCTTGACCCAGAGGAGCATCAAAGATGCAAGTGCCACACAGCTCACGGCACCCAGGCTGACAATGGCTGACTCAACCGAGGAAACATGCGATGAGAGGGATCTGGAGATAGTATAGCACATGCCATCGAGGACCGTAGCGATGAACGTGGATAATAAAGTGATACCACCCAGGATCCGGGCCGGGGAGGCCCTGGACATGCTTAGAGACATGAAATAGGGGGGTAGGACTATACGAAGGAAGGATGAAGCAGTCGGTACTGGCGAAGCCAATGATTAACAGTCAAACTATGCCAGGGAAGTCAAAATCCTTGCAAAAATTGAATGTGAGATTCGAAAAGTGCCGGGTCTGGCAGCAGTGTTCGGCCGGGGCGATTCAGCGTGTCGTTAGCAAGCCCAGACGGCCGTAGTGATGGGAACAGATAGTGACGCCGAAAACGTTCTGGACTCGGGAGAACCCCTGGAGACAGCAGAGGCGACGTACGAGCAGGGAATGATGGTGTGAGGAGGTCTCGATGGAAAGATCGGACGGACGAAATCGTGGGCGTGACGAGCTAGCAATGATAAACGAGGGATGGTGGTGGACGAGGGTCGAGCCGGAGTAAATACCCAGCAACCCGGAATGAACGAGAGTCAATTAATTAAGCTAAAGAGGGAAGGACGGGGGGAAATGGTTCCCCGAGGATAATTGAATAAGGATGCATGGATTGTTCGAAGAAAAAGCGCGTATGCAATTGCCAGGATCAACATGACAGGGGGGGGGGGGGGGGGTTGACTACTTCGAGCCGTGGTCGAATGGCAATGGCGAATCGAGCTGAAGCCGAGAAATCTACGCCCAAGGGTCTCGATCCTACTAGCAGACTTGGGGCTGCCAGAGGAACCGATGGGAATCATACCAATCCTAGTGCGGATCGGTAGGCGCGGTGATCGAGATGCCTTTCTCGACGACTCCTCGATGCCCTAGTCTGCTCAGCTATTGGGAGACTTTGCCCCTCTCGATTGCCTCGACCCAGAAGAGAGGAGTACTGTCGGTAGGGGACCAAAAAAGAAAAATGAAAAAGAGAGGGGGGAAAAAAACCCGAGAGGAAACGAAACCAGGGTTCCAAGACGCTGTCTGTCAGCCTGGTGGACTCGTAAGTACGTCAATGGAGAGCTCATGGTATATTGCGATGACTTCAAACGGCCAGGGATGGCATGCCCTTAACAGTCAGTAAAACCTGATTTTCGGCTCCCCATCACCCATGCAGCCTCTCAGTCTACGTGCCTGATCTCTTTGATCAACCCCGGTATGAAGTAATTGGAGTTTGAACCTCCAGCTCACCATTGTAGGGGGGTGAAGAAAACGGTGGTCAATGCTGCATGGCACACCTAGAGGTATCCTCGTCACATGGAACAGGTCTAGAAGACAATTTGTCAAGGGTAAGTGGCTTCCTGTGCGAAGCGGCCGGGAGGATCTCCAGCATTCCGGGAAGCCTTAATTGGAAGATCGTCTGTTTCGATTCCTGGATGGGATTTGGGGGACCATACTAATGCTGCAGACCAGAGCTGTGATCTATCACTCCAATCACTCCACTGCCGGGAGGGGCCGGCCTGAGGAACAGCGGGGAGAGAGCCGAGTTGCATCGGGGCTCCCGAGTAGGCACAACGGTTCGGAGGGGGGACAAACAAAAGAGAGAGAGAGAGATACAGTATTCCGTAGTTCCCAAGAAATGTTGATCCGAATGGCTCCTGTCAGTGTCTTCCCGACGCGCGTTAGGAAGGGAGGGTCATATTTCCATGGTGGCAGCGGTTTGCGGCATCCTGATGGTTCCGTCGGTTCTCTCCACCGCATCCACGGTGTGATACATCTATAAGACAGGTCTCTAGGGCTATCCCCCCTTGCCACGGGAGACACGGCACCCAAAGTACTGGGTACTCTGCTCTGTATGGAGTACCAGTTACAGGACGGTTATTTTCCCCTAGGAAAGAAAAGCGAAGCAGAAAAAGGCATGCCAACTCACCCATAGCTTGGCCGGGCGTTCAGAGGGGCGTTGTACAACATGAGAATGGAGCAGTCGAGTCTGTGGGGTGCTGGGTGACTGGTTTCCTGTTACTAAGTACTTGCAAGGAAATTTCCTTTGCCCGTCACGCGTACTAAGTATGGCCCGAAAGGAACTGAACCTCGACTGTGGTACTAGTAGCAGTGGTGTTTGGGATCCAGTCCATAGCGAGGGGACTCCCGAGGATATATTTCATGAAATGATCCACTTCACGTCCCTTTAGTAAGAACTATCTCTGGGGAGGCTACGGAATACTCCCCCTGAGACTAGATATCCGACGATCTCACGCCTTCGGACGATTAATTCATTTCCAATTATACCACCCACCAGATACGGGCGTATGAACCTGGATGTTAGAGAGGAAGGAAAGAGGGATCGAGCAGTGGCTGAGTTCCTTGACTAGCGAGGGGGTGTGGCTAAAGAGCGGCCCGGGTGGCTGGAGGGACCGTGACCGCCTCCCGCCAGCTCCTTCTCCCTCCTTCGGCGTCATGATTGCCATCATCATCATTCGCTGCTCTCCCGCTTCTTTCGCAGACTTCTGATTCTTTCCTTTCTCGCCCCCTCTTCTCATCAATTTCCATCCCCCCGAGCTTCTCGCCCACATCGATATTCCCCCCTCCTACATCAGCGTGCACCCTTGAAGAAACCCCCACCGACCCGTCTCTCATCCATCGGTGGCGCAAGATGAAGCTCACGTTCAAGGTATGCGTGATTCTCTACCCCACTCTTTTTTCCCGTCTGTTCGTCTGACATGTATTTTCTCCTTCAGGACCTGAAGCAACAGAAGTTTGTAATCGATGCAGAACCCTCAGAGACGGTAAGGCTGATCCTTTTCCCGAGCGTTGAGACCTTACCAGCGTCAGTGCGGGGCTAAATGGAATTATCCGTCAGGTCGGGCAAGTGAAGGAGAAAATTTCCAAGGAGAAAGGATGGGAGGTTCCTCAGCTGAAACTCATCTATTCTGGTCAGTAAACAAGCTCTTCTTGCCTGCAGTCGTCGCCCCAGGCTGGTTGGATGGCCTCTGCCAAGATAATTTGGTGGTGGTTGCAGCGCTGACCGTCCTTGCCACAATAGGAAAGATCCTTCAAGATGACAAGACGATCGAGACGTACAACATCGAGGAAAAGGGCTTCATAGTCTGCATGGTGTCAAAGGTATACCAGGTCTCCGGGCGCATATACACCTCTTGGGCAGAAAACTAATTTCGCTCCGTAGCCCAAGGCTTCTTCCTCCGGAACCTCGTCACAAGCGCCTTCCACCCCCTCGAGAGGAGTCACCTCAACCCCTGCTGCGCCTCCCGCCCCGGCCCCGTCTGCGGCCTCTACTGCACCGGCAGTCCCTTCGACCCCCTCCCCGGCCGCCACTGGGGCTACTCAGGCACCCGGTTCCGCGTTCAACGATCCCTCCGCATTACTGAGTGGCTCCCAGAGCGAAGCAGTCGTGGCTCAGATGGAGGCAATGGGCTTCGCCCGGAGTGATGTCAACCGTGCAATGAGGGCTGCTTTCTTTAACCCCGACCGTGCTATCGAGTATCTGCTGAATGTGAGTCCGCGACACTCTACTTGACGGTCCCCACCTGCCCGATCTTGCGCTGACTTTCCGCAGGGTATTCCAGAGAACATCCAACAGGAGCAGCAGCAGCAGCAAGCCGCCGCTGCCGCCGCCGCTAGCGCACCCCAGTCCGCGGCTCCCGAAGGCACACCCTCCACCGCTGATGACGAACCGGTCAATTTGTTCGAAGCTGCCGCTCAGGCCGGTGGGCAGGAGGGTGGAGCTCGAGGCGCTCGGGCCGGGGGTGCATCTGGCGAGGGACTTCCGAGTCTCGACTTCCTTCGGAATAACCCTCACTTCCAGCAGCTCCGTCAGCTGGTCCAACAACAACCACAGATGCTCGAGCCCATCCTCCAACAAGTTGCCGCCGGCAACCCCCAAATTGCGCAGCTTATTGGTCAAAATGAGGAACAGTTCCTTCAACTCTTGAGTGAAGAGGATGATGGCGCGCTCCCTCCGGGGACGCATCAGATCCATGTGACAGAAGAGGAAAGAGACGCAATTGAACGCGTACGTATTATATGTTCCGGTTCTTTCACGTGAGAATGTAGCTGACATGGTACTTCTAGCTTTGCCGGCTCGGTTTCTCCCGGGATCTGGTCATCCAGGCCTATTTCGCCTGCGACAAGAATGAGGAGCTCGCAGCCAACTATCTGTTTGAGAACCCCGACGATCCTGAAGATCTATGATTCAACCACTGCCCTGTATGCCTTCGGGCTTGAGTGACTGCTCAGTGCTTTGGATCATATTTTCCCCTCATAATTAACGTCGCAATGTATCCCCTTTCTCTTCATCACTCCCTCTCAAGACTTCCCCCGAATCGACTGCGTAGATCAGACAGACAATGGGCCCCACCCGTGCCCCTGGCTCTCACCCATCAAGTCAGACTGGCGCATGTCTTTTTTCACGTCCTCGACTCGAATCTGTCTTCATGCCTTAACACTGGATGAGTTCTCGTAAGCCAGTGCTTTGACGGACAATAGCTCTTTATCCCGCTGCACTATTTTTCTTTTCCCTACCCTCTCATCTGTGACGTTCTAGTCATGTATCTAGTTAATGAGAACAAGACAAGGTATTTCCCCTTAATGCTCCTTGAATCCTGTGATCATCCTTACTATCCTACGTAGCCTTCCCCAAGAGTTATCACGAAGCACCTTCTAATCGTGTAATGGGCTGTACAAGCTGGGTGGGGGCCGAACCCATGACCGATCAGCAGTCAGTTCCGAGAGACGAGATTGATCCTATGACCGAGCACACCCACATACCAGAAAGGGTCATGCTACCGGCCCCGTAGAATTCCATCCGTCACGATTTTTCTTCCCGGCACCGGGCCGGATATATATGATGGATATATAATATTTTCTATTCCGGTATTTTCTTTCCAACGCTCCACGGAGTAAATACCCAAGCACTAGTTAATTTCAGCACCAGGGTCGACATTCTACGACATGGGATAACAAATTGAATGAGTACTACCAAGAATAGGCTGGAATGGGATCGTAAGAAAATAGTTAGATGAGAATATATCTACAGAAGAATCCAAAGACAACAAAAGGAATGAAGAAAGATGACATTGATTTTGGGGTGGGGTATATTCTATTGCCATGAAAGCGTGTGATACGGTATATGCATGCACGCGGGCACGCGGGCAGGCCTGTACCGAATAGATGGTATCTGAAGGTCATTGCTGAAAACAAGATGAGATGGATCTGTTCAAGGTGGGTTGGTAGATGGCGGAATATAGTATAGGTAGTAGTAGGTAGTATGCGATGACGAATGGAAGGAGGTGGGCCTAAGTCAAAAGCGGAAAAGAGGAAAAGAGGTGAAGCAAGGCTGGTGTGAAATAAAATGCCAAGAGGAAATAGAAGAAGAGGCCAATAAAAGATATAAGCGTATGTTTGGGGGAGGAGCAAGAAGGTTATGAGTTTCCGGCTGACCGAGTGAGCTTCGATGTCATCTGATGTCGGAGAGGAACTTGTCAAACACAACCGGTTCTTCGTGCTGCCCAGACAGACAGCCCGCGCCTACCAATTACTCGCTTCAGGGTTGGGAGGATGCCGTCTGTGCCGAAGTCTAGGTCATCCAAATTGATGTGGTTGCGCCAGGTCCAAAGCTCGTGCAGTACAAGGTCCGATTCGTCGGACGATGGTGTCGTATACCGGTCGAGGAAAGTAGCAGATTTGGGTGCGACCACGAATATTGAGTGTTTGGACGCATTCGAGCTGTCGTAATCGCGTGGACATTGGGGCACCACTCTCTCAAGCTCGCTGGCCATTTCAGGTCCGGAAATACCCATTAAGTCCCGCGTCTCGATGTCCAGCGGCGTGGTGGTATTTTCTCCCAGCAACCATAAGGGAGGGGAATAAGTCTTCCACCAGAGTACGGTGGCAGACATCCGGGAATTATCTCCAGAGAAAGTGGCGTCCGTCTCTAAGACGCTCGTTGAGACTATAGAGGGTATCGCAAGCTGAGTAGGCACTACACCACCCTGATGGTAGACCCCCATCAGGAAACCCAGAGCGGCATTGAAAACCACCCAGGTAGCCAAGAAAAGGTGTGATTTGCGCACTCGAAGACAGCTGAGGAGTAAAGGGACGCATGGAATCAGGAACCGGGGTTCCTGGTGTGGGAAGATGGAAAGCATAGCAGTTGCTGATACGGCGGAGACGGCGCGCCTGTTCTTTAGCCAAGATGGTATCGCGGCCGATTTCCATACGGAAACTATTATCGCCACGTATGCAGGCCCCAGAAGTTGTGGCAGATTGACTAGAAAGTGGTGATAACGAGGGTGGAGTCCATGGAGCGCTAGATTGGCCTCATCGGTGTTGTAAAGCAGGTTGTTGAGGGGCGTGATTACAGGTGCATGAAGGACATCCCAGAGCGATGCAGAGGGACTGTAAAACGCTGTATCGACAAGGACAGCGATGCAGAAGAAGCATAAACCGAATCCAGCGAAAGAGAGAAAGGAATATGGCCTTCAGAGCAATATTAGTCTTGGGTGGCGGATGAAGAAAAACCCCGCGCACGACTTACTTGCGCCAGAAATGAGGCAGTAATTGAAGCCCTGGAATCAGGAGGAAGGCAGGAAACGTGATCCGGTTGAAAACGCCCACGACGGCGATTAGCGATAGTACGGCGCATGCGAAGAGGGAAGAGCGTCGCTATAAACCGCGATTAGCCAAGGCCTTTCCTTCTCTGGGTTCCACATCATCAAGCCAACCTTGTTCTCAACTATGCGTTGAATCAATACCAAGCCCCAGGCCACCAACAGGGTCTCGAGGGAGTTGGAGAAGGTGTGAGTCTGATATGTCCAGGTGACGTACGAGGATGCAACTAGGACCACCGTTGCGCGGCGATGGCGCGGCAGGGGAACCAGCTCATAGACGGCCCAATCCTCAAGCACGAAGCTCAACAGAAACATGCTCCCTCTCAGCACATAATAAACCAAGTGTGGAGGAGGATTTAGCGTCCCGCTTTCTGTATAGAACCCCTTCAGCAGGTTCATCGGTACATCGTACGTCGGCCATAGTGGAAAGACACTACGAATCGGGTTCTCGGAAGTGAATTCCCACGGTAATCGGGAAGGATAAGAGAAAATACGACCTATAGAGTGACTGGTGAGTTGTGCGCATTCTATCGCAAGGCAAGGCTGTGGTTCGTGGGCGGAGAGGACAAGGCTTCTTCCATGCGCGGAAAGCGTCGGAAGTGCGCCATCGTCGTCCGTGAGCGGTCGCACCGCTCACAAATAAATCCTCTTGAAGGGCAGACGGAGGATAGGCCTGCGAAATGGACTGGATTCACTCACCAGCAAAGACCTCGGGGCCTTGGAAGTTCTCGTCTGGATGTAAATAACTTGGCGACAGTGCGAAGTACACCCGGATCACCAGTAGCAGCAGGTACGTTCGTCTCCACATGACTTGGATAAGGTGGAAGCACGGGGAAGCAATCTCAAGGCAACAAGGGACCAGTCCGATGTAGTAAAATACTGCACATGCCGGTTGCCTGCTGCATCCGAGATTATGTATGGATTATGTCGCTGACACGGAAGGAGGAATTTAAGGAACGACTTGTTGGGACATGGAGGGCGGGCTATCCAAAATAGAAAGGAGTAGAAGTAGAAGTAGAAGCAAAAGCAGAAAAGGGAAAAGATGCAGTCGGATTCCAGGAGATAAATATTTATCCCCGAGCAGGTCGAGTCGGGATCGCTGGGCTCCGTGGACGGTGAGTCGCGTCGTGGGGTGATATCACTACTAAACTGCTTGCTGCCAGGCACTATTGGGTTTGGGTGAAATTACTCCGTCCAGCGCAGTCAATCCTGGTGGGTCGGACCTCCATCGATCCTCAGGAACGGAGCCATCGGCCCTCGACCTCCGCTCCAGACCAGGCATTCGCATTTCGCAGTATGACACCCGTGCACCCCAGAGTTTGTGCAACTGTTGGGGAATGTTGAATGTTGTTTATGGCTTATGCAACAGGTTGGGCCCGGTAGGCGGTCCCCGGCGGAAGGAAGGAAACAAGTACTCCGTACTTAGTACACATATGGATGGCGTGTAGTTCAGTGCCTCCGTCGTCACTTCGATAGCCAGATGCCTAACAGAAAATGAATGTTGACTGATAGGCTCGGTAAGACACCCACACTGAATCGGGATCTCTAGCGGTTCGATAGGTACGCAAAATAATGGTCACTTTGCTGGGCATATGGACTACGTGGGAGTCTAACGCAAAGTACTATACAGAATAAGAAGCTCATCATCAATGATGAAATGAATTGAACGAAAGGATGAAATCATCCGATGGACTAGTAAAGAAAAAGATGAAGTCAACCGGGCTACCACCCCCAATCGCCTTGCCTCCTTCCGCATCAAAGCCATTGCCCCTTTCTGAAGATGGAGTGGACAAAGACAGAAGGAAGCAGAAAGAACCTTGAGCAAAAAGAAGGAAGGCAGGAAGGAAACCCGCTGGCCAGCCAGGCATCCACCAGGCAGCACCCAGCAATCCGCCAGGCCACAACCGCCCGGGTGGGGCATGAGCGACGAATGACGAATGGCGAATGATGGCGGAGATTGGCGGACCCTCGTCAGCCTCAGAGCTCGACCATTCATCCACCTTCTTTCATCAGTCTCGGAATCTTCCACCCACCACTCCCCTTTCACCCCGGAATCGATCTTGGTATCTTTCCTATTCCAACTCATCACTTCACAGCCACCCAGGCTATTTAAACTATCTTGGTCTCTCCTCCAATAACTTGTTATCTCTCACCTCACATCGCTCTTCGACCCTCTTACCACCTTTCACTTGTAAGCAAGCGTCTCCCCCGCCTGCCTACCCCTCATAAACGTTGCTGGACCGCATCCCAGCGACCACCCCCGTGTCTACAGCCGAGATCTCTAACAGAAGAGCCCAGATCTCCTAGAGATTGCTTTGTGTTTCAAAAATGGCTGCCTCTGGGAATCTTCTTACATTCGTCAGTGCCGACAACGTGCACATCGAGGTTGGTAAGTACACGCATGCATCTTGAAATCCCTGTGAAGACATCGAGTCTGTGTCTATGCTGCCACAAAGCCTACGTACTAACGCATTGGAAAACACAGAGCGCGATGTCGCCGAGCGCTCTCTTCTTATCAAGAACATGTTGGAGGATCTTGGTGAAGCCACCGAGGACATCCCCATCCCGAATGTGAGTCATCCGCTACATTGCCCTGGTGTGTCCTGGCAATGATCGCTAACCGTTCCGAAAACAGGTCAACGAACCGGTCCTGAGGAAGGTCATTGAATGGTGCAGACACCACAAGAACGACCCCCCCGCTTCCACCGAGGATGAAGACTCCCGCCGCAAGACCACTGACATTGATGAGTGGGATCAGAAGTTCACGCAGGTCGACCAGGAGATGCTGTTTGAGATCATTCTGGTATGTTTTGGGATCTTATGTCTACACAAGTCCACAAGCTAACCATCTCAATCGTGCAGGCTGCGAACTACCTCGATATCAAGGGTCTTTTGGATGTCGGATGCAAGACCGTGGCGAACATGATCAAGGGCAAGTCTCCCGAGGAGATTCGCAAGACTTTCAACATCCAAAACGATTTCACCCCCGAAGAAGAAGACCAGATCCGTCGTGAGAACGAGTGGGCTGAGGAGTAAGTTTCTATTCAGAGCCTGTCACTGCTGTATAGGCCCTGGTCATCTGCTAACGTTGCACTTTACTATAGCCGCTAAATCCTCATTGTGCTCACTCTCCCGGGCGCTTTCTTCTGAAAAGCAAGCCGCGGAAGATGGGCATATATCCCGAGCCTTTGGCCTGGGCTTCATCTGGTCCCAAGTTGCTTGCAGTTCACGGCGTTATGATATATTTCCCTCATGTCAGCGGGTTTTCTTTTTCAGTGTCTCTCTTTCCCCCTTGGTTCCGTGCCCTTGTGCGCTATGACCAGGGGTAGATGTAGCTCATTACAGGGTTAGGCAACTGCTGTTTCTTTTCGCTCTTATTAATCCAATGGATGTCACCTCGTGAACATCATTATGTCGATAGAAAAATCTCAAAACCGGGTGTTCGTCTCCTGTTTGCTACTTAAATTGCCTTGCATACTGGCGTCTCCTGCACTTACTGCATAATATTTGTAGGATCTTGTAGGCTAGTCACTTATTTCGCCCGAGTAGGGCAAGAACGAAACCTACGTGGGGTCGACTGAACCACGATCTAGCTGCGCCATACAGCAGGCGGACTACTGGTGCAATTCGATACCGGGACGAACGTTACCCACGATTGACGGGAGGTTCCTTGAGCATCCCTCAGGCTTCTTCGCACAGGACATATACGACAACAGTACAAGCAACGCTCGACGAATCACATACAGTATCATCACCATCATCAGTTCGCAAGGAAGATGTTCGTTCAACTGCTCATTACCCATCATAAATTTTCGATTTTTGTCTTTTCAGCTCGTGTACACAATTTTCAGAAGCACTGCTGCATCACCAGAGACAGCTCCCCCCATCAAATCACCGCTTGGCCCACCTCGACCACACCAACTACTACCCCCTTGTCCGGAACACAAACACACACACACGCACACATCCGGCCCCATCTCAAACCGAACGATCATTTGAGACGAGAGATAAGATTTTCAAAAAAGAAAATCATCTTGTCATGTTGCTGATGCTGCTGGTACCGAAACAAAAAAGACAGCAAGTTAAAATGTGGGCGTTGAAAAGGAAACCGAGGTGGGACGAGTTTCCGAGAGAGAGCAAAAAGCGGGCAAGAGGATTTTAAGAGAGAAAATGAGAAGCGGGTTGATTTGAGGAAAATCTAAAATGATGCAGGGTTTTTTTCATCATCGCGAATAGTAGCGGCACACAAGAGTTGGCGGTATCACAACTGAACGAAACATTCCCGGGAATAGGTGTAGGCCATCTCGGGCGGAATCGAAAAAGTCGTCGGGTGGTGCTGATAAGACGTGCTTAGATACCGAGACGGGTCTTGCGCCAGTGCCTACGCTTGGCGTTGTATCTGAGGGAAGAAATGAGACGTTAGTTTGGGGTGTTCTTGGGGATATATGTGGTTTGGTGTAGTCCTCTGATATCCAGCCGGCGAAGTACGATCCTGGTGTCCCGGGCGCATCTCCTGTCCAAGTAGAGATGCCGTTCTTTCCTCGGATCCCCCTTGGGTTTCTCTTGCTTCCTCTCGTTGCTCGTATCCTTCGCCCAGGCTGATCGAGGACTCGCGGGGTATTTGTGGATGGAACGGTGACGGTGCTATTTACCTGATGGTGTTACCGGTCCTGAGACGAATCCACTGGGGGATAGGACGGTTCTGTCTCTGAGCTTTGGCAAGCTTCTGCTTGGTGCGGAAACTCTTGTGGCTCTAGATTGAAGAAAGTGCGCGTTAGCCTGGTTGTCATCATCCCAACCCCCGTCTTTTATCCCATATATTTTTCATTTCCAAAATGGACGTGGTATCCAGAGTCGTTCGAGTATCAGGGGGGCTGCTAACCGGCATCTTGAAGGCTTGTCGCGACGGCGAGTGTATGGACTGGCGATGATGAGGTTGTCGACCGTCTGTCAAGGCGCCGTTCAGTAGTGGTGGTTTTTTTGTGCGGGCAGGGCTTAGCGTTTCGCTTCCGCTGGGTCATGTGATACGTGCCTAAGGCAGTGATTACCCCATACCCGCGTGTAGGCGGAGCTAGAGGGGTTGGTTTACTCCAACATAGTTGTGTTGCTTATTTTCCCGATCTGCAATGTTTAGGTTTTGCTATGAATTGAGAAGGACAATTCTTGCAATGGCCATAGTTAGGCATATCGGTGTTCGTATACTCAGGTCATGAGAGATTGGCTCCCAAACGGGAAATCACATGCCCCGACCGCCAAGCGGCCCTGGCGGACTTTAACAATTTATGCCATCATCGTCTAGGTAGATACGAGCCCCCAAGACGGAGTACATGAAGAAACGTCGAATGGTTGACACCATACCTTCATACTTGGCGGACTTGTACACTCAAGTATACATCGACTGTTCAATAACACCGGCCGGCTTTGCACATCGCGCAGTGATATCAGTCCTTGTTCGTTGGACAGCAAATACATGCATGTATACGTCCTCAAACCGGTTGTCGTTTTGCAGGTGACGACACAGTGATTTAATTTCCCATGTTGATGCATTTAATACATTCATTGGATCATGGGGCCCTGCTCAAAGCTCTAATCCCAAGCCCCTCATAGGTCGTTTGTTTTGACCTGCAGCAGTCCTGGTGTTCCAGCAGGGAAACACCATAGTAAACCCGTGAAGTCATAGGTGTCGAAATATCAAAGACCTGGTCTATGGGCCAGCAGCAGCACGCAATTGAACGAAACATAAGACATGGAGGAATCTCTAGATGTCAGATCAATAATTTCCGGTTGGTTCAAGCCACCGAACTCTATGGGACTGAGCATAGCCGCCCTACCTTTTCCGATCCATCACGGACAAGTCTTATGTTCTGGAAGAGCCCATCAGAATCGGTCTCGGTACCCCATTCTTCCGCTGATCAGGCTTATGGACTCCATATGCGACCCGTGATATTCGTTCGGAACGTCTATCTCCCGAGTTAGCGCACGCGGTATCTATCACATCGCGTTCGTCCCGACTCTTTGTGGAGGATCTATCACCTAGATATGGCGGAGCTCACCAGCTTCAGTGACTCCAGGGACCAATAGAGCCCTAGCTAGACCGTGCAATTATTGGGGAAGCCAGATGTAAATGGCTCAGGTACTCCGTACTACGAGTCCTTGTTGTAGATACATACACAGTACTCCATAGTCTCCCGGGGAAACGAGTCCGCCCGGGCTATTGATAAGATAGTGAGCGGTTTCATCCGCTCGTTTGATCTTAGACGAGGCGGAGTTGAACAAGTGTCAAAGGGATCAGCAGACGTGGCGGGACCGCACCTGCAGTCGATACCAAAGCCACACCGTAGAGTTGATTCCATGCTGATAGGTCCAAGCGGACATCTGAATACAGCCGCAGGATTGGTTTAACGACAACCTTGTCGGGGACCTAAACAGGTGATCCCTGAAAATAGCTGCAGGATTGATATCGAGACAATAAGGTCGGGGACCCAAACAGGTAATCAATAGTTCTAGTTGGATCCCGAACCCGAACACGAAACTATGTGTCAAATATGAGTCAAAGTTGACGCGCAAGAGCGCATCGTTAGCATTAGTAGTGGGCTCTGTCCGTGGTTACGCTGCAACGCATCCAACGAGATCGCAGATAGACCGATCGAGAAGGTACTAAGATGATGGCGTCTGCGCTCCAGATCAGGCATCGATTGCGATCGGGAGACGGCCCTCGGAGTGCCCGACTCCGACCTCTGCATAGCACTAGAGAGATACGGACCACTGGGCCCTTAATATGGGGATACTAAGATGAGATTAGAAGACCTGGAATCCTTTGACCACATGGACTGACTCTGTGCGGTCGGACTTGAAACCACCCTATTCGGAGTATCATGTGTTTGGATAGTAAGTATGGGGCAGTTAGATACTCAAGAGTTTAATTACATACTTAGAGTAGGAGCGGCATGTCTTGACGTAAGTTACATATTCGTTGGAGGCCTTGGAATACCTTAGAATGACGGCCCTGGAGTTATGGGGAGAAGAAACCCGCCCCTGAATTCCTGACGTTTAGCGAAAGCCGGTTTAAAGTTTACTGTGTACTCCGTACCACTGTGTACGATCTAGATAGAGAGCCGACCCTCTCCAGCCTCGAATTTCACTGGACCATCCATCGCAGCATGGATGGCAATTCTCCCAAGGTCATGAAGGTGGTTACTGGGATGAATCTGGATGCCTCATGCCCTGAGAGAAGCAAAGAAATCATGATCACTCTGGCTTTCCCTTCGGTACCCAAAAACCCAAGCGGGTCTTCGGTAAAACATCTCGACTCTTTTTCTCCATGGTAGCGCCGGACCCCGCCGATTAGTATCAACACTAAGCCCTCTAGGCATCGACAGCTGGTGTCGTATTCGTAAGCGATTGGTGCAAAGCGAGGTCCGACTCTCCAACTCCTATCTGGCCTTATACGGAGTTCGCTGTACGCTGTAGAATGTAATACGCCGTCCGCGGTGGTTCTAGAAGTCTAGAACCGATTCGGGGCGTCCAATATGACTATCATCATAGTTCATGACTCACAAATAAGTTCTGCGACTGATTCCATGATTACTATTCCTTCCTTTGTAGCTATCATTCGCCCCCTGAATCCACCAATGGTGCGTGCCAACCTTTGGAGGAGACTACTACAACAAGCACCCGAGTGTTTGTCTTAATCCTTATTGTTGGTGTCGTATATTCGAGTATCCGTACTAATATTCTTCTCTCCACGGGTTCACGGATATCCGACCGCTGTCTTACCGACTATCTACCGTCTATCGTTGATCTGCGGTGCGACAGAGTACTTCTGATAAGCTTCCTCCTGCAATCTCTGCAGAGTGCAGACTGCAGAGCCTTCGTTCGTTTGAAGAAATAATACGTAGATACAGTCCAAACAGGGGTGCTCTGTGCTGCAGGCATCCATGATAGTTGATCCCAGTTTCCAACTGAAGTAGTCCGTGAGCCGGACACCTAGTCGTTACTTCTTGCCGGATCTAGCTAGACCGCATCGACTCCGGCCTATTGTGTATCTATTATTATGATTCTGATGCTTAGTTCCGGTCATAAATCATGGGGATAACCGCGGGTGGAGGCCCGATGACCAACGCGGTTCATGCATAAAACCGCCCTCGGGAAGTCGGGGCTCCGACCAGCAAACTAAAAGACGGAAACTAAAAGGAAACTTCTTTCAACAAGCAAGATGGGGGCACCGATGGGGTCTGTCGCTGACGCAGATACGGAGTACCGACTGGTCATGATTCGGATGGGGGATTATATTAGTAGAGAGCCTCTTCCCCTTTTTAATTTTAAATGCCATTCATCTTTTCCCAGGTTTTCTGGCTTTATCTATCGGCGTCAGCCACCCTCCTCCTCCACATAAGTAGTTGATCATTCCATCCCTATCTGCCGCGCGCGTGTGGAGGAATATCTCACAGCAGGACAACCAGCCATCCATCTCGCCCTACCACGCATCTCCCCACCCCTTCCCTGCGCGTGCATCCCTCCCTCGCGTCCTTTTTTGGGACAGGTCACCTCTCGCTTGAAGAAGCTTCTTCAGTCCTTCTTTCAAGCGGCCTGCCTCATGGAGTAGAGCGCTCTCTGCCTCTCCCCTCAAACATCCGTCCCTTCTTTCGACTCTGAATTATAGAGCGAGACGAGCGGTTCGACATTGCGAACGAAATGTCCCGCTCAGAGAACGAGCGCATCTCGGCGGAGAGATCCGCCGACGATGTTGAAATGTCCGCGATGGAGCGCGATAGCCCATCGGCGGCGGAGCAGCGCAAGTCAAGCGGCCAGTCATCCGTCACCAGTACGACCATGGTGCCAGCCGCAGAAAAGAGCCAAGCGTCGCAACCATCACCTGGCGGGCAGTTAGCCCGAGCAGATGATTCCGACGCACTGTATGCTCATCTTCCTGAACATGAGAAGCAGATCCTGAAGAAACAGCTGGATGCAGACGATGTGAACGTCTCGTTCTTTGGTCTGTTCCGTTATGCCTCCCGGGCAGATATCGCGATCATGGTGGTGAGCGGTATTTGCGCCATCATCGCAGGCGCTGCCCTGCCCTTGTTCACTGTGAGTGCTATCCATAACACCATTCGAACCCGATGGACCTCGTTGGACTAACGTGTGCCTAGATCCTCTTCGGTTCCTTGGCATCGGCCTTCCGAGGTATCGCCTTGTATGAGATTTCGTACCACGATTTCTACCACCAGTTGACCAAGAATGTTCTCTACTTCGTCTACCTCGGAATCGCCGAGTTCGTTACCGTATATATATCCACCGTTGGCTTCATCTACACCGGTGAGCACGTTACCCAAAAGATTCGCGAACACTATCTCGAGTCCATCCTCAGACAGAACATGGGATACTTCGACAAGCTGGGTGCCGGTGAAGTCACTACCCGCATCACTGCCGACACCAACCTCATCCAAGACGGCATCTCGGAAAAGGTTGGGCTGACCTTGACGGCTCTTGCGACGTTTGTTACCGCCTTCATCGTCGCTTACGTCAAATACTGGAAATTGGCCCTGATCTGTACTTCGACTATTGTGGCACTGGTTCTGCTTATGGGAGGCGGATCTCGTTTCATCGTCAAGAACAGCAAGATGGCTTTGCAGAGCGCTGGTGCTGGTGGTACGGTAGCAGAGGAAGTCATCAGCTCCATCCGCAATGCGACTGCATTCGGCACTCAGGACAAGCTCGCCAAGCAATATGAGACTCATCTCGCCGAGGCTGAGAAATGGGGTGTCAAAACTCAAGTGACCCTTGGTTTTATGATTGGCGGCATGTTCGGTATCATGTTTTCCAACTACGGCCTTGGTTTCTGGATGGGCTCTCGCTTCCTCACCGATGGAGAAGTTAACGTCGGCCAGGTCCTGACGGTGCTGATGGCTATCCTGATCGGCTCATTCAGTTTGGGTAATGTCAGCCCCAACGCTCAGGCGTTCACGAACGCCGTCGCCGCAGCTGTCAAAATCTATGGTACCATTGACCGCCCCTCTCCCCTGGATCCCTATTCCGAAGAAGGCCAGAAGCTTGACCACTTTGAGGGCAACATTGAGTTTCGTGATATCAAGCACATCTACCCTTCCCGCCCGGAGGTGACTGTCATGGATGGTGTTTCTTTGAGCATGCCTGCCGGAAAAACAACGGCCTTGGTTGGTCCTTCTGGCTCTGGAAAGAGTACCGTTGTCGGCTTGGTGGAACGCTTCTACTTCCCGGTTGGGGGTTCCGTGTTGTTGGATGGCCACGATATTTCGACTCTTAACCTCCGTTGGTTGCGTCAGCAGATTTCTCTCGTCAGCCAGGAACCCGTCCTTTTCGGCACCACGATTTATCAGAATATCAGATACGGTCTCATCGGCACGAAATTCGAGCATGACCCCGAGGAGAAGATTCGGGACCTGATCGAGAATGCGGCTAGGATGGCTAATGCGCATGATTTCATCACGGCACTCCCTGAAGGCTATGAGACGAACGTTGGCCAGCGCGGCTTCTTGCTCTCCGGAGGACAGAAACAGCGTATTGCCATTGCGCGTGCCATCGTGAGCGACCCCAAAATCCTTCTCCTCGATGAAGCTACATCTGCATTGGATACCAAGTCCGAGGGCGTCGTACAGGCAGCACTGGACAGAGCCGCTGAGGGTCGAACCACTATCGTGATTGCTCATCGCCTCTCGACAATCAAGACAGCACACAACATCGTCGTCATGGTCAATGGTAAGATCGTGGAGCAGGGAAACCACAACGAGCTTGTCAGTCGTAAGGGCACTTACCACAGTCTGGTGGAGGCGCAGCGGATCAATGAGGAGAAGGACGCAGAAGCCTTGGTTGCCGATGAGGATGTTGAGGAGGAAGACTACTCTAAACAAGAAATTGCGCGCATCAAGTCTGCAAGCAGTGGCTCCGGCTCTCTCGACGATGAGGATGAGGATGAGAAGTCACTCGCCGGGCCTGGACTGAACCGCAGTGGAACGCACAAATCAATCTCCAGCGCCATTCTTTCTAAGCGGGAGCCCGAGGTCGCTCGGAAGTACTCCCTCTGGACCTTGGTCAAATTCATCGCCTCATTCAATCGCCCCGAGCTTCCTTATATGCTTATTGGGCTGTTCTTCGCGGTTCTTTCTGGTGGTGGTCAACCAACACAGGCTGTGCTGTACGCCAAAGCTATCAGTACACTTTCATTGCCTACTAGCGAGAGCGCTAAGATTCGGCATGACGGGGCTTTCTGGGCCCTGATGTTCTTCGTGGTTGGAATCGCCCAGTTCATCAACCTTTCAATCAATGGTGCTGCATTTGCTGTCTGTTCAGAGCGGCTGATCCGCCGGGCTCGAGGCATGGCTTTCAGGTCCATTCTCCGGCAGGACATCACCTTCTTCGACCGAGAGGAGAATAGCACTGGCGCGCTGACATCGTTCCTGTCGACTGAGACCAAGCATCTTTCTGGAGTCAGTGGTGCGACCCTGGGAACCATCCTGATGACGAGTACCACTCTCGGCGCAGCCATGATCATTTCCCTTTCCATTGGGTGGAAGCTGGCTCTGGTCTGCATCTCGGTCGTTCCCATCCTTCTGGGGTGTGGTTTCTACCGTTTCTACATGCTGGCGAGATTCCAACAGCGTTCCAAGACTGCCTATGAATCGTCTGCGAGTTATGCTTGCGAAGCCACCTCTGCCATCCGCACCGTGGCTTCACTCACGCGTGAGCAGGATGTCTGGGCGATCTATCATTCTCAGTTGGAGGACCAGGGACGGAAGAGCCTGTTGTCTGTGTTGAAGTCTTCTATCCTTTATGCATGCTCGCAAGCCCTTGTTTTCTTCTGTGTTGCGCTTGGCTTCTGGTACGGAGGCACGCTCCTGGGTCACCACGAATACTCCGTTTTCCGCTTCTTCGTCTGCTTCTCGGAGATTCTCTTTGGTGCCCAGTCCGCTGGTACCGTCTTCTCTTTCTCGCCTGACATGGGAAAAGCGAAGAACGCTGCCGCTGAGTTCCGAAGACTTTTTGACAGAAAGCCAGATATCGACACGTGGTCCGAGGAGGGTGAGAAGCTCGCCTCCGTGGAAGGCGAGATCGAGTTCAGGGACGTGCATTTCCGGTATCCCACCCGGGCCGAGCAGCCTGTCCTGCGAGGATTGAACCTAACCGTCAAACCCGGACAATATGTTGCCCTCGTCGGGCCCAGTGGATGCGGCAAGAGTACCACCATTGCGCTCCTGGAGCGCTTCTATGACGCCATCGCTGGAAAGGTTCTGATTGATGGAAAAGACATCACCCAGATCAATGTGAATTCGTACCGCAGTTTCTTGTCGCTGGTCAGCCAGGAACCTACCTTGTACCAAGGTACCATCCGGGAGAACATCTTGTTGGGAGTCCACGGTGAGGATGCGACCGAGGAGCAGCTGGTGAAAGCCTGCAAGGATGCTAACATCTATGACTTTATCATGTCTCTTCCGTAAGTCCACCCCATTTGTTTGCCTTCCAGCGACTGTGACACTAATGCGAATGTCTTTAGGGAGGGTTTCAACACTGTGGTTGGTAGCAAAGGAGGCATGCTCTCTGGCGGCCAGAAGCAACGAGTCGCAATTGCCCGTGCTTTGATCCGGGACCCCCGCGTTCTTCTGCTGGATGAAGCCACCTCGGCTCTTGACTCGGAATCCGAAAAGGTTGTGCAAGCTGCGCTGGATGCCGCGGCCAAGGGACGCACCACGATCGCCGTGGCGCACCGCCTGAGTACCATCCAGAAGGCCGACATCATCTATGTGTTCGACCAGGGCAAGATTGTTGAAAGCGGAACCCACCAGGAGTTGATCCGGGCGAAGGGCCGTTACTTCGAGTTGGTCAACCTGCAGAGCCTGGACGGTGGCCATTGATCTCGTATTGCATGCTGTCTAGATCGTTACTGTTGTTGCTGTGTGCTTCGTTTATACCCCTTTCGACTTGCATTTACTCTCGCCTCTACTTATCCTGTAATGTGTTATGATCCCTTCACCCGCACCAAAAGTGTGCCCGGGGTGGCCTTGGTCCTCTTCTTCTGTTTCCTGCTCATAGCTCAGCTGCATTGGCTGATGCGGAGTTGGCTTGCATTGTGGTTTAGATTGGAGAGTCTCTTGATTGTACTTGGTTGTTGACGAAACTCTCCTGTGTGGTGTACTTGGGTATACAAAAAGTTCATGGGATATGAACCGACTGTCCCCAGAGTTTGGTGGCTTCTGCTTCTGCTGTTAAAATTATATGTATTGAGAGGTCTGGGAAAAGCACGAAAAGAACATGTCATCACTCCATACTTTCGCAGGAAACTCCAGGGGTATCTTGTAGAACCCGGAAACGCCAACCCGTAGACACCACGATCAATCAAACACCTCCTTTGAAAATCCATCTAGAACACAAACCCACCGACATCCCAACCGAATTAGTCCCGATCCTCTACGCCATACTCTCGCTGCACGTCAACTTGCCGGACACCGCGCGTATCTGCAATCAAGCCCATCAAGCCTTGCGCGATGTCCTTGACTTCGTTATACTCGTGGAGAAGCCGGATGTGTCGCTGGAGGGTCGTCGATGGGTCATCCCTAGAGCGAGCATTCCATCAATAAGAACCCCCATCAACGGGTGCAGAGGTACAGGCTGGATCTATTGTTCATACTTCAATTTGGTCCTGGTCTGTGCGATCTGGCACTCAATCTCCGTGATCTGGGATTGCAGGCTGGCGATGGATGTGCGGAGAGTAGACTGGGATTTATTTTGTTAGATGCTGCGTGGTACTATTTTTGGTGTTTGGTTGGGGTTGTGAGAATGTATGAAGAGTAGGTTGTAGATACCAGCTTCTTGTCCTTTTGGACTTGTGGATCAGGGGAGAGAGATGCAGGTGCTGGGTCGTTGTCATTACTGGTATTACTGGTGGTGGTGGCTTGCTGGGGCGGCTTGGAGGGTGGCATGATGGCATGCAGTGCAGGGAGATCTGCCTGTTGGATGTCAGTCCAGACCTGACCTGCCAGTGGTTGCTGGGCAAATTCCGGATCCGCGGGTGCCTGGTGGAGAGCGACTCCTCTGGACTATGGAGGTCCATACGTACGCTTCTACTCCGTAGTATGCCGTCTGATCGGCAGTTTCGAAGAGATCGAATCCACCGTGTCAACAGATAAAAAAATCTTTCGCGATGGGGCTCTGCGAGCTGTGAAGGACAAGTTAATTATTCAATTTCTATCCTTGCATCTATCTATACTTCCCCTCTGGTTGAAGGTTGCAGTTGCGGAGGGACGTTGACGTTGCCATACTACAAATTGCCAACCCGCCGACCAATCCGATCCGGCCGATTTCGTGGCTGCCCCGGCCTTATTCTGCCTCTCTCCCTTAATAAGAATTCCAACTTCCACCTCCACCTCATCGTGGCATCGTCTGACTCCCTCCATTCGCTCTGCTCCCCCTTCACTCCTTTTCCACCCCCGCGCGCGTGAAAGGTGAAGACGATCATGGCGATTACGAGCCGACTCGGCCTCCAAGGGTTGCTGGCAGCCTTGCTGCTGGCCTCCCCCGCGCTGGCCCATGGCGGCCACGAGAGCGTCCCCGAGGGTGCCGCCGTCTCCGACGATCCGATTGTATGTGGTCGCACCGGGCTGTCCATCCTCGCGGTGGTCTCACCAGACACTGACCGGACCTCTAGGACTCGACATTATGGGTGCACATGATTCTGATGGGATTTGCCTTTGGCGTCATCTTCCCCTTGGGCATGGTTCTCGGAGTAAGCAGGCCCTTGACTATTATTAGTATCTCCGGCCCATCTCGGTCGGAGGCAATATCCATTGCTTGACTGAGCAAGCCCCGTGTCTAACACTTTGTCTTCACTACCACAGATTGTGCGCTCGCGGTGGCATGTCCCTCTCCAGATCGTCGGAACCATTATCGCAGTCGTCGCATACTTCCTCGGCCATGCTCACAAAGGCCGTCAGTTCGCGAAGAACGTCCACGCGTCGTTCGCAAACACGCTCATGCTCATGATGGTGGTGCAGATCGTTCTCGGTGTCTATCTCAAGCTGCACCTCTCTAAGGGAATCCATGGCCGTATTCGCCGGGTGCTCGTGATTGCGCACGGAGTGGTCGGGAAGGCAATGCCAGTGGCGAGCTGGGTCCAAATGCTCTTCGGAGGAATCACCGCCATGGGATTCTGTCGGGATGATCACTTGGGACAGTGTCTGGCTCATTTCATCATGGGCAGCGCTTTCATTGCCTACGGTATCTTGTTGACAATCCTGCTCCTCGTTGGCCAGTACTGGCTGCGCCGCACCGGCCGCAGCCAGGAGTTCTTTGACTCGCTGATCATCGCTGCGTGGGGATGCGTCAACACCTTTACAGAACACCGCTGGGGAGGTCCCTGGGTCCACAACGACTTGCAGCACACCACTATGGGGATTGTCTGGTGGTGCGCTGGTCTGCTGGGTATCTGGATGAGCCGGCGGCGCAACGGCCGGCCCAAGCGGAACTTGATCCCAGCCTTGGTGATTCTTCTCACTGGCTATGCCATGTCTGCCCACCCGCAGACCCTGATGATTAGCACGATGATCCACTCCATCTTCGGCTACACCTTGATGGCCGCCGGTATCACGAGAATCATCGAGATCTCCTTCGTGCTGCGGGATAAGGGCACCCTTAGTGTGGACGGTACTGATCCCAACAGCTTCCAATATCTCCCACCTTTCGTGAGTCCCCAGTATCAATGTAATCAAAGGTTTGGCCACGAGCTAACATGATCCAGCTTCTGTATGCCTCGGGTTTCCTCTTCATGGGAGCTACGGAGGAGCAGATGCAACTCCTGAATGACGCCGGAATCACCCACGTGTCATATGTCCTGATCCTCTACAGCATCGCCTTTATCCTCTTCCTGTGTAAGCCCCGTCTTCTTCTAATCAGTGAATCGCACTAACCCCAATCTCAGTTGTCAACGTACTCCTGCACATCTACGCCGTCCACGCATGGCCCGAATCCGCACAAGCCCCCTCCCACTCTCGCTCCTCCAGCAGCGCAGATGCCGGCGAGGGTTCCTCCCACTACCGACCGACCACCAACGGCCGTCTCGCGAACGGCCATGCCCGTTCCGCCTCGGAGAACCAACACGTCCACGACGCCGAGGAATTCGAGCTCCAAGGCCTCATCTCCGACGAGGAAGACGACGCCAAACCCCTCGACGACAGACACCCGATGGGCCCTCGAAAAGTCGAAGACGAAGAAGACTCCCCTTTAGTTGCTAAGGAAACAACAACCCGTTAAACCTTGTCTAAGGATTTCATCATTACTCAAAACGCTCTTTCTTTTCTCAATCATACCTACATGTATCTTCTGCTCTATACATCTTTAGTCCGTATTTTCTCGGGTTTCGGGTGTTTTTGATTCTTGGTGTGATGGAATTTGGGTTGCATCTGTACATGTGCATAGCTTCGTTTGGTATAAATTGATTTTATCTATTTCTATATGCTCTCGCTCCCTGTTCAATTGTGGTGTGATATTTGTCATCCTTGTTTATGTTTCGAGAGGGGAGTTAGGGTACGGAATAACTATGGTTTTCAGATATGATAATCTCAGAGGATCAACATCAATGTTACTTATTATGAATCATTGTACCACGATGTAGGACCATTAGAGAGACAAAGTATAAGTAAAGTAAAATGCTCCAAATGGGTGTAAATATTTCCCCGGAAATCGTTTTATCAGATCTATCGTACACGTCGTGAGCGGATCCCACCCCACCAATTGGAGGGAGACCCATATGCAAAGAAAGAGCGCCAATGCCATCATGGGAATACTACCCAGGCTGTCGCTTACTGGGCGGGCAGGGAGGGTGCCATGGCTGGCTCGCCGTCCAATGAGATCGGATTGGAGACTGGAAGCACGGTCGGGAGGACGTTCTCGACTTCGGGAGGGAAGAATGGATGTAAGGGGTAGATGGGAGCGGCAGATCTTTCGCCATCGAAGAGGAGCATGTTCTGGAGGGGTTGCTCTCTTGCGCTTAACACGTTGATTACGTCCTGGGCGAGGCTGCCGCCTACGAATGCGGCCACGGGGCTGAGCTCACTGCCCAGGTTCTGGAGGAAGGTGCGCAGGAACCCTGCGTCCAGGGTGGTGATGTCGAGTTTTAGTTCCTGGTGACAGTCACGGGCGTGTTTCGTGAAGACTTCCAGGTCTTGGTGGGAGAAGGTTGGTAGGGCACCGCCGGATGACTTTTGGTACTCCCATAGGGCACGGAGGCAGGTGAGGAGAGGTGTCACTTGTTTGCGTTTCCGTGCGATCCGGGTGAAGTCCTCGGGGAGGGGTGAGGTGTTGGCGAGGATTAGTGGGGAATATACCTCCCGCTTGGTCACCATTTCGATAACTTTCTCGTTGTCCTTCTTGGTGGTGATATGTAGGATGCTGCGAGTGGGGGTTTCCTGCGTGGGGGACGGGACGTTTGACTTGGAACGCTCGATGACGAAATCGTGCGAGATCAGATCGGCGAAGACGAATCCATAGAACCCGTGCAATCCGGCAGCATAGAAGGGGCGGTTGGCAATGCGACACGCCGCATTGATCGTTGTGTATGTAGCGAAGTCGAGCTCTGTTGCGATGGTAATGTCGAATTGAGCAAAGAAGTCCGGCTGTTTTAGATGGACGTCTTCGGTGTCAATGTGAAGCTGGACCCGAGGGTTCATGGCGCGAACAGAGGGTGCTGCCGCTTGTGCCCGCTGGGATGCGTTTAGTTGATGTCATATGCTTTGCTGGGAGGGGGACAGCGCACATTCTGGCCCAGGTGTTCCTGATTGATGAAGAATTGCGCTCCCAAGTCCTCCTCTGTGACAAGCTCATGATCAATGATCGTCAAGGAACCAATGCCTGCCAACACTAGATTCTTCGCAACCTCGTTTGCCAGCGCTTTGAACGTGATAAGAAGTATATTAGCGGATCGTAGTCTAGGGAGAGCATAACGATCAGCTTGATGAGGTGTGGTAATTGAATAATCGGAGTAGCTCACTTTTCTTGTGCCTTGACTCCCCAGAGGCGGATTTGACGATCGTACAAAGCGATCTCATCTGTCAAGTTCCACGAAAACGTCAGACAAAATTTCCGATCCAATAGCAGCCGATTGTTTGGTATGAATTTGGTTCCCTTACCCGCGCTGATTGACTGGGCTGGATCTGCCTGCGACTCCATTGCGATTCTCGTGGTATGCGACTTGCGGAGCTCGCGGTGGAGGGCGCGGATTCAGTGGACTTCACTTGTGAAGAGCAGTGAGTGGTACCGGTAATTGTTGGGCACTTCAGAAGGTGGCAGTGTCAAGGAATTGCAGAATTCCCCGGAGCATCAGGAATCGGTAGGCTTTCTATGTCAATGGAGTGAGGGGAAGGAAGTATGGGACGCAAGGCGTCGGATCGAGAAAAGCGGAATGGGAGTGAATCTGCCAGGTGACGTGTAAGCGGCATGCAGATGACTGTCAGCAACAAGGCCTGTAGAGAGGTCAACGAGCCCAGATTCGAGCAAGAGACGAGGGTGAAGCGGAGAGAGCAGAGCAAGCGAAGAGAGAAGCCGACGAGAGCGCGGAGCTCCCCCATCACGTGCCGGGCCGCGGCCGATAAAGCGAATCGAATCACTTATCGGCGGCCGGCCAATTCACCTGAAATCCACCCCAGCATCCACACCCCCCTCCCATCGTCATCCCTCTACCGCCCCCATCCATCATCCATCCTCCTCCGGGCTCTCTGCTGCCGTAATACTCTCACCGGCTACCTGGGCGCCGTCCTTGTATCTTTCCTGCCCTCCTGTCTGTCTGCCTGCCGCGTCGGTGGCACCTTGTTCGCCGGTGATCCAACATTGCCTCATATCGGTATAGTTGCTCTGCTTTCTCCGCTCCCGCCGCTGCGTCTCCCTCCCACTGATGATCAACGCCCTCACACAGGATGGTACGTTTGTGATTATAGCCTTCTCTTCACCACCAATAAGGCCCGGGAATGGCACAGGATCCCATCAGCCACCCCGTTTCTCGCAGGTATTGACTGGCATATCCCACTGTAGTCGGGAAATTACGACTACCCTCCTGCCTCCCGCCGTCCCTCTCGCGGCGCTCGAACCAATGACCGACAACAGCAGCCTCCCGTGAGTCGTTTGCAGCATCTCCGGGAGCTGTTAAACTCGGAACGTAACCGCAGTGACTTTGCCTTCGCCCGTGCAGTGGAAACCTTGAATCAGGAAATGGACGACTACCGCTCGTCTCGGGTCTGGGGCCGCTCTAGCTTTGAGCAGGCGACGGCAGACTTGGACCATCATATGCAGCAGCTCCGTGAACGGGTGCTCAGAGACCGTCCCAACGGGCCCAGCTCGGCGCCGATGCGTCCAGGAGCACCACGGCTACAGCCCTCGAATGTCACCATGACGAATCCAGAAGAGAACACATCCGACCCCTCACGCTCAGGTAGCAGAACCCCAAGGCCTCGGTCGGGACGGGGTAGCGACCGGTCTAGTCGTGGAAGACGGAGTAGAGATTCCAACCTGGCCTCTCTCCTTGATACGCCCGTGCCTCGTCTGGATTCCCCAACTGTCCCGCCTCAACAGTTCGAGGCAGAGCATCCGCTGGACCGTGCAAGAACTAAACGTCGAAAACTTGAGTCGGATGATAACAGGGAAGGACTACATGGTTTTCGCTACGGTCAATATGGCCAAGTGGTACCCGGGGCACTCAGGATGGAGTTAGCTAGCTGTGATGGGGGGACGTATGAGCCCAATGGCGAAAGCTCATGGCCGGAAAACGTCCTTCGCAACGACACTTCCGTATACTGTACGAAATCGGACCGGTGCAATCTCGTTCTGAAGCACCACGGGGAGTCCCCATTCTGCCTAAAGAAGATCGTCATAAAAGCGCCAAAAATTGGCTATGATGCCCCGTATGTTTCGACCAAGTTGATCCCCCGTTTGGAATATATCACTAATCTATTTTCAAAGGATTCGGGAAGGCATGGTTTTCGTTTCAATGTCATCTGACGAACTCCTAGCTCGTACCGCTGCTTTCGAGGTGCAATACGAAACAACTCGGTCGTTCGCGCGGAATCGGCCCAGGGGATTGCAGCCATCTCAGGAATATCTCAACGCATATCGGCCTCCGCTGCAGAGTCTAGACCGCGGGTCTATCGCCGATCACATTTCTGACTCGGAATCAGATACTACTGATGAGCCCGGTGGTGCTGTCAATGAACCTGATCTGACGTCCGAATTCCGAATCACCACGGAGTATGGTGAGCAGTCGGGTGGACGGCTTGACCATGATGACCAGAATGATGATGACGATCTTCTTTCTCTTACTGATACTGATAGCTTGCCGGTGGGGCGAATGGACGATGATAATATTGTATGCTCAGACAGTGACATGAGTTTAAGCGACGACGATGCTTCCGGGCTGAGCACATTCGCGCGGCGTCGCCAAGAACTAGCACGGCGTGTTCGAGCCATGCGTCGCCAATACATCGCAGAGCAAGAGGGACAAGCAAGACGACGGGCGACCTCGGCTATGCCAGGGCCAAGCCTGCGTAGTGAACCAGCGCTCAGTTCGGAGTCCGCGGTCATGAAACCACATGCTCGCTTTTCCATTGAGCGAAATAAAGCCATGGTCAGCATCAAGTTTGACCCTCCTCCGTATGTGCTGCCCCATCACTCTCTTGAAGATACGACTCCTGACCCCCTCCTACAGCTCAGGCCGATACATCCTCGTCAAGCTATGGAGTCCTCGCAGCGGGACAAACATAGACATCCAAAGCATCATTGCTTACGGCTACGCTGGAACGAGATTCTTCCCTGCCCTGAGTTTCCGGTAAACCAGGCAGGTCTTTTCAACATTCAAGTTTGCTCCTGTAGATATGCTTGCTTGCTTGCAGCAGGACTAGACAACACACACATACACACAAACACACGTGACGAACGTTCGAACCCCTGTTTAGGGTAATAGGAACATGACTTTGTTTTTACTTCTCTTATGACCCTTACTCTCATCACTTCCCTGCCTCACTCACATGGAACTTCTTCTCCAAGGATAGTGTTGCTTATTGCCCGATATCAACGTTCTAGAGGTGTACTAATTACTGTTGATCAACAACTGATTCCCTTACCTTGTCTCTTTTACAGAAAGATATCAACTAGTATCTTGCTCAATGAAACTCTTACCAACCAGAATGTACACATTTTTCCTTCCTTACGATTCATTGATCTCAAGGACTTGGTTAATTACCCTCCCATCTACCAAGCCCCAAGCACGCACCCTAGAAAATCAGATAGCTAAATAATAAAAAAGGTTAATTCGATCGAAAAGAAGAGAAAGGCTATTTATCACTTGAATACATCAATCGTCAAAAGTAACTCATGAAGAAGATAATCAGAAAAAGAAATCGGTGGACACCAATCCAAGTAGGATACAGTAACAAAGTCACCTAACAAAACCCAGAGAAGCATTGCGCCTTTTTCTCCGCATGAATGTTCACATAAAATGAAAGGAAAGGAAATTGCACAGCCCTAGTTGATGGACAGAGCATTGAGGGAAAGGAGTGACGAGGGTGAGAGTCATGATTAAGTATGAGTGAAAGACCCTGCTTGGGCAGAGAGCTCACAGTTTTTGGGATGTCCTCTCCATAAATTCAGCATTCATCTGGAGACATGAGATTTCACTTGAATTCATGGCCCAGGCGCAGCCCGCCATAATAGGTGGACCCGGAGGTAGGTGTGAGTCATGGGTGTTCGTCGACATTTGATATCAGTAATTAACTGGACCTCACAAGAGCGAAGCCAGAAAAGCGCAAACGATGGGAGACATTAAAACGAGCGTATGGAAAAGAAGCCGGGAACCGATAGTTCCACCACGGCAATGACCTGGGAATCATCGGCAGACCGAAACATATGTACAAAGACGGACTCGGTCTCTTGCATCCACAGTAGTGAAGTCAAACAAAATAAGAACGACAAGCGGGATCAACCCGCTATTAGATGTGTACGATCGCCAACCTGCACCGACAACATTGCTGCAGGTCGACGTATCTCGAATCGATGCTGTCATTTCTCGTCTCTCGTGCAAAGATCGTCGAACGCCGAGCTTTCCTCTGAAAAAGACGTAAATAGTGATCAAGCCAAAATGGTACTCCTGAAAAGAGAATCCAACTCCGCCCATAAGCAAAGAAAACGGGGGGTTTTTTTTTTCCAAGAACGAAATTCAACCGGATATGTCGAGGTAAATCATATGACGACAACATCTCCTTCAGCGTCTGCTGGGTCAGAGACCATCATATCACCATATTTACCCACATTCATCAACATCGAATCATCGTCAAGGTCAATGGCACTGTCGTCGTTATTTGGAGCCTGGAAACCAGCCATGTTCTCCGGGACGCCGCTAGGCTTCTCGGGTTCCATGGTGTTCGGGTTCGAGTCGGCCTCCATCTGCGAGCGATTCAATGGCGTTTGAGTTTGTGTGATGTTTTCTGCTGAAGTCGGACTAGCAGCCGAACTTGTTCTCGAATGAGCGGTGTGCTGTGGCTCATTTTTGTCGGGCACTGGGCAATTAGACGATTTCATGAGCAAGTTGGTGGTCCCTTGCTGGTTTGAGCGCAAGCCGGCGTAGTGCAAGGTGCTTGGGGTGTAACGCATGAAACCCCCTTTCTCGGCCTGCCATAGCATCATTTCATGGAAGAAAACCTTGGTCATCCACCAGGCACTAAAGCTTTGCGCCCCTCCTAGGGTCAGCCGCCGCAGGATGCAGTCCCACAGAGCATCAACCTTTTCAATGACACACTGCGTACTGTGGTGAGGGAAGACGGATGGCAGATTGAGTATGAATGAGATCCACTTGTCCGGAAAGTTGTAGTCATCACCTGTAGCCGGCTCCACGGGGTTTCTCGGTGTTTGGAGGTCTTCGTCGGTATCAGGTCGGGTATAAAATGGGAGGGCAGCAGAGGGATTCATATCTGCGACAGGGGTGAGAAGTGCGCGAACATCGTGCTTCAATATCTGCTCTGTTGCCCGTTCTGCGCAGCTTGGGATGTTGGCCTTCGAGATCATCTCCTTGGGATCCACCAAGGTTTTGAAGTCGAACCACATCTGGTTCCTGTTGTCGGGGTGGCACAACCAGGCAGCAGCCGCGTTGGCAGATTGGTTCACATCCAGCATATGCTTTAGCAGGTTACAGAAGATATGAGCCGGGATTAACCTTGCTAAGGAAACATGGAGTGGCTGGGCTTTGAAAGTATCGGCAATATGGGCTGTCAGCCGCTGCGAGATCGAGCTGAAAGCATCCAGCACGAGCTTGGGAACGACCTGCGTAGTAAGAGGTGCCACGAAAGCAATCATCTTCTGGTACATAATCCAGTCACATTCCTTGATCCATGGAGCAAGGTTGGGGTGGGTCAGGAGCTTCTGAACGGGTACAGTCAACGTTCCGTGGAAGGCAGAGAAGTATCGAAGCATGTTTCTTTCCTTGCAGTATCGGAAACTGTCAATGACCGAGATGCAGTGGGAACGGTAAAGAGCTGCAAGAGCTGCCGCGATTTTCGCATCCGTATTGGCCGGTAGGTAATCGCTAATATCAGGAAGTTGCAGGGACTCGTTGTCAATCGCAGGCGAATCAGAAGACGGTAGCTGAAGCATCTGGTGGATAATCTTTCCTGATTTACTTGCAACATTTTCAAGCGTGATCGATGTGTCGGCATGGGGATGAGATGGAGAGTGGCAGCCGCATCCTGAAGTAGGGACATTTGCAGTGAATCTTGGGGTGAAGGATGTTGTAGGGGACGGGAATACAGCGGTATCTGCGGGAGGCTGTGGCGCAACACTAACACTGGGCTGCATGAGTACTGAAGTCATTCACGAGTCAATCGCTTGACGTACCTTTTCTGCAGCGTCTCGCCGGGTTTACTTTCAGCTACACTCGCCGCGCTGTTCACGTTGGATGGTAACTGTGGATTGAGTGGCGGTGGCCTCTGCTGCTTCTCCTCGATCACTGTCAGATCGACATAATGATACTTTGATTCCCCCCGAACACCAAGTCGTCTGGTCTGCACATTGGGAAAGATGATTCGCACAAGCTTTCCAAACGAAGCCGGGTTCAGCACCGACACACGTTCTGTCCCACACTTTTCTGCATAGCAGCAATATACACGATCGCGTCGCACGGAGCCGCTGCTCTTCCGGCAGTTCTCCTTCAACCTGAACGATGGTAAGCAACAACTCCCATGCATGGGACCGCCGGAGCAGACAGAAGGCTTACCAAATCATGGCAAAGACCTGCTTGACCTTTTCAGCCTTGCCTCCAGCCCCTTCGTGTTTCAAGACTTCGGCTGCCATCTGCTTCAGCGAATACCCTTCGTATTGCCGTAGCAGTTTGCGCAGTTCATTGTCATTGGCTAGCGATGAGCTGGACCCTTTCTTCTTCTTCGCGCCAGCCTCGGAGATCTCGTTGTCCTCTAGTACATGCTCAGGCACGTGGTTCTCGATCCCACTGTCATACATGGGCTGGAATTGAGGCATCGGCACATTAGGCAATCCGTGGCTCGGGATGCCGGCGGGGAGGGAGTGGTGTGATAGATGGTGACCATGCATGGCATGGCTGGGGAATTCTTCTGCTCTGGGCATGACAGGGTGGTGAGCTTCCTGCAGGGTGGGATCGAGGGACGCTCCGTTCACGGGGTGCGACAACTGTTGGCCGAATCGCATGATGATTTCCTCCGGGTTAGCGCCGAATACATTGTGACCGGAGGTTGCTTGGGTGGGCATGAACTGGGAGAAGCCATCGGTGAGCTGCTGGTCCTGGGTCTGCTGGGTCGTGGTGGAGTGGATGCTAGCAGTCGAGCCTCTGGACCTGGGACGGCGACTGTTTCTGGATACTACGGTTTCGGAGCGTGACCTCATGAGATCCGCTGTCCCAGGGCGACTGTGAGGTGCTACTATCTGCGTGGCCTGGGAAGCAGCACTTGAAGCTTGGGAGGCCGCTCGGGCTGCGGATCCTGCAAGTCAGCGGGCAAATCCAACGTACGGACAGCAAGGTCATCATCAGGTGCGGAGAAGATGGGATGAAAGCAGACAGGTCGCCTGCAGGTGGGAAGGCAGCTTCTTACCCATCTCAGGAGGCATCTCTTTCTCGTTTCGGATCTGCTACGCAGCACCGTGTCTGGGTGTCCTTGTTGCTGGGCGAGAGGTGCTGGTAACCACGGGCAATAGCGTGTGTTTTGATCCTTCACGGAACCACCCACGACCGCACGAGGTCCACACCGCAAAAAGAACAGCAGGAACGGGGACCAAGGGAGCTAGGAGAAGCAGTGTTGTCGTCAAGGCATCAAGAGGGGTCGTCGGGCTGCAATAGACTGGCTATGGAAGGCTCATAGCGGCCGCGTCTAGAAGGTCGAAGTGATGAAGGTCGAAGGAGGATAAACAGAGAAATCGGTTCCTCAAGCAACGACCGGGCGCTTGTTTGGGCCGCTGGTCACGTGTGGCTTACCTAACTCACATTCCTCGCAGGAGCAAAACAAACACACTGCAAGTATGTACGAAAATCGCTCTCTCAATCTCTGTGCTTTCGCTAGAGAGGTCGCTAGTCCTATTTTGTTCCTTGTGTGTGCTGGGCGGTCGATTGGAGGAGGTGATTCTATATGTTGAGGTCTCTACTCCGTACTATAACTGTCCGAGCTGTTTTTCCGGCACCGGTCTGACCCTGTCGCACTAATTTCTGACCCCCTCGGAGCTGTATCCCCGTTTACCGATCACCTGCTCGTCATCGGTCGGATTATCTAAGCTCGGGCCCGTGACCACCACTAACTAACTAGTTCTATGCTACTTACTTTTGTGCCACTTCCACCGACCGGCAGACTGTGGATCCACACTCTCTCATCCATGGATTCTATCACGAATTCCATCAGAACATCTCCCAAAAATGCCAAAGGGGGAAGAACATAGTCTATTCTCTCAGAAATCTAATCGCTATCGCTCCCAAAACAGAGGTATCCTCCATGGTCGCTATCAAAAACAATCGGGGGTATAGAATGCAGAAGGCTTGAAGAAAGAAACAAGAACATCCACTTCAACCGTCTCATCTCAACTTTTGATATCGCTGCGCCCTCTAGTTGCCGTTTGCTTTGGCCTTGAGGCGCCTTTCTCGGGCATGTCGCCAGGAAGGTCCCCATCGATCTTCGATGTACAATAACGGAGTCATCGCAAGGGTAATCCCGGCAAGCAAGATGAAGGTATACTCCGCTGTCAACGCATCAATGATGAGCTGCACGACAGCCACTCCGCCAGCCCCAAGCAGGCACCGCATCAAGTTGTTCACTGCTGTCGCACTGGCGCTAGCCCCCGGGTAAAGGTCAATGACCAGCGCGCTGTTGATGGTGAAAAGTCCCGTCGAACAGAAAGCAATGAAGTACTGTAGGATGATGGGAACCGCTAGATGTGTACGCAGAGACACACCATATAGAGCCGTTGCCACAATAAAGATTGCAATCACCCACCACGTGTTGCGCATCCGGGCAACCTCAATGGGGAAGTCGGGGTGCGATTTCAGATTGACACGCGTGCCGGCCGGATATCCGTGCCGCTCACAGTATTCGCGCTCAGTCAAGCGGTGATTATAATCCATGAGATAGCCAACTAAGTACGATCCTGACATGCATCCAAATCCTATGCTGTGCATGAGCATTTACTCCAGTCAAAGCGTGTGCGAGTGGGGCTATCATGCTTACCATTGCCCAGGAATGTCAATCCAATTTGCAGAGACGACAAGCCATACACTTCACTGAAGAGGTCGGTGGTGCTGGACGTCACCATGCTCCACACGGTATATACGACACTTCCGAAGAACAGTGTGATGAAGACGTCCTTTTCGACGAGGAATGTCAGAGGGGCGAAAATGGCGCGCCAAGTCGCCTTGCCCTTCCTCGCTTCCGGTTGCGCACCCTCGATAACACCCTTCTGGCCGGTGATCGAGTAAATGAAAGGCTTATGCATCCCCGTGAGTTTCACGGTGCCATTTCCGGCAATCGGCCTCAGCGTCTCCGGGAGAAGCACTATAATCGACAGGAGACTCACGGCCCCAAAGGCCGTGAGAAACCAAAAGATGGATCGGTATCCAAAGTATTGAGTGAAAATGCCACCGAAGACTGGGCCTATTCCCTGTCCGAGCATGCGAACTTCATTTTGTCAGCTTGACCATGTTGGCAAAAGCAACCAGAGGGGCTGTTCTTACCTCCGCCGAAGATACCCACCAAGCTACCTCTCTCTTCTGAGTTTGTGATATCACCGATAACCCCAGCGCCTAGGCAGTTGTTGGTTAGCTCGATGCTATGTCCCGGAAGGCATGGGGTCAGTCTTACCGATGGAAATGGTGGCGGCGCTACCAGCAGCCTGCAAGGCTCGGAAGGCCATGAGCTCACCATAGTTCTTAGACACGCCGAGGGCGATGTTTGCTATAAGGTAAACGATGAAGGTTCCGATAAAGACTGGCCGTCTGCCCGTGGCGTCTGACAGGGAACCCCAGAAGCTGGGTGCGAGGCCTTGAACGATCATGTACACGGTAATGGTGAGAGTCGCGAGAGACATGCTGATGTGGAGAGACTATCCGGGCTACCGTCAACACTCCGGGGTCTACGCTTGCGCTAGGGGACCGGTTGACGCACCTTTGATACATCGTCGAGTGCAGGGAAATAGATGTTGGAGGATAGCGGAGAGAAGATAGCAGCTAGGGAGACGATGCCGACCATCTGCAGCTTGCGACCACGGGTGAAAATGTGATGGGGTGGCTTCTCGGATGGTTGAGCCTCGAGCGTCGAAGGCTCTGGGGTGATGGAGTCTCGTTCGGAGTCCTGGTCTCTAGGAATGACCTGTGGTTCAGGAACCTTTTCGAGGTCTGTTCTTGAAGACATGTTTGAAGAGGTGTTTGAAGACATGGTTGCGGGTCTGTCTCGGGGTCCAGCCTCGAAGCAAGTTGCTAACCTATGAACCACCTGGGGCAGGAATGCCAAAGTTGAGTTTGCCAGGACCGGATGGGCGAGGTCAATGCCTTTATGTTCTGTTCGGGGAGATTTCTATCTGATCTGGCACTGGGCCCAAACATCGTCGGAAATCCGATTAAAGAGCAGATGGAAGACGGCTCCACTGCGGAGCATCCTGGCCGGACGGGGGCTATCCATCGACCTTCCCAAAGCGGACATTTGTGGGTGGCAAGCGCTGGTGTTATCGCCAAGGGTATGAGCGGCGACACGATTTAGGAGTATCTCTTCAGCCGGCCTTACTTGGCAACCAGTAGTCTAGGTCACACCCGAGAGAGAGTCTAAGCCGTCGGGCAGCCGACGAGGAAAAAAGGCGAAAGGGCGGAGCTCCTAAGATCTGCATACATGACGTGGGCCCGGCGCGGTGATGAAATTCCAGAAGCAGCATGCTTTCCAGGCCATCCTGGTCTGCATTTAGCGCCTGAACCTTGGGAGCTGGCGGATTTAGTCCCTTTTTCCATACAGCTGCCCAGCGAATGAGATGGTTCAGGAACGGGGCCCGGCTGTCATGCGCAAGGGTCTAGATGGAAGCGGATCCGGTGATAAGAGCGCTGGGTTGACGATTCAGCGGCGCCATCGCGGCTGCCGAGCGTTGGGCTACATGATAGATAGACGGTCGAATGTCCAGGCCAGCATCTCGCACATGTGTTCGACGGAGATGGCTGCCGCTCGAGCGTGATCAACACGGAGGCCGATGCAACGCGAGACGGGAAGGCAAGTCATCAATTGACGACTCAGGATGCCGGGATCCCTGCCCCCTTCCCCTCCCTCCTCGGGATGTGCAGTGTAGAAATCAGGGAGCAAGCTGCCGCGCCAGTATGAGCAATCTGAGATCAGCCTGATTGGCAAAGAGCTTCTTGCTTGTGGATTGTTATGGATCTCGGGGATCTACATCGGGCCCATCCGCACTAAGAAGGGGGGGGAACGGAGGAGGATGGCTTGGGAGGCGACGACCAAAAAAGTCGTGCCCAGTGCCCAGACAGCGGATTTCTTGGGATGGGTCCCGACAAGCTGGCCAGCCTCGCGGGGCCGGTCCACAGCGTGGCTACACCAGGTGGCATTGGGGGGTGGAGTGAAGCTATACCAAGGCACCCTGGGGAAAACTCGGAAGAACTACCACGGAAGGGCGCCAGGTCAACTCCACCGATCATGGGCCCCTGATTAGGGTGGTAGGGCCAGTGCGGATGGCCTACGTAACCGCAGCTAAGCTTAAATATGAGACAAGTCCTAAGTAGTCGTCCTAGGAATGCAATAAGGGGGAGCGGTTGCGCAAGCAGAAACAAGGCAGGTGAAGCAGTGGATGGAGGGACCATTGGCACAACGAGTGCAGGAGCAGAGCAAGTGATGACGAAGACCGTGAGCGGAGTGAGGCACCAATGCATGTAAAGCACCAAAACGGATAGTGTAGGGACTGATTGATCGCAATAGTGTGGTTGACGACGTAGATCGCGGATGGAGCACGATGCTACTAGTTGCTGGCTTAGGCTGCGGTCCTTGATTACCATCGACGGCATCTCTATTGACAGTGTACTCGATATATTGTCCACTTTTAACGAGCAGGAGAAACAAAAGAACCAAAAAGAAAAGAAAAAGCCACGACCAACAGCAAACTCGGCTCAACTGCCCGCCAAGGATCACAAAAAAGAAACACCCAGAAAAGAATCAGGCCGCCAAGCCACACAGCTTGATAAGAAAGGTTACTTTTTAAAATGCTGGATTGCGTCCTGCACTAGCGCCGGAACCGCGACTGAAGCAACTCTGCAAATCAGGGGTCCGGAACCAGCCAAACGGCCCTTTGCCACGATCGGCGCGAACTGAAGCACCCGGCATCCTAGTCGGCGGACATCATAATAACTCCCATTATACATAGTAACATTCTCGACGAGGATCGATGACTATGACTGGCATTCTGAAGTCGTCAGTCTGTCTAGTGTCTAGTGTCTTGCGGGTGGCTGAGCGCGAATCTCGGGTCGACTGGTCGATAGTCGATACATTCCTGAGACCTGCCTTGAGAGCCCTGATAAACCCGTAGCCGACTCACGGTTCCGACTGGTTAAAGTTCCTTGGGTGGAGGCGATGATCTACGCCGGCGCGCCACTCAGACGGGCGGTCAATCGGTGGTTCTCGTCCCTCTTGGCAGGTCTTGGGGAGCTGATGTTTGAGATTTGTGTTCAATTGTGTTGTCTTGTGTTGGCTGCTGGGTGGTTGTATTGAATTGTTGAGACGGTGAAGGTTGAAGTCGGGGTGATGCTACTAGTAGTCTTGGTACTAAGTTCGGAGTATGTAGACACCGTCTATATAAAGTATACTCCAATCCACTCTCCCTACTAGTACTATGTCTTACTAGTATGACTGTCACTATCGTCTGACTGCCCCATCGGACTTGGTCTAGACAAAAAAAAATAGCATCCCCAAACAAAAAGAAATTAATCCACTATCAAGCTTGTCACCCGAAAGACCCGATGTCTCCCGGTCCTCCACAGGATGTACAATCCGTCGTTGTGCAGTTGCATCTCCAACCCGTGTGGCAGCCAGGACCTGCAGCAGCGAAAACAAACCAAATCCATCGCCCCTCCTCCTTCGTCTGTGACGAACCTCCCTCGCCAGTCACATTGCGAGTCCGAACCGCCGGCATGCACGCTTACCTACACTTTCCCCCCATCCATGATTCATCTAGACTCTGACAAGACAATAGTGTGATGGAATGCCTTGTTGTTCTAGACTCGGTACTGCAGCCAAGCCCGCGACCGAGTCCCAAGTCCTGTTGTCTCCGAGGGATTTTCTATCTCTTCCTTCGCTATCAATCTCTCGTCATTGATGGTGTCAGGCTGTCATGACATCTTGACATCTTCGTCACCTCGAGCCCACTCAGCGCTAACCCCATCTAACCGTCTCGACTCGCACCACGGTCTGCAGCACGCTATACTCTAGTTCCAACCACACCATCTGCACTTCATCTATTTTAATAACCACAGGGTAACACTGCAGGAGGTGGTTCTTATCAGTCTTCACTCTTCACATGGGATCTGCCATCCATTCTCCCGATGCACTACCTATCAACTACATAATATACTAACATCAACCAGTTAGACACATGAATCTCAACACCTCCACCCACACCCGGGTATCCCCCCTCCCTACTCCGTATACTCCGTACTAGACACCAGATACTATACCTACCCTCCAACCCCTGTACACTAAACAACACGACCATGCAGATACGTTTTGGCTGCATCCGAGAAGAGGGACAATTAATCTATTTACTTTTTTCTCTGTCTCTTTCTTTCTTCACTTCGTTTTCGCTAGCCGAGTGGCACACACACATGCGCACGGAACATAATCCCTGCTTGATGGTCTGCCAACGTTGAAAGAAATAACCCTGGCATCCTCCTCGGGATCTTACTCCATCAGCAGTACGGAGTAGCAACAACCGGTTTTGGGCGGTATACTCGCCTACTTGCCTACATTGTCACGATCCATCTACTCATCTACAGCTACATAGTATTTGGATTCAAAATACTCCGTAGGACGATGTATCTACCCACCCATCTACACATCAACTTTCCAAGCAAACTCCCAACACAACAAACCAACCCCAAGTCCCAGCCCAGCCCAGCCCAGCCCATCCATCCATCAATCACTCAATCCCGAGTCCAAGCCATCCACCGTCACGACTCGGGAAGCCGACGGCACCCACCAACCAATACCCGTCCGAATCCCCAATCCCAACCTAAACGCCCCTTGTCTTGGACGTCTTGGCCTACTTCATGATTTGATTAGTTGCTTACCGCTTGGGCCGGTCTCGATATAATAATCCCACTACTATGTACGTACATAGATGGAGACGCACGGCACGGCTGAACAACGTCTTCATGCAGGATATCTATCAATTCACTCGCTCATGACGCAATTCTCGTATACTACTACTACTATTATGACCACTATCACCACTATAATCTCATTGATGTATTTTTGATATTCGGTGTAGATTAATGAGCTAAACTACGGGATACCTACAACCTATCAACAGGGTATATATATACGGACGGAGTAGATACATTTATTATATTATACCTTCGACCCCAGTATCTCGAACATAGACTCACCACTAAAGGACGGGATGTATCAAACATCACATAACCCGTGACGGAACAGCTGAGATTGATTGCTTGCTCGGGATGACAAGGAGGGACCGGCCCGGGTACAGCTACTTGCCAAGACCAGCCTCCCGAAGCCATGGCTTTCTCTGCTGAGTGCTCGGGCACCCTGGCAGGGGGGGGGGGGGTTCCGGGTATGTCCGATTCTCATGTATCCCGTACTCCGTACTAGGTAAGGTTTGAGGCTGGGTACCTTAGGCGGTAGACACAAGGCAGGTAGGCGGTTCAGGCAACCGTTTCTTTTGCATGAATCATGGGTTGAACCCTGTTGATACTATACTACTCCGTACTATAGGAGGGTTATAGCACTCCCTACATACATAGTACTACATAGTACTACCTGTACTACTCCAATTCCGTCATGCTACGGTATACACTATCCCATCTACGCCAACCCAGAGTAAACACATTTACATAATTACTTCCTTGCATCTCTAAACAAAGGAGATATATCGACGAGAAAAAGGAAAAAGACACCGAGATAAGAAAAATACAGTGGCCGCCACGGCTCAGACACAGAAAGGGAGTCGTCTAGGGATAGAGAGATGAGGGGGAAAAGTTCCCCGCCCACAAGTCGGCAGGGTTCAGGTCATGTCTCCGCCTGCGTGCAGACTGTTATCATTTCCATCTAGACCAGGTCCCGCTTGACAAATTCGTTGAGCAGCGCCTTGCCCAGGGAGGCGGGGCTTCTCTCGACAACAACACCAGCCGCCTCCAGAGCAGCGATCTTCGAGTCAGCACCACCCTTGCCACCGCTGACGATGGCGCCGGCGTGACCCATCCGGCGGCCCGGGGGAGCGCTAATACCGGCGATGAAACCGACGGCGGGCTTGTTGTACTTGTTGTTGGCCTTGAGGAACTCGGCAGCATCCTCCTCAGCGCTACCGCCGATCTCGCCGATCATGATGATACCGTCGGTCTCCTCGTCCTCGAGGAAGATCTTCAGGCAGTCAATGAAGTTGGTGCCGGAGAAGGGGTCACCACCGATACCGACGACCAGGGACTGTCCAAGGCCAGCCTGGGTGGTCTGGTTGACGGCCTCGTAGGTCAGGGTACCGGACCGAGAAACAATGCCGATGCGGCCACGCTTGTGGATGAAGCCAGGCATGATACCAATCTTGCATTGGCCCTAGTGCAGCAAAAGTCCGCCCATTAATATCGGACCCCTGCCAAAGGATCGTCTAGTGGATGCGACTTACAGGAGCGATGATACCAGGGCAGTTGGGACCCACCAGACGGGTCTTGTTCTGCGTCTTCAGGATGTCCGTGATACGAACCATGTCTGGTCAAGTGGTGGTCAGTCACACAGCGATCACCGGCGCTAAGCGGGGATCCATCCACATACCGTGCTGAGGGATACCCTCGGTGATACTATTCCAACGTTAGCACATGCTGCTGTTCCACAGATTGAAGACACGCGTACCAGACAGCCAGGGGAATTTCGGCCTCGATGGCCTCCTCGATACCCTTAGCGGCCAAGGGGGGGCTACAATCAAGCATTAGCAGCGATCCCTCTATCCTTGATTAGGCACCGGCTACATACGGGACGAAGAGGGCGGTGGCAGTAGCTCCAGTCTCCTTCACGGCATCGCGCACATTCGCAAAGACGGGACGGTCCAGGTGCATGGTGCCGGCCTTCTTCGGGTTGGTTCCACCGACGACCTTGGTGCCTAGCAGTTGTGAGTTTCCCATGTGAAACCGCCAGAGACACCCATCTGATTGGTGCGAACGTAGGAAGAGATTATACCATAGGCGATAGCTTGCTCGGCGTGGAAACTGCGGCCGGACGAAAAATAGCAACGTCAGCGTTTCATGCATGATAGACCCTCTCAGACCGGGGAAAAACGTACGTTCCCTGCTTGCCAGTGAAACCCTGGAAGATGACCTTGGTGTCCGCGTTGATGCGAAGGTTCTTGATGGTCTCAGCGTAAGCCGGGCTGGCCGAGGCAGCGTATCCCCGGCGCTGCGTGGCAGCAGCATTGCGAAGGGCAGAAGCGGTGTTACGGCGGAAGGCCTGCATGATGGATGGGAGGGGAAGAAACCCTGGGGGGGAAGATCAAGGGAAAGAGGGGAGAGGGGAGAAAGGCACTACAAAGGTGCAAAGAGGCTGAAGTGGTTGGAAGATAGGGAAGAGAGAGAAGAATAGCCGTTCAAACGCGCCGGACAGATTCGCTTTGGGGAATTTCGGGACAAAGCTTTAAGCGGATCCGAGTTGTCACGGGCGGTCGCTTGCCGCCCGAGGAAAAAAAGGTTGCTGCTGCTGTTGCTGTCGCTGCTGTGTCCCGCCGCCGTGTCTCCCTTCTCCCCACTTCATTCATCTCCTGCTGCATTTCCGTCGAGCCTCGACTCGAGTCGGACTGGATTGAAGAATTAACTGACTGTTTAGCTAATTGATCTCTCCCTGCGCGCCGTCCGCGAGGTGTGCGCTCTCCCAAGATGGCGACCGTCACCATGACTATGCCGCCACCCCCCAAATCGAAGAAGAATGCCAAACTCCCTCCGGAGAACGAACGGTTCATGAGAGCTTGTTCCGATATTGCCAATGCTCTGATCCAGGAGTACGAGGCCCAGCGCGATCCGAAGAAGCCCAAGAGAGATATCAACCTGAACAAACTGCGGGGTCAAGTCGCCAAAAAGCATGCCTTGGCCACCCAGCCCCCGTTGACGGCCATCATTGCGGCCGTCCCTGAACACTACAAGAAATACATTCTGCCCAAGTTGATTGCAAAGCCGATCAGTATGTCTGCGCCTTGCCCGCCTTGAGCCCGACTTTCTAACCTCCGCCAGGAACATCCTCTGGTATCGCCGTCGTCGCGGTCATGAGCAAACCCCACCGTTGTCCCCATATCGCATACACCGGAAACATTTGCGTCTACTGCCCTGGTGGCCCGGACTCCGATTTCGAGTACTCTACGCAGTCCTATACCGGATATGAACCCACGTCGATGCGTGCGATCCGCGCCCGTTACGACCCGTTTGAGCAGGCCCGCGGTCGAGTGGACCAGATCAAGTCTCTCGGTCACAGTGTGGACAAGGTGGAATACATTATCATGGGTGGAACGTTCATGTCCCTTCCGGAGGACTACCGTGAATCGTTTGTGGCCCAGCTGCACAACGCGCTGAGTGGGTATCAGACGGACAATGTCGATGAAGCGGTTCAGGCTGGTGAGATGAGCAATGTGAAGTGTGTCGGTATCACGATCGAAACGAGACCCGACTACTGTCTTGATCAACACTTGAGCAGCATGCTCCGCTACGGATGCACGCGACTGGAGATCGGTGTCCAGAGTCTGTACGAGGATGTCGCCCGAGACACGAACCGTGGCCACACTGTTGCGGCCGTTGCCGAGACGTTCAAGCTTGCGAAGGATGCTGGATTCAAGGTAGTCAGTCACATGATGCCTGATCTGCCCAACGTGGGCATGGAGCGTGATCTGTTCCAGTTCCAGGAGTACTTCGAGAACCCGGCTTTCCGGACGGATGGTCTGAAGATCTACCCCACGCTGGTTATCCGTGGAACTGGTCTCTACGAGCTCTGGCGGACGGGTCGCTACAAGAACTACACTCCGAACGCGCTGATCGACTTGGTCGCCCGTATCCTTGCGCTGGTCCCCCCGTGGACCCGTATCTATCGTGTGCAGCGTGATATCCCCATGCCCCTGGTGACCTCGGGTGTGGAGAACGGCAACCTGCGCGAGCTCGCCTTGGCGCGCATGAAGGACTTTGGAACCACTTGCCGCGATGTGCGCACCCGTGAAGTGGGTATCAACGAAGTCAAGAACAAGATTCGCCCTTCGCAGGTCGAGCTGATTCGCCGTGACTACACGGCCAACGGTGGCTGGGAAACGTTCCTTGCCTACGAGGACCCGAAGCAGGATATCCTGATCGGCCTGCTGCGACTGCGCAAGTGCAGCCCGACCCACACCTTCCGGCCCGAGTTCACGGGTCAGCAGACCAGTATTGTGCGTGAGCTGCATGTGTACGGATCTGCGGTTCCTCTGCACGGGCGTGACCCGCGCAAGTTCCAGCATCGCGGATTCGGAACCTTGCTCATGGAAGAGGCCGAGCGCATTGCTCGCGAGGAGCACGGCAGCCAGAAGATCAGCGTTATCTCCGGTGTTGGTGTACGCAGCTACTACGCGCGTCTCGGCTACACCCTGGACGGGCCGTACATGTCCAAGATGCTGGACCCGATCGAGGACGAGGAGTTTTAGCGAATGTCTTATGAATGATGCGCACGGATTTACAAGTTATCCTGGATATTAAAAAGTTCTTTTCATATCTGCATGCGGCGTTGCAGGGGTTCCATCCAGACAGGAGGCTGTCTATTTCTTCGGCATATTCGGGGCAGTAGCGAATCGGTATATACCAAGGGCGGATTAGAAATTGCATTGTACATACACGGCCAAGCCGATTGCTAGGATCATTGATGAATACATTCACATGAGCTGTTACCTGATCGCACAGGTATATCAGCTGACACTAGCCACCGACCTACATTGTTGAGGACTACGCATACCTGCGGCCAAACGTTCTATTGAACAACACTATATACAACCCGCAAATCAACCGTACACTCTAACACATTTGACTTGACGACAAGAGATCAATCCAAATCCAACCGAAGCTAGTAATAGTCATCTAGCCCCCATTCCTCCATTCCCAGCACACAGCAAGAGAGTGAGTGATCCTAAGAGTGATTGATCCTACGTAGCACAGCACACGCAGACAGTATCACCTCATCTCATCACATCTCAGTCCGTCTCATCAAGAATAGATAGGAAAATTATCCTCCCTCACATCACAGCAACAATCACACCATCTCTCTCTCGTAGCAGCTCACATGTCTTCCAGATATCATATCAATCAATCAATCTTTCAATCCAATCCAATCCAATCCAATCCAATCAAGCCGGCTCCAATCCCACACCCAAAAGGTATGGAAATACTCTAGCTCAACGATATAGCCCCGCTCCTCCGACTCCTCACATGCAAATAAGCCTGGAATGCACAAAAGACGAAGAATGCCTGTTTCCGAGTACACAGTATCAGTTAGCCTCGTCATCCTCAACATTTACCCCCACCATTCGATTATCCCGCATCTCCACCCCAACCTGCACACCACAAGCCAGGGATAAAGGTATAGGTATAGGTATAGGTAAAACGTACACAATAAACCAACACGGCCGCGAAGATCGATGCCGCGACGGCGGCGCCATTCTCGGGTTCGCCTTCGGAGCCGGTGAAGGAGGGGTGTTCTCTCTATCGAATCCCATTGTCATTGGTTAGTTTTTCTGGATTCGGGGTGTAGGTGGGTAGGTGGGTAGGTGTGTAGGTGGTGGAGGTTGTGCAACGAACCTTGTATAGCGAGCCCAGAACGGAGAGAATGACGATGGCGAAGAGGGAGATGACCACGCTGTTTGACACATTGGTGTTAGTGCTGGTTCGTGGGTATGGGGATTCGCTGGGTATATGTACCAGGACCAGGCGTTGAGGACGGATACGACGGGCTTCATTTTGGGGTATGGGATGGGGTGGTGATGGGTGAGCGGGTCGGGGGGGGAGGAGGCGCAATTCGATCCGGGAGGGGTGGATGGGGGTCGGTCGGTCGAGCGGTCGCCGACGGAGAGTACAGCAGGAGATGGAAGGGACTGTCGGTCCGGGCTGAGCTGGGGTCGAGAGATGAGGAAGGCCGGGGACAGATCCAAAGGGTTGCAGTGTCAGGTCCAGTGAGTTGATGATGTCGAGGATCGCAGGCGCGGCGCTAGGCTGTTTTGGGGAGCGGTGGTGCGTCGAGACTGAGCCTCGTTGGCCGCATCATAGTTTATAAGTAACTATTAGAGGGTAAGTATCTCAATGTTGTCTCCTTGTTGAAGTTGGGAATGTGGAATTCATTGTTTCTCTCAGTTATTTCGCTTCTTGCTTGAGAACGGTCTTTAGTTTGATTGTGTTGAGGTAGTATTCATATCCGCAACTAGCCACAATATATATACATCATCTGTCTCATGTCTAGTAGAATTGACTAACCTAATACATCATTCAATGGGACTTGTTCCACTCAATACACTCGTCAAATGTCACTCCAGATCCACCGAAGATATCCAGTGCACTTCCAATCGTCAGATCCACCTTTCCTTGGCTGCTGCTGTGCACCTTCTCCAGGTCCTGAAGATTCCGGGCACCTCCAGCATATGTGATGGGGATAGTGCACCACTGGGCCAGTTTAGAGACAAGCTCCTCATCTACACCCTGCTGCAGACCCTCGACGTCTGCAGCGTGGATCAGGAACTCGGAACAGTAGGGCTCCAGCAGCGAGATCGATTCTGCTTGGGTTAGTGCTGCTTGAGGCATTGATTGAGAAACGAAAGCGGAGGGAAAAAAGTCTATCCACAGAAGAGAGAAACGTGTAGAAGTTGGATATTAGGAAGACTTACCCTGGTTGATCTCCATCTCGGTGATCGTCTGCCACCGATTCATGGCCACAAACCATGTATCGTCCTTCTTCCGGCAGCTCAGATCCAAGACCAGCTTGGACCTGTCGCCGCCAAGGGCAGCAAGAACAGATTCTAGTCGCTCGAGAGAGAACTTGCCCTCGGGGAAGAGGAACGATGTGATGATGACCTGCAATGGAAATGATTAGTGAACAAGATCGTGACTCACGAACAATACTGGGAGTAAATTGATGAGCATTTCGCATCAGGTAGATTGATAGACCACAACAAATCATAGTCAAAGCTCGGCTCTGTGAGCTCAAGACACCCATAGTTCAACTCGCACTCGATAAGCTCACCTTCTCAGCACCTTGGTCAATCCAATACTGGGCATTCTTGTCCGTAATCCCTCCCGCAACCTGCAAACCAGCAGGCCATGTCCTCAGGGCCTCCTTGGCTGCCTCATCATTGCCCGGCCCCAGCATCACCACATGGCCTCCCCGCAAATCATGCGTCTTGTACAATTCTGCATAGTGGCTGGCGGGGAGCTTGGACACATAGTTCGTCTTCAGGTCCGAGGCAACATTGCTCAGCGTCCCGCCAACAATCTGCTTGACCTGGCCGGAGTGAAGATCAATACAAGGACGGAACTTGGTCATCTTGTCCACTCAATTCGTGTCTGCAACTGACTGGCGAGGGGATTCCCTCCCCCGGTTTGTGGAAATCCGACGAGGGGTCATCCTATCTTATCGCACGTGACCGTATCGGAGATAGCGGCTTAAGTAAGCCTGTCGACGGCAAAGTCGCATTATTTTTTCCAGGACAGTGACGGCTCAGCGCTGAATCCAGAGCAGCACAGGGCAATTGAGATGGTCGGAAAAAGGAAGAGAGACGCGGCTGTCGTCTCTAGGGCTACCAAGTTGAAAGACGAGGAGACCCCGCAACCCGCGCCCGATGCGTCTGCCAATGACATCTTTCGCAAATTCTTCGAAGCACAGTTTCAACCGCTGGAGGTACCTGGGGGCCAGGTAGCTCGTGACGATGAATCCGAGGAAGAGAGCGAGGAAGAGGACTTTGAAGGATCCGAGTCTGGCTCTGATTGGAGTGGTCTTTCCGGAGAGGAAGACGAGGTCCAGGTCGAGGTAGTTGAGCATCACGACGCCAAGAGTCAAGACCTGATGGATAAGAGAGCGCGCAAAGCGTTCATGGTACGTCTACGGAATATGTATACGCAGTCGTGTCTCCCTACTAATTCACTGCTACAAGACCTCAAAACCACCCTCTTCCGAAGAACCAAAACCCGCCAAGAAGGCTAAAAAGGAGAAAGGTGATGACGAGGAGGATGCCACCGACGCCGATAACCTCAAGAATGACCTGGCCTTGCAACGGCTGCTCAAGGAGTCGCATCTGTTGGAGTCAGCATCCGATCTTGCACCAACCGGCAAAAACCGAATCAAGGCTCTTGATCTGAGAATGCAAGAGATCGGCGCCAAGTCGTCCCTGTATAAGCAGAGCATGCCATCGTCGCACAGGAGAGGCATTAAAGCTAAGGCGGACATGAAGGAGGACAGACGTCGACGCGAAGCCAGAGAGAATGGTATCATCCTCGAGAAACCCGCGCCCAAGTCGAACACCAATAACAACAAGCGACGAGAACGTGGGATTGGGGGTTCCTCTATTGGAAAATTTGCGGGTGGCTCCCTGAACCTGAGCAAACGCGACGTGGCCGCCATCCAGGGACCACGCCGGTCGACCAAGGGAAAGTCCAAAGGGCGTCGTTAGAACGAGCCCGAAGGTCTTGGATGGCGATGGCCAAGTCTGACACCACTTCCAGTCAGATCCCTTTACGTCCCGTGCGCGCCCGGAGCGCGGCACGCTGATTCGACATGTCGGCTGTCGAGCGTCTCATAGTCTCAGTAATGATTATCCATAAGAGGGGTTGTGGTGGTATTTCTTCCCACGAGGAGCTTTCTGCCAATCCTTCGCCTTCCTCCTGCTGTTTCACCAAGTCGCCCCAACCCCTGTCTGTGAGGTGACTATGTCCGGAGATGCTGTGATAGGTTGGGACTGGGTCCTCGATGTGCGTCAACGGAAGAGATGGCAGAATGACACCCCTCTCGTATCGTGTGTGACGAGATGGCCCCGACGTCCATGCTGCAGCGATGATTCCACAGTGAAGCTCGTGATTTGTCTGTTTCAAACCTTAATCCCCAAGTCCAGTCTGCGACGCACGTTCCAATAGCTCCAAACTAGGTGCGAGGCCCAGGACGCTGTTCCGGATACGGTGAAAACCCCGAGTCGAGCTAAGGTTTGAGGACGAGACCCCCAAATCTGAGACAGCTTGTGGCTTTAGGACGTTTGAGAAGGTCAACCGGCATGGAAGTTTAGTGGGAATACCCCAGAGGTTGGCCACTTTAGCCGCCAGTGCGTTCTATAAACAGCTGAAGCACGAATCCTCCTAGATAGAGCCTTGATCGAGCAAAAATAGCATGTCTCCATCTCGTATACGGAGCAGAAGGGGCCGAAAGAACCGACTGTAAACAAGACTTTTAGTCCTCGTTAGCTTTGTTTCCTGGGGAACTCCTATCAGTACACGTCAGTTCTCTCCGGACTAGTATAGTAGTCACTAATTGTTGAGTCGAGCAACTCCAGCCCATTTTCTGATCCATCACACTCGGTCTCCTTTTTTTGCCCAGCCAGCCTCGGCTTAGGGCAACCTAATAAGAACTAGGACGAGCGACGTGATATGATTGAGTTTGCCAGACCTGCGGCTACAGGCACACTGATCTGCTACTAGCGGAGAAACGTCCCACCTCCGAGCAGTTCCTGTGCCCAGTGTACCGGGGTACCTGCATGCATCTCCCGATATTAATAGGCTAGCGTTGAGGCAGTCCCATGGTTCCAACCCTCTAGTCCAGGTACCGCTACCGTGAAGGGAAGAATGGAGAAGCCGAGAGGGAAAACCCCCCCCAGCGTCATTACTTCATATTAGTGATGTGATGGATGGCTGCGTTAGTCATCCCCCACTCCAGCTCTGCAAGCTCGTGCCATTGCACGAACCACAAGCTGTGAGGCGGGACAGGGAAACATCGTCGTCGTTTCAGATTCTGCACGTAACCCTTCCCAGCAGTGTACTTGGGCACTTTCGCTCCCCGGTCGCCTGGAAACGTCGCTTAGTACGAGTCAGAAATCCCGAGTCACGACTCGTAGTGCCCGTGCAGGCTCTAGTCAATGCAATTCAGGGGGAGGTCTGGAATCCCACTGACTTCTTGTCATGGGCTCCTAATCCTTTCCCCCCCCCCCCCAATAACGGAACTCTGCCGAATTCCGCATGAAGCCGAATATGTGCCCATAGCGTTTTTTTGCCCGGATAGTCTGATGCGGGCTGTTCCGTCAATATCTAGCCATTGGAAGTGCCGCTATATGTTCCTTCATGCAGGAACGTGGGCAAGAATGCGTAATCCCCGCTGCTAGTGCTGGACTGTCCGCTTGGCATTGTGCCATTGCGCTCCCTTGTGTGATAGCATCATCGTAGACCGTGAGATAGGTCGGAAAGCCATTTGAGGTTTTTAATATCGAGGAGTTGACAAGTATGGAGAATTGGAGCGATCAGTGTAGCCCGCGTGATCGATCGATAGGCTGGGCAGAAAGCCAGACCCAAAGGTGGTCCATGGACCGCGAATTCTAAATCTAATGCCCCGAGGTTTAAACGGCGAGGGAATAAGGCCGCTGATCAGCCCCATTATTCCGATATACCCGGCCTTTTCATTCGGTGAATTGCCCTGAGGCCCTCTAGGGATCAATGGTGTTCTCTTGGGACTCGGGATGTTTATTCGCATGGTCGACGGATTTCTGTCAGTTTCTAGGATAGTCCGACTCCTTTCGAAGGTCGACTATTGGGAAGGCAGACGATGCAGACCAAGCCAGCCAGGACTGGGGAGCATCCAAGTATTCCGTAGATAGTTGATACAGCAGGCTGACCGGATCAGTCTGGCGACGGCGCATTCCCGGCGCATCCCACTAGAGACATGACAGTAAGCCGATGGATGCGCCTCAACCTCCCCCGCACGTTCTCGAGTCACACCGGCAGGTTTCATCTTGAACACTACTCCAGTTTAGCTTCCTAGCTGGATGTGATACACGGGCTATCGTCAGAATGGAAGGTAGATTCCGGAATGGACCTAGCGGTGGCCCGTCCTATGTTTGATCGTCCTGAGCTGCCTAGGGAGTGTCCACTATCTGGAATTCCGCGTACCAGCGCAGGCCGACTCCGGCGCAGAGAGAGGCTGTCGCGGGTCGTACTTGCCCGGGGGGAACATGGCACAGTGACGGATGCCAGAAGCCTGGAACAGTACTGGACTTTTCTAGATGGTTTCAGGGCGGACGATCAAACCCAAGTCCCGTTGCACAGAGCGGGCCAAGCATTCCCGTGCCTGGGTGCCTCATTTCCTGCCAGAGTATAATTCTTATTATCATAATACAAAGTATAATAATAATAAGAATTCAAAAGAAGAAGCCGAGTCGGTAATAAGAATGGGCATTATGGTAATACTGCCGGGGGACTAAGGTCAACAACCGGTAACGGTGGCCCGTAATTTATGGCCCCAGTCGGGCCATCGAGAATTCCGTGGAATTCAGGCACAATTGCCTAATCCGGTCTGGTGGCCCCAGTTGGGGGCATTTAGGGTCTGGAAGGATTTCAACCGTCAGGGGAGACGGAGACCTGGAGACTGGAGTCGCTCACTAGTCACCACCCACTAGTAAGTGCTAAGTACACTATTTGCCTGGCTAACTCAGTCTCGCCATCTTGCCGACCCTTTCGACCTTTTTGACCTCTTCCACCCGAATCGAGCCATCCTTGACTCCATCGCGATGAGCTTATCCCCATTCCTTCTCCGTCATTCTCACCTTCCACGCACCATCTCCGAGGCCTGAGTACTGACAGTCTTACGTAGTTTGCCCCGAGCCTCCGACGCGGCATTGAAACTAAAGATTCTGGCTTCCGATATCTCACGGTCGTGAATAATGAAAGGTTGTCGGTGCCCCTCGGACTATCGGGCTTGCCCCCAATGCAGCAACCAGCCTCCGGCAGTGAGCTGGGTCTTCGGAGAATTTATCAGAGTTAGCAAGGGGTCCTATCCCACCGACCCTGATCGATGACAGTGCTCAGATATCAGCCCGTCTATTTTTGTGACTTCTTGGTAATCCCCTGATCACTCTTGAATCGCACACTTACGATGCCCCCCTTTTCCAACCTACGCAGTCGTTGCAGTCTGCACAGTGCACCGCGACGATGGATGTAGCGCTGCGTCCCTATTCAGCTTCGGCCGAAACTGTGGAGTAGAACACTTACATAATGATCCCAACGATCGGGCCAATGATCGCGAGACCGTTCATGCACCGCTGCACCCATGCCTCTATACCAGTCGACCTACTAGCGTCCTTAACCTCTGAAGACGGGATAAAGTACGAAATCCGGAATATAGGGGCAAATAATGCCACTACGGCGTCCTCCGGACTGACTTTCGGGAAGCACATCCTACCATAGACCAGAGGAACTGGGTTCCATAGGGCTTGGCGATTAAGCTTCGCCGTTTTTCGCATCAATCTTTTGGGTTTACGCAGATCACCCACCCCTGATGCTCAACGTCCTGACCGTATGATGGCATGGTCTCGGGGGTGGTTTGGGTTTGACTAGGGCATTATTCATCACCGCTTCTTTCTTCATTCCCCCTAAGCAAACAAATCCCATGAATTTGTCATGGTAATTGCGTCAAGCAAAATAGTTCTGCTCAAAGTGCGCGGAATATGGGACTCGACTAACTTACCGCATTCGTCTCCTATCATAGTCCTCTGATTAAGCCTGGTATGCAGCCAGGGCGATCATTATATCATTGCTGACATACCAACGATTACTCACCCAGTCAGATGATGAGAGAAACGGAGGCAGATCTTGCGCCTCTGATCATTACACCATAGATACAGATACTGACTCCATCAGCACGATCGTAATATCGATTTACATTATATTGATGTACACGGACCAAACCTTGATGTCTCAAAATTGAGCTCGGATAACCCGCCCCCATACTGAGTGCGATTTAATTTAGATCGTTTGCATTTTGGTTAAAAGAGACTGGATGTGATCTGGTCGATCGCGATAATTTGTACCCGATATTAATCTTTATTGCAGGCCGTCGCTGGTGGGCCAATGGGCGTTGCGCTTGCTGTCAGGTTCCCCGGGGTGCTGGTGATGGATCACCTACTGATCATCTGTACGGTGTATACGTCTAGAGACTCGAAATGGCAGAAAGTACGGAGTACCGGCCTAGTCCTCTCTCGAGTCACCCAGGCCCTTGAGCGGCGAATCTCACTGGTCATGCGTCCCTTGGTGGCAGTGGCGTTGGACGCTGTAGGCTACTAAATAGTACTACCAGGAGCTAAGCCTCCTACTGTGCTTGGGAGGGGTATGTACGGAGTCGTGGGTGCCTAGAGAGCATCCATACCGTGATCTTCCTAACAAAAGGGCCATATGCAAGTTGAAGGGGCAAAGCATATCATCCAACTCCTTCGGTAGCCCTCCCTACAGGCTAGTCTAGTCTCTGGTGGTATAGACATCATTGCGCCACAGTCGAACCAGCATGTAAGTAAGATCAGTCGGTTTATTTTTGGTGTCATCCACCCCCAAGCAGTAGCGTTGTCTGTCGGGCCTCTGAAGAGTTCCTTGTTCGGAAACCCGCATACAACCCTGCATACAATTCACCTGTCAGACAGGCCGGCGGTACTACTAGGTATGCTCGTCGGACAATCAGATGAGCCATGCTAGTAATACAACACTGCCATGCCGGGCAACACTATCGGATGATGATAGCCGCCAACATCCAACCACATAAGGAGGCCAGGTTGGACTCTGTCATACTGACTACAGACAAGCAACGAAGGTGATATCAGCCCTTAGCTAGGAGCTCCAGGGTCGGCAGGCAAGGAACCTATCTCGGAGGGAGGGGAGGAGCACCACCACCACCACCATGACTGGAAAGTGGATTGTTCAGTTGGGGCCACTGAATAGTGGGTTGGAAGGGATGAACGATGACGCCCATTGGCGGAGGGTAAGCGCTCACCAGGAACCTGAAACAAGGGGCGAATGCTTCATGATTGTTTCCCGCGCCAGTTTGATCGGGTGTGCAGGCTTGGCATGGTTTGGTTCCACCCCAGGGCGGCCTCCCAGTGATGCGCATTTGTTGCTTTCATCCTCGACCAGCGGCAGCACGGCCGGCACAGGCAAGCTCTCGAGGGTTGGCCATCACCTGGGCGGTTAAGCAACCCGCATCGCCTCGCTTTCATTTGATGGGGCCCGGACATCATAGCCGCCGGGAGATGCAGCGGGAGGGTCGGTGGTGGGTGTGGGAAATGCCTGGATAGGCCAGAATTCTACTCCGTAAACCTGGCCAAACGGCCCCCAAGAAGAATGACGCCCCCAAAATCGTTGCTCGACTGAAGACGGACGGAGGGGACAATCGCCCGTGCGCCCCTACGGTTATGCATGTCCGACCCTACACAATTCACAAGAGCCCAGGACTATCTACCCAGGACTTTCTCCTGATTCCCCTTTTTTCCCAAGCCTCCGATGGTAGAGGATGGATGCCAAGAGATAGAGCTTACTTGTGTTAAGAGTGAAGTCTCCTCCCCAGAAGCTGCAGGATGAGTGGTGTCCTATTCTGGTTGTAATTCCGAATTCCCAGCAGTTAGGTCAAGATGCCTAGGCTACCGGACGATCCCCACTTTCCATGTTGTGTTTGCCATTCCTAAGGTTAGCCAGTAGCCACACCTCCCCCACACATGGCAAGCCCGTAATTCACGCGGCCCATGATGTAAGATATCTTCAGCAAGCGCTCGTCATATTAAAACAATGCGGCCAAGTCGGAGGAGGGAGGTAAACCCGCCAATGCCATTGGCTTGAGTTGGGAATTGGGAGGAGCATAACCTGCAGAATGACGAGGGACCACCAACACACATCTACGTGTAGCTTTCACTTCAATCACGGTTCCCATCGCTGAGCACGACGACTGCAACTCTCCAGCAGGTTTCTATTGATAAGTTTAGCAACTCGATGGCAGGCTAACCCAACCAGGAGACGGGCCCGGCAACAATAACGGATGGGAAGGATTGGAATCTTTGGAACTCGGCGGCAGCCCCACTCTGCTGTATGGTATCTAACCGTTTAAATACCGGGAATCTCGTACAGCCGACCCCACTTCAAGGCGTTGGACTCGCTGGACTCGTTGGGGGGCTTCGGTAAGGGCAGCGACCGGTACGGTATGGGTACTAGAGCGTAAGTTTGGTACCGGGAGGCCCTCTCCCTCAGGCTCTCAGACTTTCAGTCCTTTTCCAATCCCTCCTTCTTTTTCCCTGAACTCGGTCCCTGGCGCCAGTGTCTCCGCTTTTTTTTTTTTTCCAGTCGAAAGCCCTACTTTTTCGCCGTGCGCGTTTCCCGGAGCCCAACCAACGAAGAGAGTAAAGCCGCCCAGGAGAGACGGACTCCAGAAGGGCGGCTTTCCACCTGAGGTGGGCGACTCGATCCGCGGGTCTCGGTCGGCGGCGCTCCCTGAATTCCTCTCCCAAGTCCCAAGTCCCCAAGTCCCGTCCTTGACACTGGCTGGTCGTTTAAAATTATTATTATTGTTCTTTTTCCCGATTTTATTATTTATTGTTAGATTATTATTTTATCGATTGACATTATTATTACCGCTTCCCGACTCGACTGCCTGGCCCATACTTGACCTGTACCTCTTCATTGCTGTAAAAAAGCAAGTCCTACCTCATCCTCCACCTCTTCCTTCTTCCTCTTCCCCCTCCCTTCTCCCCCTCTTCATCGCGACTGGCCTCTTGTTTTTTCCTTCTTCTTCCCCCTCTTCCTCTTCTTCTTCACCTCCTTTCGTTTCATTTCCATTTTCGCCGTGCGAGTTATCTCAAGAGACCTGTAATCGGGCTGGCCCAGTGCATCTCTCTGTTGCTCTCTTTCTCCCTCCCTGCCTTTCATTTGCCCTTTGTTGACGAGGGTCGGCAAACGTCAGCGCCTAACTCGGTACTCTTCATACAAGAGGCTGGCACCTCTGTTCTGCGTTTGGATCGCCCTTTGTGTTTCACGATCCGTCGTTGAACACCCCCATCCAAACGGTTCTATCTTTTTATAGCAATCCTCCGAATCGGTCCCCTTGATTCCTGCCCAGAGGTTGTTTGTCCGCTTTCCTAACCGGGTGTTGTGACTGTGCGTACTCCTTGCTCTGCCCAACCGGTGCTGCAACCCCGTTGGACCGCCGCTCCAATGGCCCTTTGTTCGCCCTGTGTTGGCAAGGAAACCTCAGTTTTAAGATTTGGCTGATTCCCCGACAGACCACTGTATCACATCTCCACTATGTATTCTCAACACGGTGCCCCTATGGCACCCCCCCAAAAGCCGGAGACGTTTATGCTTTCAAGCGAGGCCCAGCAGAGCCTGCCACATGACGCGCAAGTCGCGCTCCAACAAGTTGACAACCGTAAGTTGCCCTTCCGCCACCACTGCAATGCTCTGCTCTTTCAAACTTCCTCTGACCGGTGGTCTGTCCTTGGTATAGTCAAATACTTCCTCCTGTCGGCGCCGGTGGACTGGCATGCGGATCAACTTATCCGGCGATTCTTGCTTCCTACGGGTGACTATATCTCTTGCGTTCTATGGTTAGTTGGGACCATCACATGTCAGACAGCTGGTCAAGGGGAGGCATGGACTGATTGACGACAGGAACAACCTCTTCCACATCTCCGGCACCGACATCGTGAGATGCCTCGCATTCAGGTTCCAGGCCTTCGGGCGCCCCGTGAAGAATTCGAAGAAGTTCGAGGAGGGTATCTTCTCGGACTTGCGAAACCTCAAGGCCGGAACTGATGCCACTCTAGAAGAACCAAAAAGCCCGTTTCTCGACTTCCTCTACAAGAACAACTGCATCCGAACCCAGAAGAAGCAGAAAGTCTTCTACTGGTACAGCGTGCCCCACGACCGGCTGTTTCTCGATGCGTTGGAGCGGGATCTGAAGCGGGAGAAAATGGGGCAGGAGGCTACCACTGTTGCGGTCAGCGAGCCTGCTCTGTCTTTCGAGTTTGATTCATCTCAATCGCTGTATGAACAACTTACGAAGGCACAACAAGCAAATTCCTCATCGTTTGCTGCACACGCAAGTACGACATATGGCCAACCCGCATCCCCAGTGGTTCGGACCGTTGACGCTATGCCTCCTCCCCAGATGGCTCCCCAGATGGCTCCCCCTGCGCTACCCCTTCTCCCAGACGAGTCGGGCAATCCGGCGATGTACAACCCGGTCCACATGCCCACCACCCTGGCCCAGAGCGTTATTAAGCGCGAAGCAGAATATGGGCACATCCAGTACGACCGCAATGGGATGCCCATTGCTCGTATCCACCAGCGCCACGCCTCCATGCCTACCTTCGTCGAATACTCGCCCGCTCCCTCGTTCGTTTCGTCTCAGTATGAGGACTACAGCAACCGGGGTCTGTCATTCGAGCCTGTCACGCCGCCTCAGCACAGCGCTCACCTTGGAGCCGAGCCGGCATACATCGCCAACGAAGACACCGGTCTTTACACCGCTATCCCCGACATCTCTTCCGCAACTACATTCAATCCGATGATGCAACTACCCCCGTCAAACCTCGCCAGCGCTCACTACCCGCCTCCTGCGAGAACCTTCCCTTCAAATGTTTACTCGGTGATCGAAGGGTCCCCTACGTACAAGCAACGTAGGCGCCGGTCTTCTATACCTCCGAGTATCACCAGTGTTGGTGCTGCCCACGCCCAGGTGACTAGCGCACCGAATCAAGCTGTCGCATATGCTGCTCATAAACCCAGCGACCTTCGTCGTTCCGTTTCTAGCTCGGTAGCCCCGGTGGTGGAAGTAGATGAGTCTCACCATGACCCATCATACAGATCCGCTAATGGGTACCGCACTGCAGTTCTTCCTCAGAAGAACCTGCTGCACGAGATGTCTCGCAACAGCACCCCGCTGCCGAGCCTAGAGGAAAACCCGGAGCACAGTGCGTTGGCACTTGCAAACCAACCGGATGAACTAGCGCCCCTTCCTAGTGGTGAGGTGTTGGATGTCTCTGTCCAAAACAGTGCGACGAATAAGACGGAACGATTCGTTCCTGGCCCCCTTCGTCGTGCTCGGAGCGCTACCATGATGGAGCTCGGCCCCTACCCGCAAAAGTCGCACTCTTGCCCCATTCCTTCGTGCGGGCGGCTTTTCAAGAGATTAGAGCACTTGAAACGGTAAGTGGCAGAAACCTATTTTTAGCCGCTCGTCAATTGGTCCGGTCTCTCTGAAAGGATCCATGACAGCGTCAATGCCTTTGTTCTGTAGCCGCCGACTAACGGAATGTCTAGGCACGTGAGAACACACACCCAAGAAAGACCCTACCCGTGTCCATACTGCAACAAGGCATTCTCTCGGTCAGATAACTTGGCACAGTAAGTCCATAATGTATCTTCTCTCTGCAACCGCAGGATGCTGAACTAGATGACAGACATCGTCGGATTCACGAGGCTCAACAGGATGGGCAGCAGCCCCTCTCCGGACATGAGGACGACCTGGAAAATGAGGAGAACGGATTTGTTTCACCCGATGAGGGATCCTCACCATCCGAGTCTGTCTCAGGAGCCGTGGTCAATGTTTCTGGCATGACATCGATGCCCTCCGCAATGACCCTGCCATCGGCGATGCCTACAATGGTTGCTCCCCACATGATTGCGCCCCAACTTCTGCAGCAGCAACTATGAGGGACCCTTCTGGTGGATTCCTGAATGATCGATTCATCAAGATTTCCAAGACTTGTCACCTGACCCCCTGTTCAGTAATCACGGGTGTTCTTGCTTCTCGCCCATCGGCCATTTACACTCTGTTCCCGTTTAAGTTCAACGAGGGACAAGGGGTGTGTCGGCGTTTCATTATGTCCTTTCTCCGTTTGTGACTTACTGCATCACCAAGTGCGCGCTGTTCGGCTTTGTGGCTCCTGTCCGATCATGCCACGTCGCCGAGGCTTGTTTGACACAGCATTGGTTTTCTGCAGGATTGAATCTCCTGCTTCTCCGGCCTGTCGCCAGACTGACGACGGGGCTGTTTCCAGATTCGGATTGAACTCTTCCTTTGTCTTCTATTTGCGGTCGCTTTGGGTTTGGTTGTCCATAATAAGCGTTACATGGTTTTGTTGCCCGTGGTGGGTGTGCTGCGACCTCTTACCATAATCGTCGCTGTTACATCTCACCCTGTTCCTTTTTGGTTTACGGTCCGGTTCCTGGTTCTTTTTCTACTATTTTTTTTTTCTTTGCTTCATGTGCTATGTTGATAATGGGATTCCTTGTATTATTTCATTTTCTTTGTTATGGGATTTTTGGGAGGTTGGATTTTTACAAGATGCGGGTTGAACAAAAGGGGCACATAGCTTCGAAAGGCTATCTTTCTCGTGGGATATTTTGCCACTCCCCAGGCACACCTCTAGCGGACAGCCGGGGGGTGTTGGATTTGAAGCTTCTTCCAGTATAGATATTCCGAGAGAGGGGAACAGTGTCTGCGACGGGCGTGAATAGGTTGAGCACATACATATAGATATGAATCAAACGGTAATGAAACCCACGCGGTGGTCAGCGCCTAGCCTCGTACAGTTGGAGTAAGCGATGGGGTCAGGCGACTCGGTGGCCTCCGCATCCTCCGCACTGGATCGATCGAACTCGTGTCCACTGTCCAGATCGGGGGCGATCACGTGTCGGGCCTGCTGACGTCGCCCCGACTTTACATGGCATCGTCGTCTGGTCACCCCGACCGTGTTCGCCTGGGATTCTTCTTCTCCTCTCCTTTACGGCTGGCTCTTGTTCGGGTCTGTTCGTTGTGCAGCATGTCTAGGAGTTGATATCTGTGCCATACGCTCGACAGTATACTACCTCAGCTACACCCATCCTCGCCTGCCTACGGTTGCCTCCGACGAACACAACAGCAGGGTTCTCATCCAAGTCACAGCAGGCTGTTTCAGACTATTGTGTCCTATATCATTTACTCTGCCTATATCATTTACTTCTGCCTCTGGTAGGAAGAAGCAGCAGGACAGTTGCATTGTATACTGGACTAGCTTGTGTACCACGGCCTTCCGAACTCTTGGGTCTATTGCGTCTAATAATCATATCCTATAGTTCCGTGTGCATCCTCGGGGCTTTTCCATGAATGACTAACGCAAAAGAGTCGGATAGTCTCACACGCTAGCTTCCCTCAAGTCCAAGGCTGTAACAAGGGGATCGCTGTGGCCAGCCATACTAGATCAATGACACAAACAGATGAGCGGTTCGCTGACGAAACGTCCCCTTTGGTAAGAGCATCTGACAATAATCAAGGGCGTCCGATGTCAAGCAATGGAGAATCCAACGGGTCCAGCGGGGCTGAGAATACCCACCCTGTCGCGGAGACCAAGAGCAGCTGGTACCTGTTTCTGTTGACATTAAGCATTGGCGGGTAAGTAGCTAGTTCGACGGCGATCTAGAACGGGACCCTTGTGTCGTATGGTCCCACCAGGGCTGACGAGATGATTCTAGCCTCCAGGTTGTGTGGTCCACCGAGCTATCCAATGGATCGGTAAGCTACCAGCATTGCTACATCCATTATGGGCATCACAAGCTAACCCTGGTCTCTGAGCGTAGCCCTACCTCCTGTCGCTGGGAATGAGCAAGGCTCTGCTTGCATTCGTCTGGATCGCTGGCCCCTTGACAGGTACCCTGGTGCAGCCGTATATTGGCATCTGCAGTGACAACTGTCGCATATCCTGGGGCAAGAGGAAACCGTTCATGGTGGTGGGCGGTGTGGCGACAGTTGTTTCACTTCTGGCCCTCGCTTGGGTCAAAGAGATGACTGGAGGCATTCTTGGGCTATTTGGCGTTGATCCAGCCTCCAGTGCAACACAGACGGTGGTTATTGTGCTCGCCACCATCTTGATGTACTGCCTCGATTTTTCTGTAAATACTGGTAGGGCTTCCCTGTGTTTCTCCTCCTCCGTTCAAACCTAAGATGACTGTGGGTGTGTAGTGCAGGCAGGCATCCGGTGTTTTATCGTGGACAATGCACCTTCACACCAGCAAGAGTCGGCAAATGCATGGGCCAGCCGGCTCACCGGCGTTGGTAACATTCTTGGGTACATTTTTGGATACATGGACCTGCCGAAATACTTTCCATTTCTTGGAAACACGCAGTTTAAAGTGCTGTGCGCATTGGCGTCCTTTGCGCTTGCAGTCACATTGTTGGTTAGCTGCCTGTACATCAAGGAACGCGACCCTCGCCTCGAGGGACTTCCCCCGTCGGGAAATCCTGGTGTGATCACCTTTTTCCGACAAGTTTTCAAGTCGATCAGGCATCTACCGCCAGAGATTGCAAAGGTTTGTGAGGTCCAGCTTGCTGCGTGGGTGGGTTGGTTCCCATTTCTCTTCTATTCCACAACATACATTGGGCAGCTCTTTGTCAATCCCATCTTTGCAGGACACCCAGGTCTCTCGGACGATGACATCAACAAAGCGTGGGAGGAGGCTACCAGGATTGGGACCTTTGCGCTGCTCGTCTACGCAATTGTCTCGTTCGTGACCAACTTGACGCTACCAATACTGGTTGTTCCTACCTACAAGTCTGTTGTTCCTCCCGACCCCACGCCCACTGAGAGCCAGTCGGAGGAAGAGCCCTTCCTCAATCGGAGGATCTCTACATCCTCGGCAGGCACGGCGATGGAGCCGCCCGCGGACTTCTCGGGGATTCGGGAGAGCAAGTTTGGGGAGGGTCAGGAGTGGTTGTCGAAGTTGCAGATTCCCGGGTTCACCCTACGCCGTGCGTGGCTCTTGTCGCACGTACTGTTTGCTGTCTGCATGTTCAGCACCTTCTTCATCTACTCTTATCAAGCCGCTACGGTGGTGATCGGGATCGTTGGGATCTCCTGGGCGTTGACGCTTTGGGCACCCTTTGCCCTGATCTCTGCGGAGGTCTCACGCATTGACACCGAGCGTCGGATCCGACGACATCAGACTGAGGGCGCAGGATCTGATGCTCAGCCCCCCAACGGTACGGCCGGTCCCCTGCCCGACGGTCATGATTTGGAAAATGGCTCTGCCACGCCCGCTGCAAAGGCGGGAGAAGTCGAGGAGGAGGAGAATCTGGCCCAGGCGGGGATCATCCTGGGGCTTCACAATGTAGCTATCTCCGCGCCCCAGATCATTTCCAGTCTGCTCTCCAGTGCGATCTTCAAGGCGTTCCAAAAGCCTCGGGGAGAGCCGTGGGATGATAGCGTCGGGTGGGTGATGAGATTCGGTGGTTGCGCGGCCGTCCTTGCGGCCGTTTTGACCAGCAGGCTTACCGAGGGAGCACGGAAAGTAAATGTTTCACAGTAGGAGGGCGTTTTGAGTAGTGGTTAGCATAGGACATGAATACTATTGGGTATGCATTGAGGACTCTGTACCACGCGTAGATGAAAAGGTGCGTGTGCTGTGGGAGGTAAAAAGCAAAGCAAAGCAAAAAAAAGCCGTCGCCGTCAATAATGATCAATAGAAGGCGACGTCACACGCCAGGAGGATCGGCGGGCCGAACAGCGTCGGCTCTTGGCCAGGCGGGACTCCGGCGGGCGTTGACGAATACTTGTCCCTTACTCCTCAGCCTGCCTTCGCTTCACTCTTCTCTTTGGTCACTCGCTTGCGGTCTCATCGTGTCTTTCTGCCCTCCGCCCAGGCTTTTGTGATCGGCGGATTATGTGTGCCTGGTCCTGGTGCCAGAGACTCGCTGCTCGGCGTTAACGGTCCTTCGCGTGGTGGTTGCGAGGACATCGCAACAATGGCTGGCCAAGTGATGGGCGACGTGTTGCACCACTTGCTCCGTATGTCTCTGTTATCCTATGCGACCATTATTTACTCTCTTATGGATATTATGACGGCTGCCATCGTGAGGGGGGTTCCTGGAGACTGCCCCCTCAGAGAAGGCAGCCCCTTGTGACGCAGACGCGGTCGGAGAACTCGACGATAACTAACGGACTCATGCTTACCAGGACGAGCTGTGGACTCTGATACCGACCCCGATGATGGTATGCGCATCGCATTTTCCTCCGACGAGATTCTTGGTTCTGACAGTATCGATGTACAGCTGATGCTCCGGAGGCCGGCGACAAGGAGTTCTTCAGCTCCTGGGCGCTCTTCATCCTGATTATGCTGCTGATGTTCGCACTATTTACGAGTTACATTCTTCAACAGAAGAAGATCCAGGCGGTCCATGAAACGGTTCTGTCTATCTTTGCGGGTACGTCGATCGTTTTTGTTTGCTTGGTTTCGGACTCCGTGATGGCCGATGAGCGCTTACAGATGGATCTCACATTAGGCATGTTTGTCGGGTTGATCATCCGGTTGAGTCCCGAATCTCCCATCCAAGATAGCGTTACCTTCGATTATCAGTTTTTCTTCAACCTTCTCCTGCCTCCGATTATTCTGGCGTCGGGCTACGAATTACACCAGGCGAACTTTTTCCGGAATATCGGTACTATCCTCACATTCGCATTTGCGGGAACGTTCATCTCTGCTATTGTGCTGGGACTGGTTTTGTTTGTCTGGACGAGGATTCCGTTGGATGGCTTGAATATTACCTTCGTCGAGGCGATCGCGGTGGGCGCCACGCTTTCAGCGACGGATCCAGTGACGATCTTGGCTATCTTCAACCTCTACAAAGTCGAGCCGAAGCTCTATACGGTCATTTTTGGCGAGTCGATCTTGAACGATGCGATCGCCATTGTGTTATTCGAGACCGCGCAGAAGTACGCCGACAGTGATGCGGGCTCCTTGACCTTCTTGAATCTGTTTGAGGCTATTGGGGTGTTCTTGCTTGTTTTCTTTGGTAGTATGATGGTGGGCATCATCGTCGGCATCATGACTGCTCTGGGACTCAAGTACACGCATGTGCGCCGCCAGCCCAAGATTGAGAGTTGCTTGATTGTCCTCATCGCCTATGCCAGCTACTTTTTCTCGAATGGTGTCTACCTCTCTGGTGAGTGATAGCCAATTTGCTTGTTCCTTCCAGGACGAGCAAGCTAATCTCGATAGGCATTGTCTCTCTCCTATTCTGTGGAATCACTCTCAAGCACTATGCATACTACAACATGTCGCGTCGGACGCAACTTACCACGAAGTATCTCTTCCAGGTAATGGCGCAGCTGTCGGAGAACTTCATTTTCATTTATCTTGGTCTTGACTTGCTTGTTCAAAGACATCTACAGTTCAAGCCCCTGTTCATCCTCGTTGCGGTTTTCGGTATCTGTGTTGCACGATACCTCGCGGTGTTCCCGTTGTCCAAGGCGATCAACTGGTTCATCCGATACCGAGCACGCCGCCGTGGCATGGATGTTGCCGACGAGCTACCCTTTGCCTACCAGGCCATGCTCTTCTGGGCGGGTCTGCGTGGAGCTGTCGGTGTGGCGTTGGCCGCCGGCCTCAAAGGAGTTAATGCTCCAGCCCTGCGAGCCACCGTTCTCGTTGTAGTGGTGTTGACAGTCATCATCTTTGGCGGTACGACGGCCCGTATGCTGGAGATTCTGGGGATCCGGACCGGCGTTGTCGAGGAGATCGAGTCGGATGATGAATTTGACATCGAGGTCACCAACGGCGGAACTTACTACAAACGCTCTGATACAGGCCTGGGATACACGCCTCGCCGGTTGGACTCGACCATTCCGCTGGACGGTGTGCCGCGGGGCGATCTTGACCGGAACAACAGCTATTCGAGCGGCAACAACCGTCGTCCTAGTCCTCCACCCTCCGGCTCGGGCCGAACTCGCGGGCATGCTCGACTCTATTCCAACGCCTACAGTCAACGAGATACGGCGCGTGATCGTTCTTCGGCGGCCACGCTGCTGGGAGGTGGCGCCCGAAGCCATAGCGACAGTGAGGCGGCTAGTGAGGATGAGTTTGGCCTGAGGACGACTGGGAAGGGTCGTGCGGCCGATGCTGATCAACTGGACTCCTTCGACCTCGATGTGGATGATGTCCCGTCCGACGATGATCTCCCTCCGTCCGCCCCGGCTCCGGCGACCTCGCGACTCCGACGATCACCGTCCCAACCGCAACAGTATCTGGGGCCGTCGCAGGAGACCCCTCCCGCCAGCACCTCTCCCAACCGACGGGATACGGTCGGGATGAGTGCCCGCGATGCCATCCGAGACCTCTTCTCGGGGGGACCTTCCGGGGACCACGCGGCGTGGTTCCGACAGTTGGACGAGGACTATATCAAGCCTCGACTGCTGCTGGACCAGTCGAACCACAAGGGGCCTGGGGCTGTTTAGATGATATTCTGCGTGTACTCATAATCCATGATTCCATCTTCTGTTCATTTGTTCCTCCCGCTCCGTCCGGGATGGTTTCCTTCTGTTCGATTCCTCGGGTCTGTCGGTGGTTGTAGCTAGCCCTTCCTGCGATAAGTGGGGGGGGGAGCCTTGGCCGACGATCCTCTGTTATCGTGGCGCTTGTATATCCGCTATATACCGGCGCAGACTGCTTTTGCATTGTTTCTTTGGCATAGCAGGGTCTGGACACCCTGGACGCATGTCATCGTGTACGATTGTCGTGTTCGTTTAGATATGAATGACCGAGACATTTTCTCTCCTTGCTCTGATGGTGCCCGGCAGTAGGTGAACTGATGACGGCAGGGAGGCCAGGAGAGCCCCCAGTAAACCCAAGATAAGACCCCTGCCCGGCCCCCGTCTCGCCGACCAATCGTTCTGGCCCGCGCGTGACTTATCTATCGGCTGGCCTGGCCGCCAATTTCTCCATTCCATCCCAATTGCATGGAATCCTCCCCAGTTTCCTCCGTCGATTCCGTTTCCGAATGATGTCTTCCGTTCAGCGCGGCATCTTATCAGGCCATATGCTTGTCTCGAACTCCAGATTGGCTCCTCGGATGATATGCTCGTGCCCCGGCGATAAGAACACGATAGCAGCCTAAGCTGCAACCCCAGGTGGAATGGTCCCGTTCATTGCACGACCGAAGCTGGTGCGACAATGCCACGCCACTCGACCGACCTGTCGGGCTTATCTGAGGAAGGATCATCGGCCGTGCTCCCTCGGACGCGAGGGTTATAGATACTTGCGCAGGAGGCAGGACGCCTGACCCAGTTATATAGCGGCTGGCAGATCCCCACTCCGAGCTGTCACCGACCTGTGCAACTCCCTGCGTTCCTCTGCTGCAGCTGGCATTTGCTTAGTTCCGTTCACAATGGCAGAAACAATGGCGGAGAAGTCGCCCGCCATGGATCTGGGGTCGAAGACTGTTCAGACAGCGAGCGACGATCCTCCCGTCGAGCAGGGTGACATGCAGCTTTTGGGTATGCTGCTTTGTGTGCATTGTTGCTTTGGCGATTTCGATGCTGATCGGACAAGCTGCTCTGGGGTACAAACAGGAGCTTCGTCGCCATTACTCCACCGTGCAGGTCTTTGCGATCGCCTTTAGTATTATGGGTCTGCTCCCGTCAATCGCGTCGACGCTTTCATACTCGATCCCGGCGGGCCCCGTGGGCATGGTTTGGGTATGGTTGGCCACGTAGCTGGCTCTGTGTGAGGTTCTGGGCTAACTTGAGGCAGGGTAAGGCTGTTAGATGTCGTCTCGTGCAACAAAGGCCCTGGTTTGACTGTTCCTGCAGGGTGGTTTGCGGCAAGTGTATTTATCTTCATTGTTGCTTTGGCGATGGTATGCTTGATGCGCAAGCCCTTCCCATACACACACACTTTGTGGATCATGCTGACGCTCATCTCCCATTGAACCTAGGCCGATCTCGCCTCCGCGATGCCTACGGCCGGTGGACTGTACTTCTGGACCCACTACTTCAGCGGAGAGAAGTGGAAGAACCCTCTGAGCTTCGTCGTCGGGTACAGCAATAGTCTTGGTCTGATTGGCGGTGTTTGCTCCATTGATTGTATGCGAACCCCATGAGCCTCCCGTCCCTTCTATCGCTGACGTCTCTCGGCAAGACGGATTTGCTACCATGCTTCTTTCGGTCATATCGATCGCGCGTGATGGGAATTGGACTGCCTCTCGGCCTGTCCTGTATGGCACCTACGTTGCTTGCGTGGTTGTCCACGGGCTGATCGCTATTTTCTGTGCGCCCATCATGCCCAAGATCCAGTCAGCCTGTATCTTCAGCAACATCGGCCTCGTCCTGGCCACTGTCCTTGCTCTACCGATCGGTAAGGCTGTTCGCGGGGGGCAGATCAACTCGGGGGCTTACGTTTTCGGGCACTCCGAAAACCTCATCACCTGGCCCCAGGGCTGGACCTTCATGCTGTCATGGATGTCACCTATCTGGACCATCGGCGCATTTGATTCTTGTGTCCACATGAGCGAGGAAGCCAGCCACGCAGCGCGCGCAGTGCCACTAGGGATCATATGGTCTGCGGGACTCTGCGGGCTGCTAGGCTTCGTCTCCCTAGCCATCATTGCTGCTGTGATTAATCCTGATCTGAATGCCGTGCTGAACTCGAGTTTTGGACAACCAATGGCCCAGGTAACCCTTCCATATCCTGCAATCACACTAGACATCCCTACTAACCACTCCCAGATCTACTATGACGCTCTCGGAAAGAGCGGCGCCCTCGGATTTATGGTCGTCGTGGCAGTCGTCCAATTTTTCATGGGACTAAGTCTGGTAAGGCCCTCCTTCTAACTGCTCTCTCTCTCTCTATGCGGACTCACACCATACAGGTTGTTGCCGCCTCCCGCCAGAGCTGGGCTTTCTCCCGCGACGGTGCACTCCCCTTCTCCTCCTTCTTCCGCCACGTCAGTAAGCGCGTCCGTTACCAACCCGTCAGAATGGTTTGCTTCGTTGTCCTCGTCTCCGTCGTCCTCGGTCTCCTCTCCCTCATTGACGAAGCCGCCACAAGTGCCCTCTTCTCCCTCGCTGTCGCCGGCAACGACCTCGCGTGGATGGTACCCATCCTCAGTCGTCTGGTCTGGGGAAAGGATCGCTTCCGTCCGGGTGAGTTCTATACGGGATGGTTCAGCAAGCCCATTGCTATCACGGCCGTGGTGTATCTGGCATACGTTATTATCCTGAGTATGTTTCCGACTGAGGGGCCAAATCCATCGCGTAAGTTTCCTTCATACTTTGTTTCCTTTGCTGTCTACCTTTGGGTGATCCGTTGAAAATGAAATCAACTAATTGATGTGTGTGTCTAGCCCAGGATATGAACTATACGATCGTGATCAACGGGAGCCTGTGGCTGGGAGCGATGTTGTATTATGTGGTTTATGCACGGAAGGTCTACAAGGGCCCGCAGATGACGGTGAGCGAGTCGCCTACATTGTCGGAGATGGGGGCACAGGACGAAAAGTGATACTACAGTATCGTATTGGGTTCTTGATTATAGTGATTGTATAACAGTAGTGCACGCCATCCACAGTAGCCGTTTGATCTACCTACAATAAAGGGGTTTTACAAAAAAGGTATTATCAATCGGAACAATTCATTAAGTATCTATCCTCTCCAATTCTAGATACTTACCTTTGCGGAAGACTCCCTTTCCTTTTCGTATCCTTCCTTGTAGGATAAATCTCTTCTTGGGGTATAAATGCCCGCTCTTTCTACAACTTGGCTTTGAATTTTACGTTGGAGGTAGACGGATTTCTTTTGTTGATCTCTTATGTTCATTTCATTTGTGTATCTCTATGTGTATCTCATGTGTATCTCATTCGTGTATCTCATTTGTGTATCCCCTATGTGTATTCCTTATGTTTATTTCTCCTATGTATGGCAGTATTACCAAGACCCCCCTCTCCATCTGTACATCTGTCTGAATCCCCATACATAGGTGTCTCTACCTCCCCATCCCTCCTAATGTATCTCCCTCGCCTGTCTTCATCTTTCTATCAATCCCTGTCTCTCTGCCCATCTCTCTCTGTACCTCTCGCTGTTGTACACCTACATATCCACTACCCCTCTCTTGGATTCTAGAAAGGGTGTGTGTGTGTGGCTGTGTTTGTGATTTATGTATCCCTCTTCCCTTTCTTTTTTCATTTGTTTTCCTTCCCAAACATGATAAAACCGTCTCATTTGCTCCAGTCTTGGGCTTGGGGAATAGGCACTTTGATCTGATACGTTCTTTGAGGTGGGATCGGGCTGAGGGGGGGCTGGCTATTCAGGAACGCATAGATTGTACGGGGAAGTATTCAATGTTGATGTTGAGATTGGAATGGTGCATAAAGAATCGAAGGGAGATTGTTGTTTGGATAGAATGGATTTGCGAGCGTGATGATGGTGATGCTCTGATAGGATATCTATCTGGAGGGAGGGAGGGAGTGGCTTCTTGTATGTCTTGGAATGAGCATGATGATGTATGTTGTTCTAGCGTGTTTCGCCATGGGGTATGTTTAATGGGGAAGAACTCCGTAAGGGTTGAGAATGAGGGGATGAGAAACTGTAATGTTGGCTAGACTATCAGATCAAATGTGGACAGTTGGTGAGGTGAATGCATCTAGTACTCCGTACGTATTGGTAGGCTGTTTTGTGTAAGCTTTGAGAAGTAGATTAATTGATTTTGTCATGTGTAGTAGTAATTAACATGTCTCGAGACATTAATCATAAATCATCCTAGTAGCTTCACGAGGCTCGTCGTCCAGGTCTGGTTGATGAGATATCTTCCACCCGATCGAGAGACTCGTCAAGTCCTTCCATAACGCCAGTGCTTTCGGTGTATGTTGCACGCTTGCTTACTGAGGCACTTCAAGGACATATCGACCGGCGATCTGGCCTTGTTCTATTGTCATCATTAGCATACTGCCTAAACAGAAAAGATTAGGTATGCGGGAAAAGGGACGAACCCATCAGCTCGAAAATGCGCGGCAACTCCTCCAAGGGAGCCGTCTTGAATGGTGCGTTGATCAGTCCACGGGCAAAAAAGTCCACCGCTTCCACGCCATCCTGACGGTTACCGACGTAGCTTCCCTTGATGTTGATCATGCGGACAACAGTGTTGAAGACGGGAGATCGAAGATACGCGCCTGCAGGCATGCCGATGGCGACCACGGTGCCTCGGGAACGAACGTACTCGGTCGCCTGCTGGAACGGTTTCTCGGCCACAGCGAGAAGAATCACGGCGTGGGCGCCCAGGCCTTCAGGAGTAGCTGCCTTGACATCAGCGACTACGTCGTTGGATGTCTTGAAATCGATGTATGCCTTGATTTTAGTGCAATGTTAGCTCCACGTGCTGGGATGGACGACGAACGAATTACCTCCGATCCGAGTTTCTCGCACATAGCTTTCTTCTCATCTCCGCCGTCGATGGAGATGGTGCGAAGCCCCATGGCCTTGGCGTACTGTAGAGCAAGCGATCCCAATCCACCTCCAGCACCGACAATGGCGACGGTCTGGCCGGGACGGACGCCGGACTCCTTCAAGCCCTTGTACACGGTGATACCGGCACAGAGGATAGGAGCGACAGCATCAAGGGGGACTTCCTTCGGAAGGTTCGACGCATGGCTAGCCTTGGCGACAGCGTACTGCTGGAATGTGCCATCGACGGTGTAACCGGAAAGTGAGGCGTGCGGGCAGAGAGGCTCGTCGGCCTGCTTGCAGAACTCACAAGACAGGCAGGACCCATTCAGCCATTTGATACCGGCATGGTCACCAATTTCAAAGCCAGTGACGAGGTCACCCTTGGCGACGACCACACCGGCTCCTTCGTGTCCGCCCACGAGGGGAAGCTTCACGGGGAGCGGCCAGTCGCCCTTCATGGCGTGCAGGTCGGTATGGCAAACACCGGTGTAACGGATCTTGACCAGGATCTCGTCCGGGCCGGGCTTTCCCACCGGGATTTGCTTGTAGACGGGCGGTCCGCCCTTCTGCTCGACCACTTGGGCCCATTGCATTTCAGGGATAGTCATGATGGGCGTTTCGAGTTCGGATGATAGGGTAGTTGAAGATGGAAAAGGTTGATATGAAGTTGAGGGAGGCGGATGAGGTTATGTGAGACGGATATTCCAGATCTCCCAGGGCAAGAGGCAAGGAAATCTCTAGGATCTTATACAGACGCGTCCTGGTGGTGTTGCCCCCCCGGGGACTGGTAGCCGGGTATGACGGACAGGTGGGGTGATGTCCGCCCATCACCGAAAGTGAATGGAGTGACGTCGCGCCCAGGAGTATATCAGTGACAGGGATCAGGTGAAAGGAGGCAATGAATGCAACGCATCTGGATCCATTTCATGGTCCAGGCCAGGCCACCCCCGGGCTTACGGAATGGCCGATTCGAGGGAAGAGACCTCGCGGCCAACTCAGTGAACGTACCACAAAGCCACATCTAGATAATCCCGCGTAGGGCTTCCTGGGAGCTCGGTGGTCAATTTCCGTTCCATGGCTGCGAAAGTGCCATCGAGGAGACTTCCCACTGAGGACGGTGGCGCCAGGCGGGACAGACGTCATTGCAGTTGAGCTCTCTCCGCAGTCCCCCATTCGCGGAAAAGCGTGGGGGGAAAGACATCCTGAAACCCCAGATGCGTATAATGGGTCCTGGCTATAAAGACTCGCAGTTATCAACCCCTGGTATTGCATTAGGGTCGAGACAGCACCGAATTGTAGCTTCTGGCTCGTGTTGGAGTCTTGGAGAAGAGGGGTTGTTCCGACGGAAGGTTCAAGGCGAAGCGGGGATGATGCGGACGAACAGCTTCCCTTTCGGGTCTCCTGCGAAGTGTGAACACATCACTCGGTCCGATCAGAACATGAAGGCACTGAAGGCAAGTCGTAGCGAGGGAAATCTTGTTGGCCGATCGCCTGTTTCGGGGTGGGTTGACACGCCTGGAGGAACGGGTGATCTGAGGCCCGATCATTCCTACCGCTGCCTCAGGCCTCAGGGTTTCGCCTCCCCTGGTCGTCTCATCGGGCATCGGCATCGGGGTCACCTTCCAGTGAGATACGATGAATTGAGCCTCGTGCTCTGCTGTCCGTCATCACTTGTCAGTCTTCCAGCAGGACGAGCTCCATTGCTGCTGTTAGACTGCGCAGGACCCGCTAAGCTCAGCCCATCCCACACCAATGTCTCAGTGGCAACTCTGGCATGCGATTGCGAGGCATGATAAGGCTCTAATATCATGATCATGATAAGGAGTAGGTTCTTTTCGGAGCACTGAGCAGCGAGAGCTTCTAGGCGACGGTTAGATAAAGGTTGAGAAGGTGAGAGAAGGCCGTGGCGAGGATGGCCTGATCGAGTACCTCCGAGGCAATCACCTGACCACCCTCGAATGTGGTGCATAGGGCTGATTATCAAGGTCAGAGATACCGTCTGCAAATATCTCTCTTAAGACTCAATGGCCATTATCTAACCTAGCCGTAGCTATGCTGCACTTGTAGCTTGAACAGGCACACTCTACGTCTATAGCATCTTCTACAACCATCCCTCGACCGGATCAGTCTCTGTGTGCACTTCCAGCTGTTGTTAAGGCTGTTAGGATTCAGCAAGCTTGGGATCGATGTGATTACCTGGCTGCAGACAAAGTGGTTGGTGCAATGATGACCTTTCATGCCCCCTCTATAAGTACATGCAGGCCCTGTATCCCCGTGTAGACATGCAACAGAAAGAGCTATACTAGAAAGCTCGGTAGCAAAGTGAGGATAGTATTTGGCTTATTGAAAGAGAAAAACTAGCCGTCTGAGGCATTGAAGATGGGCGAGCATTTGCAAGACTGTACTCAGCAACCATAGCGCTGTATGCATCCTGTGCTACTTCCTGTTTCCTGACATGATATGCATATAGTGAAGATCTTCGTAAAGTAGGCCGGGTTGTTCACTGTAGCATTGGTAATCTAACAAGACCAATTTAGGGAGCATTCCAGCTCTTCTCCGTCAAGGCAATCCTTGTGATGATCTCTGACTATCAGCCGCAGTCCAACACGAGAACACATACTATAAAAAGACTGCCATTGGATGTCAAGGCGTGGCATTTGACTTTGTGGCGGTAGCTTCAAGGAATGACTAGGCTTGCTCTTCGTCGCCGCGGGCTAATATTATTGCCACGCTCTATGTTCCTTTGGCCAGTTCGTCAATATCAATACCTACTTGATTACCAATTAAGAGGCCCAGAGACTTTGGTACTTTGTCCCAGCCGCTTAGGGAGCAAAGCTCGGTTCACTCTTTGGTTAGTAATTGATGATGTATTCTTGTACCAGACCCCCGAGACGCCCGAGACAATGGATCCTTGACGTCGAAAGTCGCTGGTAGGCCTCCGTAGCAGCACCCTGTCTAGGTACTCCGGGCACTGTATGCAGCTGCAACCGCTTCAGATAGCGCCATTCCCCCAGGAGGGGTACAATATCAGCACCCGCAATTACCGCCCCGCCAGGCCAGGAGTCTGATAGAATGTCGTGAGTGTGTTGAGAAAGAGTACTCTGAGTAAATTGGCCGTGGGCTCCATGAAATCCCGTCACCGTCCCGATCGAAGGGCGATGATGTCTGGAGATGGTTAATACCGGTACCGAACTACACGGTTCTGTCATGGAACGGAGCAGGGGCATGGTCCAGATGGATAGAGACCAGGTGACAATGATGGAGATGAGTGTTACAATCTCCGGGAAAACCCCCTGCACAGAAAAGAATAGGATCCAGCTGAGTGATCGGATTGTCTGCTTTCTATAGATTAACACAAATATCGGACAATCAGGCCCGGAGGTGGTTGGGAGTGAGTATGTATCTAGGCCATCGAGCAGCTGGGGGAACTTCAGGTGTGGTGGCTCGGGGAGACGGCTAGTGGTAAGTAACGGGAATACGCATACGGGCAGGTGCGGGATCGGATGGGGGAGCAGAAGAACAAGACGCAAGTAGGAAGGAACAGATGGGCAAAGAGGGAAAGTTGGCCCAAGGGGGGGAAGCTGTGCAAAAATCAAAAATACTGGAACCATCGCCATCATCATCATCACCAGCACCACCACCATCATCTCTCCAACACCCTTCTCTCTACTCATCCCTACCATTTGAACGATCATCACTCCCACACCCACACCCACACTTACCCCCCTCCCCGGGGAGCACGACCATCCACCCACCAGATCTATCTACCTCAGATACCTACCTACTACTAGTGTAGGTACATCTGCTATCACCTCCCACTCATTCATTTTCCTTACCGACCCCCATCACTAGTATCCCTTCACCTTCTACCATCGCCTTCACTCATCCGTGGTCCTCCGGTGCTGGCATTGCGGTTGTTTCCGTGTTCTCAGCCGGCCCAGGACCATTCCCCGATCGGGTAGCCCATTCACGGCTTGGCTGGGCCTGTGTTTCTTGTCGCATCCTGTCCGGAACGGTTAACCCGTGGAGGGTTTGTTGGCTCGCTCACCACAAGCACTTCGAGCCCTCCCAAGATTCCAGTCAATCCGGTGAGGCGATCCTCCCTTTTCCACGCCATCCGTCCATCTCTTCTCTCCATCCTCCCTCGCCATCATCGACGGCCTCCCATCTCATCTCCATTCTCCCTCCCAATAACCTCCAGCCTTCCTTCTCCACTTCTCCCCATCCAGGCCTCTCAGAATTAATTCCTTCCGCAGATAGCTGGACCGGCGGCAACCAACCCGACGCGTGATCGCCCCATCGAGATCTTCGTGAGATAAAACCTCTCAGCCCCCTTCGCGCATGGCCAGCTCTCGTTCCTCGTAACGGTTCTTGTTCGCCCGAACACGTTTTCTCTCCCTCTCCCCATCACCCTCGCGGTTCCTATTGCTGGCATCACCCTCGAACGCTCGCCGCCGCGTTACCGGCACACGCGGCCACCATGACGGGGGCTCCGCCTTACAATCCTCAGTCTCCTACCCAGCAGTCTCGCTATCCCGTTTACTCTCCTCCGAACAAGAGCCGTCCTTATTATGCCAATAATGAACAATACCAGCAGCATCCTCCTCAGACGCCTCCTGCTTTCCCCCCTCAGTCCAGCATGTCCAGGAGCCCTCACTTCCCTCATGCGCCTTCCCCGTTGCCGGGCACACTCCCGCCATTGAACGGCGGTGCGCCTCCTTCTTCTCATCCCTCAGAGCCACCGTCGCAATACCAGGCACATTCCTCGGCTGGAACTCCACAGTTTGCTCTTCCTCGGCCCTACCCTGGCTCCGTCTTATCAGGCAACGGCGCATCTCCCTACGGCCACTCCACTCCGTCCCACGCCCACCCGGCTGGTCGGCCCGACAGCCTTCCACAAGCGTCGCCCAAAAAAGAATCAGAATCCCAATTCCCGATGGGAAGTCACGGTGTCATGGGATACCCATCCTCTCTGGCGCGAGAACCTCGGGCAAGCTCCCCTCCAAAGGACACTGTATGTTATCCCTTTGTTACTTGTAACTCACATTCACTAACGTTGCTTTTCTTCCTTCCTTCTAGAAGCCCACCAGGGCGGCAGATCCCATGTCGTTTGCCAGTATCCTTTCCGGACCGACTGAAGAGCGTGCCCCTCCCAAAAGGCAGTCCTCCGCCGAAGCCACGCCAACGCCTTTAGCGCCGGCCTCAGCAGTCACGGCCAGTCGCAGTCCTCCACCCACAACTTCTACTTCTCAATCGAAAGGCAAAGACCGGGCACCAGTTCCCACCGCCTCTCTGCCGAGGTTGGAAAAGAGACCCGGCACGGAGAAGCGCCGTCGCAACGTGGAGCTGGAGCATAGGACGACTGAATCACGGACCCCCAATGTGGCCAACGGCGTCGCTGATTCGGCAAAGACACCCGTTCAAAGTCGTGGCCCTGTACCTCGACACACGATGACTGAATATGAGGCAGAAGCCCTCAGCAGAGCTTTGGCTGATATGGCCGAGGCGGACAAGAGCGACGTGGAAGCACCGGGGTATGAGAGGTTTAGGGAAGAGTATATCGCCAAGGGTAAGAAACGCGCGTTTACCACTGAACAGGCCGAAATCTTGAGACGCAAGGTAATCCCTACAATGCCATCCAACGCAAAAGCTTTCATTTACTGACACGATCTCTAGCGTCGCCGAAACGACTACCTGGTCAAGCTTGCCAAGTCTCTCGACAAACAAGCCACTGCTGGCATGGACCGTTTCAGATACGCGAACGAATCCTCCGTCATTGCCGAAGTCCAGGCAAAAGAGATCCAAGATGAAAAGGAGCGCAAGAAAGACATGCAGCGGAAGCGGCGGCGTGAGAACACAGTGCGCATGGAGATGCAAAAGAAGCTGGAGGCAGAGATCAAGGCAAACGAGGCTCAGGATTCCGCGGAGAAAGCCAAGTTCCTCCGTGAAGCGGAACGGGCACAACGAAAGATCAAGACTACCAAAAGAGCACTCGAGGGAGTCACTGCTCCCGAGGAGATCAGCGAAGTCACGCCGTTGGCTCCCAATCTCGAAGGCGGTACTACCAGCTCTTTCCACATCGGTCGGAGCTCCCCATCGCGACGGAAGTCTGGTCGCGGCGGCCCCGTCACACGACCAAAGAAGTCTAAAGAGCAAAAGCAGGCCGAAAAGGATGCGGCGGAGGCTGCTTATGCAGCTATGGAAAATGATGAGCCTCTGCCTATCGCACCCAAGGAAGACCCCCGGAAGGAATCTCTCAAGAAGGAGGTCAAAGGCAGTCGCTCCAAAGAGACTACGCCTACGCCCCTGTCCGCGTACGAGACCAAAGGCTACAATCAGATCTATGAGCAAATCTGGCGCGACATTGCGCGCAAGGATATTCCCAAGGTCTATCGCATCAAGGCTTTGTCCCTCAGCACGCGTCAGGAGAATTTGCGCAAGACAGCTCAGCTGGCTAGTAAGCAGTCCCGGAAGTGGCAGGAACGCACCAACAAGAGTATGAAGGATACTCAGGCCCGTGCCAAGCGCACCATGCGTGAGATGATGTCCTTCTGGAAGCGCAACGAACGAGAGGAGCGGGATCTGCGTCGTCTCGCCGAGAAGCAAGAGATCGAGTCTGCTAAGAAGGCCGAAGCGGAACGTGAGGCCAACCGTCAAAGACGCAAGCTTAATTTCCTCATTTCGCAGACCGAATTGTACTCCCACTTCATCGGTCGGAAGATCAAGGGCGCAGAGGGAGATGCCGCTGGGGACACGGCCGTGGACGAGACAGACGAGACCGTCAAACCCGGCAAGGGCCAGGATCATACCATCGACCCCCCCCCCAGTGTTGCTGATGCGGGCACGAAAGTCACCAACTTTGAGGACCTTGACTTTGACGCGGAAGATGAGACGGCCTTGCGGCAGGCGGCCATGGCTAACGCCCAGAATGCCGTCCAGCAGGCGCAGGATCGCGCACGCGCTTTCAACTCCGAGCAGAACCAGATGGCGGCCTTAGACGAGGGCGAACTGAACTTCCAGAACCCTACGAGTTTAGGTGACATCGAGATCTCCCAGCCTAACATGCTTACTGCAAAACTCAAGGAATACCAACTCAAGGGGTTGAATTGGCTGGTCAACTTGTACGAGCAAGGCATCAACGGTATTCTGGCCGACGAGATGGGTCTAGGAAAGACCATCCAGTCCATCTCAGTCATGGCTTATCTCGCCGAGGTACACAACATCTGGGGCCCGTTCCTGGTCATTGCGCCTGCCTCCACCCTACACAACTGGCAGCAGGAAATTACCAAGTTCGTGCCGGACATCAAGGTTCTGCCTTACTGGGGTTCCGCTAAGGACCGTAAGATTCTCCGCAAGTTCTGGGATCGCAAACATATCACCTACACTAAGGAGTCTGAATTCCACGTGCTGGTAACGTCGTATCAGCTCGTCGTCCTTGATGCCCAGTACTTCCAGAAGGTCAAATGGCAGTACATGATTCTGGATGAGGCCCAGGCCATCAAGTCTTCGCAGAGTTCGCGTTGGAAGAATTTGCTTGGGTTTAGCTGCCGCAATCGCCTTCTTCTTACCGGTACACCCATCCAGAATAACATGCAGGAACTGTGGGCTCTTCTTCACTTCATCATGCCGACCTTGTTCGATTCCCACGACGAATTTAGCGAATGGTTCTCAAAAGATATTGAGTCGCATGCTCAAAGCAACACGAAGCTCAACGAAGACCAACTGAAGCGTCTTCACATGATCCTGAAGCCTTTCATGCTGCGTCGTGTCAAGAAGCATGTGCAGCAGGAGCTCGGAGATAAGGTCGAGAAGGATGTCTTCTGTGACCTCACCTATCGTCAGCGGGCCTACTATGCCAACCTACGGAACCGTGTCAGCATCATGGATCTTATCGAGAAGGCTGCTGTCGGGGACGAGGCCGATAGTACGACTCTGATGAATTTGGTCATGCAATTCCGGAAAGTCTGTAACCATCCAGACTTGTTCGAGCGCGCGGAAACGAAATCGCCCTTCTCCACCGCATACTTCGCCGAGACGGCCTCCTTTGTTCGAGAAGGCCATAACGTTGATGTCGGATACTCAACCCGCAATCTGATTGAATACCCTATGCCCCGCCTTCTTTGTGGTTCGGGCGGTCGTATTGATGTGGCCGGTCCTGATAATGCGTATGCTGGGTTCCGTGGACAGTACCTGAACCACTTGATGAATATCTTTACTCCGGAGAACATCAAGCAGAGCATCCAGGACGACGGGGCGTTCTCATTCCTGCGCTTTGTGGACACGTCGGTCGGTGAAGCATACGAGCAGTCGCATCTTGGCGTCTTTGAGCGAGCGGTCCGCCGCCGGGGACAAGTCAATAAGCTGTCCCGGCTCAACGTCGTCTACGATAACGAGGAACATTCGACAGCGCCTGTCCTCCCACACACACTATTCAACATCGTCGATCGCAATGATCGTCAAGCCGTCAATGAGATTGTCGCTGAAGGCTATATGCGGGATTTGATGACCGTCTCGCAGTCTACGTTCGAACGTGACGGTCTCAACATTATCGAGCCTTGTGCCAGCCCTGCGGCATCGGCGCCCCCGATCACTGTTGTGTCTTCGAGCCAGGTACCCTGGTTCGAGACAAAGGATACCCTCTTCAATGTCTCGGTCCGGCACGCGCTTCTCAGCACACCTTCGAGACAAGTGGACGAGCAGATCATTGAGAAGAAGGTGGATCCAACTCCATACTCTCTTACGCCCATGCTGCCGAAGCCGATATCGAACAAGGGACGTTACACGCACATCGAAGTGCCGTCCATGCGTCGGTTTGTCACGGATTCCGGTAAATTAGCCAAGCTGGATGAGCTATTGCGAGAGCTCAAGGCGGGCGGTCATCGTGTGCTGTTGTATTTCCAGATGACACGCATGATCGACCTGATGGAGGAGTACCTGACTTACCGTAACTACAAGTACTGCCGCTTGGATGGAAGCACCAAGCTGGAGGATCGCCGCGATACCGTGGCTGATTTCCAGCAGCGTCCCGAGATCTTTGTCTTCCTCCTGTCCACGCGTGCTGGTGGTCTGGGTATCAACTTGACTGCGGCCGATACTGTTATTTTCTACGATTCGGACTGGAACCCTACTATCGATTCCCAAGCCATGGACCGAGCGCATCGTCTCGGTCAGACGCGGCAGGTTACGGTATATCGTCTCATTACCCGGGGCACCATCGAAGAACGTATCCGCAAGCGTGCCTTGCAGAAGGAAGAGGTCCAACGTGTCGTCATCACAGGTGGCGCCGCCGGTGGAGTCGATTTCAACACGCGTAATCGGGAAAGCCGCACGAAAGACATTGCCATGTGGCTGGCCGATGATGAGCAGGCCGAACTCATTGAGCAGAAGGAGAAGGAGGCTTTGGACCGTGGGGAAGTGTTTGGTGCCGGCAAGGGCGGGAAGAAGGCCGCCCAAAAGAGGAAGAGGGACATTACGCTGGATGATATGTATCACGAAGGTATGTTTTTGAGTGGCGCACTTACCTGCTGGCCTATTCCCGATGCTAATTCACGTTTGTGCAGGCGAGGGCAACTTCGACGATGTCAGTGCCAAGCCATCCGGCGCAGCAACCCCAGTGTCGACGGCGGAAAACGTGGCCACGCCCTCATCGACCCCGGTGCCCAAGCGTGGACGGGGTCGTGGGTCTGGCAAGGGAACATCGAAGCGCGCCAAAACGACCAAAGAGCGACTGCGTCTCATTGACGGCGATGGGGGTCTGGGGGCCAGCTGATCCGACCAGACGCATGCAACTGTCCTTGACCCATATGATTTGATAGACTGGCGGCGTTAGGATATCCCTTCCCTCTTTTCTTTCCTGTTGAATTCAGACATCGATGGCCCTCTACCATTTTTCTTTCTAATTCTGATTGAACCCTCCTTCCTTACTTTTCCCCGGCTGCGGGCCGTGGTGTCCGTACCATGTATTAACAAGATGCATTCTGATACACGAGATGTTGGCCCGAGGGTGAAGGGTGATGTGCGGACTATTGTGGTAATGTGTGAAGATGCGACGGATTATTGATGAGGCATCCCAAAAGCAGCGGCGAGGGCCGGCGGGTAGATAGACGGGCGGTTGCTATATGTCTTTTTTTTTTATTTTTCTTTTTATTACTGTTCTACATCTGATGGATTGGATCTGGGGATACTACATGTTTTGCCGCACGATTCTCGACCCGATTGATTACACAATCCGTATTGCATGACGGTTCTGGGCCGAGGGGATGAGTAATTGCAGACTTCCAGAATAGACCACGGTGTCCCGGCATCTGCCAAGAAGCCCGGGTTTTGCTCCGCACGTTTGGCCCCTGCCCCTCGTATCGGCTGTCACGGAGTCACCGTGGATTCATTCGCGGTGTTCTGTGACGATCGTCTCCGCACTCAGGAAGGGGGGCCAGGTTCTGAGCCAGTTCCGTGCCAGTACCGGCCAGGATTTTCAGGCTTCCCAGCCGAGTTCCGCCCGCGAACTTAGTTGCGAACTTTCTCCGGACTCACTCCGGACTTTGCACTGGTGCCGTGTGGCCTGATCTCCGCCGTGACTGGCCCGCTTGCCTTAGTCACATCGCTGTTCCCCGAAGCCGCGGCGCTCACGGGCCAATCAGCAGCCCTTGGATCGTCAGCCACGGAAGGAAAGGAAGCCGACTAGGCCGCCGAGGGGCAAGCGCCCTCCCACGACCCCTGCAATACCGATTACCGATCGGACGCCGTAATCTTGTAACGGTGAAATCTTTGGGTTCCCTTTTCTTCTTCTCCTTCTCTACCTCGTCCTTTTCCTTCCCTCTCTCCCCTCATCCTTGGCTCCCTGACCTTCCATTCGGGACTCTCATCCTCCTTCCGATCGTGTACTGTGTCTCGGCTCATTGACCCGTCACTTGGCCCTTCATGGAGTCGCTTCTGCAGCAGTCTCGGGCTATGTGCCCGTTTCTCAAGCGCACTTCGCCCAATGCCTTGCGCTCTCTGTCGACCGCTACGCGCCCAAGCACCAGCCCTGGTGGCGGCACCATGTCGAACCTCCAGGTCCTGGCTCGTCGCTGCCCCGTCATGAGCAAGGCTCTGGCCGTGCAGAGTGCCCGCCTGGCCCACACCAAGCGGTTTACCTCTTATACTGCCGGCGTGGCGGGTGTGAGCCCCAAGCATCTTCGTTCCACTGCGGGCAAAAGGGCGTTGCATTCGACTGCTGGCAATGGCGCCGATGTGACCCCCAACGTCTACAAGGAGTCTCAGCGAGGTAGGTGCTTGGGATTCGCTTCGATCGGATTACCACGACACCCCATATGCTGACGGTATTGCCACAGTTCATCCCGGGCTCTCCGGTGTTAAGCAGCGCTTCGAGCCTCCTGCTGCCACTGCGCCTGGCCCTCGTCCCCATGCGCCCGCCACCGCGCCGTTCAACTACAAGGCATTCTACCAGGCTGAATTGGACAAGAAGCACAAGGACAAGTCGTACCGCTACTTCAACAACATCAATCGCTTGGCCAAGGAATTCCCCCGCGCCCACACGGCCTCCCCCGAAGAGAAGGTGACCGTGTGGTGCTCTAACGACTACCTCGGCATGGGCCGTAACCCCGAGGTCTTGAAGTCTATGCACCAGACCCTGGACACCTACGGAGCCGGTGCCGGAGGTACTCGCAACATTTCCGGTCACAATCAGCACGCTGTGGCTCTCGAACAGACCTTGGCTAAACTACACAACAAGGAGGCGGCGCTGGTCTTCAGCTCGTGCTTCGTGGCCAATGATGCGACGCTGGCGACTCTGGGCAGCAAGATGCCTGACTGTGTTATCCTATCCGACAGCCTCAACCACGCTTCCATGATCCAGGGTATCCGCCACTCGGGAACTAAGAAGATGGTGTTCAAGCACAACGACCTGGTCGACCTCGAAACCAAATTGGCGTCTTTGCCCCTGAATGTTCCCAAGATCATCGCTTTCGAATCCGTCTACAGTATGTGCGGATCCATTGCCCCCATCGAGAAGATCTGTGATCTGGCCGACAAGTACGGGGCTATCACCTTCCTCGATGAAGTCCACGCTGTGGGCATGTACGGACCTCACGGCGCAGGAGTGGCGGAGCATCTCGACTACGATATCTATGCGTCTCAGGATACGGCCAACCCTCGTGACACCAAGGGCACCGTGATGGACCGGGTCGACATCATTACCGGCACCCTCGGCAAGGCGTACGGCTGCGTCGGTGGTTACATCGCGGGATCGGCGGCCATGGTTGATACTATCCGCTCTCTCGCCCCCGGCTTCATCTTCACGACCTCGCTGCCTCCCGCAACCATGGCCGGAGCGGACACCGCTATCCAGTACCAGGCCCAGTACAAGCGTGACCGCGTCCTGCAGCAGTTGCATACCCGTGCGGTCAAGGAATCACTCAAGGAGCTGGACATCCCCGTGATCCCGAACCCGTCTCACATCATTCCTCTTCTCGTCGGTGATGCGGAGGTGGCCAAGCAGGCGTCTGACAAGCTGCTCGAGGAACACGGTATCTACGTGCAGGCCATCAACTATCCGACTGTTCCCCGCGGCGAAGAGCGTCTCCGCATCACGCCCACCCCCGGTCACGTCAAGGAACACCGCGACCATCTGGTGCAGGCTCTGCAGACCGTCTGGAACGACCTGGGCATCAAGCGCGCCAGCGACTGGAAGGCTCAGGGTGGCTTTGTCGGTGTTGGCGTGGAAGGTGCCGAGGCCGCGAATCAGCCCATTTGGGAGGATGCGCAGCTGGGCCTGCAGGCCAACGAGACCGTCGAGGCTGCCGTGGAGCGGGAGTTCCAGGGTGCCGCTGCCGAGGCTCTCACCCAGGCTGCTTCGCGCATGCAGACTGCCACTCCCATCCGTCCTGCTGCCGCGGCCGCCTCGATCCCTGTGGGAGTGGTTGCTTAAATCCCTATCCAACATTCGTCTTCTTGAAATGGTAGGGTAGGGTAGGGTGTGACCATCGCCTTGATGGCACACCACGTGAAATCGTTGTTAATTCTTCTATCCGCTGAGGGAAACCACCCCAGCATGGCCATATGACCAGCTAATTGGACATTTGCCGAATCATAATTTGAACATGGGAGGCGGACAAAAGACACTAAGTGAACCGGCCTGTCGTTACCGATGATCACTGGGTTCATGTCTCTTCCCCTCCTCTTATCTTCTTCCTCTCAACTTGCTCCCAACTCTTCTATCGTAGTTGTAAAGCGAGGACCTGTGAATTCCCTCTTCCGGTTAGCTTTACCGCTTCCGGTATGGCTTCCCGATACGCCGTCCTGTAATCACCGCCCGCCTCCTCCTCCCAAGTATATAAGAATCCTCCCCTCGCTGTTCTAAGCTCTTCCCCTCCCAACTTCTTCTTCCACCCCAATTCTACCTCCTATATTCTGCACTCACCCAGTCGGGGGCTGGTCGTCTCATCCGTCCATTAGTTCCTCACTTAGCCCCCCTCTTTTTTCTTTTCCCCGCCCATCCATCGGAAATTGCAGCTGCGCCCTCACCCCGTCTCCACTTCCAGTTTCCTCTACGTCCATCCGGCTTGATCTGACCAGCCTTGGAGCTGATTCTGTCTTCCTCTGTTTTATTATGCAGTGAATTTATTTATATTTTCTGCTCTCTGTTTGCCAACCTCTACTAGACCATGCGTCGACTTGAAAACCCGCTTTTTCGAACGGTCTTCTATCTTCTATGGTATCTCTTCTGCCCTTCGTACTCCCCTCTTCAAGAAAGTGACTGACACAAACCCCCGACAGGCTCCAAGGCTGATTGTGGCTTACGACTAATCCTACTTTCCTACCCCTTTCCGCGACCCCCCGTCTTGGGTTGCATTTTCGCCCCAATCATGTAGATCTTGTGTGCCGTTGCCTGCGGTCGGATCGCTCAGATGACGACGAAACCACGCCTGGGAGAAACAAATCCAATGGCAGAAATGCCTCAACGGCGATTCCGTGGGTTATTTTCGCCGCCGTCACCGATCGCAGCCCTGCGAAATGCGGTTCTCCAAGGTCTATACAACCTTTCTAAAGCTTACCGAAGGTAGATGGCCAGTGCCGCAAACAATCGTCTAATTCAACTTCGACGCCGTAATAAACAGGACGGGGGCGACAATAACAATGATACCAATAGTACAGCAACGCTGGACTTCAATGATGACCGATACTGTTCTGAGGAAGAACAGCCGCAGAAAAGACGCAAACATGCCGCCGGGTCGAGAAACGCAGCGGAAACAGATTCAACCTCAACCAATCTCGCTATTGAGGGCGTCATGAACTCAATTCAGAACCCACCAGGTAGTGACTTTGGCACTCTGGACGAGGCACGGGAGGTCTTCGGTCGGGGAGTTCTGCGTATTCAACCCCTCGGCAATCGACGTACTTACTTCATTACGTTTCTTCCAGATCTTGTTCACCATCTACCCCCGTCTTCAACACCAGGGGCATCTCGTGAAAAATCGTCATTCTCTGATGGTTGTCGCCCCCAGAATCAGTCTTCGCGACAAACGATCCACAGGAGGCGCCATAAGCGAAGCTCCTATTCACCTGCAGAGAATCAGCTATTGTCCGAGCTGAGAAATCAGCGTGGTCTGCCCTGGAGGGAAGTTGCGAAACACTTTAAACATCGGACCCAGGCATCTCTTCAAGTTCAATATTCGAAGATACGCAGTGAAGCTGCGTATAATGCCTGAGACAAGATTTAGTTCGTATCATTGGCTAATTTATCTAACACATTAGGCACCACCCTTAATCAGTGTCAGAATTGATTATAGATCATGCATATCCGCATCAGTAAGTGTAGGTAGGAACGATGGGGGAAAGAATATAAATATCGTAGGGCCTGTTTTGAAACCTTCTGACTTTGTGGTTATACGTCTTTCTTTACTCAGCTTGCTGCCAAAAGAGGACTGATGAAGTCTGCGTACTGTCATGGTTACCCGGCCGAACGTCCGACGATAACCTGTCTCCTCACTATTCTTCCCCCTCTGTATCCAACTTCTTCCTTTCCACTTTCTACTCTCATATCCTGAATTCACTCGGTCGCGACCGTTGCTTCAATCTCCCACCCTTCGCCCCGGCCCCTCTTTTTGTTCTAAGCCACAACCTTTTTTCCCTTGAGCCTCGCAACAAATCGATCTCCTATGGGCCATCAAGAGTAACATTAGCTTTCTTTGTCTGACTTGTACAGCTTGTTGTCCCAGTCTTCAATAACAATAAGAGGCGGAAAAAGGGTGGAAGAACCGATATACTTCATCGAAAAGAGGCTATTGGGCGGATCGAATGGATAGTCAGTGGTTTCGTGATAAAGCGATGAAAGGCTTCAAGGTATTCTGAGAGGGTAGTCTTCCCTTTTCTTGTATATCATCAGGGGCTTTGGTTGAAATAGAACGTGTGTAGCTCGGCCATGAATACGCGCTCAGAGTCATAGGTAAGGAACGTTAAATTGACGCGCTAACGCAGAGATATTAGGTTTTTTTGGCCTTGAGAGATTTCACAGGCCTGTACAATACGTATCTCAATATCAGACTAAGAACCAGGCAGGGTGGTAGTATATAGGAGCTCTCAATAGGTTGAAATTTACCCCTGAGATGAAGCAGACCAACACGCCGAAAGGGCGGGTGGGGTGGGGCTGCTGACTTAAGAGACGGTTACTTTTGAGCGAGGTCATGGCTCCACAATCCGGCTAAGATGGGATTCGAACTCTGCGGAGCATGAGTAGCAGCATTTTTTTTCTCTAAACCGCGCTTGTCAAAACGCCTTACTATTACAGGTTCACATTACGTTCGATATTCTGGTCTTTTTAGTGGTTTAGCCCAACCCCGCTATGTCTTAGCTTCGATTATTCCGCCATATTAGGTAAAGGAGCCTGATTTACCAACAAAACTAATAACTGACCGCCTAACTGACCGCCCCAAACAATCGGGCTATATATCAGCGTAGCCCGATTACTTGAGGAGGCGACTACTTGTCCCATGGTCGCCTATATTTATCCGGAGAAAGCCCAAGTTGTCCAGTTTTCGTGTTCTTAGCCTGGGGTTTCTAGAGCACATGCCAGCCTTAGTTGCTCAGCAAATAAGGCAGTGTGTGCCGTTGAAGTTTGCATTGGGAAGATGATAAAGACGATGTGGAAACAATCATTTATTCGTCGTTTTTTACCACAGCACTCGGGTCATGTCAGGTTTTCTGGTCGTTTGCGAGATATTTTTCCAAACTTTAGACGGTGTTTACACCTGACTAGACCGGTGAAGAAACCCGGCATAGAAGATATCAGTTCGTTTTCTCGCCTTCTATCACAAGTTACTGCGATTCATGAGCACTAACGAATGCCAGTGGCGAAGATAATGGACCAAGGCGAGCTTTTTAGATATACTTCAGGCCGATGGCTGATCAATGAAGAACACCAACTAGAGCAACGTTTTGTGAAGTTCGATATGGAGAGCCTTTGTCGTCAGGCTGTCTCATTATTCAGCAAGGCGACGAAATGCGTGTGCATTGTTAAGTTGGAAGGGAACTTTAACAAAGCATTTCTCCTCACAATGGATGACGGCAATGAGGTTATCGCAAAGATCCCATGTCCAAATGCGGGTACACCCTCGCTGACGACGGCATCCGAGGTGGCCACTCTGAGATATTGTAGGTTTTCTTGCACTTGATTCAGGCTGCTTTGGTTGCTTATTTCCTCTTGTTTTTAGTGCGGTCGTGTACATCGGTTCGGGTTCCCGAGGTGTTCGCATGGAGTTCCGATCCAGGGAACCCGGTAGGCGCAGAATATATCATCATGGAGAAGGTTCCAGGGATTGCACTCAGTGAGAGGTGGGAAGCAATGAACATGCTACAGCGCTACAAAATAATTGATCGAATTATTGAAGTGGAGAAGGAACTTGAGGAGTTGAAGTTCCCTGCCTATGGAAGTCTCTACTTGCGACAGTCCGTGCCTGATGGATATTGCCATTATCCACTTCCCCCACAACTGGATCCTACCGGGTTGTTCTGCGTTGGGCCGTCCTGCAATCGATCTATGTGGAGTAAAGATGTTACCGGCATGTGCAAATCTATGCCTAATGTCGGCCCCTGTAAGTGATTTGTTATTCTCTACTTAATTTTTGATATCTGACAAATTGAAGGGGCTTCTTTTTTGGAATTTGCACTATCTATTCCTGAACGAGAATTAGATATCATGACAGACTCAACAAGCGAAGTGCAGCACCATCTCAATCAATTTGATGAGAGCCAATCCCTTGATGAATATTTCAACCTTTTACAGAAAGTGAAGGCGATAATTCCTACCATTTCACACCATCCTCTTGTGAGAGAAGTAGCAGACCCCGTTCTATGGCATACTGATTTACACTTGGGAAATATTTTTGTTTCTATGGACGACCCAACTATTATCGAGGGCATAATTGATTGGCAGTCAACTCAAATTGCTCCTCTATTCCTACAAGCTCGATTTCCGGAATTTCTCAGGCCGCCAAAGGATTACAACCCTGGGACTGATATCCCCAACTTGCCGAGTAACTTCGACGAATTGGATCCTGAACAGAAGGATCAAGCTAGGAGGGAGCGGGCATCAGCGTCCCAGTCTAAATACTACGAAATGTCTAACCTGGCATACAATAAACGCGTCTATGATGCAATGAAACTTGACCGGAGGCTATGGGAACCTTTCACTTGTTGCCAGCTTTTCTCGAATGGCAGTATGGTCCCGCTACGTAACTCTTTGTTACGCGTTTCGCAGGACTGGGATTTTCTTGACCTTCCAGGCAGTTGTCCATTCCAGTTTTCTGAAGAGGAGTTGAAAATGCACAATGAGAAGGTGGTGTTGTATCAAGACATGCTTTATTTGTGGGATGTTGTGAAGACCCAGCTCTGCACTGATGATTCTGGTTGGGTACCGATGGAACGCTGGGAGAAAACAAACGACATGAATAAAAGTCTCTTTGAGACATACATCAAAACTATGAGCGAGGAACTGTCACTGGATGCAGCGTCGAAGAAGTGGCCGTTTCCGCCTAAAAGTTCATGAGTCCCTTAGCCACGAGCTCAGAGGTTCTTCTTTGCTTGTTCAACCAATTCCGAAATTACGCGCTTGCCCTCCTCAGATTGCTCTTTCTCGGGGGCATCCCTATTCACTTGTGCCATTGCGAGCTTTCCATGTGGATTTTTTCGCAGCCAATCCTTGAGTCCCTCACTTTTTGCCTGACTGTTTACCTGAAGATACACGTTGTAGTAGCCTGGCTTATCCTTAACCTCCTCTCCCATGTCAATTCGACACTGGTACTCTGCATCATTTTTGCTGGTTCTGGATGGTAGGACCCGACTGCCAGCTGCAGACTCTTTGAATAGCTTGGTGATCTGCTTTGAGTCGTTGGCAACTTTTTCGCCAAATTTCTTAAGAGCGCTGGACATTCTGAGGATATCTGGCTTTTTCAAAGCTGGATGTTGTAATAATGTAAGCATCGTATCAGAGAAATATGACATACTTAGCAACCACGGAGGGGCACTCACACTGAGGTCCGAGTTACTCTTTCTGGCTTCCCGATTGCTATCGATTTCAGGGGAGTATATTATTGTGAGTAGATAAAAGGGATAGTCAACTAGCTATTCAAATAGGAGTGGATTAGATCTATTTAAGGCAGGGATACTCATCCTACTAACAGCTCCGCCCAACCATTAAACTAGTTCTACAGCCAGTAAGTCCTTTGGCGAATTGACAGCGATGCTGACACTATACGCTGCACTAGTGGTGCAAGATGAGCACCTGAGCAATGAGCTGATGGCTGGCTAGAACAAGGTATACAGCCACCAGTGAAAAAACACAGCACATTGGCTTTCCGAAAGGCATGGTTGTTGGGCGCACAAGGCTACGGAACGGATATTCCATTTAGTGCCAAAACAAAAATTAACTTCCCATCATTTGCTGTCACACCGTACTACTTACTGCCTGGGGGAAAATACATGGATGCTTATCGGCGCGGAGCATTCAGCTGATGCCAACGCATGGGCGCCATTGCGGAGAACCTGTGGGATTTGGCAAGTACATTTAGGCTGGGATGCTGCGTGCGAGATGGCCTGGACCAACAAGAAATCGGTCCTTTTTCGTTGGGAATGGGTCATACCGCATATTGCTAATGTAGGACCACCAATAGGAGAGTATGCAGGTGTTCAAGATTCAGCCTTTCACCTGTGATCGGGACAGAGCCCGCCGGAGATACTTCCTGTGACGAGGCAGACATGAATCTAAGCAAAAATACTATGCGGTCAGCTTGTTGCCTCGGGGAGGGGTTGCAGCATTAGCCTCAGATATCAACATCTAATCACTCTCTCAAGCCTTTGTGATTGGGGGGCCCGCATGATTTTAGGATGCCAAGGCCAACCGCAGTGACCATAGCCGGCGCTTCCGTTTCAGTGGGCGATAGCAAATCAGCGTCATTCGTCTTCCCGCCACTGCACCGTGGAAACGTAAATAGATTGGGAGCAACATTCCCTAGTGATAGCCCAGATGTGTGGATGACAGGTTGGAATAGCAGTTCTGATGGTGTGACTGGGAGAGGGTGCCGGTCTATGTCCTCGCGCACGAAGTCAAGCGGACCCCACCTTGGTCGGATTAACTTGAGTGATTCAATGGGTTGAAACATCCGGCGAGACATCCGGCTTGGCACGGGAGGTGGAGACAGTGCTTTCATATACTTTGGTGGTTACAACTAGTAACTAGCCATCTGACGTTGCGATTTATTACATAAGTAGTTCACCAAAGTGATAGATTACTAACTTAGACATCTAACTATCACTTTTATAAAGACCACAAGCTATCGGTTCCTAAAAGAACGACAGGTAGATTGTCCTGTTTCTATTGGCAACCCTTCGAGTCCAGTTAGCATTTTCGCAAGGAGATTAGGCGGGATGATTGGATGGCCAATTGCTCTAAGCTACTAGCGATATTAGATGTGCGTGTATAGAGATGCATGTCGACGCCACTTATCACGAATGTACCTCAATCAGGAGAAGGAAGTTCACTAACGTTGTATCCAAAGGAAAACACGCATAATGGCGCTACAAGGATAATGGATTTTGTGCCATATTTTTTCCAGGAAGCAACAGAGGGGAAGGGGTTAAAGATACGTGACGGGCTAGGCAAAAGAAAGTTACTATTCATAAAGGTCAAGACCCAGCAAAACATATAAGAATGCATTTTCCCTCAGGCCTCCTTCGATTTCATACCATCAACAGCTCAAGTTCTTTAGTTTAGGTTGAATTGAACTGCATAGGCCTTATTACTTATCAATCGTCCGCCATGGCTCCTGCTCGAAAAGTGATGACCGCACCCTCTTCGCCCTTTCTTCAGGTTGCGACGCCTCCTGAGAGCCCTCCTCGGGTTGCATCCTTGTGGAATGTAGACGAAGACGATCGGAAGCCAGTACTTGATGCTGTTAGACAGGCGTTAATTGACAAGATGCCTGTTCCTCCACCCTTTGATATGAACCGGCAGGCACGATGTTCGGAGGCCGCTCCGGGCTCTACTATTCGTTCTTCCAACGTTATGCCGCCCAATGCTCCACGGACTCCTCACCTGGGGAGTGTGGCAATGAATGACGCGAAAGAGCCTATTGGCTTGATGGTCCCTTCTCCCAATGACCGAAGGGCGTACGCCAACTGGACCAGCGCAGCCGCGGACCATCGTTTCTGAGACGGTGCCCAAACCAATATCATTCCAGGCAGTGCCTCTGAGCCGGTGACAATGGGCCAACTGAAAGAGTTGTTCATGACCTTGCTTGAGTTGAAGTCGCAACCACCAGCACCATCGGTGCTTGTCCGGAGGATATAGAGGGTGCAGCTGCTCAGCCGGCTGCTGAGGGACCTGGAGCCAGATTCAAAAGGGTCATGGAAATGTACGCGTTCTTGGACATCGCCGGTGATAGTTGAGGCTAACCAAAAGATAGTTGGGACAAAGGAATACAGTATATAGCCGAGGTTACCAGCAGGTCTCACGTGCGTGGACATACACATATTTTCATCTATCCATCTACCAACGTGTATATATGTACGTATGTAACGTATAAAATGTCATAGAAACAACACACCCCGCCTCCCCTCCTCCTTCCCAAAATGAAAAAAAAAAAAAGAACAGTCCACTACCTACCCATGCAAGAAAGTGTTACTATGTACATACATACATACGTCAGATACATACCTCCTTGGACAAACATAGCAAAATGAATCAAAGAGGAAGGAAAATAGACGGAAAGGGTAAAAAAAAATTAGATAGAGATAAAAAAAAACAGACTTCTTTTCCCAGACCTACATACATACATACATACAGAGAACAAATATGCTAACGTACAATCACAATCACAGTCACCCCTCTCTCTCTCAATTCCTATCGATCTATCTATCTCCGTCCACCACCACCACCACCGCCACGACTGACCTTGGGGAACTCGACGGGGATCTTCAACCGCGCGACACGTCTAGCCGCGGCCTCAGCCTTGCCGCCCTTAATACCCCATTTAGCGAATTCCGACTCGCGAGGCTTATCGACCCGACATCCCAGCTCCCGGAAATACTGCGTGATAGCGACGTTATCCAGGCGCAGATCGTCACGGAGATCGGACGGGTCGGTGGCCAGCTCGTTGGGGGAGTTTCCGCCGGCGGAGCTGTTTCCGCCGTCCTTAGCCGGTTGGGGCGGGATGTGCAGCGAGAGGGCGCAGATGGTGGTGTGAAGGAAGGTGATGTCGTTCTTGGAGAGGGAGGCACCCTGAGGGGCGAATTTGCGGCGGACGGCGTCGATGACCGGATCGGCGAGTTGGTCGCCGCTGGCGGCGTTTTCGTTGGTCGTTCCGCCGGAGAGGATGCGGCGGAGGTCTTCGCGGGGTGGGAGACGCTTGCTGCCGGGGCCGGAGGACTTGTCGCGACTGGGACGGAGACAGCGCGCCAGTTCCAGGAGGAGGAGGATGAAGCGAAGGATCTGGATGTGGGTGGTGTTGCCGGAGAGGGCGACGGCTTCGACGCGGCGGGAGACGTACCGCGATGTGGTGTTGACGGCGGCGCCGGAGTTGACGGTATCTTGCCATTCTTTGATGTTGGGGAGTTGGCGCAGCGTGGCCAGGCCGTTGGGGACGAGGACGTCAATCGGGTAGACGTCCGAGGGGTGCGCAGCATCCAAGTTGGGCTGGGGCAGGGGCTTCGCGGCTTGGACTTGGGCCTGCACGGCGGCGGTCTTGGAGGCAATATCGGTGGCCGCATCGACGGGCATGGCAGATAGAATGGCGTTTTCGGCAGCGGAGGCGGCGCCCTCGGGCACGTTGGAGAGCTGGGCGTTTTCGGCGAGCGATTGAGCGGCCTTGCGAGATTGTTTGGTACCGAAGGTGTTGGTGAGTTCGGTTCTTTGGGCGCGCATGGTTTTCTGTTGCGTTGATGGGTTAGTTAAGAGCTGTCAGGCGGGAGAGCGGGGAAGAAGGCAACGAACCATCTCCTCCTCTTCACTCTCCTCCTCTTCCTCCTCTTCGATCGCCCTCATCTTGCGAACGGAGCCACGCAGGGTCATCTTCCGCACTTCGATGAACTGCCAGGTCTTCTTCTCCGGGTCCACGACCGCGACATAGTGCTTCAACTGGGAGTCGGCGTCTTCCTCGGCCTCGCGGCCCACAAAGTCCAGCTTGGGGTGCTCGGAGGACTGGAGCAACAATTCGGACGAGACGATTCCCTTGTTTCGTGAGGACGTGGAGGAGGTTTTGCTGCGGGTCTTGAGGTATGGATTGAGGCGGAGGTTTCGGGGAGCGCTGAGACCGGGAGTGGTAACTTCATTATATGGTCAGATCACTTAATTCCCCAGGTACCAAAGTAATGGACAGGAAGATAGTGCAAGGTATAGTGAAACATACTGATCACCGGAGCTAGTTCGCTATCATCTTCCAGGACGCTGGAGGCCAGCGGAGGCAGATCTTGCAGCTCGAGGGCAGGCTTCTTGCTGGGCCTCTCGTGGCGATCGGAGGCGCGCTTGCGCTTCTTGTCGACCTTATCGGACGGCATTGTGTCCAGCGCAGAGAATTGCAGGGGAATGCGACAATGCGGAGGGAGAATGGGCTGGCCGTGAGGTTATCGGGCAGGTGGAGGGAAAATTCCACGAAAAAAAGTTGAAGGCGGTCAGGCGGCCTACGAGCGGAAGGCGGAGAAGAGCCCAGGCGGGCATGCATCACGCGCCACACAACGGCGCCCTGGGATGATCTACCAGCTTGACTATCTTATTATCCCATCAGGGCTATCGGATGATCATGCATCTATCCAGACGATCTCCATTATTCTACAGTCAGATTGAAGATTTACAAGGAATATCAATGCGTCGTAACTTTTGGTATTTGAAATAAATTCTCATGAACCTCTCCATGGCCTGAACCCAGTCGGATGAACCGAACCAAGCCCAGGACACGAGTAATTGACCAGTCACCATGCAAAACCCAGAGACCGATGGAAAAGAGCAAGATAGTACAGGAATACAGGAGACCTTTGAACTCTTCCACCATGTCTTCCAACCCCACAAAACACATTCGCACCTCCGAGAAAAAGATACGTCGAGCGTAACCCCACTGTCTGGTTCAAAGGAAAATCAAGAGAGAAAATCGAAATCGTAAACGAGCCGCGTGGGATTGGGTGGATGAAATTGCTTTAATCCTGCTGAACGGCGGGCTCCGAGATCGACTGCACCGAGGAAGTGTTGCAGACCAGACAGGCCTCGATCGAGATACCGAACCACGTAACGACCATAACCGGAATCATCATCGTGACGTCGTCGCAATTGTCATGTTTAGCGTTCAACCCGAGTCTTCACATGAAGAGCTGAGATGGAGTGGGCGAGTCATTTATTTTCTGCATTGATTGGTTAGTTGGCTGTTCGTGTGGCTGTTTACCACTTCGCGTGCAATGACTGGGTGCACTCACGATCTGGCACGCATCTTTCTGCGCTTACGCTTGAGGCGACGGACGCGCTTCTTTCTCCACTTGGCTCTCATCTTCGTAGAGAATTCGAAACTGAAGCCAGTCAGTCAGTCACTGGAGCCATAAAGACGAAGCACTGCAACCAGGCAGGCCGGGGGGGGAGGACTCACACTTCTGCGAGGATGAAGAGATGGTTGCAAGAAGGATGGAGAGCGGCCGCGGTTGAGCTTCTTGTGTGCGCCGTGGCTGACTCAGCATCCAATGCCGCTAAGGGCTCGCTAGTGTTGCGCCAGCTCTGATTGGCCCGTTGCCCGTCACCCACTGCTTTACCGAGCCTGGCGATTACCGCTTTGGGCCTGCCCGTGACATCAACCCTCCCGGTGCGTGTACCTCCAGTACCGTGGCATGCGGTGGGAACCCATTACGAGTAGAAAAAAAGACTCATGGCTATGATTCAACGATATGGCATATAGTTTAAATATTCCTGTTTCACTTGTTGGTGTATCTGCATCGACCCAAGCCCTAGCTAGCCCTATCTACTGCTGGAGAACAGAGACTCTCCAATCTCTATAGATGCCCGGAAACAATCATTGTGGGATACTGAGATTTGAGACCTAATACGCATAGCGGTAGGTCACCGCCAGATCTCCTAGGACCTCTTCTTCCTCACCTCGAAGCTCCGCTGGCGCCCCATTGGCCATGACCCGGTCCCGTCGTTTGTTCTCCGTCCAGATGGCCACAAAGTACGCAATGCAGCAGGCAGCGGAGAAGCAAAGGAAGGACAGGCTGATAATGTAGCCGTTTCGGTAGAGAGGCGCATCTTTTGCTAGGAATGAATAGGTGGAGATGATCCCTCCAACTGGGGTCCGTGTCAGCGGTGTAACCAATTTATGCTTTTGGTCGACGTCACTTACTGTTTCCAAATCCAACCTGCCATGCTGTGCCCACGCTGCGTCGGCGATGGCCTCCCAAATTCATCGCAAACCAACATACAATGACTGGCATCGCACTATAGCTGCCGCAGGTGACCATGAAGAGCGCGCCGTACTGGACGTGCCGGTGCGCCTCTCCGTGTATGTTCAACAGAATGCCATATCCAGCCATGGCAATCATCATGGGAAACAAAGTGAAAGCAAACCGATGTCGAACTAGGTCCGAGAAAGTGGCGATTACCATCGAGAACGCAAATGCAGCTGCCCATGGGGGGATCGAGTACAGCTGGGTTTGAATGGCTGGAAAAGGCTTAGCATGCAGTGCATTCAGATGGTCTGAATACATACCTCCATAACCGTAGGTCTTGATGATAGTTGGGGCGAAGTAAGCATATCCTGCGCTTGTTAGTCTATAGTTCTCACCAGATACTCGCGAATTGGAAGTTTCAGTCAAGCTCACCATATGCTGTGACGACCTGCCCAAAATACATACACCCGCCAATAAATATCTTGTCTATAGTTGCGGTCAGGGTGCATGAATGGCTTTCCTGGGGGGTCGTGGACTTACAGTCCTTGAAGACAGCCAATACGTCGCGCCAACCCATATGGGCATCAGCACCAGCCTTACCTACATCCTGAGCCAGCTTTGCTCGGATGTAAGTCCGCTCCTCCTCATTCAGCCATTTGACATCCTCGGGAAAACCTGGGATCACGAAAAACCAGATGATAGCGACAACGCAGGTGATAACCCCTTCGATGATGAAGACCCACCGCCACCCTCCATACCCCCGGATCCCATCCATCTTCCCTAGACCACTTGCAAGCAGGCCGCCGAAAGCGCCGGCCAGTGTAGTAGAGCTAAAGAAGAAGCTGAATCGCTTCTGTGCTTCACTGCGTTTATACCACATGCCCAGCAGATAGAAGCCTTGGAAAATTCCGATTAGTATGGCTTCATTATATCACGGAGGGACCACTTACAACCAGGGAACATGCCCGTTTCAAACATTCCTGGGTCGGGATCAGCTATATGTCGCTGCATCGGAGCGTCTTCATACCTAGGAACCAGCGCGTAGTCATCAATCCACCCCAGTTCGAGACCAGCCCTTGACAGATCATGACGAGGCCGAACATGAACATACACATAGACACTGTCATGATCAGCGACCCGTTGACCGGTGCTCAACAGTGATCATTGGCTTGGAGACGTACACCATACATGGGGCTTCAACTTCTTGAGCAAGATATTGGACGGAATCTCAAATATGACATAGGGAACGAAAAATATCGTCAGCGCGGTATTGTACTTCGTTCCGTTGACAATATTGAGGTCCTCCTGGAGCCCGAGTACGGCAGCATTGCTGATGTTTACCCTGTTCCACGAAATCGGTTATTGGCCTGTCGACCCCTGCCAAGCACAAGCATTGCATCCACATACCGATCCAAGAAAGCAAGTAAGTACAGAACGCATAAACATGGAACGATGTGCCAATCGATCTTGGCCATAAGCTTGCGCTCCGTGGTCGTGGTGAGAGGAGGAAGACCCGGCGTAAGCGCTTCTATCTGGTCCTCGGCTTTGAATTCGGGCCGAGGAGAATGGTCTATATCTGTTTGCGCAACTTGAGAGGTTATTGTTGTCCTTGATGAAACAGTGCAGCGCATGTGTCGTACCTTCGGAGAACCCCATTTTTGAATGATGCTTGACAAGGTCAATAATCTTCTATGTGCAATGCTTCTGGTCTAAATCACGGAACAGTAGAGACAATAAGTCTAGCCAAATTTAACCGCGCGGCCACAACTAAGAAGCCACTTGCTGACTCCCACTGTCGGAGGCGGAAGGTTCAATAATTGACGTCCAAGAGCAAGGGACGGATGACGAGGTGTGCACGTCAATAGCAGAAATAAGGATCCGAACCACTGGTTCAACGAGCGAAGCGGGCGAGCAGAAGAAAAGTAAGCAACACAGGCAAGCTGAGAGGGGAATATGAGGATTTTAGTTAGTACGACTGCTCAGCTGTGATGGCTGCTGACGATCCCAGCCCGCCAAAACCAATCGCCTTGCGCGGCCTTTACTCGGTTCCAGCGAACACGGCAGTGGGTGCGCGCCAATGAACACATCAACCCGGGGGGCCTTACTTTAACCAGATACCTGAGTCCTGCCCATTCCGGCCTGATCTGTAGGCTCGACAGCCTGACAGCTCGGCTATTGCTTAGCATGCTCCGATCCATTGAGGTTCTCGACCATGTCCGTCACTCAAGGTTTACGGGAAGTCGAATTCTCCGACCAAAACTGGCCTGCACTGCCCCGATGGCACGGCCTGAGGCCATGATGATAAGCATATCTGGGTAGGAACCAGAGATGGACATGACAGTTTGGGTGGATGCAACGTGCCGAGGGGGAACTCTACCAGGAATCTAGACAGGATGGCTCGAAACTCCAACCAGTCTGGATTTACCCCATGGTTCGTTTGGTACTAGCGAGCCCACTTTCCCCACACGTCGCTTAGCTAATTTACCCCACAGTCGGCCCTCCTTGACTCCTCATGGAGTTGGAGTCCAGCGAATGGCTGAGGGACCAATCTGAGTGCCATGCGGTGTCTCAAGTCAGAGTAGTTTGCCAGAAGAATTTCCTGCGCTTGGAATCCTTTGTGGGAGGTCATCGAGATTGCGGACCCCGAAATACGAGGTTGGCATCGAGTCTGAGGTAGTCGACTGGGAAGAGCAGGGAAAGACGGACCAGGTTGCATAACCACACATCCCAACGAATAGAACCATCCAGGTCTGTTCCACAGACTGGCTGTGACTGGCCACGTGCTGCTCACCCCCTGTCATGAATAAGCCGCGTCCGCATGATGGCAGTCAACAAGCCCGGCAGACCACTAGACGAACAATCCCTGTCCTACATAAACCAGTAGTCATCATCATCATTACTAGCTTCCATGAGCTATCATACAATCACCCCCTATCCCTCCCCTGCTACGCCTAAACATGACGGTGTATAGATGGGGGACCATTCAAATTCCGAAATGACATGGACATCCCCAACAAGTGCTATAAGCCCGCACTACACGGTTGAACCACTCGACGGTCGATCTTCTACCGCCTTCCCCCACGCCTTCTCAAAGGCCGAATCATCGGCCGCTGCTACGCCTGACGCTCCGGGGCCAGGTTGTTCCTCATCGACCTCGTCCTTCTCGACCATCACTGGGGCAGGAGAAGAAGAGGTATCAGAGCCCGTGTCTCCTCCCAATGGCTGCGTCCTTGATTCGGACCCAAGCAGCTCCGAGTCGAAATTGGAGCTGTATACAACAGCCGCAAAGGCCTCCAGCTCGCGCACTCCCTGATCAATTGCGGTTAGATACAAGTTTGGGGGAGCTGTCCCATTTCCGATGACGTGAGCCTGTCGGGCCAGGACGGCCAGAACATTCGCCAGTTTCGTTTTCGGGTCTGAGCTGTCAGCTGCCGGGACGACCGTGGCAACTGATGTGAACGACTGAGGAACAGACATAGGGGCCTGCGACGATGACTTGAACGCGTCTGCTTTGCACTGGTCGATCAGAGTTTGGAAGCATTCGTTGTTGAGAAGCAGCATAACACGAGTGAAGGTTGGAGAGTCAATCAAGTCGGCCGTCTCGTCCAGGAGATGGCGCAGTGATGCTGTCGTCTGAGGCGTCGTGGGTTCTGTCACTCCAAGAACGCCAGACTCCTCCAACAGATGGTCCTCCTCTTCCCTCGAGGGGAGCAGATAAGACAACCACTTCCGACGCCTGGTAGGAACGGTCAGCAACAGGTCACTAAACCTCGTGCAACGGTAACGTACTTCCTGTCCTCCTCGGTATCGCCCTCGATTTTCCTCCGAGCTTGCAAAGTCAATTCTGACAGCTTACCCAATGAGATATCCTCTCTAGGGTTCAAAGGGCCAAACACCTCCGTCACGGCGGCCTGCACCTCATCCATCAACTGCTTCCAGCCTCGGTGGAGCAGCCACCAGCTGAAGGCGAGGTATCGCCGATTTGTCTCAAAATCATTCCCCAAGGTCTGTGTGAGATCGTCATCATCATGGTCCTCTAGTCGGATAGTCGATGCGTCGGCAGGTGGTGTAGCCATGGAGATCACGCTGGACAGGTAGTTTCGACGGCCGAGAAGGTTGAGTTGAATTCGGGTGAAGATGGTCAGCAAGGATAGGGTGTAGATGAGAGTGAATGACCTGGTTATGGCTATGGTGGTATGTTAGGACCCATGGCTATTGCAATAGAATGGCATGTGATGACTGACAGGTTATCTTGACCTCGTTCCAGAGCTGAGTCTTATTTCGCTTCGGCCGTGGTGGGCCGCCACCCTCGAAGGTTGACTCCCCTAATTGACTCGTGCGGACGAAGCCATCACTCTGGAAGCTAGACAAGCTCCGTCGATCATCGTCCGTTACACTGGGCGACACTGAGCTCAGGTCCGAGCCTGTCCCCTCCCCAGCGTTCAGGCGAGCCAGTCGCTCTGCACGCTTCTTCTGTAGCTCCTTAGTCAATTCCTCCACGGGTAGGGCCTCGAGAATATCCTCCGCCGCAGTCGGTAAGAGGGCTAGGACGGTATAGGTGCAGTCGGTCTGATTTTGTTCGAAGCGTCGCCGTAAGCTGGCCAAGAGGTAAGAGCTGTCAGTCACCGTTCCCAAGCACGCGAGCATGTCACGTTGTCAAGATAAGAGGTAAGGAGGTCTGCCACTCACTTCTCCCGGGCAATGCGGTCACTGCTCATGCGCTCTCGCGCCTCCGAGATCTTGGACAGCAGGTACTGTCCTGCGAGATAGCCCGCTCCGATAACGCCAGCTCCGATCGCAAGACCCTTGCGATTGCGCCGGAACCAGCGCTTAGAAGCACTGATCATGGTGGAGCAGAGAGGGTCGGGGGTGGTTTTTCAGATGTAAGAGGCAGTTCAGTGCATCGTATGAAGTAGTTTAAAATCAATGAAGCTGAGACTGCGAAGGGAACAATCACAGGGAAAGGCCAAGAGGCAGCGTGGAAGATGGTGATGGGAGAGCGACGGGAAGCACGGTCGGGGAACGAGGGTCCCTGGCGCGGCCTCGGCTAACGAGCGCAGCAGCAAATGATAACCGGCAACGTGATGATCGTCCCCAGCGGGTCAGGTCATCGCGGATGCGAGGGCAAAGGCGTAGCAAGCACTCCGCATGGGGTATTCTAATTGCTAAATTGCCATCGTATGCAGCTGGAGGGCTGACAGGGCGTGTAGGACGTGCCACTTCATCCCCACGAAGGTTGTTGCATCATCATCGTCATCCGGCCCATCTTGGCCTGATCCTGTCTGACCTGCCCGGTACCGCCCATACCATGGATACGGGCGTGGATGCCCCTATCAGAACCATCAGGGCGATAAGGATACGGAGAACGTACGGTCACAGAACGAGGGGCAGCGAGCGGATTACATACACCCCATGACTGTACATTCCCTCTCCTTCCACCTCATCGTCCATTATCTCACTACCTCTTCCCTTTTTCTCTTTATCTCTTCTCCTTCTTTCTCTCTTGCGGATCTCCAGTATTCAAAAGACACATGGATTATCTCCCCAGCAGATCATGCATCCCCCATGACCCGTCCTCCATGCGAGCCTCTCCACACTGGTCCTAGACAACCCGCCTGTCCCCTCCCCAACGCCGTCGTCATCGCCCCCGTACCCCTTCAACCCCAGACTTAATTCATCTTCCACCCACACATCGGACCCTCCTCCGCTGCACGACTCGGCTCGGAATCCTAGCTGGGCTACTATTGGTACTACTAGACAAGTGCTGAGCTCCACTATCTTCACAGCCTTTGTCACATACAGAGGGTTGGCACCCGGCCGCTCCCTCGTTGAGATGGAGCCCCGCAAAACGCCCCCGGAGTACTTCCTGGAGGTCTTCGCGGATACCACGACCGTTCGGGACGTGTTAAAAGGTCAGCCTCTCTCCGCAACCTCCACAACTATGATCCTACTATAATCTCAACCATTTTGGACTAACATCTTTCCCTTTTAGGCATCCTCAACCTCATCTTCTTCCACCGATACTTCCCCTCCATCCACCCAACCACTTTCGAGGTCCTAGATTTCACCCTCCCCGCTATCAACGACGTAGACCTCGAAACCCTCATCGACTCCCGCATTAGCACTCTTGTCCGCCAACACTCCTCCGTCACTAGCGCCCCCGACGGTAGCGGCGGCGGGGGCGTGCGCGGCCGCATCGCAGTGGAATTCTATGAAAAGCGGCGTCGACGTTCCGGAATCTGGTTTGGCGGACTGGCAGGAAAGGGAGAGGAAGAAGTATGTTGGGAGGTGTGGAATTTGGATGTGACGATAGCTACACCTCGAACAGAATCCGGTATGGACGAATGGCATTCTACGCCTCCTACGCGTGCCAAGCTATACCCCCTGGCTGACATGTGATATGCTCTAGAACGCGCCAAAGTGCGCAAAGCAATGGAGAACATGCTTCAGAAAGCGGCCTTGAAGATCCTGGCCGTCGTCAACCGCGATAAGGACCATATCCCGCCGATTACAACGAGCGATTCGAATCCGTTCCCTTATCGCATTGTGTTGAACCCTCGGCCTGATGGATGGCAGAATCGCTTTGGATTATACTGAACCATGTCAGGTCTCGAAAAAGCATCGGCTGGGCTACGGTACCTGGATTCGATGTGAACGATCCGCAGGCCGTGGCGCGTCTGCGATTCGTCTGGAATGTTACGTGCTCGTTGGCCGTTCTTTGTTTCGTTGGCTGTACATTACCCGCTCCCTTTTCGATCTTTCGATCATGGCGTCCGTCTCGTTCAGAAGAGGAAATGTCCTATACCATCTATACCCCTCCCCGCGGCGGAAAGAAAGCGATCAGAAGAAGCAGCAATCGACAATGCTCAAATTACCAAGAAGAGGCATAATGCATCAAAGTATAGCTATATCACCCACGGAGCAGGAACAACCAAGTTCTGTCCTTCACCGCCAACAAACATTTCACAATTCTACTTAATCAAGTCATGGCAAAAGGAACAACATAAACAGAATGGCCCAATCTCGCCCGACGTGGCTCAAGTATCATGTCACCGCGCATCCAGTACATCGTTTTTCCAACGTATCCCCGAAGTCTCGAGATGACTCGGGTGCTTTGCAGATCCCCAAACATAGCGAGAAACGACCGACTCCGTGGCAGGTCGAGACCAAGCCACAGATCACCCGAACTCACGGCCAGCCATTTACTGGTCCTTGGCAGCAGCCTCGGCCTGAGCGCGGAGGTTGGCGGAGGTGGAACCGCCAACGAAGAAGCGGCCCAGCACGGGCTGGATGAAGGAGTGGAAGACAACTTGGGCACCGCTAGAGAGAAGTCAGTCGGGCTGCGCACTGAGATGCAGATTCGCGGAAGTAGGCAGCTTACTTGGTCTGGGGAAGAGACATCCAGAGGACAAGGGCGAACTTGAAAATGTAGTAGAAGGCTGTTTGGAGACGCAATCAGTCCATGGCCACTACTGAAAAATCTCAATTGTCGCCGAAACTTACGGAACCAGTAGGGGGCGCTGATAGCGCTCTCAATCACGGTGAAGAAGGCATAGACAACCCAGTACTAGAGAGATCACATGTCAATCAATTACCGCTGCTGACGACCACACGTTGTCACGTGCACCCAGATAACCTAGGTATGAACACCCAAGTCCAGATAAGAAGATCACAAGAACATACCGTCAACCACTAGACGCAGGGGACACCAAAGTCAGCACATCCAATCCCTCACACAATCAGAAACAGGGAACAAGGGAAACCAAGAAAAACATACCTGCGTATCATCGGCCTTTCCAGTAGTGAAGAGAGCGTTGAGAGAGTAGTAACCAGGGATAAGGAAACCGGCGAAGTTGACGAGGAATTCCCCAGCGATGTTGAAGAAAACGAGGAAGAAGTAGATACCGACCAGACCCAGGATCACGTAGACCTTAGGAACGGAGGTCTGACGCTCCAGGTTGTTAAGGACAGGGTACTTGGAGAGCTAAAATAAAAGGTGTACCCACAAAGGGGTGAGATGGTTAGCTCGCTCGCTGGCTCAGTCGCTGAAATATGCCAACCCAGGCTGAAAAAGCCACACAGAGGTACCCGTCCGCGACCACCAGCGCCTCCCCCGTCAAAACATATGACTTTGATGATGATATGAATAGAACAATCATCAAGTCAATGCAAACAAGAAGGGGAAAAGGGGAGGAAAGGGAAAAAGGAACCCCGACGAGGTCAATTTCGCTGACCGACGCAAGAACGACACCAAACACAAAACGCACACACGACTTACCTCCTTGTCGAGCTGGGCAATGGCGTGCTGAGCACGATCCTGGAAAGAGGCCATTTTGTAAAGGAAAAAAATGGATAGCTGTGCTGGATGAAGCTGACAGTGGACTTTTGGGTCTGGTAGGGAAGGGGGGAAAGGGAAGCGAAGTCGGACGGTCGTTATCAGGGCGCGGCAGAAGGAAGAAAGACGAAGCAGAGCAGGTGAGATTCGAAAGGACGAGCTGGCGGTTACGGAACCTCCAGGCCGGGATGACGGTGGGGTCACGTGATGGTGCTCATGACGTCGAGGGCTGGTCGAACCCGGATGACGGCATTCTTTTACTTTCTCCCTGATGGGGGTGGATCGGGGTTGGTCGTGTGCTTGGTTGCTATCTTCTGTTTTACGTTGGAGTGATTTATGGTTCCTTGATGGATAGGTCGATTCTCAATCCTTGGGAGGGTCGCTAGGGATGTCTTTCTAGCTAGGGCGATGCGGTCGGGGGTATTGTATCTTGTATGTATGCTGGCGGTATGATACCAGCGCGACTGATACGGGCGAGTCCGGATGGAACTGGACTGACTGGCTGGGCTGGAGCTGCAAACTGAAACTGCGACTGGGACTGGAAGGGCCCGGCAGGGCTTTGCGTTGCAGCAGTTGGGCTCCACTGGTGAGCAGCTGGATAATCCCTCACATTAGCAGCCGATACTATTCCTATTACTAAGTTTCATCAGATATAACTACTATCATTTCTCCTATATCACCTACTGCGTATGGATACTTTTAGAAGAAATAGCGAAATAGATCCCACTACTCCGTATATCCCACCTAGGTAAAGACAGAAATAGAACTAAAGAAAGACAGGTGAAAAAAGCCTACCCACAAACCAACCCTACGGTCGGGATTCGGAAATGGATCTCTAGCCAACAACCAGCCGACCAACCAATAACCGACTCCCGACCCCTTCTATACATAGTAGATCCCTCTCATCCATGCTATAGGTCCATCCAGGATCGAACCCGATCGCTCTGCCGCCGGGAGGGAATCAGAATACATGGACGGAAACTTAGATACGTAACAGATCTGCACTCTCCCCGTCGCATCTGTCGCTGCTGCTGCGCTTTGGACATAAGATGTCTGGGTATAAACTTGAATGAGTAGCTAGTCATAGATACAAGTACTAGGTCCTCTTGCCCTACGGAGTACTGACGGATAGAAGATGGTGGAACTGATGTTCGGGTGTGTGCGGAATTCATTTCCATACATCCATACTTACGAGTTACGACATCCCCATCCACCCCGAGGTATCTAGCGAGCCGGGTTTGGGTCAATCCACTCATGCTCATCCATACTTAGGGCAGATAATATTGAGGATGGAAAAAGACAAGGTTGGAATACTTCTATTGGGGTACGGCGCTGTGGATTATATGATTATCCATGGAGCAGAAACCAGGGATGTCCGTGTCAAAGGAATCTGCTGAAGACGGTGCTGGGCCTATCTATTCGGAGTTTTGTGCGACCGAGCGGCACTCAATAATGGGCTCGGTCGGGATACAGATTAAACAAGGTGGAGGACCGGATGCGAGTGGCAAATGATCGGTCGCTGGGTCACAACTTCTCTACCGAGTGCCTCAGACAATATCACACATGGTACATTACGTAGGGCTACATTGACCATCGCTAATAAATCACATCGGGGTCGATCCAATTACAACCAATGTCATCTTCAAAAAGCATCGCCGGGCGGGCCCCCCAGGAATATCGGAAGTGACAGTGAACGATCCTCCACCTGCCCCGTCTAGACATCAACAAGCAAATCAGAAAAGCGGGTGTAGTAATAGAATAGCGAAGAGGACCGCGAAGAGAAGTGTAAAGGAGAATCGCTCGTCTTCAAGTCGACTCGAGCATTGCGCCATCAACCGTCGTCCATCCCCAGCCACCAAGGTCACATAACGCCGTTCACGGAGCAAAAGTCGGAAGGGGCATATCAAGAAGGGATCAAAACAGCATAGAATGTAATGTGCAGGTAATCGAAGTTTTGGCAACACGTTAACCATCTCAGAAAATCACAACCACTATGTCTTCACCAACGTCTATTAGCAAAGTCACTCGTTCTCGTTCACGCCATTGCCGGCTCCCGCCGCCGCCGCCGCAGCGCTGTCCCGATTGCCGCTGTTGAAGGTGAGCTTCAACTTGGGCGTCGCAACAGCAGAAGGCGTCTCGGCCCCCGACGCCGCGGCGGTGGACGGATCATGTCCACCCGGGGCCCCCACGTCGTCGTAGTTGGCGAACTGTGGGTGGCCCTCGGTTTGCTTCTTCAGCTCCGCCAAACATTTTGCCTGTGTACGGTCAGCAACGGCCCAGAGCCATCTCATGTTGCATGTCTACTCACCTCGATATCATTGGCATCCTGGAACAGGATGCTGCCGTCCTCGTTGTAGGTTCGGGCATTCTGGCACAGGAGGTGGATGTCATTCCGGAAGTCCTTCAGGTTCTGATATTCATCGCGGTTGATCTTCTTCTTGATCATATCCATGGCGATCGGGTTCTGGATGATCATGTAATAATCCGGATACTGCGACTTGGGCGGCGGCTTCATGAATGGCTCAATGATCGACCGCGTTACAGGCCCATCTTCGCTGTCGGACGAGTCGGCCGGCAGCTCCTGCTCCATATCCATCAACGCCTGGTACACGTGGTTCACGATCCGTTGCAGGATGGCACGATCCTCCGGAGTCAACGTCTCCACCGGCTTGGCTTGTCTGCCCCTCTTCCGCTTCGGCTGAGGCGTTTCCTCCACAACCTCCTCGGCCTTGCGTTTAGGAGCAGGGCCTCTGCGGCGCTTCTTCGGCTGAGGGGTCTCCGAGCTCTCGCGGGACGGTTCCGGTGAAGAGTCACCCACGGTCTTCTTTTGACGCTTTTCCTTGTTCACCCGTCGGCGCTCAACCCGGGCCTCTTTCCGGGCAATTGCATCCTCAATCGTATCGTCGTCGGCATCCACAGCCATAAGCCACTGTTCTTCGGTGAGACCGTCATCGTACCGGGTAACCTTGCGCTCACGGGCACCGCGACCGGCATACTCAACATCGGCCTCCTCAGTAACCGGGTTATCCTCAGTGAGATAGATGTCCGGTAATTCATCTTCGCACATCAATCGGGGATACTTGTGACCTGGCCCATACTGACCATTCTTCTGTCGCTCTTTGTCAATTTGCTGGAATACGATCAACTCGTCGTCAGACCGTGCCATGATATCGTTCAAATCATCGTCATCCATCTCTTCCTGATCACCGATCTGGTCCGCAGCCTCGGCAGTCTCCAGGAGCGTCCGCAGCAATGCATCTCGCTCCTCATTGGTGGACTTGTTATCGAATTTTCCGGCTTGGATAACCTTGCCATCCATATCAAGCTTGAACTGCGCACGTTCCAGGATCTTCTCCTCAACGGAGTTGGAACTGATCAGACGCAGGATACGGACCTCATTCTTCTGGCCGATACGGTGGGCACGATCCTGAGCTTGCAAATCCTGGTGGGGATTCCAATCAGAGTCGAAAATGATAACGGTATCGGCGGACTGAAGATTGAGACCCAAACCTCCTGCACGTGTGGATAGCAGGAAGCAGAAATACTCCGAGTCCGGGGCATTGAATAATTTCAGCAGATCGGATCGGTCGTCTGATTTGGTGGATCCATCGAGACGAAGATACTTCAATCCACGAAGACGCAAGAAATCTTCCATGATATTCATGATCTGAGTCATTTGGAAGAACATCAGGACGCGGTGACCAGTGGCCCGGAACTTGGGCAGAATTCGGTCCAGAAGCTCGAATTTACCGGCGGTACGCCAGAGCAGATCGTTGGTCCCGCGTCCAGGGTTCATTTGATCTTCCACAGGCTCGAACACGAATGGGTGGTTGCAAAGCTTCCTCAGCTGCATCAGCATGTTACTAAGACCACGCATGCCGGTCTTGCCGCCCTTGCCGTCGCTGACGGCCATCTTGTTGTGGGTGACAAGCTGCCGGTACAGCTTAGCCTGCAGAGCAGAGAAGCGACACTTGATAACCCTCTCTTGCTTGTCGGGAAGATCCTTTTCGACATCCTTCTTGAGACGTCTCAGCAAGAAGGGACGCAAGACCTTGTGGAGGCGACGAATCACCAGGAGCTGTTCTTCTTCGCTCAGTTCCATGCGATCTTGTCCACCAGTGTTGGCAAACGGCGTGTTAAACCACTCATCGAACGACTTCACCGACTTGAAGATGTTGGGGAGAACGAAGTTGAGCAGTGCCCAAAGTTCGGGAAGGTTATTTTGCAGCGGCGTACCAGTCAAGATAAGGCGGTAACGGCTGACATAGTACTGTGACAATGTACTACTCAGCTTGGACTGGGTGTTCTTCATACGATGACCTTCGTCAACGATCATGTGAGTCCACTTGATCTTGCTCAAGATCGGTCGATCCTTGATGATGTACTCGTAGGTCGTCAACAGAACCTGGAAGTTGCCCCAGCGGATCTGCTGCTGCTGCTGTTTACGAGCATTGGGAGGTCCCTTGTAAACAACCCGTGAAACCGATGGCGCCCATTTCTCGAACTCCAAGTTCCAGTTGGTGAGGGTACTCAGGGGAACAATGACGAGGAAAGGGCCATTGTTCTTCTTTCGCTCGATGATATAGGTGATCAGACTGATGGTCTGGATAGTCTTTCCGAGACCCATCTCATCGGCCAAGATACCATTCAGGTTGTTGTTATATAGGGATATCATCCACTGTAGACCCTTCATCTGGTATTCCTTAAGCGTACCACCCACAAGGATGCTGGGTTGTACAAGAACCTCCTCCTTGATGCGATGTGCAACAGCATAGTAGTCGATCTTCTTCCTTCCGTCGCCTTCATCTTCGCTTCCGGAGACAATTTCCTCCTCTTCCTCTTCTTCGAAGAACTGGTCTTCCTCGCCATAACGCTCGGCCAAACTCCGTTGTTGCTCCCGAACGGAGGCGGCAAGTTGCTTGAGGAAGTTGTCAGTCTGCTTGAGAAGGTGAGAAATACGAGAATCTTTGGCCTGTCCGAGCAGCTTGAGATACGTTTCCTCATCGTTGGCTTTAAGGGCCTGAAGACGCTGCTTGGCAGTACGCTCAACACGCCTCTGTTCTTCGCGCTCCATATGCTGGTGATGCTGAAGCATCATACGGCCCAGCTTCTGCATACGAGTGCGCTGCTGAGTAGCCGCGTTCTGGAGCTCGGCCCCATGGTTGAGGATAGCCTGAAGATGATCATATTGCTTCCGCTTTTCTCTGGACTCGCGAGCATCGCGCTGTTGTTTCTCCAACTTCTCCGTGATCCGGGCCTCCCGTAATGATTGTTTCTTCATACGACGATGGCTAGAGCGGTTCGCAGACATACCCAGGTTATCGAAATGAAACATCTCATTTTGAATCTGTTTCCGGAAAAGCTTTTGCTTCGGGAGGAGGTTCAGCATCTTGTACTCGATGAGAGCCTTGAGTTTTAGAGAGTCATCCGCAGTGGCGGTGTCGCTCTGGCTAGAATCCCATGCGCCGATATTGGCCGGAAGCTCAGCTAGCTCCGCTTTGCGCGCGTTAATCCTATTGTATAGAACCACTTCCCTTTCCTCGCGCACCTGCTCAAGGTCGATGCCAGGTGGCATCAAGGCGGGGATGCGCATACGATGGGCGCGAGAGGCGTGGTCGGTGAAGCTGACAGTCTTGGGTATTTGATCGTACGGCGACTGAAATGTCTCGTAGAAATCTTTGGACTGGGTTGCTTCCGCTGTGCTTGCAGGCTGCTCGGGCTTTCCCTGAGCAGCACCTTCCAGTACGCCTTCCGCTGCTGCAACATTCTCGGACGGAGCCGGAGTCTCTGATTTTTTCGAAGGAAATAGTTGTTGCTGAACACGAGCCGGTATCGGAAGATTCTTTGAAAGCATCTTGAATGCCAGGATTTGATTCCGCAAGGTGGTGAGCTGCTCAGAAGAGAAACTATTGCTGGGACCAGGCGCACCCTTTTGGGATGCAGCCTGGCCCACGGGTTGTTGAGCACCTGGCGTGGCGGAGGCATCCGGCACGGTATTTGTCGTACTGGTGATAGAATTATTCCGGCCTATAATTGCCCAGGTCGGTCAGTGAGTGATTCTAACCTGCCACATGCAGCGATATGACAATCATACCATTCATACCGTTGGCAGCGACAGCATCTGGATTCGCGCCATTGAGCTGCTGCTGGCGTTGTTGCGCCTGCAGGTGCTGCTGGTGCATTTGCCTTTGTTTGTGAAATGCTTGTTGACGTTGGAAAGCTGAGAGAAGGTTATGTGCTTTAAGGTACTCAGGGTCGTCATGGCGCACGCCTTGCTCCTGCATCTGCTTGAATTTCTACCATGGGCGATGTCAGAGTATTGCACATTACGTGGGTGGCAGTGAAGGGAAAGAGAAAGGTATAGTGGTTGTGTCGGGTGAGTGTGTGTTCCCCCAAGGGAAGACCAGCATACCTGGAAAACCTCTTGGATTTGTTGCTGCGTGATGTTTGGCGGCAGCGACATGTTTCCAGCCGCCATACTGGGCACCGACTGGAGAGAAGCCATGCTTTAGCGCGTGGTGGGTATAGTCATAAGCGAAACGACACGCTGGGGGGAGAGCTGAGGGCGGCCTGTTTGCGACGGTGCACGGTTAAGCGCTTGGGAAAACACGTGGGAATTGAGGATGGCGACAGTGAATGACAATTCGCGCAGTGAAGGGCGACCAAGTGCGCTAATTTACTGACGTGGAGGGATGGGGGGCTCCTTTGGTCGATGGATGCGACTGGTAGCGGCCTGTATCTGGACCTTGGCGACAGGTTTCGTGATGTTTGGTCCGAGTCGGGGGAGACACAGGGCGGTAGGCGACAAACAGGAGAATCAGAAAGAAGGGGGAAAGGGGTGTAGAACACGAAGATGTAGGGGTGGAAAGGACCCCAGAAGGAGGGGCCGCGTTGGAAAAGGCGCGTGGATGGCCAGTCTGGATGAAATGGAGATGGAGGGGACGGGGCTTTCGCGACTTTCCGTGCTGGTCGGGGAAACTGGCAGTGCTCAGCCTGTGCCTGTAACGAGGAGAGGCAGGCGGCGAGACGTTGGAAGAAGATTTCGTGCCGGGTCACGTGTCGCTCCCGCAGCCGTCGCTGACTCAGCCCGTCGCCCCGGCATGCCCGCCTTGGGCCTAGCGCCCCCAGCCAGCCTCGGACTCCCCGCTCCCAGTCGGGGTACTACGACCTACGGGGGTGGATAGTGGGTAGTATGTAGCATGTAGCATTCAAATCCGCTTGCTCAACGCCATTGAATTAACCGGCACCTAACCCAGGGCAAAATTACACTATCCGACATTCCAATTCCCCGTTCCGATACAGCAAAACAGCAGCGACGCGCCTGGCCTGTCTTGCGGGGGCAACTACTACCACCACTGTGACTGCGCAAGCGCGACTCGCTGATCCCGTCGAGACTACTTACTACTAGCAACCGCGCATGGCTTGCCAGCGGAGCCCTTGGCCCTTACTCATCACTCGCCAGTAGGATGAACATGGCACGGACATGGCCAGCATTAAACGAGTTTGCCGGAAACCCGTGAGCAAGATGGATCCTATGAATCCTCAAGCTTCAGCCTTTCAAGATAGGCAGGATACACTGGGATTGGAGGACGGCCCTTAGTACTCGCCTCCACTGAGAATAGGACGCTTCATTGGGGGCGGGGGCGGGGCAGGCTTCTTCGCGCGGGGAGGTGGAGGCGGAGGGGCCTTCTTGTTCAAGGTCAGCGGCGTGCCGTTCAAGGTTGTCGAGCTAGATTTCCTCGAAACTGCACCCCCGTATGACGACCCTGGAGACTGGTTCCGTCCCATGTATGACCTCTCGGGACTAGTGCCGCTAGGGCTAGTATCCTCTTGTTCGTACGGGTCAGCGTATGATCTACCCATAGTCCGGGATTGCACGCTATTTCTCCGGCCGATGTAATTGTCACTGGCCGCCCGAGAGGGCCATTGGTACGGGCTGGAGTTTTGCTCCTGGCGCAGCTGGGTAGGTCCCTCGAACGTCGAAGTGCGGTTCAGAATGGGTCTCTGGGAGTAAGCATCTGGCGGGTAGACCTCTCTCGCAGCTGGCTCGATAGAAGGAGCCCTTGTCGATCGGATAATTGGTCGCACATCAGCCGTGTTGTCAACCTCCTCATGGAGCGGTTCGTAGCGTTCATGGTAGGAATGCGCAGTGTTTGAGCGAGGGCGTCCTGGACGACGGGCACTTGGGGCCTGGGAAAGCGGTTGTCTACCGGTATATTAGCATTGCAGTAGATCCAGTAGGTCGATTGGCACCCACCTGCTTGGCCACTCATTTCTGAGCTGAAGAAGCACGTCGCGGCATCGCTCGTGGTAGTCAAGCTGGGCCTCCAAGAAGGCCTCCAGATTCATAACACCTTCGACTTCGGAATCCTTGATGTCCTGCATCCGCCGGGACACGTCATCGTTGGCCTCTTCATACTTGACCTTCTGAGTCCGGAGCTCCTCCTCCACACGGAAATCCTCCCGTTTCGCCTTCTCCATCTTAGAAAGAGAGGTATCGTAGGCCAGACGTCGGCTGTCAAGCTTCTTGCGAGCGGTCTATGGAAAATCTAATCAACGTCTCGTGTGATGAATCTGCACTCGTCAGTGGTTCTTACCTGGTAATCTTTCATCTGGGTCAAGGAATGCTCCAGCGACTCAAGCCAGCCCGAGCTCACCTGCGAGATGTAGGCGTCCTGGAGACGAGCCAGGCGCTCCTCGGCTCTTCCAAGCACTACGCAGACATCATCAGTATTGACCTCGTCACCGAAAGATAATATCTACTTACTGGTCATGCAACGGCCGTACTCCGAGTTCGCATCGAAGTCTTCACCATGACCGACCATGCTGCTACCCAGGTGGGCGATAGGCAAGGTCTTCTCCTTATCATCGCCTTCGCTGCGCTTCGAGATGGACTTGATGTAAGACCCGGTTGCCTTGTGGATACGGTCAACTCCTAAAAGAGAGCACGTGGGTCAGTATACGAGAAATGCGAAGACTCCCACTGAATTTCGTGCTATGGTCTCACCTTCATGGCGCACGTTCATCTCCGTCTCCATGGCTTTAAAGTCATCGGAGAGACTGGTCTTAACCTCTCCTCCCATTCTCTCCCCCGCCCATTGCTTGAAGCGATCGAATTTGCGGTTGACGTTCATGTTGACAGATTGCGGTTGATGTATAGAAATGGACTGGAAAACGACTGTTGGGGTTTATTCGAGTATAATACACTAAAGAATGGGGTTGCGGTGCGACCAGCAATAGGCTAAATCGTCTCGATTATGGTCCGAAAATCGAAAGGTGTAAGTAGTAGTAGTGGTAGTTGAACGAAAGAAACACGACTGGTAAGAAGCACGCTGGTGCGTATGGGACAAAAGAGGGCGCCACAGCCAGGAGGCGAAATTGAGAAAGAAAAGGCAGAACGAAAGGTAGGGAAGAAGTTGAGTGGTAGCAGGTGGGAAAAAGCCGCCAGTTGCAACAGACCAGGAGGGACAGGCTGGGTCTTAAGGCAAGTCCCGAAAAGGGTGACAGGGGAAATTAGTGGGTGGAATTTATTATTACTCGATAGTATGGGTTTGATTATTTTATTTTAGTTTCGAGCGATCGTTTGCGTGAATATTATTAGTAAATCCGGGGCTGCTATTGCGACCACCGGCAGTGTTTATCGAGGAATGACAGACAGCAACGACCACAAGGTGATTGCCAATCGCAAGCGGGCCAGACACACGGATGGAGCTGGTTGCACGGAAAGCGCCACATTGCCTCTTCAAGGTTCCCAGCAGAATGACCCCCACCAGGAGCAGGAATTTGGTCGCTTGACGATGCACTACCGTTGTCTCTGTTCTGGACCATCGTCTGGCCCCTCCCTCTTTGGATGCAATCCTGCGCGCTTATTGTTCTGAACCCTGGAATTACCTCCAGATACGATGGAGAGAAGCAGTCAATCCCTGCGATGGAAACGGAGGGTACCATCCATCCAATGGGGGGTGGAGGCGGGGCCAGAACCGGCCATATTGAGTTCGGTTGACCCAGCAGGATGAGGTGTACCTGAAACCTAGCAACTCCCCTGGAGAGATGCTAGACAGTAGAGTGTCGACACTAGGCAGTAGTGCCGGTCAAAGGACGGACAGCCCGGTGGCACAGCCGCTTGATAAATCGCTGAGGGGGGGAGCCTATCAGTATCATCGGCGCATCGCACTTCAAACCGGGTTTTTGCCAAAGAACCGGGCGGATCTTGAGGTGTAGGATTCTGGACTGCCGTAAGTGACACGCGTTTGTGGGCCATTCAGGTGGAGATCCACCGCCGTCGATTGGCGGTCGAGGGTCAGTCTCAAACGTGGCCCTCGATTGGATTGGAAGCTGCAGTGCCTTTGCCACCCATCGGGAGTCGTTGCTATTTACAGAACAGAAGGTGGGTAGGGAAGAGGTTGCTTTTGTTCAGAATGCTGAAGTTTAAAGGCGTTGAGAAGATCGGTTGATCGGAGTGATAATATGGTTCTGGGTATGTGTAAATATATCTGATATCAGGCTCTTATTCGTACAGTATTGCCTTCATAGTCCATCATACATACCATAGTACTACTAGTACTCCGTACTAGTTTCGTTAGCCTGACCAATAGCACATCTCTAAAGCTACAAGTTCAGGGCTATAGGTTCAATCACTATTACTCCGTACAGTTCATATCATAATGATCGAGGATCCAAGGGAATGGCATTTCTTGCTTGGATGATCCATCTCCATGGTAATCCCAACGCGCCCGGGTGGGATGTCAACCGCAGATCGTGATGCAAGCCCTGGCTAATGCATGAGGGTCGTATCCATTGGCCAGCCCACGCGAGCTTATCTGCCCAAACCTGCCAGTACGGTGTATCAGTCCTGGGTAAAAATTACTAGTACTGCAGGGGATAATCTTAACATCACCTGCATCTGTTTACCGAGGGTAATGAATTTTAGAGGACAGCCAAGCAGCGGCGTTGATTTTTATGGTATACAGCACACAGACTCGTACTCGTATAGTGTAGATAGAATTAGTGGAACCTATCATGATAACCTCGATCTGAAACAACCCCCTTTGATGCGGAGGCCATTGTCAAACGGGCAAAGATCGTACCTTACGTTTGAGGATGAAAGAAGACCCCTAGACAGAGAAAAGTGGACCACCACCCCCAGCAGCAGCACAGGCGGGAAAATATATACTCCTGGGCCTCCACGCCCGCTCTGCTGACGGCCCCAGCACCATCAGCACTACCACCGTCACCGTTGTTCCTTCCCCTGAATACGTAAGTCCTAGACATTTGGTTCGGGTTTCCCCATGCCGACCAAGACAAGTCACGGCTAAAAAGGTTCCATTCAGGCTGTGCATGTCACGCGACAGTCGCTTCATGTCTTCGGGAGTTTCAATTCCGTTTAATCTCAAAGAAGCCCCTCCTTCTTCAAGTGGTCTTCCCATCCGATAAAGAAGAAGTTTCATCCAAACCCACGTCGTAAGAATCTGGTACTCCATGCCAAGCAAGCAGTTCATCGACAGGTTGTACATCCTGCATCGCAACGAACCCAGCCTCGGCGGCTATCAAGACATCAAACTCATTCCACAGCACGGCCCCATCCCCATCCTCACTCTTACTGTTACCACCACCATCCAGCCCGACCGACCCATTCCCTTCCCCATCGCATGGGTTGCATTCAGCGATACTAGTAGGTTCGGGCTGAATCCCTGATCCCTCCAACGAGTTCCCAGCAACTGCATCCTTCCTCAACATGTCCGCCACATATCGCCCCGGCGTAACGCCCATGACCTTCTTAAAGACGCGAAGAAGGTGACTGGGTGTCAGGTTCGCCTCAGCCGCCAGCCTTTGTAGGGTTGGTTTCGATCCAGACTGGACGATAGCTTTGATGGTTTGACAGGCTCGGTGCACTGATTGGACCTGAGGGTTGTAGTTTGTCCCGGAGGCATCGGGTTTGCAGCGCTTACAGGGCCGAAACCCTGCTCGCTCGGCCTGTGAAGGGTTGTCGTAGAAGCGCACGTTGGCTCGTCGGGCAAGACGCGCCGGGCATGAGGGACGACAGTAGATTCTTGTGGTGAGCACCGCGTAGACAAAGGAGTTGGCGGTCGCATCTCGAGTCACTACGGCTTGCCAGCGCGCGCTGGCGCATGTGGACGACTTGGGTAGCCGGGGCAGTTCCTGCGCTAGGACTCTGGGTTGCATTGTAGAGTGGAGGAGAGACTTTGTGTCTGATGTGGAGGTAATCTCAAATCATCAGTGTGATTTGATTTTCAGCTGCATGTGTGCTTAATTCCTCTTTCTTTGGTCTCCCATTCCCTGGGAGACTTGAGCGAGGAGCTATTCGCCTCTGATTGGTCACTTTGAGAGCAAAGTTTCGAGTCTCGGCTGCAGGCATCTCGATTCGCACTCTGCATCTTGTCTTTCCCCGAGTCAATTTACTGGGTAATAATCGAAGACCGGCCCGGGTTTTTGCGCCCTACTTTTTACTTGGAATGCGGAGTCCTCGGAGCCACTTATTTGATACGGATAGTGAACATGGTCTGAGTTAACGACCTAGTATGATCAAGATAGATATATTTCCATCCGACCACGCACTTTGAATAGACAAGGAAGTATAGCCACCAGAACCCAAGAATAATAATCCTGTTATTAGACCAAAGCAATATAATCAGATATTTAATTATGATTCCTGGACCCAGACGATAGTTGGGTTGCTTGAATCCCACAAAGCCTACCTATATATAGATCAGGAGGTGCACTGACGCCTGTACATTGGACCACCTGTATCCAAAGACTGGGCTAAACGCAGTTCCGCGACACAAGTGATCTTGATCTCGTATTATCGGATCTGTACCAGTTCCCTTTACGAGCAGTTTGTCTGCTAGTCGTCACTTGAACAAGCACACATAAACAGGAAAAGTTGGCCTCTGATTCAACACCTAAACCCTGAATCCTTACGTAGGTATGATATGTCATAATGCACCCGGACTTGAATTTTTTGAACCCATTTCTTTTGCTTTGATCATCATGAAAATATTTGGTGGCCACGACCTAGATTCGCTAAGGACGCGTGGGAGATCATCCGCATTCGCCTAAGTACATATGCCTCATAGCAAAAGAGCATTTTCAACCCGTCACAAAGAAAACTCCACACAATATCACGCTTAGTCCTTGGTCTTCTGGGTACCGCGGAGCAGACCAGTTCTCCGGGCAGCAATAAGACCGGCTTTTTGACCGTGGGCAGCGTAGCGGGAGATGGTCGAAGCCTTACCAATGTGCTGGTGGTTACCACCACCGTGAGGCTGTAGAGAAAATGCATGTCAGAATCCGGCTCGATGTAGAAATTCAAGGGAGAGAGCCTTACGTGATCCACGGGGTTCATGGCAACACCACGAGTCTTGGGCCAAGAGTTGCGCTTGACAGCGAACTTGTGCTTGGCACGAGAAGCCTTGAGCAAAGGCTTGTCGGTACGACCACCACCGGCGACGATACCGATCATACCACGGGAGGTGTTCTTGACGACCTTCTTGGCACCGGAGGGAAGCTTGATACGGGTCTTGCCCTCGTCGGGGTTGTGGCCGATGACGGTAACGTAGTTACCGGAGGTACGACCAAGAGCACCACGGTCACCAGACTTCTCCTCGACGTTGGTAACGACGGTACCCTCAGGGACGGAGGCGAGAGGAAGGACGTTTCCGACAGTCAGGGCGGCGTTCTTTCCGGCGTAGATGAATTGACCGGTGTACATGCCCTCGTTGGCGATGAAGGTCTCGGTGATGTGCTTGAACTTGTAGGGGTGACGGAACTGGACCTTGGCGAGAGGAGCACCACGGCCGGGGTCGTGGATGATCTCCTTCACAACACCACGAGTGTATCCATGACGCTCGGCATAGTCGAGGGTACGGAACTGGGCAGGGGCCTTGTTGAGACGGGTGTTGGCCGCTGTCGGCGAGATTTTGTATCAGCAAATTTTGATCTGTTGTGATTTCGCTCAGGTTATCTGCGGTCGCACTCACTGAAAATGGATCCACGACCCTTCCTCTGGTTGCGGATCACACGACCCATGGCGACTTTCTATAGAGGAACCTGGACGTTAGTATACAAGGAAAGTGCGCCTGGCGACCTGGTGGTGGGAGAGTTCGAGTTCTCGTACCTCAAGACTAAGATGGGCTTGTCGGGTTGGTGTTGAGAATTCGTCGGCGAAGGGCTGTGTGGGCTTTAGGGTGGAAGTCGCTAATCTAACCGCGCTGGGACTAGTGCCGTTGTGAGCGCGGCTGCGCTCTGAGCGTGGCGCGGGTCGCTCTTACTAAGTAGGGTAGACTACTGTAACGTGCGGACTTAGGAAGGAACGACGTAGTCTACCTTCCCTCACCAAAGTCTTGTTGGTACATACTGTGTAAAGGACTTGCCAGTAATTCTTCCACAACCTACATAGATACCGTTCCTCTCTATCGTCTAATGCCACTTCATCCAAATCATCCTTCCCGGACTATCGCACTCCCTCATGGTTCATCTATGTCGGATGCCGTCTCTTAGCAAGCAGTCTCCCCTGCGATTTTTCGGTGGTGGCCATCGGTGTCTTGCAGTTGGGCTATGATTGATTGGCACCCTCACCATTTATCGTCCTAGGCTGACCTGGCTCGGTAGCACAACTGTCCTACGGTTTTTCCGACCCTCGGGTGTTCCCCGTGTGTGAACGGAATGACTAGAGTAGAGGACTACACCGGTCAGATCGATCTAAAATCGGACATTCATCTCAGTCAACAAAGTGTTGATGACCATCCTATCGCGATTTGCAGGATGCGTGTTGGGTTCTAGATGTCCTTGAGAGCCCGGCCCGCTTCACACTTGTTCCTCGGTCCGCAGTCTCAAATGAGACAAAGGATACCGGCTGAATGATTTTGACACACCCGAGGAGGTAGTCAGTCATTATGGGCGGTGACTATCACAAGCTCATCCTTGCAACATTTCACACCTGGGTACTCGATGCGGACAGGTGGACAATCATTGCCGCCATTGATCGACTAAGTGCTGGCTGAGCATTTTTCACAAAATCCAGCGTCGGCTTGCCCCCCAAGAGCCCATGTCTCTCCCTGAAAGGATGAAAGGGCATGTATGTCCATATATCCTTGAATATCATCTGCACTGTTTGGCGACTTGTGGCACTCGTTCTTTCCAGAGCGGGTGAGTGGGTTGTATTACCTAGTTAGACATCTCAAATTCATGTTCCGAGGCTGGTTTACACTTAATTGACTTCTCGCGGAGGAATGTTTTGAATGTATCATCATGCGGCTCCTCGGAGCTCTGGCGTGTTTGACAGAGTCCAATTCGCGATAGCGAACGTGTTATCCTGATTGGGTGTGGATCATCCCTGGATAAGGGCTGCTCGATGCTGCCAGGCAGGCCAGGCAGGCCAGGCGCGTAAAAGCCGCGCTCCAACCCAAGTAGGTAGCAGTAGCGTAAGTAGAACTTCTGCCGCGGACTCGCCCGCTCGGTCTTGCCTCAACACAACTGCCTGCGCACAGCAACACGAACATGTCCAACATGTCGCTATCGGACTCGGAGCTCTCGTCGCTCTCATCGGCACCCCCGTCTGACGAAGAAACAGGTTCCATGGCCATCGATGAGCCCGTGGGCATCACGAAGTACTTCAAGAAGGAGACCGAATCTCCGCCGCCGAAGCGGGAGCCCTCACCACCCCACGAATATGTGTTGGCGGATAATTCAGATATTGCAGTATGATCTCCGGTGACCCTATGATGCTGGAAACTTCTCGGTGCTCGTTTGACGCGTTTGTCACGCTTCCTGGACATGTTCGCTGACTCGTCGCAATCTGAAGTTCATTGTAATGTTCCGTGCGCGTTTTCATGATGCGTTTCCGCGATCAACACCACACTTTGGACCACAAGACATTGAGAGAGGCGTTGCGGAATCCCCCCCGGGGGATCATATCGAGAGACTATTATGTGCATTTCTTGGCTTGGTGCTGAACAGGAAGAAGGACGTGGAGTATGACCGCCGCCTATAACCCCGACCCTGCGCTCTTGGAGAATCGCCGGAGAGCTCCCTTTTACCACATACGAGCCAAGCTGGGTGATTCTACATTAGAGGCTAACTCGCTTGATTAATGCGCAGTCGGAATCACTACCAGCGTCCGTTGGAAGAGGCGATCCAAACCCATTCTTCCCAATGGCCCAAGGCTTGGCAAGGGAAGAACCCTCTGCACGGGGGTCGCACTTTCGCAACCATGACCCCAGAAGAACGCGTATGTTATGAAACTCGGATTGTGATTACCGGATGCTTACTGACTGACCCTCCTTAGTTACTACTACTGAAGTCGTTGATCCTCTGGTCCCTTGCCTCCTCCGATGCCGTCCAAGCTAAAATCAAAGAGTCCTACAAACAAGCACGCCACGAAGACGACCTGAACCAACCACTCTCCGTCCAACCATGGGGTCGCGATGGCCTCAAGCGCAGATACTGGCTCATTGAAGGTCTAGATGATACACACTTTAGGCTCTATCGCGAGAGTAATCCGTCGCTCAAGAATGTCTCTTGGTGGAGTGTGGCGGGAAGTATTCCTGAGTTGAAGGCCGTTGCAGACAAGCTGGATACGGAGAAAAGTATGCACTCGAGGAAACTCAGTGAGAAGATAAGGAACTCAATCCCCCGTTTCGAGGGCTCTGAAGAGGTATGCTACAGTTGTCCCCTAGTTGGGATTTCTTCCCCTCCATGCTTACCAATCGCAGAAACGCAAACGCCGAGATTACCGTATTGCACGGAAAGCAGCATTTGCGCGCCCGGAGCCTGGGTTCTCTCTCTACGAAGGGCGCACACGCGGAAAGAAGTTGAAATACACCTATTCCGATGACGAGGACATCTTCTCTGATGGCCTTCCCTCAACACGGCGTTCGACACGTAACACATCGGGTGTTTCTACGCCCCCAGAGCCGAGCGGGCCTAGATTTACGGCCAGTGGCCGTCAAATACGCTCACGCGCAGGTGGCGTATATGGTGAGACTTTGTTGAGCGGTCAACGTGAGGACGTCATCGCCGGTGAAGATGGCAGACCTTCAAGAACTCGGGCTACCCGATCGAACGGATATACGGATTATGACGTGGACGAGGAAATGGACGAGGGCTCGGAAGCCGCACAATCAAGCGGAAATGAGTGGCAAGGAGGCGAGGAGGAAGAGGACAACGATTTCGAGGGAGACGATGAGGAGGAGCTGAGTGGTGATGAAGCGGTCATGAACGGGGAGGCTCCAAGCCTCGTGGTGCAACTCAGATACAACAAAGACAAGGCACCAAGTAGCCCCAGTGGTCCCGCAGAGGAACACTTAGCGGGGAAATTCGAGAGCAAGGATGAGGGCATGGCTAAACCAGCTACAGCGAGCAACGCTGAGAATTCATCGCAGGCCCAACCCCAACCCGAGTTGAACGGGGAATCAACTGCGGCAAAGGCTCTACCCGATGCTGCAGCCAGTGCGACCGTTCCTCCGGGCCAGGAAGCTTCAACTGGTGTACCTGCCAGCGTCGATGTGGCTCAAGCGCCTCCCACGCAGGCTCAAACCAAAACGGCTTAAAATGTCGGGGAATACATGCTAATGCGCTGGATCAGTAGCCAGTCCCTTGCACTTATTCGTTTATTTTCTGGCCTTGATAGAGAGAATTCTATGCCGGATTGTTTCTTGTCAAAGGGAGGACAGAATCCAGAGTTTCATTCAAGGCGTTCTTCTGTTTGTGGGTAGAATTGTCGGGACAGCCTCGAGGGAAATTGTGCTACTATTAGAAGTGTGATGCTTGGTCTGGAGTTCCCTGCGACTGCTATATGGCAGGATCACCACACCGTGGATTTGTAGTGAGATGACGGATTACCCAGGACATGATCTGTCTTACAACATGAGATTCGATATGAACCGCTTGCTGGGCCTATGCGCTATGTACATTACTGAAATTGCAAGCTTGAGATGAACGACAGGTGCATGAGATCTCTCAAGATTCAGTGAAGCCGGAAGTGTGTATGAAAGGAAAGCCCAAGCCAAGCTGAATGCTTGCTGTTCTGAACGCCGTACGCTGAACACCCGAAATGCTGACTTACAACCATATAATATATTTAGTAGTAACCAAATGATTCGTAGACCAGGAAGCCTAGTCCGCACCCGCATTTGAGAACTGGGCCGTGTAGAACTGCAAAAACTCCGGAGATGTCAGTGTCTGTCAGCCTCTCTTGCACGCACACCCATTCATAGTCGAATGGGGAAGAATCGAGGCATTGATCCGGGAAACAAAAACAGATACAGGGACAGCACTCACGTCTTCCACGCTCGCAGCCAGGCGAGGGTTCTTAGACGGCCTGAGGGGAGGAAGCTTCCAGTTGTTCACATCGTACCACCATCTCCGTATCTTGCTACCGAGGGTTTGTCCACTGAGGGACGCGTTGCGGTTCCAGAACCGCCAGCCAGAGAGGGCCAGAGTCCAGACGGTCCCTTGGATCAGAGGAAGGAGGACCTAAGGAGGTTTGCGTAAGTCTGGGGTTTCTCTCCCATCGCCTGCCGAATAGAGTCTATATGGCAGGCTGAAAATTCTGGGCAAGAAAATAGGTACCTGGTCTCTAATCGTGATCCATGCCACTCGGCCCCAGGTATCAGCTCCCCGCAAGCTGGCGAGATAGCTCTGTTCGAACCGCAGATCAGGCAGCGGGGGAAGTTGGTGCCGCCGCGAGATAGGCTTGACCAATCGATGGGGGTCAACGATATCGGAAGGGATACTGCCTGCCTCTGAGGGCGCATGCTCCACGACGGGTTGCTTCTCGGAGGCCGCAGTTGGAGGATTGACGTCGTGTTCCGCAGACGGCTCCGGGTTGATTGAGGCCGTCTGGATGACTTCGGGGATTTGCAAGGCGGGGTCGGTCATGGTGGATAATGCTTCGAGTCACACTTGAATCGAAGAGAATCACGGCACACCGTAGTCTAAACGGCGGACTCGTCAATGGAGGATGAGATGCGATGCAGGGAGGATCGGGGCCGGAGTAACTCAAGGGCACGGTTGCCGTCATTCGGCCAATCAGCGGGGGGCCGGCCTCTCGGCCGCCTTTTGCATTCTGCAGCAGCCCCTCCTCCGCTCCCCCTCGATATATCTACTACTTCTCCCTTTCTCTCTCCCTCCCCTCTTTTTCCTTCCCCCTTCTATACTTCCTTTGTCTGTCAATTCTTCCTCTCTGTCTTCCAGGATCCTCCCCACTGCCCTTACAATGGCTGCTCCTCAAGGATACCCTCTTCTGTGCTTGGAGAACCCCCTCCTCGGTGCGTAAGATTCCTGCTGCTTACTCTTCCGGTCTTACATCGTTCAATGGGCTGACATTCATCCAGACATCCAGGCTGTTGGGTAGGTTGTCCAACATAGAATCTCTATTCCTAGGAGGACTATTTCTTGCTGCAGGGGAACATACTGACATCCTGTATAGCGATGCTGCCCTTCTCCAGAAGTATGGCCTGAAGGACAACGATGCCATCCTTGCTGAGGACAAGCACATGGATCTCTACGGAGAGCTGTTCGAGAAGAAGGATGTGAAGCTGATTGCTGGTGGTGCTGCCCAGAACACCGCCCGTGGTGCTCAGGTACATAGACCATCCAGAACTCTCGGTAAACAGATGTTAACGTGCTGCTGCGAATTAGTACATCCTTCCCGACAACTCCGTCCTCTACATCGGCTGTGTTGGCCGTGACAAGGAGGCCGAAATCCTGAAGGAGGCCTGCACCAAGGCCGGTGTCCACACCGAATACCGTGTCGATGACGTTCAGCCCACCGGCAAGTGCGGTGTCATCATCACTGGCCACAACCGCAGCATGTGCACCCACCTTGCTGCGGCCAACGAGTACAAGATCGACCACCTGAAGCAGCCTCACATCTGGTCTCTCGTTGAGAAGGCCCAGTTCTACTACGTCGGTGGTTTCCACCTGACCGTGTGTGTTCCCGCCATCGAAGCCCTTGGCCAGGAGGCTGCTGCCAAGAACAAGGTATGTATAGCCTTCATGTTTGGTTCTAGCGGAAGGATGTTGACTGGAATGCGCACAGGTCTTCATGCTTAACCTCTCTGCCCCCTTCATCGCCCAGTTCTTCAAGGAGCAGCTCGACAGTGTTCTGCCCTACACCGATTACACCTTCTGTAACGAGACTGAGGCTCGTGCTTTCTCCGAGAGCCACAGCTGGGGCACTGACGATGTTGTCGAGATCGCCAAGAAGCTGGCTCAGCTGCCCAAGAAGAACACCAGCCGCCCCCGCGTTGCCATTGTGACTCAGGGCACTCTCCCCACCGTCGCTGCTACCGTTAAGCCCAGCGGTGAGGTTGAGGTCAAGGAGTTCCCCGTGCGCGAGATCCCCAAGAGCAGCATCAACGACACCAACGGTGCCGGGTAAGTGAAGCCGCTATACTATCCACCGCAGGAAATCAAGACTGACTTCTGTGTAGTGACGCTTTCTGCGGTGGTTTCTGCGGTGGTATCGTCCAGGGCAAGTCTCTCGAGGAGAGCATCGACATGGGCCAGTGGCTCGCTTCCCTCAGCATCCAGGAATTGGGTGCCTCGTAAGTTCTCCCTTGAAGTCTACTGAAACCCCCAAGTAGCGGGTTGACTGACCTGACTGTTTGCTAGTTACCCTTTCCCCAAGCAGGCCTACACCCCTATCAACCGGTCCTAAGCATCTTCACTAAATCCCCCTAATCGAACACCCACCTTTCGGCATTCTGGGGCCATAGCAGTTTCCACCAGCAAAAAATTTTTCTTTCTAAGGATTCAACCTTCTATACCCCGTCCTAGACTTAACGTCTTAGACTATGCTGTTTTCATCAACGGTTTGTGCGGAATACGCTCCCATTGGGTTTTTTGACGATAGATTGGAGTCGCAGATGACGTTCTCAACAACGATTTAATGATGACGCTTTTTCTTTTCCGGTTGTATATATACGTACAAACAGATCTGATTCTTCCCCATGATCTATCTATCTTGGGACATCAATCAAAAGAATAACAAATGATTCGTATTGATAGTGTAGCTTGCTACCTGTCATGATTGAGGAAATAAATCGCAAATAAGCTAGAATGTCAAGTCACACAACACGAATAAACCTCAGAGAAATGAAAATGAGAGCTTGAAGATAAAATGGAAAAAGATAAGAATATAAATTGATCTCGTAACGCTCGCGCGCGCACCGTTCATCCATTCCGTGGCCTCATATAATACCTGCATGCATGCATGTCTTTCCTTCCTCAGCGGACAAGCGTCAAGATCTTTAGATCGTCATCGTCGTCATCATATCTCCTCAGACAGGCACAGCCGAATCCAATCCCATCCCATCCTAGCTAACTAGTCACGCACTATTATATAAGTAGCAGTCAAGGCCATGGACAGATGACACAAGATCGATCCGCTTGGTCCGGCCGCCATGTGGTTGGTCACGCCAAGCTTTAGACCCCGAACTGTTCTGATGTAATGAGAGAGTGAGGGAGGCTGCAAACAAGCCAATTTGTTCTCCCCTTTTTTCCTTCTTTCCCCCTGGAGACCTCCTTTGTTACCAGTCGAAGACGACTATGATATACGAGATCGGGAACAGAGACAGTCAGTCAGTCAAATCGCTAGGCAGTCTACCCATCCCATATTTTTGATCGCATGCTTCTTCGTTTCCTGCTCATGCCACTGCGATGTAGGTGCCGAGACAAATGAGTAGCCACACTCACTCACTCATGAAACTTGATTTGCGAGGAGTTTCAATCAGCCTCCGTGTCCACAAGGGGGTGTTTGGCCGATAGCACCGTATTGCGTGGCAGACTTGCGACTGTTGCCGAAACCGGAACTGGGGTAGCCGGCCCCAGATGGGAAACTGCTGGCCATGAACGCGTCATTGGCCCACGATGCATTGGATAGACCGCTGGATAGGGGCTGACTGGGAACTCCGAGTGATGCAGGAGTGTTTGCGGCAGCCTCGAGGAGGTGTCGGTCCCATGACATACCAGAAAGACGGTGATGCGATGTCGAGTGTGACGTGGGCATCCATGAGGAGGATATGGCGCCAGGACCGTTGAAAGCGCTCTGCATCTGGGCTTGATTGATCAGATTTTGACGGAGCATGAGCTCGTTGGTGATCGAGTCCTGAGAGGGATGGCGATGACTGGGGCTTCCGATGTTTGGAAATGGCATCGAAGCCGGGTATTGCTGTCCCAGGCCTGGTGGGGTCCGTGGGGAAGGTGCGTCACCAATTTCCGGCGAAAGAGCCGTGTTCCAGATACTTGGGATGCCGGGGAGGGAGGGCCGTTGAGTGTATGATTGGGACGACGGCACCCGGGCTAGAGCTGCAGATCCTGCCATCGGTGGGACGAGCCCGGGAGGAGCAGCTGGAGTCTGCCGAGGAAGGAGGTCCTCCTGGAAAATCGAGTCCGCACTAATCGGGTCAAAAAACTGGCTGGACGGTCGCTGCTGATTGCTAGATCGTGGGAAAGTCAGCTGCTCTGGCACGGCCGGGGCGTTCTCGTAGGTGTCTGATTCGACCAATCGCTCTACATCTTCGACGATGCGATGCATACTGGCTGACATTGACGCAGAGGCGGATTGCGACCCGCCAAAGACGCTTTTGGTGTCCACATTAGGATTGACATCGTTAGCCGCCTGTTGGATATCGTCCCTTTCGATACTAGCAGAGGAGAGCGTATGGTGATGACCCGACGGGCTGGCGAAGAATTGCGATGGAAGCCCTTCTTCTTGGTAGATGAAAGTTTTCTTGTCTTCATCATCCACTAAGGCGATTGGGATTTTCTAAAGCGGGTCATCATTAGCAAGATAATCAAAAATGCTGATAAAGAGTATGGGCTCTCCGTACATTGCTCACAACAAGATCCAACCCATCAATAACAAATTCGCGGATTCGGTAGAGCATCTCCATGTTAGGATGGTTCCTTTCCACCCCTGGATCGTTCATTCGAGGCTTCTGCTGGCCAGCCGAGTTAAAGTATCTCCGCGAGGTTGATTCCTTGGCCAGGGGCGCAAAACACAGTGTCTCTTCATCTTCTTCCAATAGATAATCAATCTCGGGAAGATGGACCACATCAAACGTCGACGCGAGGAGGGTCAGAGTGTTGGCATATATCTTCCAGAACTCAATTATCTGGACAGCGAGAGGCGTGTCCTTTTCCCCTTTATACGAGACCAACAGGCTGCTGGCCGTAAGAAGCCAAGAGCTGTAGTTCCGGAGCGCCGGTAGTATACGTCGCGCCACGACTGTGACCTTGTCGGGTCCGGTTTTTGCGTCTTGATTGCTCGGGTCTTCGACCGCAAATCGTTCTACCTCGGCAAGGAGTATCTGGAGCAGTGTGAAGAAGGTCTTCACGTTGATACGCTGAAAGAAGAGGCGCGCATTTGGTGCAGTATCTTCTGATGCCGATATTAATGATCCGTTTGTCACCTGTCAAGGCAGGCAACTTACCAGTGGTGCGTGTCCGGGAGAAATCCTCAGCAGCAATATTGATCAGGCAAAACTTTTGCAAAGTGCCTTCAAGTGAGCGCTCCTTCAAGTCCACAGCAAGCTGGTTCAAAACTTCACTCTCAAGCTCATCATGTTCGGGGAAATCAAGCCCTCGGTAACATTGTGCGTGGAGGTATACGAACCAAGGAGCCAGTGCCCTGCCCGGAATACCAGCATCTTCAGGTCGAATCAATTCTCGTTTGTTCCAAGCATTCATCACCTTTCTGAATTCGATCTCCAGGTTGCCCTTAGCCGATGGATGAGGCTCTTGAGCCCCAAGTGCCCTATAAAGATGATAAGTGGCCCTCAGATGATTCCCGTCGGCCAAAGCAATGACTGCCAGCTGATTATGGGGCGCACCCGAGGCTGGATGGATCAAGGTGGCCAGGTCATAATAGCCGATGGCCGGACCCCAATTGCGGTTCTTGCTTACCAGCTCGGTTTCGCGGTAGCGCGAGAGATCACCGAGGCGAATAAGGGTTGCATGGCACGACAAAAGAACGAGCCTTCTGAGGGGTTCGGAACTTTGAATCGGAGGCTCCGCAGACAGATCTGGGGACACACAGGTTTGCTCAATGGGAGCCCAAGAAGTAACGGGGACGGCATTGCTCACTGTCAGAATTGAATTTCCGCGCAACTTTTTCCAGCTCCGGAATGCCTCCAAAATGGGAGGATAATTGTTGAATGTAGGCTCGATAGAATCGTTGACTTGATTTGATGAATTCGAGGTAGTGTTTTTCGAGTTTCCGCCTCTCTACCGGCTTCTTTTTCTTCCCGCCTTCTTCACGGAACTAAATCGTACGTCACGGATTAATTACCGACGACCTGCAATACAGCAGGGCCATGCGACACTCACGCGGGAAAGTAATTTGCGAAACCGAGTGTTGATCTTGAGATGCGCATCCCAAAGGCGAGTTTCGACATCGACGGAGCGGGCGGTTTCGAAGGCCTGGAGGACAGCATTTTGGCAAGCGGAGCGGAATCTGCAGCGGCGGAGAGAGAGTGTGTGTCAGATGAATTGCGCGCAACCAAAGACCGTAGATGGCAGAAAGGAAGCAACTGACTCCGACAGGTAGTGAGAGATTTCAGCAAACGTCGGCTCTTTTTCGGCAAGGCTCTTGAGGAGCTCCTTTTCGACTTCGAGCGCAGTTCTGTACCATGCGAGATTTATTTAGAGACACGGGTCCAGGTATTGAAGAGTAGAACATTATCAGTTAGGATGCGGAGAGTACTGACTGCCACGTATTCTGGAACGCGGACGCCATGCTCAGGACCAAGGAGATCACACCCGCGTCAATCCACCGTTGACTTCGCCCGTCAGATGGCTATGGCTGGCTGGGAGTCTGCGGGCGAGAGGAAGAGTGAACGAGCCATCAGTCAGTAAGACTAGTATATACAAAACGAGCGCAGATGTGAAGGGCGGTCAGGACTTCGGAGTGACAGCCAATGATACGAAAGAAAAAGGGGCTGATGACGATGAGATGAGGATGGACTCCGAAGCGCGAGGACGAACAACGGAGGGGTTCGCGGCCGCCGCTCGTTGGAGAGAAAATCCCATATCACGGGAACTTTTCGACGCTCGTCCGAAAAATGGTTGAATGGCTCGGGATGGACGGCCGCCCGTCTGTGGCTGGTGTGGGCTCCATGATTGGCTGGCTGGGCTGTGGCTGATGCCCGGTTCAGGCACCGAACCGTCCGCCGGTGACCGTACGATACGATCCTTACCTCTCACGGTTCTTCCTCTAAGCTCCTGAGACAGGCAAATGATTTGCATACTTGACACAATTGCCAAGTGAGCTATTGATACCTTAGTTTCATGGCGTTTACTCGTCACCTCGTCTCGTATAGATAGGTAGCTAGTAAGTAGCTTCTCGTCTTGATTGTCTCAACCAAGTCGGAGTCCCAGGGTCCCCACAACGCTTGGCCACAGTAGAGCATCCTATTCTTAGCTATCTGTATACTGCCCACTACTTCATACATAGTACGCTTCTAGAGCTCCGTTTACACAGCCCTTGACTCCATCTTGCGAGAACTCTACTATCCACTTATCACCTTGGTAGTTTGGATATGCTGTCCAAACCACCACCCAGTAAGCTTTCAGTCCTATGGACCACTAGGAAGCTATGACAGCCGCTAAAGGCTCCATCCAGCCTTCAGTCTAAGACTAATCCAGCCTAGTGGAAATTGGTCGCCAATATTTGATGGATTCATCCATTCGGAGTAAGTAGATTCGTAGAATGATATCAGCGCCACAGAGGCGTCAAGATGGTAATTTCTTCCTTATAACCGTAAGTAAATAAGATTCCACCATCCGCCAATCCCTCACCACTGAGATGCTCAGACCCCATCACCAATGGCCATTCCCACCCACCCCGTCGTCACGCCATCATCTGCGCACTGCAGGCCCTCCCACTGAACCTGACCTATCACAATCTCGAGACACCTCATCATCACCGCAAAAAGGACCAGCTCCAGCCCACCACCACCGCAAGATGTCCAAACGCTCTCGCAGCACATCCCGATCTCCATCCCCAGAGGGCTGGTCCAGATCCACCTCCCCAGCATCCTCAACCACGCCATCTCTCAACCGGCCCAAGATCCATTTTCTTGATCCCGCGGCCATGGCTCCCGTCGCGGAAGTCATGCATTGCTCGTTACCGCCTCATCGAGAAACGCTATCGTTTGTCTCGTATGAGGACTACGAGGTTCATTATATGCAAGCGCACGTGAATCGATGTTCGCAATGTGGGAAGAATTTCCCTACGGATCGGTTCCTGAATCTCCATATCGAGGAGAATCATGATGCTTTGGTTGCGACGAGACGGGAACGGGGGGAGAAGACTGTATGTTTTCTTCTTTCCTTTTGGCTATAGTTTACATTATTTCCTTATTTCCTTTTTGCCGGAAGATTTGCTGAGTTTGGGGACTATGCAGTATGCATGTTTCGTCGAAGGCTGCGAGCGAGTATGCTCTACGCCCCAGAAACGCAGAATGCATTTGATAGACAAACATATGTTTCCCAAAGTACGTACTAAACAGTTTGATGCCCACCAGTTTCCTTTTGCGTCGACTAATCTACCAGACATATAACTTTTACATCGTAAATGACGGTATCGACAAGCAAACGTCTCTATTGCGCTCACCACAGAGCCACCGACGTCGCATATCCGCCGCTCCGACCTCGCCGCAGGAAGGACGGTTACGGAATCGACAGACTTCCGTATCCCAGGCTGAGTCGGGCTCAAAAGCCTCGGCGCCGCCTCAAAAAGACGCCGACGATATGGAGATTGTCGAGCTGGAAAAGTCCATGTCTGCGTTGCGATTTGTTCCGGCCAGCGTAGCGAGAAGTCGCGGTAAGGTTGGGGGTAAGTCTTGACTTGGACTATTGGATTTTAAATGGAACGTGAAGCCGGTGTCTGTTTCACCAAGGGTGGGTAAAGTTTACCTAGCTGGTAATGTGGGCTACTACGGCGTACCGACTTCAACGGTTTCTGGTCTTTCCACGGACTTTTGAAGGCAACTGCACGCTTTCCTTTCAATACCAGCCACTGAAACACACAACATTTCAATACGCTACTGGAGAGCAGCCAGTGTCCAACGGGGCATGCAAGACAGGGAATGAGAACACTTCAGCTAAAGAATGAGTTTCGGTGATTTCATCGGTTCTTTGGCTGTTATAGTCTTCCAGTATCTCTCATGCTAAAGGCAAGCCTCATGGGCTCACCATATACCTGGTCAAAAATGACGACCGGTACACGAAGGCTGCTCTCTCCCGAGAAAAAAAGACATGGAATATATTTTATATACACGGAGTAAACTGGAAAGTAACAATATCATATCCGTGAAGACATGGGTATACAACAACACCAAGCAACATCCTAAAATCACAAACAGCCCGGGTGTCATTAGCAGAATGGTCGGCCATCTGGCCAAAGTAAGCAATAAAGCCAAGCAGGAAAGGAACATGACGACAGCGCTTGAGTCCACTGGCGCTGTAAAGAAAGACTCATCAATTGGAAATGCAGCGTTGGACTCGAGCGGGGCCCAACAGAACGTCAAACGAAGTTGACCGTTACATCTGCGTCTCCAGAAGATCGGCATAAGTATCGAGGCTCGACCCAACCAGATCTACGATCGCCCAGCTGGTATTCCCCTTGAAGGTTCTTGCCCAAACGCGCACGATAGCAACGCTCAGCTGCTTTGCTTTGTAAGGATTGGTTATAAATTCCAGATCTGGTGGACCAGGCGGATCGACGGCCATGTCGGTTTCATCCATCATGCTCTTGATCCACAAAAGAAGTTTTCGTTCATGCTCCGATAGCCTCTGCTCAGCCTGGGTTACTGGTATAGACAGCAGCCACCGACTTAGGAGGAAAGCACACTCCAAGCTACATAGAGAATGCTGGATACTCCAGAAAAATGAATGAGTCCTGGCCACGAAATCAATACCGAGGCGTACCGGAATCGAAAGTGCATGGGCGGAATGCAGGAGGGCCATGATTAGACGTGGGCTTCGTGCCACGGGTGCCGATTCACCCAGGGCTCTTGCTATTTGAATTGGATCTTGGGTGATAAGACGACGACAAGGTCCCAAGTCAACATGCAATCTGATGTAAGCGAGACCAAGAAGGGCAGTGGATGTAAACGCGATTGGCCCTGCCGGATTTTGAGGATCAATGCTGGATTCGGGAGTGCGTTTCCACAACGCTTTCCAGGCACTCAAAGAATTGTCCAAAGCGGAGAGGTCCTCTTGGCGTAGACTAGTCCCATGCATACTTGGAGCGGAGAGACACAGCTGGCGCGCGAAGAAGATTTGCTGGATGAGAGCGTGTATCAGGATATAGTTCCCAAGAGGTGATATCGGCGCGGAAGAACTCGAGATACTGGATTTGAGAAACAATCTGGAGAAGGCCTCCTGAAAGGAAACGTCTGGGCCATGCCTCGCGCGAGCCACCCGACGCCACTGCGCCGCATTTGTAGCCTTCCAGACATCATGAGAGCAGGGCATATTCAACTTCAGTTCGGCGTTGAGAATCAAGGGAGGGATGTTGTACATGATGGAGTGGAGATTGAAGAAACAATAAACAATGAATTTGGTGCGCCGGTTGCCTTCTCTTCGTATCCAGTCTTCCCAGTTGCTCGGGTCGGAACTAGGAGGTGGCTCGATGAGGCCATGTTCCCTTACAAGTCTTGCCAGAGTGCTTTGAAGCGAGAGCATCTCTCGTAGCAACTCGGGGTGCCTTTCCCAAGAAGCAAATACCGTCAGCAGGAGGAAAGTTCGGATTACTTCCATGTGAGCATCCGAATCTTCAGGTGTATACCCAGAAGGGTCTGCCGGGTACAGCGTGGGATGGTGTTGCTGAAACGGGCTACTAGCATGGTTTGAGGTCGCGGATGACCCGCGAGAGTTGTGAAAGCCCGATGCTGGGGACAGGAAGTTCCATGTTGGACAAGCGACTTGCTTACTGTCTCTGCGATGGAGACGTTGGAGCAGGATGGCCTTCGCTGCATGGAAAAGCTCTATTCCTCGATTGTTTTCGAACCGATAGTGAGATCCTGCAGCCGCCAACGCAAGAGTGAGCTCGGGAGAGCATTTTGCGACAGAGAGTGTAGGAACATGAATGAAGGGAAGATGCTCGTTTAAACCGTTGATATAGCCGGCAAAAAAGCGAGACAGGGCGTGTCTCGAGGGTGGGACGAAGCCTTTAGGAAGGATGTAAGCAAACTCTTCGAGTTTCGATAGGAAGACCTGACGGTCTGTATTGGATATATCCCAGGCAGGACGAGGTCCTTCATCGCCGAACCCGAGACGATCATCTACCTCATGAGGTTCCGGCTGTAGGGACGGTAAGCGCGATCCAAAGTTGGAAAACGACGGCGGCTCATCAGCTGCATTTCGTGGATCACTCATAAGTTCAGGACCGAGTCTCCCCATTTCACGGACGGGTGGCTTGGAATCCATCGGGAGAGTCGTCGGTAAGATTGGATCTTCAACCGTAGAGAACACGCCAGAATCCCAATCGGACGAAAGGCCGACACTCTCTAAGAAGACAGTGAAGTCTTGGACGGGATCTCCTAGGTCAGCGAGGTCCAAGATGGAGGGTTCGACGCCATAGTTATCAGTTATTGCTCTTTCTGGGACATGAGAAAGCGGCTGCGAGGGGCCCACGTTCTGTGAAGACTTTCGGATCGACTCAAGACTCTCTTGCTCACCCTCCAGGGCAACATGGCTTGCAGCGTGAGAAAGAAGGTTCAGGTCATACCCCCAAGAAGGGTTGAAATGAGTTGTCTCCACGATCGGGGGAGGCTGCACCTGCACCTCGGGCGGAGGCGGCGGAACTGGTTGTGTGTGGATGGGGACGGCGTCGGCAAGCTCTAGCATGCGGGACTCATGGTGGGTGGGCTGTATTATAGGAGGTTGGGTCTGAGGGACATCATGACTATTCTGAGCACGATGTTCCCGGTTGGCTGCGGTCTCTGTTGGATGGACTAGCCGTTCGTGTCGTACGAGTAGATCACTATGAAATTTCCCCCCATATTAGCGCGGGACGGTCCGACGATGCAACGCGGGCAGCAGCTTACCTCCTCGCGAAAGATTTGGAGCAGATATCACATGAGAACGGCTTCTCCTTGGTATCTAATCAACACACGTCAATATCGCATCTGTGGGAAGCCCAGCGGCAGCCGGGACGGGCTTCAGGGTTACTCAACGGGTGCGGAGATGGCGCTGGAGGTGTTCCAGGCGCGCAAAGGACCGGCTGCAGTATTCACAAGACAAAGACTTGCGATGGGCCGGTGTGCTTTTCTTCCTCACTTTTCCCGGGGTGCCTCTGTCGTCCTCCATGGCGAATTGCCTTGGAATTGGACCATGTCCTTAGATGGGATAACAGGCGAGCGGGGAAGAAAAACTGTGGGGTCAACATGAGGGGGTTTTGCGAGCGCCGGTCACGTGGGGGGCTCTCCCGTCTGCTTCCGTCCAGCAGCATGGCTAGTTGCTCAGTACGGAGTACATCGTACATCTTACAGTCGCGAGGCCTCTGTCCACACGACCAATTCATGGCGGCTAGCAGCATCCAGAATCAATGGCATGGTAGCGTCGACGACTGCATCGCGCGCCGGTCAGGTCTCTACGCAGGAATCCTGCATCCTTTGGACGAGAATGGACTCCGCCATCCCCACCGGTGCGGAGATGTTTACTTTGGGCGTCGATATCACGAGCATCTCCTCACCAAGGCCCGCATTTCATGGGGAAACCGTTGGGGTTACGACAGAGCTTTGAGTTCCAAACTAAAAGAGGGGAGGGGGGAGCTTACTATGAAGATCACTAGTAGGGTTGTACACACTACACATATGAGCGGTGTCAACCTTACTAATTATATACATCGCAATCGTTCCTCGGAGATATAGTATCGTGTGCAACATATATGTTTACTTTGTACCCAGCCCAAACTCAATCATACCACCGACTTAGTTCACTGCTTATTGTCCCCCATTCCACAAGGTCCTTCATAGCAGCTTCCACTTTCAAGTCTGCTCCTCTGTTTTCCCCCACTTTCCCCCACCGGCATACCCCAGTTGAGGACCAAATCAATGACACCCGTTGCATCAGAGTGGGAAGGCATGTCGAAGCCTAAGATGGGGTTTCATGTTACCCGGCTGGCGAAAGGGAATAGGGGTCGGGACACTCTTAAGTTCTGCTTGTCTGCTTAGCAATGATTACCGCAGCAGACGAATGTTTCATCTTAAGCTAGGCGGATGCCAGAGTATATGGGAGTGAAGCGTAGTTCCCGTCCCTGTTATTTATCTGCGAAGGACTCTTATTTTTGTTTGGACAGTTAGACCCTCTGTTGCCAGTTCTTATCGGTCCTTCTACGAAGCTACGCGGGTTGGTCCTGAGTTGCAGCAGCCGAGATTAGAAGGGCGCCGAACACGGACGGCCGGATGGTTCAACTTTCGAACCGTCCGACCCCACCTTCCCCCAGAACTCGGTACCGAAACGGGCCCACGATCTAGTAGCCATCTGCTATACAGCAAGTAGTCATGTACACATTACATGCCAACAAAGAATCCAAGACAGAAAGTCCTCATCGAGCGTCCCGACAGAAGGGATGATACACAGTAATTAAACCTAAAAGCTTTCGATCCATCTAATATCCCAAAGCTACAAAACGCTGTTCTTATAAAGCCGAACAACTCCATGCCCAGGACTTATGATTTCTCCTCGTGCTACCAGCGGGTTCTGGCGGCAGATGGGATCTTCCATCGCTCCTACTCGGGTTGCAAATTTTCACAGTGCAACTGCTGCGGGTCAACTCGTCAAAGACCCAGTTTAAGAGGGTACGTTTTGAGCGCATGGACACAGGGCAACGTAGCTCAACCAAGTCAATAATCGACAGTTGCTCCGCTACATAGAGCGATCATCCTTTAGAGATCGGCCTAGTTCCGTTAAATACTTCCTAAGTAACACATCGGATAAGGCGGCCGTCCACAGGGAGGGCGCACTCCAGGGATGACGAAGTATTTATTCAGACTGCGCGATCCACCATGGGATCAGATCGCTAGGTCTACCCTTAGAGTAAGACGCTTAAGGGGACAGCGCCTCGTAGTATTTCGATATCGGTAGTAGACCCGCTAGAATCGATGATATCATGGTCAGAGACATACTAGGATCAACCTCCACATACTGAAGCAGTAGAGTGTGAAGACCGAAATAGATCGAAGGTACTCCGTGTCTGACCTTGAATGATTGAGGTGATAAATAGACTTTGAGTGGCCTAGACACACGGTCTCAAGGATAGCAAGGGCGGGATACTGACTAGATACACCGTACTAGGGACTAGATAAGTAGTAGGATCAGGGTGGTGCGGGCTACACTATACTAGTCAGGTGCTTAAATACTCCCGAGACATGGTAAGCCTGACACTAAAACGCAACTTTCCAGGTGGTCAACACCAACCCGGCTGGTTCTCAACCGATGAACACGAACGGTGTCTCATGCGACCAGCCGTGATTGATATCATCGTCCATCCCAAATTCCCGAGAGAAAGGATAAACAAACCCAAGCAACCACCAGGGAAAGGTTCTTGGAAAGAACCAAGCCTCCGCCAGGCGCAAACCATGGAACCCGCCCACTCGGACGGCTCAACCGCCTAAGAATAGCCTCTGGAAGCAGTGGAAGGGAAGGGATAGTCGGAGGGGCCTTTTGGGTTCATTGTTTCAGATTGGGCCCCTTGACAAATCATTTGTGGCGGCGTGTTTGAGAATGAGCCCGCTCTGAAGGACGCATGCCGGAGGAGCCCATCGTCCCCGACCGATCGGCCTAACAGGCTCCGTCAGATCCAGTCCGGTCTGTAAGCCAGAAACCATTCATTAGCCTCCGGACTGACCGCGCTAGATAGGAGGAGGCTGTCACTTTGGCTTTCGCTCTTCTCTTCCCTGCATCGTGATCGGTCCCTCCCTCCCCTCCTCCCCTCCTCGCACCATCCGGCCAGCACCGCTGTCATCGCCTGTCGCCTTCGCCTCAGCCTCAGCCTCAGCCGCCCGCCTCACCATCCCCTTGTTGGTCTCTTTCGCTCCCGCTGGGTGGACGGACTCTATCGGCGATAGTGTCAGGTCGAGAACTTTCCTAGGGCAGCCGAGACCTCGGGCAGACCGGCACAAAGGAGGTTTTTTGTGGTCTTTGAGAAGTAGCAGCACAGACACCTTACCATTTATCGTCTCCCCTTCCGGTTGGATGCACCTGTGATAGTGATTCGGCCTGAAGTGTAAGTCGTCATATGGTCCCTCCACAGGCGCCCACCCCCGCGGTTGCCTCCAACCCGGTCTTTGTTTATCGATGTGGACGCCGCATTATGGACTGACAGTTACGCGACAATCCTAGGGGTACAGTTCTGGACCATGCATTAAACGTCTCAACATCTCCGCCCAGTCCCTCTTCTTCCAGTCGGGGGTTGTTCCGAAGGCATCGTCAAGGTTATACACACGCACCCGGTGGCGATAGTCCAGGTTATACGGTTTCAATCGCACATTTTGTCGCCATCTTTGCAGGGCTTTAGCAAGGGAATTTAAAGACCAGGATTATATCGTTCGCGGCCTCCACATTTTGCAGCCATGCTCGCCAAAGCAACCTACAACCCGTTGGGTGTATCTGCGACCCAGACGCCAACAACCTCCTACTACACTGGGTCATCGCAGAAGACTGCCGCGGTCGGAGACACACAGAAGGGGATGATGTTCGTCAGCCCTACCGAGTCGAGTTTCTCCGACGTGTACGACGGGCTTGATGCTGTTCGGTGAGTCTTGCCCGCATCCGAATCTGACGGTAAAGGTTGCGGGAGATTGACCCTTACAAGGTCTTGGGATGAAAAACAGGTGATTGCCTGGCTTCACAGCATAAATTGTGGCCAATACGAGGCATTGTTCAAAGGTACTTACAACAACCTGTCATTCCACCCATGGTCCGAAGTCCCGTACGGAAAGCGCTGACGGACTCCAGCGAACAACTTCAACGGTAACAATCTGATTGAATGTGATCAGAAGATCCTCCAGGAGATGGGCATCAAGAAGATCGGCGATCGAGTGCGGATTTTCGTTGCTATCAAGCAGCTCAGGAACAAATCAGTCCTCAACCGCAAGTCAAGGAATCTGGTTAGTTGGATACGTCATCGGCCTGAGATCACTTATACTCATCGTTAAGCAGAATTCATTGGCTACGCTTGAGTCCGTCTCTTATACGAATGCCTCGTCGGAACCCTCACGTCCTTCCAATCACCGGCAGACTTCAAACACTCGCCGCTCTTCCCGAGCGGCCGAGACGAGCTCTCTGGGTTACTCTGCCAACAGGCCCTCGTCACGGCCAGAGTCGCCACTGCGTCCTCAACAGTATGTCGCCAATAGCCCCATGGAAATGGGACGGATGGAACAAGGACAAAGCTACTTCAGTCACCCATCATCTAGTAGCTCGATGACCAGCCAGAAGCCAGGAACTCCCAGCGAGAGATCCGGGTCCCACCTGAGGCAAAACCCTAGTTTGGATGGCTTGACAATGGGGCAGTTGCCGACAAATTCTTTCGTCATTAGAGTGATTTACACAGGAGGACAGACTAAGATGCTGGACATCAAGCACTGCAAGACTGCCGATGGGATCGTTCTTTGCGTACTGAAGAAACTGCAGCTCCCAGAACACCAGTTCCGCAACTATTGTTTCTATGTTCTGGATGGCCTGGAGCCAGATGCTGCCCATTGCAGAAGACTCACGGACCAGGAGCTCCTGGATGTATGCGCAAGCCCACACAGGTCGGAGCGGGGCCGCCTTATCCTTCGCAAAATCCATGCTGGGGAACCGGATCCAGATGAGCTTCGCCGCGCTTCTCAACTGGCGGTAGACGAAAGCCAGCTAGCCCACATGAATGCTCTGAGCAGCTCGAATGTGCGCAATCAGCTGAAGATCCAACAGTTGACTGGAGAGCCCTGGCACAATATCAGGCAACCCATGTCGCCCGTCTCTTCCCGACACAACCAGACCCCGAGTGAGCATGATATACGACCACCCATGAATGTGGAACGCCAGGTGGGCAAGTTACGGTCCTTCTTTGGTGCTCGTCCACCTAGCGAAATGATTATCCACGAGATTACGTCTTATTTCCCTAGTCACCAGCGGGAGGAAATCGAAAAGACCATGCGCATGTCGGTCCGCAGATCTCAGCGCTTGAGCCGGGCTGCCAGCCGCTTGAGTGTCGTTAGTAACACAAGCTACGCATCTAGCTTGCGAGACGCGCCCCCGATTCCTAGCATCGCAGATACCTGGCTCAATACCGGAGGCGCCCCTTCTCGCGCCTCAAGGCCACTCTCAGTGTCCAAATTCAATCTTCCTACCGCAACGTACAGGGATTCGATCGCTTCCAGCTCCCTTCAGCCCCTTCAGGAAGAGTCGCCCATTGAGCCAAATCGCAAGTCGTATGTCTCTTTCGATAGTGGCTCAGATGACCCCACCACTTCGCGTCAGAGCCTTGTGGACGAGAATGCAAGTGTTGCTGCAACTGACGGAGGCTCATTCAATGAACGCTTGAGTATCCTCGTAGCAGAGGATGGGGAAGAGGAAGACGATGGTCTTAACGACTTCTTAGCTGGCAACAACTTTGCCCCCAAGAACTGGATGAAAGGATCTCTCATCGGAGAAGGTTCTTTCGGAAGTGTCTTCCTCGCTCTTCATGCTATCACCGGAGAGCTCATGGCTGTGAAGCAAGTTGAGATCCCGTCCGCAACCAAGGGTACGGAGTTCGACAAACGGAAGAACAGCATGGTTACCGCCCTCAAGCATGAGATTGAACTTCTACAGGGCTTTCATCATCCGAACATCGTCCAATATCTGGGCACAGCTGCTGATGACCAGTACTTGAACATTTTCCTGGAGTACGTGCCAGGAGGGTCCATTGCCACGATGCTCAAGCAGTATAACACGTTCCAAGAGCCTCTGATCAAGAACTTCGTCAGGCAGATCCTTGCCGGCCTCTCTTATCTCCATAGCCGTGACATCATTCATCGCGATATCAAGGGTGCCAACATCCTCGTTGACAACAAGGGTGGCATCAAGATCTCCGATTTTGGTATCTCCAAACGAGTGGAGGCCTCCACTCTCCTTGGAGCCCGAGCCAGTGGCGGAGGTGGCCATGCCCACCGAGTCTCGATGCAGGGTAGTGTGTACTGGATGGCACCAGAGGTGGTCCAACAGACAATCCACACTAAGAAGGCTGACATTTGGAGCTTGGGCTGTCTCGTTGTCGAGATGTTCACAGGGGCCCATCCCTTCCCTGCCTGCAGTCAGTTGCAAGCCATCTATGCCATCGGCAAAGAGAAAGCCAGACCTCCCGCTCCAGAGCACGCAAGCAAAGAAGCCGTCGCATTCCTGGACATGACTTTCCAAGTCGACTACGAGAAGAGACCGGCTGCTGACGAACTTCTCAAGTGCCAATTCTTGGCCAACCCTCTTGCATAAAACTGCATAACCCCGGACCTCCTCCGAGCAGTATATTGACGACGAAATTATTCCCGATGCGTAATCGATTGGTTAATTGTGGAGAATTGAATACCCCCTTGATTTGCGTGCGTTTCTTTCGTTTCATGTCCCGCATCGTCATCATTATCACTCCCTATATTATTTGCCTTTTTTGACACAAAAGCACAACCATAGGGGCCGATTTCCCCCACTTACCCTTTTGTATTCGGCTTGTTGACAAGTCATTAATGGGAGTCGATTCATTTCATGTACAGAGCTGCAGCGTGTCGTGATTACTCCTCCTTGTTTAACTGTAATAAGATTTGTTATGCTGCGAACTGTGGCATTAACGAATACTGTCATGCATTGTTACTGCCCTAAAAAAGGGCCCTCTCTCTATTTAGTTGATAGACTAACTAATTGGACGATCATTAATGTTGGGTACCTATCTTGGTTGAATCGGAGAGAGATTGAAGTACGGTGACCTGACCTGACCTGACCTGACCTGAACTGTAATAGAAATGTGCAATTGAAGTACCAAAGCAGAGCATATTTTACATAAATCTAACAACACCACACATATATCCTTCATGTTACATATTCAGGGCCAACACGGAAGTCAAGGAAGAGCTTGCTCAATAAATAAGGGTTCGGAAAAGACACCGTCTATGCCAATGACATTCCCAACGCATGTGCGCAGGGAAGGTGGTATATTCTCGCTTTCTTAGTTGACCATCTTGCCGTAGAAGGGAACACCCATGGCACTGAGCAAGAGACGGGCGTCCTTGTCAGTGGCGGCGCTGGTGTGGATGGTGATGTGGCAACCGGGGATCATCTTGGGGGGGTACCTATTGACGATTGGATCAGTATTCGTCGCATGCATAAAACCATTGGTAGGAGTGAAAGAAAGGGGCGCTTACATGTCGTAGTTGACCTCAATCTCGGGGAAGAGAGCCATCTCCTCCGGTTCAAGACCGAAAGTGATGTTTCCACTGCTGTCACCACTGCTACCCTTCACACCCTGCCAGTCCTTGAGCTTGGGCATCACAAGGTCGACCAGCTTTCCGAAGAAGTGCTGCATGTTCTCACCGCGCAGCTCCGCCTTCACGGCAACGGTATCACGGCCAGGGGCGATGTGCCACTGGGCAACGCTAGTCTTCGACTTGAACGTCTCCACCTTGACGTTGCTAATGGCTTGCAGGGCCATACCGGCAACGTGCAGCCATGATGAGTTCTCCGTAGCAGCCTTCTTGACGTAACTGTGGAGGGTGATGCGCTCGATCTTGGGGATGTTGTTGAAGGTGATCGGTTTGCGGAGAAGGCGGAGAACGTCACCACCACGGGGGCCACGGAGAGGTCTGTTCTTGTGGTACGGAGAGCTCTCGTCCCATGTACGGAGACGAGGGGCCTTCGGTGGGGGTTTGAAACCCGGGGGGTTGTGGACGTAGAGGAGGGTGAGAATGTCCGATGCGACGGTTGATTGCCAGGTCTGCTCGACTCGGGGAAGGGAGAAAGGACCGGGGACGAAGACACGAGAGGAAGGATCAGAGGGCGGAGGAGGCCGGTGAGGGTGGAGAGGACCACGGTCGTATTTGGGGGATCGGAATTGATAACTAGGTGTTTATGTTAGCGATGAGGCCGGTTCAAGAGAAGGAGATGCTTGAGCGCCGGATCGCATCAGGGGAAGACGTACCGACTCCGGGGCAGTTGGGTCTTGCGGGCTCTGGCTCTTTCGAGAGGCTTGAAGGTCTTCACCACGTCGTCAGGCAGGGAGGTGGACAGAGAGGTCGACTCCAGGTCGCTGAGGGCGGCGGACGGGGCTCTCGACGATGCTTGATCGGAGACATTGCGTCGCCAGCAGAAGGCCTGGTGCCGCGAAGAGGGCACCAAGGCCCGTGGCAATGACCTTGCCAGGTATCTGGAGGGTTCACTGGCAGCCATTGAGGTCTACAGGGAGAATGGTTTGCTGTAGACTGGTCGAGACTGGGCTCCAAAAATTGTTTCGCGGACCGGCGAGCATCGACTCTTTCGGGACAGCATCACGTGGTGCCGGGGGACCTGGCCTGAATGCCTGAGGAATCGGGCCTGCACATCAGGCAGCAAACGGGCGCTCCGCAGGCGGGGATCCACATGTGATCAGCTTCGTCATCCCCGCCACCAGCAAGCTTATCGTCAATGCGCTGCGATCGCTGCGATCGGCTGGGAAGGTCTTCTGATGGGCGGCTCTTTCAACCACCTCACCTATCCTCTTTATTGCTTCGAGCAGGCTTCCTTTTTCCTTCCATCCGCCTTTGTACGACTGAGACCTTGTGGCGGTGCATGTGATGTCACGGATCTCAGCTGGTGCCTAGTAGTATACGAGGGGCTCTGCTAATTGGACGTCGCGGGGAAACCATCGCAACGAAAAGTCTAGAAGAAAAAAAGGTTGAAAACGGAAAAACAGTCATCGGTCTTAATAGCCATCTGATATGTGTTGTGACTCCACAGACGGATCTCTTCGCGTGCTCCATCGGAATTCTGGAGCCTGAGCAAGGATTTATATAGATCCCCCACTTATCGATGCGTCGCAGACTCCACACCTTGCACACTTGTCTGTTTCTCCCATCGTCTGGCTAGGGTTCATGCGCCGTTGAGGATGAGTGGCATACACAGGTTTCTCACCAGGCGTGAGAAGAAAAACTCCAAAGAAGAGGTACGGTGCGAAGATTGGCCAATGATTTCCCCAGATTGTCCTACTCATGCTAACGGTGTCCCCCTCATCCAGACGAACCTCCTTTCTCGCCCCCATTTTCGTGGCTTTTTCTCATCCGATAAGATCCCAACCGGAGACACCAACGAGGAGGAAAAGAAGGTGAATATATAATTTGGATACGGTCGGTCGTTGGTGTTGACAAGAAGTAGATCAAGATCCTTGAGCAACGTGTCGCACAGCTTGGTATCACCGGCTTGAAACCCGAACACTTCAGCTATGCTCTGCAATCAGACCATGCGCAGGGGGATGTAGACAAGGCGTTTGACATGCTCATGATTCTTGAAGATGCGATCGAGGGCATCATCAGAGGATACACGCCGACCACGAAGCTTCTTGGGGCGGTAAACCGCGAAGGAGTCACTTGCTACCTGGATGCACTGCTCTTTGCCATGTTTGCACGGTTGGATTGCTTCGAGGCAATTCTCTACAAGTCATTCAATGATGAGCCCCGTCGGAAATTATCGATACTGTTAAGGCTGTGGGTCAATCTATTGCGATCGGGGAGACTCATCACGACAGACCTTGTGCGTACTCCAGAATTGTCTTCTCTGTATTGAGGCTGACGAACCCGATTGAAAGACAAAACATTTGCAGGATGCCCTTGCAGAATGCGGTTGGGAGGATGCGGCTAAGCTTCGCCAACAGGATACATCAGAGGCGTTTACTTTCATCACGGAGAAGCTAGAGTTGCCGCTTCTCACATTGAAGATGGACATTTACCATACCGGGAAAGAGGATGTGAGCGGCGATCACAAGTTTATCAACGAAAGACTGCTAGAAGTTGCGATCCCCGAGCCCAGTGACGGCCAGACTGTGACCTTGGAAGACTGCCTGGAGTCGTATTTCAATAACAGGATTGAGGTCAAGAGGTATCTTGAGCGGCGTCACACTGTGGGATCAACCAAGTCCATTGATTCATTGGCCAAAGGCTGTACGACCCATGTTGAGGCAATCGAGGTTGGATCGCCTTTATCGCCATGTTCAAGCCAGTCACCTTCTCCGTTGGAAGAAATAACACCGGTGGCCTCGCTGACAGGAGTGGTCGACTCGGGTCCGCCACCTTATCGACGGAGCAGCATCGTGCAGGAGCGATTTTTTCCCGATGATGCAAAAGCGAAGGACGGTACGATTGTGTCTCACAGGAGAGGTTCATACAGGAAAGAAGTCATGATGCCCGCGTGGCAATTTTTCAGTTTAATACGTGAGGTCGACCATATTATATGTGTGAGGGAAATGCTAACGCATATATAGCATGGTACACGGACAATACCCCGACAAATGATGCCCAAGTTGCCGCGCACTTCTCTTCGAAGCGACCAATTCTAGGCATGTGTCTAAAGCGCTATTCCATGACTCCGAGCGGCAAGGCAGTACGACTCAATACATTTATCGACATACCGACTGAAATAGGGTTGCCCCATTTCATCCAGGATGACAGTATGGATGAGGAAGGCCCCATCTACGGAAACTTCAAGCTGTCTTTGCAGGCAATGGTGTGTCATCGCGGCAACTCAGTCGATTCAGGGCATTACATCTCTATTGTCAGGGGTACTAGTGCTGGTGCACCTCCAGCCAGCTCTCATGGCCCGGACCAGGATATGACCTCCCCCGATGCCTCAAGATATTGGATGCGGTTTGATGACCTGGCTAAGGAACGGGTCACGCTGGTCGACATTGAACAGGCCATGAAACACGAATCGCCGTATCTCTTGTTCTACCAGATCTTGCCCATCAACGAAGATGCCGCGGCAGCCAATCTGTTCGATAAGCCACCGTCTTCCGAGATGTCGGCAGATTCTCGAGACTTGGAAATCGGCATTGTGCAGAGGCTACACAAACCGTCCGTAGACGAGCTTGGTGGTGATCGCGTTGAGGGGTACGCTTCTGGACGGCCAAGTTTCGAAATTACCGGCCCGGATGGTGCAGACCCTGCGCCCATGGGCCAGAACAGCCGAAAGCAAAGTGTGGCATTCTCTGAAGTTTTCGACCCAAGTTCGATGCAGTCTTACCCATCAACCTCTCCGAGACTCACCCCACGAGACGACGATGGCAGAGGCTCGTTCTCGTTTTCTCGACGCAGTTCTCGAGGCACAAGAAGCAATCCGGGCAGCCGTGCAGGGAGCCAAGCCAGCGAGAGCAGGATCAGCACTACCTTCTCACGGTTTACTGGGCGACTTAGCCGGGACAAGTTCACCGGCGACGGACTCACTGAAGGCGATGGCGATGAGTTGACGGAGACTGAGCTTGGCCTGGGCGAAAAGTTCGCCCTGCCTAGCAGCGAGCGTAAGGGCCGGAGCCCTAGACGGACTAAAGACTCCGAGAGGATCAAGGGCAAGCTGAAGGACAAATCGCGGGAGAAGATTGGGCGGAAACTAGACCGGGAGTGCGTTGTGATGTGACCACGTGGATGACGATGACGACTCGATCTTTACGTTTCGCATAGCTTTCTGTTTTTCAGAGTTATTGCTTGATGCGCTAGGATGCCAGTTTGCATGTTTGAAGGACAAGGGAATCGATACCCAGGCATGGTGATGTTTGTGTTTTCATCTGGGCCTTTCTTTTCTCGTTGAAGGGTTGCATCGGCGTTCTGTAGACTGCATTGCGGGTTAATAGAGTCGACAGGGTAAGCTCTTAAGCGTGTGTGGCAATTGTTATAGCATCTAATGTGAAAATCCCATAGATTCTCCATGGTTGGGTAGTACTATAAGTAGGGCCTGACCGGTATAGTAGCACAGTGCTGCCTCAGGCACACGTGCCAAGGCATGCCAGCTCCGCCTCGGGCGAGCTTCCCCCCATCTTCATCATCGCCTATCTCCAGCTTGCCTGGCTGTTTCAAACTCGTCCGGGCAGCTCCACTCAGGCTTCTCCGTGCGGGCGAGATATGAAATAAGCTCGTCCTTGACAATTGGCGCATCATGGCGCTGGAGACATCCAGCGGATATGTTGCTCCCAGCAACCTCACCGAGCCTCCTCCGGACGCCGCTCTCTCCATGTTCGATGTCCGACGTGTGCAGTTGCAGTTCCCGCTGGCTGCGGACTTTGTCGCAGCGCAGGTCGCTAACAATGTGCTGATTCTGGCCTTATCGACGGGACGCATTCTGCGCATAGACCTCGATACCCCCGAAGACATTGACGGTTCGTGGATCCTATGACGGAATGGGCTGCCTGGGCTGGATGGCTCCGCACTCGTTGCGAGACTGACTCGGACTTCCTAGATATTGACCTGCCCAAGAAATCATCCGAGATCGGTGTCATACGCCGAATGTTCCTGGACCCGTCTGCGTCTCATCTGATCATCACCACCACCCTCGGCGAGAACTATTACCTCCATACTCAGTCCAGACAACCCAAGCCACTGTCGCGGCTGAAGGGCGTTGCGATTGAGAGTGTTGCGTGGAACCCCTCCCTTCCGACGGCGTCGACAAGGGAGATCCTTCTGGGAACAACGGATGGACAGATCTGGGAGGCCTACATCGAACCCTCGACTGAATTCTATCGTCGCGAAGAGAGATATGCGCATGCTGTCTACAAAGCGCCAGAGGCCTCGCCGGTGACGGGAGTATGGGCGGAGGCGATACCTTCCAAGCCTGAGTTGAGACGAGTGCTGATCGCGACTCATGGCCAGCTATTGTGCTTCTCGGGGCGGACAGGGAGATACGGGAGAGAAGGGGGAAGCCCCATCTATGCGGACCTATTCCAACGTGAAGCACCGGTGGTCCATGAGATCCAGAAGCCCTCTAGCGCTGCACCGTCGACGCTGTCTATTTCACCCATCCTTCCTGAGGGCCAGAATGTGAGTGGCCAACCGGAGAATGAGTTCGCATGGCTCAGTTCACAAGGTATCTATCACGGACAACTCCCGTACTCGACGCAGAAACTCTCACAGCCATTCGAGAACTCGAACATGCTGCCGCGGTCAATGTTTCCCGCTAGTGAATCGTCGCGAGGTGGCAAGAAACTTATACAGGATCCAATAACTGCCATGACATTGTCCCAGTGGCACATTCTAGCCCTCGTCGAAGGAAGGGTTATTGCCGTCAATCGGATGAATGAAGAGATTGTCTACGATGAGGCAGTACTGGAACCCGGCCAAAGTGCGTTGGGTCTCCTGACGGATGCCATGCAGCACACCTACTGGCTGTTCACCAGCCAGGAAATTTTCGAGATTGCGGTTGAGGACGAGGATCGAGACGTTTGGAAGGTTTTCCTGCAGAAACAGATGTTCGATGAGGCTTTGCAGTACGCCCGTACCACAGCACAAAAGGATGCCGTTTCCACCGCCTCGGGCGACTTCCTCGCCAGCAAGGGCCGTTATCTGGAGGCGGCTAATGTCTGGGGAAAGAGCAGTAAAGGCTTTGAAGAGGTCTGCCTGACTCTGATCAACCGGGGTGAGCATGATGCGCTGCGGAAGTACCTTCTCGGCCAGCTCTCGACTTATAAGAAGTCCTCGTCGATGCAGAGGATAATGGTTGCCAGCTGGCTTGTCGAGGTATTCATGACCAAGCTGAACTCGCTCGATGACAACATCGCCACCAGGGCGGAACTGGCGGAGGGGACGAGCACGGAGGAGGTCAAGGATGAGCTGGGCAGTGTGCGGGCCGAGTTCCAGGAGTTTGTCACCAAGTATCGGGCCGACTTGGACAAGAAGACCGCATACAACCTCATCAGCAGCCATGGCCGGGAGGAGGAGTTGCTTTTCTTTGCCACAGCGGTCAATGATCACAGCTATGTGCTGTCCTACTGGATCCAGCGGGAGAAATGGTCGGAGGCGCTCAATGTTCTACAAAGACAGAGCGAGCCCGATGTGTTTTACAAGTATAGCAGCGTCCTCATGACGCATGCCGCAGCAGGACTCGTTGACATTCTAATGCGCCAGACCAACCTTGAGCCAGAGAAATTGATTCCTGCGTTGCTGAACTACAACAAGACGGTCAATGTTCCCCTGGGGCAGAACCAGGCTGTGCGATACCTGAACTTCATCATTGTCAATCACCCGAAACCGTCGGCGGCGGTACACAATACCCTAATCTCGATTCACGCGTCGAGTGCCTCGTCCTCGGAGGCAGGGCTTCTCACCTACCTGCAGTCCCAACCATCTACGCCGCCACCGTACGATGCCGACTTCGCCCTCCGTCTTTGCATTCAGCACCAGCGCGTGCAATCGTGCGTCCACATCTACAGCGCCATGGGACAATATCTCCAGGCGGTGGAGCTGGCTCTGCAGCACGACGATATTGAACTGGCCGCCATTGTGGCCGACCGACCGGAAGGAAACGACAAGCTCCGGAAGAAGCTCTGGCTCCTTGTGGCGGAGAAGAAGATCCGCCAGCCGGGGACGGGCATCAAAGACGCGATCGAGTTCCTGAAACGATGCGAACTGCTCCGCATCGAGGATCTCATTCCGTTCTTCCCCGACTTTGTCGTCATTGACGACTTCAAAGATGAGATCTGCAGTGCCCTGGAGGAATACTCCCGCCATATCGATGCGTTGCGGCAAGAGATGGACAACTCGGCCCATACGGCACGTCAGATTCGGACAGAAATCGCAGCCCTGGACACGCGATATGCCATTGTCGAGCCCGGGGAGAAGTGCTGGCTCTGCTCGCTGCCGGTGCTCAGCCGGCAGTTCTTCGTCTTCCCGTGCCAGCATGCCTTCCACAGCGACTGCCTGGGCAAGGAGGTTCTGGATGGCGCCGGGGGCAAGAAGAAGTACATCCGCGACCTGCAAGCGCAATTGAACAAGGGGACCGTCAGTGCCTCGCGACGAGAGGAGATTGTGCGTGAACTGGACGGGCTCATTGCAGAAGCTTGGTAAGCATTCATCCTCCTTCCCTCGCATCTCTCCAGCTATTAACATCATCTCCAGCGTCCTCTGCGGCGACCATGCCATCAAACAGATCGACAAACCGTTTGTTACGGAGGCCGACGGGGCCGATGAATGGGCCTTGTAGTTTAGTCGGCAGTTATTCAGGCTACATGCGTGCATGTCTCTTTCCCGGTAGCTTCCAAGTACCTCTGTACTTTGTCTTGTCTTTGTCATACGATGGCACCTTGCATTATCAGCGTGAACGAATCATCTCATTTCTCTTGCCTTGGATTGCCGGTATATAATATGCAATATCAACATGGACATAGATAGTCTCAGTAGCTTCAGCCAATCGCCATACCACGCAGCACTAGGCACCACCCATGTCTAGACTGACACAGTTCAGAAACCGGCATGGCAGTAGCAAGGATGGAATCACCCCCACCCCCTGTCCTGTCCTGTCCTGTCCTGTCTCCCCTCAAAGATGAAGCGCCTTGCTGATCCACTCCACCTGAGCGTCTCGCCCACCTACTACTTACCCACCTTTATGCATCTCGACAGGGCTGCACTGCCCACTGCCCACACAGACATAAGTACAGTACGGAGTACGTGATCCGTACTGTATGTATGTATGGAGAGATCCACTTTCTTGCAGAGTCGTGACGACCACTGCTGCTGCTGCTGCTGCTGCTGTAGGCTGGCTTGTTGGATGCATCCAAGCGCCCGTATCCCTGTCTTGTGCACTTACCTACGTACGTTTAGTGATGATGATGATCGGGCTAGATCGATTGTTTGTGTGTGTGTGTGTGTGGACGGGTTGATGTAGGGATGGGGATTTGATTAATTTAATGAATTCGGGTTGGTTTGATTCTGGACTGGTCGGTGTGCATATCTATGTGTACGGATTGCTTGGTTAACTGCTTGGTTAACTGCTTGGCTGGCTTGTTGAGAGAGATTGAGCAAGTTTTGGTTTATCTTGTTATTTACCTACTTAATTACTTAGCCACCAACTGACGTCGTTACCTATTTAGTTAGTATGTGGAAACCTGTACGCAGGTAGGTAGGTAGGTAGGTAGGTACCATGTCGTGATCCAAGATACATATGATCTATCTTTTTACCTACGGGGTATACCCAGTATGTAGTATCTCCTCTGCATATTTCGTGGCTGGTTGTGGATATGTATGCACTAGGTACTCCGTACATAGGATGTAGTGTGTCCGATGGGATGGATCATAAATGTCTGAGACAAGGACCGGAGGAGTCGAAGACAGGACCGGAGGAGGAGGAGGAGGAGGGGTAACACAGTGCAGTGCAGGATTATCTTGCTGAGTCTTGGTCTAGGGTTGAGATAGAGGTTCAGATTCTGAGAATTGAGATTGAGATTAGGAATTGAGTGAGAGTTTCAACCTAGTGAGACATATCCATACATCCATCCATACAGATAGGTTGTATGGTATGGGATACATGAACAGTAACTAACTACCCCCCGATCCTCTCCTCCATTACTAAGTAGGTAACCACCTAGAAAGCCTGAAGAACTGGGGTAAGAATACAAGACTATCAATTCCATTTTGATCGGTTGTTTGTTAGGTAATGATTCACATCACACTGACCGAGACACTATCTACGGGGTAGTAACTTACGCAATCCCAAAAATGAGTCTCAACGGTCGGCAAGGAGTCTCCCTCCCTCCCGACCGAACTTTATCCAGAATCCGGGGAACACATACACATACACCCACATTCCACAGTCTGCATTCCCTCAGGATGGTGATCAAACGACCACGCCAACCTAAGTTATGTATGTATGTATGGATGGATGTAACTACTAGTGATACCTAGTCCCTAGTTAATATTCCCGTATGTCCAATCCAGTTGGGATTCTAACCGCGGAAAGAAGGCACTCAATCCCATTAGTGGATTGGGATTGCTACTGGGGGGTGGTTTGGTGCTGAGTTGACTGTTGAGGGATTCGGGATGGGGCTGGGTTGGAGGGACTGGGCCTATCGGGCGGAGAGATTTGGAACCGGACTGCAGATCGTGCGGGGTAGACTACTAGTAATCTACTATTACTACTATGGATGTTTCTGGGTTTTTGGTTAACTGTGGACTTTTACTATGTACTATCGCTATCGGTTGAGATGGGGCGAGAGGAGGAGATGGTCGTGATCGGCTGGTGATGGTGGAATCGTGTCGCGTGCTCTGGGGGGATGGATGGTCTGCTTTGGCCTTTGGGGTTGCGTGCTTGGTATCTGTCCATGATTGAAGTTTTGGGGCGTTGGATATGATACATTCATACATTCAGTAGATTCAAGATTGTAGTATGTGGAATGCATCTGAATACCATGCTTGTTCATCCTACGGATCTTCTGACATCTGATTGTTCTCGAACTTGTCAAGGATGGTGATACAGGTGATACAGATATTGGGGTTTCCTTATCTCCCTGACACCCGGAAGAATGACGGGATACTCGCCTTCCATGGTGTAACCTTCCACACGCAATCCCTCTCTCCTGGTCCCAGAGATAGAGTTTCAACCTTACTCCGATCAAGTTGCAGAGCCACTGGCTATCTGTCTGTTCCACCGATACGCCCAGACGGGTTGATAGACCCCTCCTCTGTCATTGGCGTTCCAGCCACCGATGCGGTGCTCCATCGGCTGATAATCATTGCCTCCGATAAGGGGCAAGATACCCAAGGTTCAGGTCTCGTTTCGACCCCGTCCTGGATCCTCCATCGAAAGATAGCGAGATAGCCATCACGTTGATCCCGCGGGTCACGTTGCCGCCGGGCCTTGCCGTTCCATGGGAGAGAATGTTAGCCAGAAACTCTGCTGGCGAGCCCGAAGAACCAGGTGACCTGGACACCAGAAAGCCTAATATGGGCTGGAACTGAGCAGGCGGATTCCTGGGGCGGACCGAAGCAGATGGAACCCCATGGAATTCCCCCCTCAAACGAATCGCGTGTCAGCCACCAACAGAGATTCAAGGGAAGCGAGAAGGATGTTGGATGATGTGACCATCCCGGGGGGGTGGTGTGGTAAGGGCCCTGGCCACGGTGCTTATCGCGTGATGTCGGCGACAACAGCCACCTGGCAGCATGGCTAGGAGGATCCTTAGTCAGAAGCCTCCACGTAGTTATGCCTTAGGTTCATTTCTCTCTATCTTCTGATGACCACCTCATCACCCTTGGCTGCCTACAGCCTACTGCTTACTGCGTAGTGCGTACTGCCCGTCCGTCGGAGACAGGCAGCCTGCATGATCGAGACACGCAACTCGTAGCTGCAAGGACGAAACCTTCCCGACATCCCTCGGGAGGCGGTCAAGCTGCCACTAATGCACTGGCTCACCGCCAGCATCTGCCCATCTCTGTCCATCTGCCCATCTGCTGCTCAGTTGGGCCCGGCATGCAGCCCGGAACCATGCCAGCCACGGGGGTGTTGCTGCTGCCAGTGCTTTTTGCGTGAATAATTGGGGATTTGGCATTTTTGCCTTTTTTTTTTTTTTTTTTTTTTTTTTCTTGTTTTGTTTTGGTTGTTGTGGTCTCCGAGCATATCAACTGTGCCTGTGAGAGGCTGGACTGCCATCCACTCACCTCGTTCCAGTTTTCTGGCCAGGACGGAGGATAACCTGTCTGCGGTACGTCCGTCGTGGTACTCCGTACGGAATACCTCCAACCTCTTCCTCCACCATCTCCTCATCTGTCATATGTTGCCCTCGAGGTCTCCACTGCGATCGATAGTCCATCGTCCAGAGTACGATTAAAAGTTGGCCCAGGAGTCTGAGACGTAATCCCCATCGTAACCCCGCAATTCCGGTTACAGAAATCGCGCGCGGTAAACAGGATCAACGTGGATCACGCAGGGTTGTGCAACAACAATGGACGTTTGTTGATTCAGTGTCATGGTTTCCCTGGTTAACTCCTCCCCTCTCCACCTCCCACCAACAAACCTTAGGAACCTTAGGTACTGACTGGGAAGCTCCAAAGGTACCTGAAGCGGTGCTGACTTTTAGGTCCTCTCCGCCCGGTCGGGTAGAGATACTCTCGGTTTCTTTGTTGTTGACTTGTTTACTTGTTACTGCCCCGTATGACCAGCGATAGGGGATCACCACTGCCGACGCTTCCCCATACACCCTATCATAGAGGATCATCCACGCACCCCCGGGCCTTTTTCAGACAGGCGACCCAACCGAATGGTCAATTATTGGCCACGACGCCGCCCACTCGTTGCTTGCTTGGGACTGGCGTCATGCAGCCTGGAAATAGTGCCAACAGGGGCCGCCCTGATTGGTCCCAGCCCACAGTAGCGTCACTCCAGGCACCGGAAAGGGCGTAGTCCGGCCGCCACCCTGTATTGCTCCGCCATCGGCCGAGGGAATTGTTATGAAAATGGAAACATGATAGCGATGCATCATCGCCCATCGTCATCCGCCATCGAACGGACCAGTCTGGTGGAGTCCGTCCAGATGGATTCAGCATCGATCTGATCCGGTCCCGTTTGAGAGACGACGGAGGGGCAGGCCGTTGATCATTATTGACAGAAATTGATCCGTATTACCATACCTGGATACCTGGATACCTGGGAGACGGGTGCGGGCGCATTATTCCGTCATCGTTGAATCAATGGAGGTAGGGATGAGGGACTGGAACGGGGGCAGACACCTCTCACGTCTCACGGAGCATTTGGATTCTGTCTAATGGCTATCCCGTATCAACGATGATGATGGAGAGCTCGGATGGGGCGTGAGACCCTTCCGGGACCTGCAGGAACTTACCTTAGCCGGTAGAGTCGGTGCTGCTTTGGTGCCCAGGCCGTATCTCCAAGTCCATGCTCACTGGGAGTTGACTGGCCCGGCTGACTTGGGGAAACTCTAAACAAGCCCTTAACCTGTCTTCCTAGGGTAACTACTAGACATGGCCTTAGGAGTTAGTTAGTATGCCTATTAACTTTCTTATTAATTAGTTATCTACTCCGTACGGATACGGAGTACTGTTCTACACAGTAATAGCTAACTAACTAGATAGTAGCTGCTGATTCAGAAGGATCGTGCTGACAAAGATGGCCGCGATCAGGACAGGTTACATGTACCTGAGGAAGGGGGACGATCCCCCCAGCCATACTGTCTACATAGTAGATACTGGAAGCACGCATTCATGACACATGCCCCAGCCCGTCATCGCGAATTGCAACAGATCTCGTCATCAACAATGCCGATGACCGATAACTATTAGAAAACAGTAATGCGAATTGCGACGACCGGGCAACAATGGGAGGGGATGAGTCAAGGAGGGCTCCGGAAGAGCCAGTGGAGGAATGCCTGGCTGCTGAGGTGATTGATAGGCAGGAGGGACCAAAAGTCTTCGTAATGACTGGAACGCTACTGAAACATTACTATGAGCCATTAATGGCTGGGAGGCAGTCAACAATCCATTCTTTGACGCTGCTGGTGTCTGCTGGTGGTACCTCGACTGGACGACCCGATTTTGAGCAGGGTGGCTCAACCAAAGTTATCCCGGAACGGGCTCCAGGACCATGACGAAGTCCTATGGGGACGGTCTTTTGCAGCGCGATGTTGAATCACCCATCGCGGAGTCTTCTGGCGACTGCCAGACGGTGATTCATTCAGGGGGGTGTGGAGCCCCTGCCCGGAAGCGGCCTCTTCTCGACCTGCCGCCAGTCGCCAGCTGGTGGGCCCGGCCGGAGATCGCACGTACAGTATCGTTACCACTTACCACGAGGAAACGGGGGTTGCCGATACAATCCTCGCAGGCACTTGGCCCGTTGAGGATGCCTGGGTATGCACGGTACCGTACCAAACATCCGCCATTGGCCGCTGGGACACCCACCCTGGGCCAAGGCGACGTAGGAGGTTCTCGCTCGTTCGCCCACTTTCTTGCCATCCTCAGTCTTCCCCCCCAAGGTTCCGAGTGCTGCTCTTGAGTCGCCCCCCCCCCGGTACTTTACAAATTACCGTACCTACCTAAACCCCAACTGATCCCAACTGGTTGCTATCGACCGGAACCTCCTTATCCCTATCGCTCCGCCTGCTCTTCTTCCTATCCACCTCACACCTTCCGACTCTACCGACCACCTTCCTCTACCCTTCCTCTACCCTTCCTCTTCCTTCGTCTTCTCTCCTCGACTCTCTTCTTCCGTTCCACCTTCTTCCTCCTTCATCGACACAGTCATCCTTCATCGCTCCGCCCGCCATTGCTCCTTCTATAACCGCGCTTGTTCCCAATCACTAGTATCCATCACCCATCATCCATCGCCACCCATCATCATCACCTTCTTCCCGCCTCACCTTTCATCGTTGCGACACGATATAGTACCTCCTGCAATCTTCTGATTAGGTCACAATCTCAAAAGCCCCCCACCGGCTCTAGTTCAGAAAGTGCACTTGTCCTGTCGTCTGCGGTCTTGTCTACTTCTCCGCTGTCTCGTCTCCTGGCCTTCCGAACACCCTGCGTGACTCATTCCAAGCCAACCACGTCGAGAGCTCCGTCGGACCCACGAGCCTTCCCTCAAACCAACCGTAACCCAAAGCCGTGCTACGTTTCAATTGCAGAGATACGTGTGAGGGTTCTGCGTTCGCTTGAGGTCGACACTGCTTAGTTGTCCATCCATCCGCCGCGCAACCTGGGCCGGGTGCTGGTATTCGGTTCTTCAACTCGTCCAGTTACGGGACTGAAGATCCATCATACCAGTTGTCCAGAGCCCTCGGCATCTATATAGTTTCCTCCTCCACTCAGGACTATATATCGTTCATCGGGCGACCTATGACTCTATAGCGTCGGACCGTCCTCGATCAATTCCCCTTCCCCCCCCCTGAGTCACGACCGCCCCCGGACCTTCAGCCTGGTGTTCGAAGGCCGCTTCAGTTACGAGCCTTGTTTGTTTATACATTTGGTGTCAAAGTTACGATATCACGCAGCGTTCTTCATCCTTGGTTTTGCCCTTTGGTGTCCTCTTGCCGGACATAGTCATTCACTTCGACACTTTCTTTCCCTCGCCATACTTCCATCGCCTGGCCCTTGTGGCTCTACAACTGTGAAACGATATACAGATGCACTCATAACAGTCTCTACTATTTCCTAACCGTCGTCAAACCCCCGAGGGTATCTCTGAACTGCGCTTCGCGCCAACTCGTCATCGCTTTCCTTTCGTTTGTCACCATATCACTTCCCGGTATTTATACGAAACTTTGAGCCTACCATCCGGTTGTTTTTTTGTCTTTTCTACTCTATCCTCTTTCTCATCCTTCTTCCATTGCTCTTTGGTTCTCGGTGGTCGAGATCTGCTTGGACTTACACACCAGCATTTGACTATTGGTTGCCTGGTTTGATTTCGTTACTGCATCGGTCTTGTCCTAAGGCCGCTTCTCTCAGCGCCTCTTTTTCCTTGTTGCCATCATCCCGTTAGGTGGCATCTCATCCTCCTGCTATTTCTTCATCGCGACGAACATCTCTGGGAGAACATCGTCCCGTTCGAGTAACAACAACAAGTATGGAGTGTCTCAAGAACAGCTTCGTGGAGGGTCAGCTCCTGGATGGGCGCTTTCGCACTGTCGCTCCTCTCAACCATGGATCGTTTGGCATGGTCTTCCTCGCGACCGACAACACAACCGGGGAAGACGTTGCCATCAAATGCCTGACCAAAGGTGGTGCATCGCCGTACGACGCTCGGTTCGAAGAGCTCGACTGCCACAAACGCCTTGCTTACCACCCCAACATTGTCAACCTCATCCATTCCTTCGAAACCGACTCTCACATGTACCTGGTTTTGGAGTACTGCGCGAATGGCGATCTATATGAGGCGATCAGGCTCAACCGCGGTCCCCTGGAGACCGAGCACGTGCGTGACTTCATGTTGCAGCTTGTTAGCGCTGTCGAGTTCATGCACGCCAATGGCATGTATCACCGTGACATCAAGCCCGAGAACATCTTCTTGACGCAGGATGGATCTATGAAGCTGGGTGACCTAGGCCTGGCATCCCGGGATGATGTGTGCCATGAGGCGTGTGTAGGAAGTGACCGGTACATGGCTCCGGAGCAGTACGACCCCCCGGCTGCTGGCTATTCTCCCGCAAAGGCCGATATCTGGGCGATTGGAATCTGTTTGCTCAATGTTCTCTTTGCCCGGAACCCTTTCGCCACCCCGACCGAATCGGACATCCTCTTCGCCGACTATGTGCGTGACCGCCAGTCCCTCTTCGACATCTTCCCCAACATGTCTCAGGACACCTTTGAAATTCTGAGGTTCGCCATGGCCATCGATCCCGAAAAGCGTTCCCTGTCTGGCATCCGTGAGTCTATCATGCGGACCGTCTCCTTCACCACCGACGACGAAGCATTGGATGAGTTCTGCACCGATGACCGCGAGGTCGTCGCTGCAAGTGCCAACCGGGAGCCGCTTCGGACCCCATCCATCCAGAGCCCGCACATCAACCAGGGCGACTCGTTCCCCTGGGCCAAAGCACTGCAAGCCAGCCCCCCTCAGCAGATTCGGCAGCTCTCGGCTATTCCCGACAACGAGAGCTACTCGGAGGATCTCTTCCCTCCGTCCGAGACAGCTGGTACTTCGTGGTTCACCGTCCATCAGGGCACCCCGTCCATGGCATCCGTTCTCGAGTCTGCTCTTGGCGAATCGTTCCGGCCATCTGCTTTCCGCAAGCATGAGCTTCGTTTCCCTCCCCCTTCGGATCCCGTGCCCATCACCGGGTCCTTGCCAAGTCACCCGACCAAGCCACTGCCTTCCCTTTCCATGGTGTTCGGCAAGAAGAAGGAGGAGCAGATTTCCAAGAGCTGGAGCGACCTTTGGGATGAGGAGGAAGAATCCGAACCCGAGGACCTGGCTTTCCACCAGCGGCGCCAGCAGAACTCTCGCAGCTGGAGTCACGAAAGCAACAGCCCCGTCGATGTTCCTGAGCTCTGCGGTCCACTGACGGGTCTCCGGAACGCCGGCAATGGCTCAATGCTCAACGCCAAGCTTCAGCCACGAAAGTCTTTAGGTGCGTCTGATGAAATGTCAGGGAAGCCCTGGGATGTTCGCCCGGGCACCACTGCCCTCAGAACGCCCCCTCGCACTCCCGAGTCTCCTCCAAAGAATTCCAGCATGGACAAGTGGGCTGCCTTGGGTGACAAAAGGAGGAACTACAAGTCCCCAGATGCTTCCCTCGGACGCAAAAAGTTCCCTCTCAACATGAGCTGGAGGAAAGACTGGGGCCTGGGTTCCTCAGGCTTCGACTATGGCTCTTGGGCCGCTAAGAAAGAACCCGCCTCATTCCAGGACCGCCGTCGCCGCCCCTTCCAGGAGAAGGGACGGCGTCGTGACGCCTGGGAGTCTCCAAAGGCTGCCCATGCTAAGGTACCCCACGGTTACGATGGCAGCATCGACGAGGATCTCGATCTCGTCGGTGGCTGGCATGATCTCCACCTCTAAGGGCGAGGCCTCCTGCCTTTCACCCTTCTGCCTGTGTTCGAGTTGACTTGTGATTGTTGTACCGACCAACACGCCTGAAAAGAGTGGCAAATATCAAACAACTTTTCTACCGATAACCAATCCTCCCGCTTGTTTTCTCTTCTTTTTTACTTGATTTTCTGAAGCGTCTCTCTCCTCCGGCGTGGTGACACCCGACGCTGGTGCACCGCGGCCTTATATTCAATACTCTATTTTCTCCTCTTCTCTTCCGTTCTATAGATTGTTTGTATGCGGTATCCTCGCACATCGGACATGTCAGTGTTTTGTTTCCTATCCTGTATAATATAACACTCTTCGAAGGAGCAAGCCTGGGGACGGGCGGTTGAAAAGTGACTCATCAGCTGAATACGGGAGGACGCGGTTCTTCTTCTCTTCTCATCCATTTTGCACACAATGTCCACATTCAACTTTCTTCCCAAACGAAAATGGTTCAACATGACGGGGCTGGACGACGACGCAGAGCGAGGGCGATGGCGGGTGGCCGGGGAGGCTGCCGGGAAATTACGATGGGGCCAGGAAGGGCCATGGAAAAGCAACCCTTCAGTCGTTTCATCTATACCTGGACGGAGGCTGCTGTGCCGGGGAAGGGCCAACAATGCACTGGACTGGTTTCTTTGTACTGTAATTAGCTGGCATGGTGGAGTAGGTGGGACGAGGACTGGGGGTGAAATGCAACCAGGAGAAATCAAAAGTGATTCTGGTGTGGATCTGACTTGCCCTTGTAGAGTGTAATTGTATAGTCTAGACTGCCAGCTGGACTTCTGGTCGATGACTCACTGCTATACATAGTAACTCACCCAGTTACTAGTCCTTACTATGTGGGAGTGGTAATTCACTCCCATCTATATACATCCCGTAAGACCGGAAGGAAATGAGGGCGGTGGCGGGCCGCGGTTCCAGACCGCCCCGGTGGAGAGCCAGCGTAATCCTCCCCGGCGGCATCGTGGGTTGATCGCCCTTCTCGCGCAACTCGCTCCAACTAACGGTGAGCAAAGAGGCGGTGTCTTGGGAGCGTGGCCTTGAGGGCGACTTAGTTACTCCTATTGTTGCTGACCTCATCTACCCAAGGGCTCGTCCCTGTTCTCCTCTATCCATCCCTCCGCCTGATCGATCTCCTGAAGCGCAACCACTAGATAAGGCGCTTGCTGTCGTTCGCGCCCTCCCTTCCCCTGAAATTCCCTAGAATCTTGCACCAGGCCTAGCAGATCATGCTTGCGCGAGGAACCCCGCCAGAACCAAGTAACGCTACGATTTCCTTTCCGCCTCGCCTCTTGACCGTATCGTGATCACGGTCGCTTTGCGACACGGTCACCATGACCGGGTGGACAGCAACACAATGGATCCCCTGGATGACCCTGATCTCCACCTGGATCGAGGGCACAGCCGGAGACAATAGTCAGTCGGTCTGCCCCGCGAGAAGCTGGAGGACTGTCGAAGCCGAATTCCTCCAATGGCCTCAATGTCCCGAGACCCGGTGGGAGAGCCAGCCAGGCCTGGATACCCCGACCCTTCCCCCACATTTACTGAAGGCGCCCGACGAGACCGTCTCTGTCCCCGTCCCCATGGCATCCTCGAGCGAGCCCACCGTCCCCACCGCCGATGAACGCCCCGATCATGAGCTGGACACCGAGTCCCCGCTTGACAATGCCAATTTCCTTTCCTTTGAAGATTGGAAGAAGCAGAACTTGGCTAAAGTCGGGCAGTCGGCGGAGAATGTGGGCGGGAATAGACGGGGCGGTGCTGGGAAGGAAGATAGACGACGGCCGACGGGGATCAATAACGCCTTGGATTCTCTGGGCGAAGATGTAGAGATTGAGTTGGATTTTGGTGGCTTTGGCGCTGATACCCCCGAGACCGCGAAACCTACGTCCTGGGGAGCGCGCGTGCCCTCGGATGCGAGGACGGGGGCGGTCCCTGGTGCTGGGGACCGTGATGTGGATACCCTGGCTCAGGGGGTCCCCCAGGCGGGCGTGTCGCGCTCGAAGGATGCGGGCACGACTTGTAAGGAGCGGTTCAACTATGCGTCGTTTGATTGTGCAGCGACGGTGCTCAAGACGAACCCGGAGTGTACGGGGTCGTCGTCGGTGTTGATTGAGAATAAGGATAGTTATATGTTGAATGAGTGTCGGGCGAAGAACAAGTTCTTGATTCTGGAGCTGTGCGATGATATTCTGGTGGATACGGTCGTGTTGGCCAACTACGAGTTCTTCAGCTCCATCTTCCACACCTTCCGGGTCAGTGTGTCGGATCGATATCCGGCCAAACCGGACCAGTGGAGGGAGCTTGGGATCTACGAGGCGAGGAATACGCGGGAGGTTCAGGCCTTTGCGGTTGAGAATCCGCTGATTTGGGCCCGCTATGTGAGGGTTGAGTTCCTGACTCATTACGGAAATGAGTTCTTTTGCCCGCTCAGCTTGATCCGTGTCCACGGAACGACTATGTTGGAGGAGTACAAGCATGACGGGGAGGCCGGTCGAGTTGAAGACGTGGTTCCGGATGAAGTCCCGGAGCCTGCGCCGGTGGATGCTGAACCAGAGACTATCCCAACGGTGGACTCACCGGCTGATGTAGGGATAGCAGAGAAGGAGTCAAGCGACCAGACACCAGAGGCTTGCCCTAACCCGGGACTGGCCATTGACGAGACGGTCCTGATGAGGCTTCTGGGGGTTACCGAGACATGTAGTGTGCATGACTCTCCAGCTGCTGCTGGACCTGAAGGGGCCCCGGTGCCTCCCAGTCGCCCGTCAACGAATGACGCACCTTCTCCAAATGGCGAAGATGTTGCGTCGCCGGCTGCCGGAAACGAGGCACTGGCCAAAGAGCTGGGAGAGCCGAAAGCAACGGTGGCGGCTGGCACGGATATCGAGACGATCCCTTCGTCTGCTACACCGGCCGCCCAGGAGACTGCATCTCAGGTCGCGTCGGAAGCAGACAACCGACCGACTGCATTTGCGAAGGAAGAGCAGAGCGGCGCGGTTGAATCGACGCGGTCTACGGCGACGCAGCCGCCTTCCTCGAATCCGACTACGCAGGAGTCTTTCTTTAAGTCTGTGAATAAGCGGCTACAGATGCTGGAATCCAATTCCAGCTTGTCGTTATTGTACATTGAAGAGCAATCGCGGATTCTGCGCGACGCGTTCAACAAGGTTGAAAAGCGGCAGCTGGCGAAGACATCCTCATTCTTGGAGAATTTGAACGGAACGGTCCTCCATGAGTTGAGGCAATTCCGCGAGCAGTATGACCACGTGTGGAAGAGCGTCGCACTGGAGTTTGAGCTCCAGCGGATCCAGTACCACCAGGAGGTGCAATCGCTGAGCACGCAGCTGGGGTTCCTGGCCGACGAGCTGGTATTCCAGAAGCGGGTCGCCGTCATCCAGAGCATCATGATTCTCTTCTGCTTCGGACTGGTGCTCTTCTCACGAGGCGCCGTCAGCAGCTACATTGAATTACCCAGTATGCAGAACATGGTGTCGCGGTCGTACAGTTTGCGGTCGTCGTCGCCTCCATTCGGTTCTCCATCTGTGAGCCCGACGTCGTCGGGTCGACGCGCGGGTGGCCATCGACGTAACCTGTCCGAGGATTCGCAAGACGGACCGATCAGTCCGACGCTGGCCTACTCCCCGCCGACTCCGGTGTCCGATGTGATGAGTTCGTCGGAGGAGGCTGAGAACCGGACGGGGGGCTCGCTCGCATTGCCTGAGGTGACCCCCTCGACGCTCCGATCGCGCAGTAGCCCACCTGACCTGAAAGGGGGCGAGGATGAAACCCCCGAGGAATCGTCTGCATCATCGGAGTCACCGGAGGAAGGGTCACCTGTGCCTGATGGGATGCGGAATGTGACGGTGGAGGGATGATGGACGCTGGCAGGGGGATGCATTCGTGGCATGTGGAGCCCATGACATGACATGGACCAGACCAGATGGCCAGCGCGGCAGGTTGCAATCGGCCGCAGGGGTTCCGACGACCGTGGCGATGTCTCTGCCAGCCAGTTTCCTGGCCAACAGTTGCAGAAGGGCCGCCACGTCCGAGGGAGAGCTTATTTCCTCGACCAGCCACCATTCCTGGAGGATGGTCACTGTGGCAGCCGGCGTGGACAGGGCAGCGCCATCAAGGAAGCGTACGGGGCTGTGGGCTCTTGGAATACACCATATCTGTATGTACAGTTAATGTAGATAGACCGACGTGAGGCGATACGAGACATGACGAGACGAATAATGTACAGCAAGTTATCATCTCATTCCGGCTCTTGCCTCCGCTGCGGGCGGCGATGACATCGGCGGTTGCCATGACAACAATCGACGGGTTTTTCTTCGCGGCTGCCACTCTTATCCTCTGCTTTTCCCATCCTCTCCACCCTCCCTCTCTTTTTCATCTTCCAGACTACCGTCGATCGATTCTCGCAAAGAGACACACACGTTCCCTTATCACGCAAGAAAGAAAGAAAGAAAGAAAGAAAGAAATTCACAATGGACGCCCATCCGCTGACCGACCGCACCAACACCCACCTGGTCCAGGACAAGGACAAGCTCAACGAGCTCAAGGCGGCTCCCGCAAAGATCAACTCGATGGAATATCACCGTCAGGTGTTGCAGGGAAAGCTGGAGAGCGGCGACAAGTAGGTTTCCTCTGCGTGTTGTGGTGTTTACACTGCGGACGCGTCTCTAACGGACCCAGGAACCAAGCCAGCTACGTCTCGCCCTCGGATGATATCATGAGTCCGTGCTCGAAAAAGCTAAGTGATCTGAAGGGCAAGCGCTTCAAGAAGTACGTTCTATCCCCTCTTACTCATATACTTATTTATCTTTTCACGTCGAGTTCTACCAAATTATTCGATGCTTGTACGGCCTTAGATGCTAATTTGCTCGCAGTGTCGGCAAGCCCCAGTCATTGTTCGCCAAGCTAGGCAAGAAGAACTTCGAACAGTCGTCCGCCGAAGCCAATCGCCAAAAGGAGAACACCGAGAGTGTTTAGAGATGGTGCGATTCCCGGTGGATGAAGGAGTGAGGAGTCTGCGCCGGTCGCAGTGGCCCGACCCTTCGTTGCCGGCGGATGTCTTGTTTTTCTTGGTTCTTTGTTTCCCTGGGTTCGGTGGAGGTGTTGGGGGTTTGGGTTCGGGTTTTTTTGGGACGAGAAATCGTTGGTCGGACGGGGACTACCGGCCAGACGACCAGTTATTATGATTGATTGATTCCTACATTGCTTCTTGCATTGTTTCTGGCCTAGATTCTGGCATTACGAGACTCCCAATAATAACGTTCTTAATCATCACTGCTCCTCGGTGCTGACTCAGCGCCGGGGTTTCAGCCGAGGTCTGGCTCGGCTGCTTCTCCGCAACTTCGCTCTCCGCATCGGCATCGTCTGATCCTCCTCCCTTTATAAACCCTCTTCTCCAGTCCCCCATCTTGACATCGTTTTCATCGTATATCCCATCCGGATCTGCATTATGTCCGCTTCCTCCCGTATCCCCGTCATTGCCCAGCCCTTCGTTAGCGACCGGGCCAAACAGACCCTGGACCTGGTACTTCCGTCCCTAGTCTCCATCTAGATCGGTGCTTAGCCACTAATTCTTCAGGTCGAACAATTTGTCGAGAAAGAATGTATCCCCGTTGAACCAATCTTTCGGGCCCAGCTCGGCGAGGGCCAGCAGCGCTGGTCCACCTACCCGGCCATCATGGAGACCCTGAAGGTCAAGGCCCGCCAGCAGGGCCTATGGAACATGTTCCTCCCCAAGAGTCATTTCTCGCAGGGCGCGGGATTCAGCAACGTCGAGTACGGCCTGATGGCTGAGTACCTGGGGAAGAGCACAATTGCGTCGGAAGTGAGTCCCGGATCGCTGTACTGCTGCAGACGGACCGCCAGCTTACCGAACTATGTCCATAGGCCACCAACAACGCCGCCCCGGATACAGGCAACATGGAAGTCCTCGCTAAGTACGGCAACGAAGCCCAGAAGAAGGAATGGCTGGCTCCCCTGCTGGACGGGAAGATCCGGTCGGCCTTCCTGATGACAGAACCCGACGTCGCCTCGAGTGACGCCACCAACATCGAGCTTGACATCCGGCGCGAAGGGAAGGAATACGTGCTGAACGGATCGGTATACCTCTCCCCCTGTCATCCTTGAGCTCCCCTAATAGAGCCCGTCATTAACAACTATATCATAGAAATGGTGGTCCTCTGGCGCTGGTGACCCCCGCTGCCAAATCTACCTCGTCATGGGCAAGACCGCCGCCAACCACCCGGATCCCTACAAGCAACAATCCGTCATCCTCGTCCCCGCTAAAACCCCTGGTATCACCGTGCACCGCATGCTGACTGTCTACGGCTACGACGACGCCCCGCATGGCCACGGGCACATCACCTTCAAGGATGTGCGCGTTCCCGCCTCCAACATCGTCCTCGGGGAAGGCCGGGGCTTCGAAATCATCCAGGGCCGTCTGGGTCCGGGCCGTATCCACCACGCCATGCGTACCATTGGAGCGGCCGAGAAGGCTCTCGAATGGATGATCGCGCGCATCAACGACGACCGCAAAAAGACCTTCGGAAAGCATCTGTCCTCACACGGAGTGATTCTGGAATGGGTGGCCAAGTCACGCATCGAGATCGACGCCGCAAGACTGATTGTTCTCAACGCGGCGATTAAGATTGACCAGGGCGACGCCAAATCGGCCCTGAAGGAGATTGCTCAGGCGAAGGTTTTAGTGCCCCAGGCAGCATTGACGGTGATTGATCGCGCCGTGCAGGCGTATGGAGCCGCGGGCGTGAGTCAGGACACCCCCTTGGCGTATCTGTGGGCGTTGATCCGGACGCTGCGGATTGCGGATGGGCCGGATGAGGTGCATCTGCAGCAGATGGGGCGGCGGGAGAACCGGGCACGCAAGGATGAAATCATGCAGAAGCTGAAGTGGCAGAAGGAGGAGGGGGCGCGGCTGTTGGAGGTTAGTGGGTTGAAGAGTCGGTTGTAAACATGCTTCGGAGCCATCGAGGACAGCCTCTATAGTAACATAGTCATGTAAGCACGCATAATTGCCATTGAATCATTCGAGTAAGAAAAAAGTATCTTATTCCAAGTACTCCGTATTCCGTACTTCCTTGTTCGTGTTGTAAACTCATCATGTTCCTCCCCCCGTCCGGGGATGCAGGGCCTCGATCGACAGCTCCTCAAATCCGCTGGACTCATCCACTCTCGCTAGTCTTTGCCAACCCATTTCCAGACTAGCGGTAGGTCTTTACCCCACCCCGTGACCTTATCCCGTGACCCTTTCCCACTATTTACAGACCTCCGACCGTCCAAAATTCGGTCCGCCCTTCTCATTCACCCCACCATGCCAGCCAGACTCCCATCCACATTAGTGTTCAGGATGGTTTGACTCCACTAGTCACTCCACTAGGTCCACTCTAGCCGGAAGTGAATCTGGACTGGTCGATCCATGGCTTCTCTTTCTATATAGTACTTTTGTACATACCTATCTACTTCGAACTCTCGCATGTCGGGGGGTGCCTGTCATCCGCCAGCTGGCAAACGCCGCTGTGTCTCCTTCGTCCACGTGGAAAGTATCACCTCACTGCTGTGTGTGTATCACCTCCTATGTATGTTGTGTGATTGATTCATGATGTATCTTGGCATGGCGCCTCCTGTTTGTTGTTGATGTGATGGTGTTTGTCTGTGTGTGACGGTGGCTGCGTCGGTAATCTCTCGAATGCCGGTCGCAGGCCATGGCTTTCTTATTGGGTCTTGTCTGTGCTCGTCGAAATGGTCCCTTTTACACTGGGTTTCTTTGTTTCATTGCTCCTCATCCTCACTATTCGAGGATGAGGAGGACGATATGGGGTTTGGGGGAAGAGTGAGGAGGATGATAAGGATGGGGGGTGGGGGTGCGGCGTTGAGGAAGATGTTAGCTGCCACATGCTACTGATGTCCTCCACCTATCCACGTGGGAAGTATCACCTCACTTACTGTCTGATTCAAGGGTCTTGGTCTCTCCTTGTTGGTGATCGTCTCATGATGGCTGCGTCGGTAATCTCTCGAATGCCGGTCGCAGACCATGGGCTTTTCATCGGGTTGGGTCCTCTCGCGTTGCGAGAGTGACTTAGACACTGGGTGTCTTTTCCGTTCCTTCCTCACTATGCGAGAGTGAGGAAGATGATAAGGGGGGGTAGAGGGGGATGAGGAGGATGATGATGGGGCCCAAGGTGAGTTGTTTATTGACTTCGCTACTTCACCTCTGCTTTATGCTGACTGTCCGGTCCAAGGTCACTTGACAAGATGTTAACCGTATGATGCCACCATATTCACTCGGTCAGACATCGAACTGCATGCAGTAGATGCAACAAATGCTGGGTCCCAGAATACATGTTTATATACTAAGTGCTTGGTGCTGGCACCTCAACCACGGTTAGTAATTTATCGGACTCCCGCTACTCTGCCTCCACTTTATGCTGACTGTCCGCTATAGAGCAAAACAAATGACCTGCAAGGTTCTCAGTTCAATATAAGAAGGAGACCTGCCTGTACATCAACAAATGAATGGTCTCACATTACGCCTACGTCTTATACTGCGTCCCTTTTGGACCTGTCACCATGCCGCTGGTCAAGAACATGACACATGGTTCTGGTAAACCCCTCACGCCTCCTATTGAGGAGGTAAATCGGTACTCCGCCATGGCGGAGTTTTGAGTAAATATATATGCAAATTGGCAACAAGTCTGGCGCTGTACATGCTGTATGCGCGGGTCGTTTCACGGTAACTAATGTCTACCGGCTGATGGCTGCGTCGATTTACTATTCGAACCAGCCTGTGCTTCCTCTGTCGCTGAGTTTAAGACTCAGCAACAGCATCTTTTCTGCTGTTGCTCTGCGGTCACATGAGATGAACTCTGCTCTCGATGATGTTCTTGTTCCCTTCGAACCATGTCTCATGTTCCTCTGTCACTCAGTTTAAGACTCAACAACAGCATATTTTCTGCTGTTGCTCTGCGGTCACATGAGATGAACTCTACTCTCGATGATATTCTTGTTCCCCTCGAACCATGTCTCATGTTCCTGTTTATCAACACGAAACTAATCGCCAAGCTCAACCGCAATCACACGGTGGATCCAGCTGCCATATGCTGGGTTGGAGCGAAGATCATCTCGACTCGACGGGACACTGCTTATGGCTCTGCAGACAGGAAGGTCTGGTATATAGTATCATCCGTGCGTATCGGCCAAATGGATTTCTCGGCATGCAGGGCTTGTACCCGTTCGTGAATAGACGTGAGGGTTAGGGTGACCCGTTCAAGAAACAGAAAGAAGGGCCAAACGATTCCATGAATCAAGCGCATTGCCAATCTAGCTTTAGCAACTGCCAGGGTCGGAGCTTCATTACCGCATCCTCACAAATGGCGTTCGATGGCGCAGGGCTCAGGGACGTATATAAAAAGAGTTGAAGTGAACATGGAATTTGACCAGCTTCATCGACTCAAGAATGGATCCAGCAAAGCGGAAGCAATGTTGGATCGATTCCAAGTCACTGAGAAAAGGGGGAACACTATTGGCCTTGCTAGATGCAGGAGTTCCGGATGACGCGTCTACAGTCTTGCTATTTGTATCGAAGAGGGAGATCGGTTATGTCGACAAAGCTACGCAGAGCACTTTCAAGCCTGATCGTGTCAGCGACGGGATGAGCGACGCCAACAGAGCGAACCGCCGACGAATGCGAGTTCTGAAGAAGGCTGACCAAACTGCTGCGGACCTGGAAGTATCCAAAGTCTGATGTCAGAGGCCTGCAGTCATGTGGGACGGGACAATCATCGACCGCTCAAGATCGCATACAGGGCGGTTGCTCCAAGTAGCAGTCCATGCACTTTCTTGCTGTTCATGCGACTATGCGACCGAACACCATTCAGTTCCCTACTTAATTTGCCTTCAAGGGGGTCTATCACTCGTGCATCGACATCTGCATTTTGCATTTCAATCTTCCGCCTCGCGCTCGTTTCAGTCTTCAGAATGTGCAGTGCCACTGCAAATTTGACAAATCTGCCACCACTCACTGGGGCTGAAGGCTACCAGCACTGGTCGGCATCCGTTATAGCTTCCATGCCCATCCACGGAGTCTGTCATATACTTGCTGTTTGGGGTTATTTATATTACCTGGCGAGTGAATCTAGACCCATGTGGTGTTCGTCCTATATAATTTACTTTGATTTTGGCATCTGGAATACCCGGACACACTTGATACCATATGTTTGTTCTCTGTTTTAAGTTCTTTACATTATCTAGAGAGTGAACCCATACCCATGTGGTGTTCGTGCTGTTGTAAATTATGTTTTGGGATGTGTGAGTTGGCGGATTCTTCAAAGGGACCCGATTTCAAGGGGTAGCGACTCCGGGATCTGCCTTATACCTTCCACGAGTAGGGAGTTGGATTGACATAGAAGAGCCATGCTATGAAGGATAATATTGCGAAACGCATTCTTGACATGAATGAATGGTGAAAAAACACGTCATGAATCATATTCATCATGCACACCATAGCAGACCATAATATCTCTAACAAGAACAATGACAGTAATGGATATACGAAACCTCGACTTCCCTCCCTCTATACGTACTTCTCAACTCACCATCCCCCTCAGTAGTCGTAAGTAGTGAAGAAATGCCACCACCACATAACATAGCAAAGAAAAAGAAAACCCTATCCGAAGCAGACTTTTCAACCGCACACCCAAAGGAAAGCTATTAAATGCCAAAGGAAACAGAAAAAGGTATCTCGCCCGCGAGCCCGCTTAATAATCGTCATCATTGGCGGTGTTCTTGCGCACCTTCTTAGCGCGGCGCTTGTTGGCCTTGAAATGTTTCTTCGAGGACCCGTTGCGCACCTCGGAGACATCCACGCCGCGCTCGAGCGCGACCATCATGCGCTCCTTGCGGCCGGTCAGCTGCTTGCGCATTTCCTGGCCTTGCTCGGTGTACTGTGCGTTGAAGGGGAGGGTGAGACGGCCCGTGGTGGTTTTGGCGCCGGGGCCGAAGAAGCCGGTGTCGAGCCTGCGGGAGCGAGGGCCAGGGAGGGGTTGTTGGCTGGTCAGGAGGAGGGCGAGGGTGTCTGGGTCGACGGACTCGTCGTTTTGGAGGAGTTTGGCGAGTTGGGCTTGCCGGCGGGGAGGGAGGTGCGCCATGTCGTAGAGATCTTGGTTGAATTCGAGAGGGTCGATGGGGTCGGCGCCTTCCTGGGCGGGAGGGGGCGGGTGGCAGAAGAGAAGCTTGCCGTTCACGTAGTCCTTCAGGACGTAACGGGCCGCGCGCGACTCATCAGGTTGACCTTGGCCTTGGGTGGCGAAACCGCGGGCGCGGGCGTAGGCGCGGAGGAGCTCGTTGGCGGTGGGGATGCCAGTGCCGCCTTCTTCGAGGGGGCGAGTGTTGACCTTGATACCGTAGACATTCTCGACGAAGTGCTTGGGGATACGCTGGGCGACGAGGGCGGCGGGGCCGGTGAACTCGCGCTGCTGGTCGATGGGGAGGACACCGTTGACGACGAGCTCGGCCTTGGTGGTGGCGAAGTTGGGGAACACGAGACCGGGGCAATCGCAGAGCATGATCTCGGGGGACAGGTACAGCGTCTGGAAGTGCTTGGTTTTACCGGGGGTGGCGGACACGGACACCTTCTTGGCGCCGAGCAGGGCGTTGATCGTGCTGGATTTACCCACGTTGGGGTATCCGACCAGACCGATGACCGTCTTCGCCTTGGTCGGGCCGTCGGTAGTGTTGTTCTCAGGGAGCGTGTCGGGCGTGTTGGAAAGGAAGAGCTCCTCGAGCTCTTCGACGTTGAGGATCTCAGTCCGTCGGGATGCGCTGGAGCTGGCGCCAGGGTTCAGTTCGAGACCTCCGTCGTGCTCTTCTTGGGGCTCCGGGGCGGGCTCGCCGTCCTGGATGTTCAGAGACTTGGCGCCCTCAGCCAGCTGTTCCTCCGCGGGGGTTTCCTCCTCCTCCTCCTCCTCCTCCTCCTCCTCATCGCTTTCGATATCGGATCCGAGGTCCTGCTGGAGGAGTTCGTTGCGCTCCTTGGCCATGTGGGCGGAGAAGAACCGGAAGCTGATATTGTGTCTCTCGAAGTAGTCGGCCCAAGCGGATCGTTGTTTTTCAGTCAGCATATCGGCCTTGTTGACGAGCAGCAGGTTGCGCTTCTCGGGGTGGATCTCCTTGACGTAGGCCTCCAGATCCTCGGAGCGGAAGAGCAGGGGATTACGGGCATCGACAATCTGGACGACAAGGTCGGAGCGTTCGATGACACGCCACAGCTGACGCCAGACTTCCAGGTTGCGCTCGAAGGGAGTCATCAGCAGATCGTGGTTCTCCTGCAGCTCAGCCAGGCCGCGGCGCCAGCTGAGGAAACTCTCGCGCTCCATCAGCTCGAGCTGCTGGCGGGTGGTGGTCTGGTCCCATTTGGGCCGTCTGGGGACGGTCAGACGGCCCTTGTTCTTCTGGTGCTTCTTGACGGCGGACTTCTCCTCGGAGGCGGACAGCAGGTAGGGGTTCTTCTGGTCGGTGTGGATGATCTTGACGTTGTTCATCTTCTCGGCGGTAAAATCGGTGCCGGCCAGTTCGGCGGTGCTGAGGAACTCGTCGAGGGCGGCTTGCTCGGTAATACTGCGCATCTTGACCCAGGCGGCCTCGGTGGGGGCGTTGGTGATGTAAGTCTCACCCTTTTCGTTCTTACGGGCGATGGCGGCATTGTGGGAGGCCTTCTTCATAGCGGAGGTCTTGCCTTTGCCGAAGCGGTCGTTCATCAGGCTGTTGCCCAGCCCGACGGAGTTTTTGGATTTGGCTAACACCATGATGGCGGAATTCCCTGGATAAGGGAGACAGATGGGGAGAGAGGATAAGGAAGGAAGAAGGGGGGGGGAGAAGGGGGGAGGGAGAAGGAAAGGGAGGGAGAGATGAAGAGGCGAAGAGACGGAGAGAAGAAGAAGCGAAGAATAATTATTAAGAAAGATTCCCGAAAGATTTGATAAAAACCCAATCGGGCAATTTTCGTCTGAACCCCGCGCGGATAAGATAAGGCTGACTCAGCAGGTTGTTTCCCCCAATTTCAGCAGAAGATCGTGTGAAAGAGGATAATCACTGAAGAGAATAAGAGGAGAAGTAAGAAAAAGAGTCCTATCGACTCTCGATCCCTCATGTCCTTGGAAATTCTGGCATGAAGGGTCGTGAGGACCCCCCGCGATAAGCCGCACGTGACCCCCACGACCGGCGATTATTTTTCTTCCCTCCGAAATTGATTTGCTGCCATCCATCCAGCTTCACCGTCGATTTCCCCTCTTCCTCTCTTTCTTCCTCTCTCTCTTCCCTCAGAACTCGCCCTCTGGACCACCCGGTAACCCGCCAAAATGCCTCCCCGGAAGCAGTGGATGTACGTCCTCCAAAACCCTTTTATCAGTCCAACCCTATCTGTTAGGCTGAACTAACCAACCCAACCCGTCCAGTGACAAGAAAAACGCAACCACCTACCAACTCTTCCACCGTGCCCAACATGACCCCCTCATCCACGACCCTTCCGCCGACGATCGCGTCCTGGCACCCGTCTCCGGCCCCGCCCCGGTCCCCAGCAGCAGCGCCTCCGCCTCCGCACCCCAGCACCGCGGCCAGAACCTCGCCGACCTGAACCAAGCCTTCGGTGGTGCCGCCGTCCGCAAAAACGAAGGTGAAGCCGCCAACTACGGCATCTACTACGATGACTCCAAGTACGACTACATGCAGCACTTGCGCGAGCTCGGCACGGGCGCCGGTGACGCTCATTTCGTCGAGGCCAAGACCAAGGGCAAGGAGAAGGGCAAGGGCTTGAAGTTGGAGGATGCCCTGCGCCAGGTGTCGCTGGATGATGGCCGGAGCGAGTTTGGCGGCGCGGAGAGCGTCTACAGCTATGATATGCGCTCGACCGCCTCGTCGTACGTGCGCCAGCCCACCTACCAGGACCAGCAGAACGTCCCCGATGCGATTGCGGGCTTCCAGCCAGACATGGACCCGCGGTTGCGTGAGGTGCTCGAAGCTTTGGAGGACGAGGAGTATGTAGATGAGAACGACAACGAGGATGTGTTCGGCCAGTTGACGACGCGGGCCGAGGAGATGGACCAGGGCGATTGGGAAGATACCCTGTTCGATGATGTCGAGGAGGAGGAGGATGACGGCTGGGAATCCGATGCGACCGAGAAGGCCCCCGTGCAGATGAACACCACCGACGCGAGAGCACGGTACCAGGACACCGAGCAGCCCGACGGAGAGCTCCCCGTGCCCGAGCAGCCCGCCCCCGACATGCACCCCGAGGACCAGGGCTGGATGCGCGAGTTCGCCAAATTCAAGAAAGACGCCAAGGGCAAGACCGCGGCTCCCGCCGCACCCGCCAGCGTCGTGCCCTCCGAACAGCAAAGCACCCTGGCCTCGACCGTCTTCACCGTCGGCGGCACCCCCATCCGCCGAAAGAAGCGCAAGGGCGCCCTGACCAACCCCTCCGCCTACTCCATGACCTCCTCCTCCCTGGCCCGAACGGAAGGCCACCGCCTCCTAGATGACCGCTTCGAGCGCGTCGAAGCCCTCTACTCCCTCGACGAAGAGGACGAAGAATTCGACGACAGCATGTCCATGGTCAGCGGCATGACCGGAATGACCAACATGACCGGCATGACCGGTATCTCCACCGCCTCCTCCCAAGCCCCCAGCCTCATCGACGCCAACGGCGACGCCGTCCGCCCCTCCCACAACTTCAACAACATCATGGACGACTTCCTCGCCGGCTGGGACGACAAGACCAGCGCCCAGGCCAAGCGCAAGGGCGCTAAAGCCAAGCGCGGAAAGAACGGTAACGAGGCCATCGGCATCCGTATGCTGGATGAGGTGCGTCAAGGTCTTGGCCCTGCGCGACTTGGCGGAAAGGTCTCGGGACGGGCTTGAGTCCGATGTATGTGTGTGTGTGTGTGTGTGTGCATGGCTTCAACGATTGCAACGATACCATTTTTTTTTTTTTCACTTCCTTTACTTCATTGCATCTCACTTCTCTACCATGATTGGTTTATTTTGGTTGGAAAAAAAAGATCCTGGATAGGATGGCGTTTTTTGTTGGTGTGGCATTGCAATGCATGGTCATAGACTTTTCCTTTTTCTTATATATCATAAAAGTTATTTTTCGGGGGCTACTACATCACTTTTTTTATTGTGTGCTGGGTGGGTAAATGGAAGTAGTAATTGTAGTGTCGTAGATTACTGTACATTCATTGTATAATAGTAGTACACGGGGTATACAGATTCTATCTCTATCGCATCACATCGTATCATCTATAACGCCCCTCCGACCTTCTCGACAATCCACATGGCGAGCCGGACATTCCAACCCACACGTCGCTCCGTGCGCCGCAGATCCTCGCGCGAAATGACCTTCGCCTCCTCCTGCAGACGATCCGTCTCGGCGCCGAGTTTCTGCTTCAGCTCCGGGTCGCCGGTCACGACGAGCGCGCCGACCTCCAGATCCAGACTGTAGCTGCGCTTGGTGTAGTTGCTGCTGCCGACGAAGGTCAGACTGGGATGTTCTTCCTTGGGAAGGGTGATCCAGAGGCCCTTGGCGTGGTAGGTCCAGCCGCCGGGTTCGCCGACGGTGCCGCGGCGCCATTCTTTGAGTTGGATGGAGTTGGTGCGTTGGGCGTCGGCGACGCGGTCGAGGAACCGGGCCGAGAGATGCGTGTAGGCGGCGGGCAGCATGCCAGAGATGCCGGGGGAGCCGTAGAAGCCGTTGGCCCAGGGGGAGGCTGTGAGGACGGTGCCGCGCGTCGTGGAGTCGGTGTAGGTGGTGGAGGTGCTCGCGATGAGGAGGGAGGAGAGGGCGGGGTGGATGTTGAAGTAGCCGGCGGTGAAGAGCCAGCGGGCTCCTGAGAAGGCCGGCGAGGTGGAGAGGAGACGGAGGATGGCCGTGACGGCGGGGAATTCAGTAGAGGTGTCGGGTTTGAATAGGGAGGTGAACTGGGCGACGGGGTATACGTAGGTCTGGTCGGACGACTTGGGCTGGAGGGCGGCCTGCTTTTCCGACGGTTGGATGAGCGGGTGCAAGACGGTGGACGAGTATGTGATGAAGTCCTCGGGGTTGTCGAGGGGTGAAGGGGCGCCGTTGGATGTCGGCCAGTTGAGGACGTAGCCGGCGGCATCCTCAGGGTCGGGGAGGACCTGGAAGCTGAGGCTGCAGACGGCCTCTTGGATGCGAGCATAGTAATCGGTCAACTCCTTGGAGTGGAAGACATGGTACCGATCTAGACGGCTGGTGAAGTACTCGTTCGACAGATTCGCCCTATAGTTCCGTCAGTGGCTATTCTGGGGTCTCAGGGTAGGACTGCACATACCCCGACAAGATAATCTCCTCGTCAAAGCCATACAGCTTCATGTGCTGCAGACCCCAGCCCTCATTGATGCGGCTCGGCACCCATCTCTTCTTGAACCCAGTCAAATTGGGAGTATGGAACATGCGGATCTCCACGCGATCCGCGCCATGTGTCGCAACCAGCGATGCCAACAGTGATGCGCACGAAGGATTGGGCGTTTCTCGCGTTCCTCGTAGAGCGTCTGTGAGAATGGAGACCTTGAGGTCGGGATTGGCCCGAAGAGCCTGGTCTAGCGTGTCGACCAGGTCATGTTCTGTCTTGCCAATGTACAATGTCGACAGATAGATGCGTTTGCGAGCCTTCCTGATCTTGTCCTATATAATGAAACATGCTTGGATTAGTCGCAGATTCGCGGCGGGTCTAGGTCCGAGATATCACCGTACCTTGAGGGTATTGTAGAAGCTGGACGGAGAGTCCAGGATGGTGATTCGCGACGCCGGAACCTCAAAACACGGCGAGATGCGATCCAGCTCAGTCGTAATACTCCCTAACGGTGACGCAGCCGAGGCTGCAGTTGAGCTGGTGCTGGCATGGGCGGTGCTGGCCGAGAATTTGCGCTCGAAGAGTAGGGCCCTCCGGGCAGCTGGTCTGCGCGCAGCACATCGCAGGGCATTACCCCCGACACGTCCGAACATGGTTACGGCGTCTCTCGCGGATGCTCACCCAAGCAGCCGAATGGACTGGCACAAGATTCAAGGGGCTGGGAGAAGTGTGCAGACGACGCACGAGATGCTGGATAAAGATCCCCGGCGGCGGCTGCAAACACGGCAAACCGCGATACGCGCTAGACCGGATTGGGAGACTTGCAACCGCCGGGCGGAAAGCGAGCGACGCAAGAGAGAACGAGAGTCGAACCCGACCTGCACTCAGCTCGAGCCATTGCTGCCCCCTCGCTGCTCTGCCTACAAGATGTCGACCATTCTTCGCACGCTGCGCAACCTGAAGCGCATTGGCTTCAAGGTGAGCCTCTGGCGGTTCTTTCGGACCTTCACGGACTAGCTGCTAACTGCATCCCCTCACAGGAATATGGCCACCAAATGCAGGTATGCTTTCGGATCCTGGGAGAAGAAGAGAATGTCCTGGAGGGGCGAGACGGATACTAACGAGACATGCGGTTCGCTGCGAATAGTACATTGGTGAGTGGCTTCCGCCGGGGGATGGGGCTAGACTAACACAATCGCGATTCCAGGTGATACCAAGGCCGGTACCCTGATTGGGGTGGACCGCTACGGCAACAAGTTTTACGAGAACATTGAGGAGGAGCTTCCTCGTGGGTGATGCTTCGCCTAGCTCCATGGCATCTGCTGACCGTACATAGTCCGGACGCGCTGGGTGGACTACAAGGACCACGAATACGACCCCTCCCACATCGAGCCTGGCTGGTGAGACCCTCGTGGAGAATGGTTTTCGGACATGCCCTTTGCTGACCTCGCTGCAGGCACGCCTGGATCTCTTACATGGTGGATGCTCCCCCCACCGCCGACAAGATCATGCAGACTGGCCTTCGCCGTTGGGAGTTGCCTGAGCACCGCCCCAACTTGACCCAGAGCCGTGCTGCTTTCAAGACCTACTCCACGTGAGTACCCAGCCCCTTTCTCTAGTCGGAGAGGGTGGATAATGTGCTGACCCAGAGCCCAGGACCCGTCCCAAGTACTCGGCCTGGACCCCCGTGGCGGCCCCCCGGTAGATTCACCGTAGTGCTGGTAGACCGTTGGCTTGAATCAGACCATGTTCGAAGATGTGTAAATAAAGATGTCCTACTTTCCGTTTTGAAACACTATCCCCAATTACCTGCCATTTCTATACAGTAGCCCATGCTCTAATTATTCACACGAGGATATCGCCAAGGTATCGCGTCAACCAAATGCCAAATGTCAAATGCCACAGAATAGCTCGTGCGACCAGAGTAGATACAAAACTCAGAGGACGTATATACCCGAGCCGATGTTGGACCAGTGTCGGATGGGGCGCCGATCCTCGAGCTCGATACACCACCACAGCACCTCCTTCAGTTTCTGGATCCGCCCCTCCGCCTCGTACGCCCGGGAGAGGGCATACCACGCCTCGGTGTTGTCCCAGGAGCTGCCACGCTTCGTCAGCCCGGAGAGCAGGCCGAAGGCTCGCTCGCGAGCCGCTATGCGGTTCAAGAGCCGGGGCTCCTCGTCGTCGGAGTCGGCGAGAGGCTTAGCCTCCGGAGTGCCCGCTTGGTCGGACCGCTTCACATCATCTTCCGACAACGGTTTGTTTGCCTTGCTCGGGGAGGACACGGACAAGGTGGATATGCCGGCGTCGAGGCTAGGCTTTGGCGGTTGCAAGGGCATCTTCTGATCATAAATGTCGAGGAGCAGATTCGACAGCCCAGCCGTCGCCTTCGGATGATCGGCGTAATGCAGAAGCGCCGTTTCGAAGTGCTCCATGGCTTCGTGAGGACGAGCCTGGGCATTCGACAAGAGTCCACGCTCTGCATTAACGTCCGCCCACAGCTCATCTGTGCTCTTAGGAATGCCCCATCCACGCTCTCTAAACGCGCGAGCAGAAGTTTCCTGTGACGCGACGAGAGCCTCGACTCGTGCCACCTGCTTGGCTGCCTCCTCGCACGCCTCCTGGGCATCTTCAAAGGACGACGCCCGGCGATAGAGCCCGGCAATAAGCAGCCAGACCTTAACAAGTATGCACAGTGCATGCTTCTGGGCCTGGGCCGGAGGGACTTTGGTCACAGCTCGCGTGGGAGAGTCAAACGCGAAGGGCGTAGGCAGTCGGATATCCTGCTCTGGCGGTTGCTTGGAATGCCCGGTCGGAGGGGGTTGTTGGTTGGGCTTCATGTTATGGGCCATAGGCCGCAGTGGCTGCTTTGCGCTCTGCGACTGAGCCGCGTCGGACACGGCGACCCCAGACACGTCTGGAGTTACGTCGCCGGCTCCAGGTCCAGCCGGAGTCCCGACATCGCCGTTGACATAACTTGCGACCGGATTTTGGGCGTCGTCGCCCTTCTTCAATGTACTGCTCCTTGTGCGTAATTGACCGGCCGGGCTGTCGTTCGAAGCAGGCTTCTCTCCATCTGTGACCTGTATCGCCGGTGCGGAATCGGTATTGGCTGAGGACCCATGCGACGCTGAGTCGGGGCTCTCTGTCTTGGATTCCGGGGCAAACTCTGCCCTCCGGTCAGGTCCACGGGGCCCTCTGTGCCGTCCAAAGATGCTTCCGCGAAGACTTTTCACAGTCCCGGCAGAGCTTTTGGGGGGAACGAGATGGTCGGTCTTGGTATTGCTCTTCTCGTCCCCTTCAGGGTTCAGGGAGTGGAAAAGAGTGGCGAATAGGCTGAGGAGTTGCTCGCTATGGTTAACAGCAGCTCCAGGGCCCTCAACCAGTTCCACAAACGCCAATTGGGTCATCCGAGTCTCAATAATGCGCTCCTTCTCGCGGTCTCGCAGCTTGTCAATCAGCTCATGAGTTATGCCCGTGATTTGGTCTTGGCCACTCTGGTTTTGCTTTTGGGGTCGTCGATCGCTATGAGCTAGAGATGTCACGGTCGCGGGAAATTGCTCAAACGCGGCTTCACACGAGCGTTCCGCGATGTCGAAGTCCTGCTTCGCACTTAGTAAAAGAGCAAGCAAATGCCACAGAGGCACAAGATCTCGCTCCCGGGCAAAGTCGGCCTGTCCCGGTTTATGCTGCGCATCCGATGTCAATGCTGACTTTACGTAGTCGATGGCGCCGTCTAAATCCCGGTTCTCGGCAAGGAGAACAGCCAGCGTATAGAGAGAGGAGCAGTTGGACTCATCTTCAAGCTCTGGCGCCAAACTCCTCTCAAGGTAGTCAATGGCTTCGGCCCGGATGTCATCCCGGTCCTCGTTGACCGGGGTCCAGTAGGCCCAAGTAGCAAGCCCTATACCAATGCCCCTATAAGCTGCAGCGATGTCCGAGGGGGAAACGGATTGGGAGCGAGTCGAGCTTGTTTCGGGCGCTATAAGAATTATGCCCTGCTCTCCATTCTCGTCATCCTGTACATGCTTCGCAGAAAACTCCTTCAAGAGGGACGTGAGATCCTTGGCTTTCTCGGCCTCCTTTTCAGAGCCAAAGCAGCTCAACATCGTGACGCCCTCTGACACCGTGCGCAGCAGGGTCCCATCATTCTCCAGGTCTCCATACTGGGCTGCCTTTTCTGCCCTCTCTTTGGCACTTGTGACTATCTCAATATAGGAATCGAGCGCCCTCAAGGCAAGATCGTAATCGGCAAGTGCACAGTGCACATGGAAAAGACGCCGGAGAATCAGGTGCGAGTGATAGGTCTTGGTAGCAGCACGGTAAAGGATCTATAATCATTAGCAATGGTTCTTATGTTTTTTCCCACTCTCTCGTCCTTCCTTTCGTGTGGGAACATACATCAAGCACATTTCTACCAACAGAATTCTGGCCACCTTCTCCGAGCTCTTCATCCGTCCAGTTAGAGCCGCAAAGCACCTCCCAGTTCTGGATGACTTGCTCGACCCAAGCTTCGATTTCGGGGCTGTTCGAATTAGCTGTGGGAAACTTTGTTTCACGCAAGATGCTTGCTTCACAAAGAGACTCAACGCGCCGGAGCTCACTGGCAAGCTGTGGGCGCTCGGGGCCGCTGGCAGGGGGGCTGTATGGTAGACCCTGTTGCAGGATCGATGACAGAAGATTGTAGTACGACTTCCATAATGGTGCTCTCGAATTGGGCTCAGCGAGGCCATCCATAAGAATGCCTTGAGGCAAAGCCACTAGCTTGACTTGAGGATGTGACGCCCACAGCCTGAAGAACCCCAGGGCGGTGGCTATCGTTTGCGCATTAGCAGCAGCAATGTCCTTGCAGGCTTCCTCGCCAGCCAGTGATGCGGCTTCTGCTAATAGTTTCTCGGACCAGTAGATAAACTGTGGGCTGTTCGTAGAGGACTGAAGCTGACTGTTCAGCCATGGTGCAAGCGAATGAAGGGTTTCCAAGGCGCCATAGGGATCGGAAGTCATGCGTTGTGCAGAACCTATGCATGGATTAGAAAAGAGCAGACCCTCAACTCCACCATCAAGCACACGCACCCTTGAGATAGCAAGCCTTGACGAAACATGTCTTGGTCCATGGCGACAGCTCTTCTCCTGCGTGCTCGAGTTCATTCAGGGTGTCTCCAAAATCATGAGGAAACCGAGATACTGCCAAGCCTAGCTCATTGACTGTCCAGTGTACCCATCCCAGGCAGACCTGCGCCTGAAATACCTCTTGCTTGGATCCTTCGGCCCTGTTCACGGTGGAGAGGAGTGTTGGAATCAGGTCGTGGAGACCGGACGCGGAGGCCGGGCGGGGAGTGGACGGATGCTTCTGTAGGTGTGAGGCAATCTGGTATTCGGTACTGGCTACCTCGAGGAAACCTATAGCACACTGCGTTAGCCCGGTTGCTGGTCGGCCATGAATTCCCGGGGAAGACAAGTTGGCATTACATGTTTTTTGAGGAGCATGTTTGGTGACCTTGCGAATCAGCTCGGGAACTTCATCCCACTTGTTCTGGCAGCGCGCGTTGTCCAGGGCCGTAACATAGCGATGCCCCTTATCAGAGTCTCGACCCTACAGATTGGTACCACGGTCAGCGGAGGGGTCATGGTGCCAGATTGAGGGGGGTTATTTGTAGCTGTGGTAAGTTAAGTTCGCCAGGGGTCAGAGGGAGGTAGGAGGGGAGAGCACCACATACAGTCATGATTGAGGAAGGTCAGACAGAGACGGGGGTAAAACAGCACAATCGGGGGGGAAAAGAAAGAAGCAGCATCCATAACCCGGACAGATGCCCACCCGAGGCAGCAGCGGAGAATCGAGATATTAAGACCGGAGGCCGTGACGACGGCGATGATCCGCCTTGGCCGTTTAGGGGAGAGCCCAGGACCCGCCCCGTATGTATCGTACGCAATCCGGTATTTCTCGTATCGCCCCGAGGCTTCATGTGGCCCGAGCGTTTCCGCGGCCAAAAATTTCCAGAAACTTGAGCATCATTCAACCCAAACTTGCGCCAGACCCCCTCAATTGCTTTGCCGCGGTCGCAATCACCCGTGTGACCTCGTGAAGATGGCGTACATGTCCATGTCCCTCCATGCGGTCAACCACCGCCTGACCAATGTGCCTGTCAAGCACCTCCCGCATTTCGCATCATCCATCGCAACCTCGATCAGCAATTGCGGGGAGCTGCTGTCGACTCCCCAGAGCCAGAAGGCTGGCAAGGCGGACTCGGACAATGCCGTCCAGGTCCATAAGCTTATGACTCGTCTGGGCAGCTTGCTGCAAGACAGGACGTATGAAGGCCGCTGGACCGCTATCGTCTTGGTCAAGGCTCTCGTCGAGGCCGGCCAGTGGGAGATCCTGCGCGGTTGCGAACCGTTTGTGCGCGGTTTGATCAGCATCCTGGCTGTAAGAGGCCCCAGTCCATATTCGCCTTTCTTGGAAGATGCTTACTGAACTGCCCCGATAAACAGAAATCCGACCCCGTCTCTACGAAGAAAATGTGCATCATCACATTGGCCCGCATCTTTCACCTCACCTACCAGTACCCGACCCTTGTCCGCGAGATCACAACCCCGGCTCTACCAGGTTTTATCACCGCTGCGCTGAACCTGATCTCCGTCAAGCCATCCTCTGAGCCTATCCGGAGGCTGAAGCCCAATACTCCCTTCGTGGAGGTCGTGCTTCAGGCATTTGGCGAGCTGATCGCAAGGCATCCGACCATCTTCCGGCCTTTCACGTCGCAAATCCACAGTATCCTCCAGACCATCATCGGCTCTACGTCGCCCACATTCCCTGAACCGGTATTGGACATCGCCCAGAAGCTATTCATTTCCCTCCACAATTGCGCCCCGAAGAACACGGGTGGTGAAGAATGGAAGAGCGCTTGTCGCATGACGATCACCTCTGTTCATGCGGCATCGTCTTACGTCCTGCGAGCTATTCTGGAACAATGGGAATCCGTTGACCCGTCTCTGCGCCAGATGTCGCAACCGCAAAACTACAGCCAGGAAGTGGGTAATGGGCCTGACGCTTTGGGACTCAGTAGCTGGCAGGGTCTGAATGCTGGTGTCAACCGGCTGGTTGTGCTCTTGCGCATGCTCTCCGGATTCGTGGGCACTGCTACTGCTTCCACCGTGACCATTCCAGTGGGAGCAATCCTGGATCTGACGGCTCGCTTGAACATGGTGACCGTTCCCTCCGGGGATAGCGACATCCAAGCCAACCCGCAAATTGGTCGAGCAGAAAGAGAACATCTGCTTACCGAGCTCCCTCGCATCCACGTTGCCTGCATAAAGCTCCTGCTGCACCTGGTCAACGCCCTGGAAACCAGCGCCATCTCCGTCGCCCAGACCATCCTCGAGCAGGCGCTGTGGATCTTCCGTGCCGAGAAGTTCAACCGGGAGGTCCGCACTGCAGTGTATGACCTGGTTTCTGTCTTGCTCACCCAGATCGGCCCATCCATGACCAAGCAAAGTGTATCTTCTCTGACCGGTATCATCCGCACTTCCTGCCATGACCTCTTGCCTCCTACCGGCAACCAGGCTGCGGCCGTCGACAAGCCGGACCCGAAGTCGAAGAACAAGTCGAACCAGACCACCGTGAACGCCGACTCCTTCCTGAACCCCGGACTGAAACAAGTCCGTCAAACCAGCTCCTCCTCGTCCTTCCCCTGCCTCAAGCGCGCTGCATCCGAGCTCCTCGTCGCTGCGCTGGCGCACGCGCCGACCGAGTTCATCTCCCCTGCTCTCCGTGCGGAAATCGACCGAACCATCATCCTGACCTCCGACAAGAACGCCATGCTGTCCAGCGTCCTCAACCCCTTCCCCGCCATGCAAGGCCGTGGCGTGGGCACCAGCATCCTACCATTCCTGGCTCGCAGCTACCCCGCCGAAACAGAAGTGGAATGCCTCATCCGCCCACGCATGCCCGTGCTGATGAACGCCCCCGCAACCAACGGCTTCGCCCCCATCGACGAAGACGAGGACGACGAAGTCGAAACAGCCACCGCACCACAACCCGCCCCCGCAGCCAGCGGATTCCTCAAGAACACCCCCACGCCCAGTCTACACCACGACATGATGGACGTGGAAGTGACCCCCCGGCCCACCCTCCAAAGCAAACGCAGCTACACCGAAGACGTCGAAGCCCCAGCCTCAGCCCCAGCCCCGGCCCCGGCAGCACCCACCTTCCCTAGCCCCGGCTCACAAAGCAAAAAGGCCCGTTTCGAACCCGAAACAGCCCCCCAGCCCGCCTTGGACGCCGCATCCCCCGCTACCTTCACCGGCACGGCCGCTATCTCCGTCCCGTCATCATCGATCGCTGGTCCGACCCCCGTGGCGACATCGAAACCTACCATCTCAAGCGCAAAGCAACCATCCGCCCTCCAGTCGACATCTACCACCGAAGCTGCAGAGGATGACAGCGACGATGAGATGCCGTCTTTGAACATCGATCCTGATACGGATGATGAGGAAGACGACGAGTAAGCGCTTGAGTTCTCTGTAGCAGCAGCAGCAAAAAAATATGGATTCCGATACTTTTTCCGTGACGGCTCACGTCGATTAATGCCACGAAATTCATGTATTATATGACCTGGATGGTTTCATGTGCACAAGCATCTAGGTGTCTTTTACAAAAGCGTCAAAAACAATTGATATCCACAAGTCATGGAAATTATTACATGATGGACTGGTCCATTAAGGACATCTGTAACAGCTTCTCCACAAGCAAAGCAATCTACACGAATCATCATTGATCCAAAAAGGTCCAGATATCTTGTAAGGTCCCTTCCTGGTACAGGTATGAGGATACTGCGCAGTCAGTAAAGACTTATCTCTAGACATGTCAACGCTCATGCCACTGCAAAATAGTCTTTGTATGCCAACAATGTATGACAGAAACTCAATACTCTATCTTGGTCTAGAAATCTATATCTACACCTACATCTAAGAATAAATCTAAGTAACTTTAAACCATGTATATATCAACAAAGCCCCAAAGTGCGTTCAATAAATCCTCACCCCTCTGTCCCAGAATCCATCCCCGCCATCCCAACTCCCGAACCAAGTTCCTCCCCACCACCACCATCCCCTATCAGCTGGGACCACTCCAATGCCTAATCCCCTGAAGATACTCGCGGGCAACGGCTCCGTAAGCCACAGTCCACCCCTCGAGAAGTCCTCCATGATGAATCCCCCTGTGAGAAGTAGCCAGCCCAGTGCGAACACAGCATTGCAGACTCGCCGCATAGGTTTAGGGAGTCTGGACCACGAGGGTGAGATAATCTCCTGGATGAGAACCCCGACGGCCTGCAGTATGAAGAAGCAGAATGCGCCAGTAGCCGGAATGGTGTCACGGTACTGGACATAACTTCCACTGGCGTGGACGAACCCGCTGAGGCCGAACGCGATGAGGACAGTGAGGAATCGGCGGATAGTGCGAATGTTAGCTAGACGGGACGGGAGAAACCCGAGGAGCCAGTGGGCGGTGGAGGTGAAGCCAAAGCGGAAGAGCTGGTGCCACCATTGGCTCCAGCAGCCAGCGAGGCTGTCGTCAAGGATGGTCGTGAGGAAGGGGCCGAATGTGGGTGGGTAGAGCCAGCCAGCGGAGAGGGGAACGGAGGTGAGGGTGCGGGCGGCGTTAGGGAAGGCGAGGGAGAGACCGCCGAAGAGAAGTGGGTTGAAACAGCAGACATATTGAAGTGCTGCCAGGACACCAGTGCCTGTAATCAAGCAGCGGTAGACATGGACGAGAGCTGGGTAAGGCGTAAGGCGGTGGAATGGGAAGGGCGGATCTGGAGTAGGATATACGGCACCCATGAAGTATTGATCACGGATCATGAGGAGCTTGATGAGGTCGAGGATGAGGTAAGATTTCAGCCAGGTTGAGAATACGGCGCGCAGGCGGAAGCGCATATCGTTGAGTTCTGGGTCTGCATTATCTTTAAAGTTGTGCCTGTGGTTGAGCTGCGACTGGACCGAGGGTGGTAATGCGCCCAATGAGGAGATGCGCCAGTTCCATTCGGGCCCGCGCATATTGGCAACCAGGCCAAGAACCCAGTTCAGACGATGAGTCAGAGTCTGTGGGTAGGGCTGCCATACAAGGGTTTCAGAGCGCAATGTGGTGTCCTGACATCTCGTTTTTCTGGCATAGCCGTTCAGGGCCGCATCTCCGTTTGGGCCAGCCTTCGCGGGGGGTAGTGAGCGACGCTCGATGCGTTGAAAATCGCGCTCGACATTGCGGAAGATGAGTAGTGTTGCAGACCAGATGCACCCCCATGCGGGGATCAGACCCCCCATATATCCATTTCCTCCTAGGAGCATGCGACGGTGGCAGAGGGTATCAACGGAGAGGCCGATGATGCAAGCCATCACCAGGGGGCGAACATAACGGGCGCCCTTCTCGTGCGGGACAAGGAGTGCTATGACGGGCAACAAGAGAGGAATTAATAGGTTCCATAGGAGTACAGGCTTCTTTTCGCCATTCTGGATGAATGACTCAAAACGGGCGCGATTCTCGTCAACGAGGTGGCGGTAAGAATCAGGTGGATGGGGGGAGGCGGCCATAGGATGGATGATCAGTCTGCTGAAACTAATGAGGATGAGACCAAGGATGAGGGAAAGGGGACAGAACGGATGTGTTCTGAAGTAGGAGGAAGGAAGTTAAGAGTCCATGCAGCAGACGACTAACGGCTCACGTAAGGAGACTCCATCTAAGTGGCGGCGAAGTCATCGCGATGCATCCGCGGCGGCGGCGGTGGGTGTTTCCAAGTTCCATGCAAGGGACCGCCGCTGCAGGATCTCGGGCCGCTCAGGGTCGCATTTCAGTGTCCTTGTGTTGATCGCATGAGGAGCGCAAATTGGATAATGTTGTTTCTCGAAATAGTTGTGTAATCAGGCTTTGAGGATAGGTTGACATGACCAACTGGTAGATAGTCGAGTGGATTACGCTCCAATGCCTCGGGAGATAAATGACCAGCTGCCAACCTGATTGTACGCCTTGGATATTTTCTCGTGCTCCTAGAGGCTTTCGACTAGGGAAAATCCTTGGAGAAAGTTGGATAGCCATAAGTCGATTGCAGGGGTTGACCCTGTGGATAGTGTAGGGGATGGAACTTGGAGAAGCAACATTACCTGGTCAGCGTCAATTCGGCAGATATTCGATTCAAACCAGCGATAGAGGGTGTGCTAGGTTACACTGCTTCATAGAGAACGACATTGAGATATATAGAGCAGAATCATCGTAGTGCTGGAGAGGCGAGGGTGGGAGAATAACAACTTCGTCATGTCATTCTCGGGCGGGGGACTGGACTGAAAAAGGAAGGAGGGAAGGTGGGAGAAGGAAGGCACGGCCTAGATGCTCTCTGTCCTCGTCACACTCACTATTGAGATGGCCACTCACCACTCTCTCCTCCCCACTCCAGCTGTTTACGCCACTTCCGCAATGTCCGAGTGATCTGGAGTAAGCATCCTTCGTTTATGTTCTGTCTTGGAACCCCGACTGATCTTTTCATTATTCTCAGGTCTCCCAAGTCAGGGAAAGGTGGATCTGGATGGGTCTCCAGTCCGGGGTAGAGATAAAGACCCTCCTTTGATTTGCCGAATCCCCGGGTCGTTCTACCTATCGATTCTATCCATCATCACATTGATACGAGGCCAATGCAGCTGGGATGGATGCTCGACTGGGACTATTATGACGAAGGAAGCGAGGAGTACATTCCACAATAGGCGGAGAATGATTCCCTTGGGGTGATAGCGTCGTGGCCTACTCCGTACGGAGTATCGGCCGGAATTCTGGAGGATTCGCGAAGCGGTCGTCGGTCGGCTATCCCACTACTAACCTCCCGTCGTACCCTGGCTAGCCGGACTTGCTTTCGATCGTATTCTATCTCCGCTCAGCAGCATCTAACCTACGGCCAGCCAGCCGCTAACGGTGGTCTGCATCCTGCACCGAGGTTCCTCCAACCAGAGGCGGAGACCAGCCATGCTCTGACCCCCCCGATCCGGGAATCGATCGTCGGATGCGTGGTTTTATGCGGCCCTCTCTTATGCACGAGGAGCTCACACAACCCACACCACATAACCGGCCGTCCGATCCTGTGTTATGACCGCCTCAACACTCGCTCCCATAATCTTGGATGCAGGCCCTCGTGATGATTGGAAGATGGACCGCTCTCGTGCTCGCTCAACAGCCAACCGGGTGGGCATATCAGGCCCGTCATGGGTCTGTCGCGATCTTGGATCAGCTGCTCTACTAGCAGCCCCAGCTATTAGAGGGCTGCAGAATCCCATCGCTGACTAGCCACTCGGTGAATTTTTTTTCAGTATCAGCTTGCTTCTTCGACTAGTTGCCATGATACCCCCATCCCGGTTAGGTCCAAGATAAATAATCCCGACTTTTTCCCATGCCTAGGCCGTGACCGTATATATTCTAAGCCTTTGCCTATCTTGTTGTGGTCAAAATCGTCGTTCAAAATAACCCAGCATGGCAGGTGACAATATCTCGGCCGCGGACGAGCCGGTCAAGCCCACCCGGATCTCTTATTGGCGCCTTCTGTTCGACCAGGGTGTGCTCACCCAAGAAATCCTCGACTATCCGTGGGCTGGCTCAGGCACCGAGGAGGACCCTTACCTCGTCACCTGGATACCCAATGATCCCCGAAATCCCATGAATTTTCCTGCCTGGCGGAAATGGCTGTATACCATCACTGTGGCCTGGGCCACGCTTGCCGTTTCCATGGTCTCGTCCGCCTACACGGGGGGCGTCGAACAAATCATGGAAAGCTTCCATGTAGGCTCCGAGGTCGCTACACTCGGGGTCTCACTCTTCGTGCTGGGCTTTGCCATTGGACCTTTGTTCTGGGCCCCTATGAGCGAGCTTTGGGGGCGGCAATACCTTTTTATCGGCAGCTACTGTGGTCTCACAGCTTTCAACGCTGGCCTCGTCGGCTCGAAGAACATCCAAACCCTCATCATTCTACGCTTCCTTGCGGGCGCATTTGGATCATCACCCTTGACGAACGCCGGAGGGGTGATCGCGGATTTGTTTCCCGCGAAGCAGCGGGGGCTGGCCATGAGCATTTTTGCGGCGGCGCCGTTCATGGGCCCGACACTGGGCCCCGTATGCGGTGGCTTCTTGGGAATGAATGCAGGATGGAAATGGGTGATGGGCTTTTTGGCCGCCTTCTCGGGTTGTCTCTGGATCATCGGCAGTCTGGTCATGCCGGAGACCTACGCACCGGTTCTATTGCGACAACGTGCGAAGAACCTGACTAAAGTGACGGGCAAGGTACATCAGAGCAAGATGGAGGCGGAACGGGGCAAGGTCCCTTATTCCACTGTCTTCAAGGCTGCCCTCTCACGTCCTTGGATTCTTCTGTTTCGTGAGCCGATTGTCCTCTTGCTATCCATTTACATGGCGATTATTTATGGGACCTTATACATGATGTTTGCAGCGTTTCCCATCGTGTATGAGGAGCTGCGCGGTTGGAACCAAGGTGTCTCCGGCTTGGCCTTCCTGGGGATCATGGTGGGAATGAATGCGGCGGTGCTGTACAGCATCTGGGATAACAAGAGGTATGTCAGGACGGAGGAGGCCCATAAGGGGTTCGCACCCCCCGAAGCTCGTCTGCCCCCTTGCCTGATCGCCTCCATTGCTATTCCTATCGGCCTTTTTTGGTTTGCCTGGACCAATTACCCGTCGATCCACTTTCTAGCAAGCATCGCTGCCGGTGTGCCATTTGGATTTGGCATGGTGCTGGTCTTTCTTAGCTTGATGAACTACCTGATCGATGCCTATACCATCTTCGCGGCCTCTGTTTTGGCAGCGAACTCGGTCTTGCGTTCCGTATTCGGCGCAGCATTCCCTCTTTTCACGACATACATGTACAACAATCTTGGTGTCCATTGGGCCTCCAGCATCCCCGCATTTCTCGCCCTGGCGTGCGTGCCCTTCCCATTTCTGTTCTACAAGTACGGCCCAGCGATACGTACACGATGCAAATATTCCGCGCAATCTGAGGCGTTCATGCAGAAACTGATGGAGCAGACGAAGGGAGACAACCTTCAGGCAGAGCCCGAAAAGGAAGCCGCTGCGGATGAAGGATTGCCAAACCAGCACTCGTCGGGGTCCACTCTGGGAGAGATGAAGGTGGGCGATCTCTCGGTTGAGCCGGCAGAGTCTGGCCGGGCACATTCTATCGCGTCGCAAGGCTCTCAACGTCCGGCTACTGCGAAATCCATTTATGAGGGGAATCCTTACGACATTGACCGAGTGAACACTCGGGGATCCTTCAAGGAATGAGACTGACTTTGTATATTGCATATGATTACCATGCTAAAATGATCCAGCTAGATAGAAGGTGTTGTCACCTAAAATTCCCTTGGCATTACGGTTCGGATTGGCCGCATCATAGCGTTTCTTTTAATATAGAATAGTGTGAATAGCATCAAAATGCATGTATTACATAAGATTCGGGAGATGGGCATCGGTTTTGCTGTGGTAGATAGCTCCCCCCCGACCTGTCATAGAAACGCATGGACAATAAACACAAAGACACCGGGTCAAGGGCGGGACCGGATAGGAAGGGTATTGCCATCCCGAATCACAGAATATCTGTGACATGTCATAGGCCGCGTCCTCGCTTATCTCTCAGCACTAAAAGATGATATCGTGCACAGTAAGCGAATCTCGACATCTAAGCGGTGATAATGCGGGGCTACAACCGTCAAAGAGGTCTATGCGATGCAGCAACTGGGAACCTGAAGAAGTAATAATTCCCCCAATCAACATCCGTTCAGGTCTTTACTACGAGGGCGCTTTGGGCATGTAGAATCTGATTCTTGATAAACGATCCGACTTCCCATTCGTCCTTCCCCGGCCTTGTTGAATACAGCCTGAAGATCTCGACATAGCAGGCTACAAAAGACATGCTATATCCGTTCGAGCTTGGAGACTACAGATACCTGTCTATAAGCACTTCTCCGATCTACACCAGATACTTATTGTAAGCCGCACAAGGACTTAATGATAGTAGGGATCTTCTAAGGTTGAGGGATGTAGTGGTATAGTAGGTTATGGGTGCACTGGGCAGGCACCCCAGAGGAAAGAATGGCGATGAATAACGATTGTAATGAGTGAATTCTCTTGCATAGGGGCACGGATGGATTCTTTGCATTTGTTGGTACTATCTTTCAGTAGACATGGTTACAGGGTGATGGGAATTGAGGGGGAAGGGTGTACAAGAGAGCTTCGTCGTGGTACACACAGTGCCTTATTTCTCAGGCACGAATGCATATTTCCTTTTTCGCTGTTGCTTTGGGGAATCCCAAGATATAAAATTTGTGGTATAGATAGCAAACCATTTGAAGAGTACATAGAATAATAGAATATTATCAGAAGGCGTGGTTGAGAACTGCAAGTGAGGGGAACTTGACTTTTATATGGATTTTATATGGAAATCCCATATAAAAACTGAAAGTGGCGTGGCGCCGTTCGTTGCATTCCGTCCGCCTTTTTCGCTCTTCGTTCAATTAAGCGTAACCCGACGCTCCGGTCACATGGGGCCGTGTTTTAGCGCGTTCCCCACCGTCGCAGCCTGGGAAATAAACGGTGACATCAATCTACTTCGCCCATCACCAATTGCCAACCGCCAGCATGGGTCGAACACCAGCAAAGAGAAGTATCGAGCAGGTTGACCTCACCGGTGACGGTGACGAAGCATCTCCCCGCACTTTACCATCAAAGTCGCCTCGTACTCCCAATGGCCAGCGGTTTGGGCAAGACACGACCTTCGTGCCCCCCAGTCAGTCTTCGCAGGTCTATGGAGGCGAAGATGAAGACGATGCACAGGCGGCAGATCTGATTCAAGGTAGTCAGGATGTTGATGACTCCTCGATCGGGACTTATATACATTATGGGGACCTGCAGACCAAGATCGTGGGTGTCCGTTATTATCGAGGACATGCCACCATTGGTGAGCATGTCAGGATCCAGCGGGACATTGGGAATGCTTATGACTCGAATGCCATACGTGTGAGCAATGTTATGGGAGCACAGATTGGGCATATTCCACGAACGATGGCAGCTAAGCTGGCCAAGTACATGGTAAGTTGTTCTTTGTGGCTAGATGTGAATGAATTTGGAGCTAAATCTAGCCTGCTTGCTGTAGGATGATAGGTCGTTGGTTGTTGAAGGCGTTCTGACGGGCGTGATCGGTGTCTATGACTGTCCGATATCTTTGAAGCTGTTTGGCACGAACCATCCTGAAGCTAGACAGGCGCTGAAAAGCAGGATGGAGGCCGACAGGTTGCCACTGGGTGCGTTTAAGCAGAACGAGCGCAACGAGCGAAACCGACAGAAGGAACGTGAAAAGGCGATGAAGGATGCGGCTAAACTGGCTCGCTCACTTGCGAAGGGCAAAGACCAGCAGTGGCAAGCTGAGAACGTATTTGGCTATTCCAACCTCTTCACTGGGGAGGGGCTTGTCGAAGGCCAGAACCTCGAAGAACTCATTGGCCAGAGCAGCGCATTTAATCCCCGGGATATTGGCCAGGTGGCAGAAGATTTCGGCATGAAGGAATCAGACTTGGAGAATATGCCGATGGCCGAAACTCCAGCCGCTCTGGCAACCCAGCTTCTTCCTTACCAGCGCCAGGGGCTCGCCTGGATGACAGCCAAAGAGAACCCAAGTCTTCCTGGCGACGGCGGGGATGTCGTGCAGTTGTGGAAAAAGAATGGCAACAAATACACCAACATTGCTACCAACTATTCTATGTCTCAGGCTCCACCTCTGGCTAGCGGTGGCATATTGGCCGATGATATGGGGTTGGGCAAGACGATTCAAATTATCTCGTTGATACTGGCCAATTCCCAGCCGAAGACCCCAGAGTCCTCCAGCACTACGTTGATCGTGTCCCCGGTAGGTGTGATGAGCAACTGGAGAAACCAGGCGCGGGATCATACCCATAGCGACAAGGCTCCAAAGGTGCTCATCTACCATGGCCAAGGGAAAAAGGAAGCAGGCAACCTTGACCAGTATGACGTGGTTGTCACGAGCTATGGTGCTCTGGCCATGGAGTACAGTCCGAATGCGAAAGCTCCTCCGAAGAAGGGCCTCTTTTCAGTCCATTGGCGTCGCGTCGTCCTCGATGAAGGCCATACGATTCGCAACCCGCGGTCCAAGGGGTCCCTGGCAGCTTGTAATCTGAGGGCGGGCTCGCGCTGGACTCTTACCGGAACTCCCATCATTAACACCCTCAAGGATCTCTACTCTCAGGTGCGCTTCTTGAGACTTTCTGGTGGTCTCGAAGACCTGGCCGTCTTCAACAGCGTCTTGATCCGGCCCCTCGTGTCCGGAGACCCCGATGCCCGTCTGCTACTTCAAGCTCTGATGACCACTATCTGCCTACGTCGCAGAAAGGACATGAACTTTGTGAACCTGCGTTTGCCACCGCTCACCTCGCGCATTCTACGCGTCAAGTTCCACCCTCACGAGCAGGAGAAATACGATCTCTTCCAGTATGTATTGGCCAACACCCCGCCCCAATCCATCCACTAACAGCCAACAGGTCCGAGGCAAAGGGGATGCTTCTTGATTTCAAAAACAAAGACAAAACTACGGCCACCTACTCTCATCTGCTTGAGGTTATTCTGCGCCTGCGTCAGGTCTGCAACCACTGGGCACTCTGCAAGAACCGACTCGACAAGCTCTCCGACCTTCTCGAGAACAACAAAGTCGTTCCCTTGACTCCTGAAAACATCAAAGCCCTCCAGGACTTGCTACAAATCCGAATCGAAAGCCAAGACACCTGTCCCATCTGCCTGGATAACCTCGAACAACCCGTAATCACCGCCTGCGCCCACGCCTTCGACCGCGGCTGCATCGAGCAAGTCATTGAGCGCCAGCACAAATGTCCCATGTGCCGAGCCGAGATCCAAGACACCTCCACGCTTGTCTCCCCGGCCGTCGAAATGGGCGAAAGCGTGGACACAGTCGTCGCAGACCCCGACAACCCAAGCAGCAAAATCGAAGCCCTGATCAAGATCCTCACCGCGCAAGGCCAAGCCCCCGGGACCAAAACCGTCGTCTTCAGCCAATGGACCTCCTTCCTCAATCTCGTCGAACCTCACCTCCAACGCCACGGCATCGGCTTCGCCCGTATCGACGGCAAAATGACCTCCATCAACCGCGACAACTCCACCCTCCGCTTCTCCACCGACCCAACCTGCACCGTCCTCCTCGCCAGCTTGAGCGTCTGCAGCGTCGGCCTGAACCTCGTCGCCGCCAACCAAGCCATCCTAGCGGATAGCTGGTGGGCCCCGGCCATCGAAGACCAAGCCGTCGACCGCGTCCACCGACTTGGCCAGAAACGGGAAACCACTGTCTGGCGACTCATCATGGAAGACAGTATCGAGGATCGCGTCCTGGCCATTCAGGAAAATAAACGCAAGCTGATGCTCGAGGCCTTCCGGGAGACGGCCACAAAGAAAAAGGTCGACGATCGAGCAACTCGGGTTGCGGATCTAGAGACACTTCTCAATTAGCAAATGCCTTAACTTTACCTATCGTATCCCGAATCTCATTCCAATTTCTGTCATCATCTTGTGGGATAATGGATTGATTTGTTATTTTTATTCAAATCCGTCGTTGTCTGAATACTACCATTGTCTACAGTGCTTGCTTTTTCTTTTATTTCGAGGTTTGCTACCATCTGGTCGATTTAAATTCTCTGTTTCGATATCTATCTCATTATCGTCTAACGGGTCGAGGGTAGAGTCCGATCCCAGCATTCAAAAGATCAAAGCTCTCTTACCATTCTTCTGCAGGTCAGATCCCAGAATCGAAAACGTTGTTCATTAGAAAATTGAATATCAAACCCAGTCTACTTACTCTTCCTACTCAGCTCATAAAGCCATTGCCATAGCAATAGCGTATGATATCATAGTCGGCTTCGAGTAAGATAGATGCCACAAGCAAAGTATATTTGTTCCTATTCTTCTGAGGGAAACGAATCTCATTCGTAATAACCATCAACGTATTCATTTCATTCGTATTCGTCATGTCACGTTTCATTAATACTGAGAGGGCGGAAAAAAGAAAGAAGAAGAAGAGGGGGTGATGATGATGGTGATCAAAGGGTAGGGATTCTATTCTGATGAATGGTGGATGTATTTCTCATTGGGGCCTGCAACTAGCGTTTTTGTTACTTTCTTCGGAGGATTGTGGCGGTTCGGCTTGTCCTCTTGCGGTGGAGGTGGATTCTTGGTGTTCGAGGGTGGTGGGGCTGTGATAGTCCTGTGCAGGTGCCGACGGTGCTGGGACTCCAGTAGGGATGCTTCCTGGTACTGAACGAAAGTTGACGTTGGTGATTGGGGTCACAGGCTCGCTTTGAGCATGAGGGTGAGTTCTCGGGAGCATTCCAAGTCCTGGAATCGTCAAGGGCGGTTGCTCATCGGCTGCTGGCGTTGACTGCATGACGCTCGTGTCAGGCGCCAAAGCAGGAGGGCCAACGTTGTGCGCGCTAGCTGGGACAGTTGGCTGCGGAGCTGGGGTCTGAGGAGGCCGCGAATAATAGGGGCGCGGAGGTTGTGCAGGATACTGCGGTGGGTATAAGGCCAGAGCAGACGACGGCGACATGTAAGGTCCCGTTTGATGGCTCAAAGAGTTTTGTGCCAACAGTGCCCGTTGCCTTTCGATAACCAGTCTCTGATAGGCTTCTGGGTCGGTACGTTTGAGCCGTTCATCACTGAGTTGCTGCTGGGCCGCATTTCTCTCTTCCTCGGTCAATTTGTCGTTGTCATCCTTCTGGAAAGTTTCAGTCAGGGTGATTTTCCGGATCAGTCGTTCGCTGGCGTCTGCGTCACTCCGAATAATTTTGTCTAGGACCTCGGGATCCTTTCCTAAAAAGGCCGTCACATCTGTCTCCGGCACCTCCTTGGCAGGGAACAGATAGTCCCCAAGAGACTTTGCCGCTGATCGCACTGGATTCTTCTTGTCAACGACGCGGAAAGCAAGCTGGGTCTTGAACAGAGCCTTGTTGTACATGTTCTCTTCGAACGTGCCGCCTGCAATGAACCGATAGACAAAGACAGGTTTGTTTTGGCCCATGCGATATGCACGCCCGACGGCCTGCTCTTCCCAAATAGGGCTGAAGGAGAAATCGAAAAGAATGACACGGTTGGCACCAAAAATGTTCAGACCAAGACCTCCGGCTCGAGTCGAGATTAGATATACATTCTCTGCGGACCCTTGGTTAAACTGCTTGGTAGCAGCTTGTCGGCTGGCGATTGGTGTCTGTCCATCGAGGCGGCAGTATTTCCACCCAGACTTTCTGAGTAGATGTTCCACGTAGTTGAGTGTAGGTATACTATGAGAGAATACCAGCACTTTATCTCCGGCTCGGACAGACTCGGCGACGATCCTATCCAAAATCTGTGCTCGACAAGACAACACTGGTGCTTTCATATCAGGGACAGCGGAGAAAAGTCGCTCTTGTTCAGCTACTAGGCTGTCGACATCTAGGCCTAACTGGGTGATCGGCTCATCGCCAGGAGCTGGTTCAACTCCCTCAATCGTTTTGTCCAGCCTCTGTGCATCGTTGGCTCGGCTCATCAGCTTATCCCGGAAGCAAGTCGGGTGATTACAGCACAGTCCCAGAATAGCGAGCCACGACATTAGCTGAACTCTGCTAACATCACTTGTTCCACGTAGAACCGATTCCACATATAGATTGTACGCCGCTTTCTGCACGTCAGTCAACGGAACCGTGATCACAAATTCAACTTTGGGTGGCAAGCTGCCTGCAAGGACGGAAATATCGGCACGGTTAATCTTTGGGTCGAGGATGGTGTTGAGCACCTGGAGCTTCACGAGTGACCTCCGCCGCTCGGTGTAGGTGCTATCCACATACAGCCCTTCCTCAATAGGTTCCAAGAAGTTGGCCTTGAATTCCAAGAACTCTCCCAGGTATCCCTTTGCAATCCAATTCACCATGGTGAAGTAATCGACAAGGTTATTTGCCAGTGGAGAGCCGGTCAGTGCAATGCGGCTTTGGGAACGGAATTGCATGGCTGCAGCGGTAATTGCGGAGGAGGGATTCTTCATTTTATGGGCTTCGTCCGCGACAATGAGCCTAGCCCCTTCCAGGAGCCATTTCTTGATGTTTTGATGCTCCTCATCCGAGAGAGGCTTGGGTCGTTTGGTTGTTTCTTTGTTAAACACCCAAGTCCGGAACATGTCATAGCTTATAAGAAGTACGCCGCCTTCCTCATTCCAACGAGCAAGCGTGTCCATTCTTTCCGGGTGCGAAGCAGAGCTTGTCACCTTATTCACTGGTCCGACTGCCGAGTCTTTTGGAGTCCACATGAGAAACTCCTCATACCAATTCTCGATCAGCGACGAGGGACAAAGAATCAGAGTTTGAGACCGAAGGAGTTCTTTGGGGACCTTTTGCCTGATTTCAGGATCCTCCGAGGCGGCGGCATTTGCGATTGTTACTATAAGGGAAATGACTTGCATTGTTTTGCCCAAGCCCATTGTATGAGCTAGCAAGCAGCCTTGATGCGTTTCGTCCTCTATCAGCTCTCGCCACATGAATTGAACGCCATGCAGTTGGTGAGGCTTGACCCGCTGTCCAATATGCGGGTCCAAGTAGATGACAGGGTTCCCAAAGCTGACGGCCTGGCGAGTGGCGTCCGTATTGCTGACCCCCATACTCTCTAGTTTCCGCTCAAGCTTCTGTCGGAGACTTTCTTGGACTGCAACACGAAGTTGGGCGGTTTCCTGGGTCGTCTTGGCGGTCTGACTCTCTTTCACCTCCCTCTTTCGCTTTTTGTGAGGTGTATCGCCAAGGGCTGATTGTGTCTCCTGCGACTCGCCCTGTTTGTTTCGTTGCCAGATATGATATGCATCCAAGCAGGCACAAAGCTCCTTATAGAACTCGGGGAATCCGGTGATCTCGGATCTTGCCCGCTTGACGTCCTTCCTTGGTAAGCCCTTCGCCATACGATAATGAGTGCAATTTATCCATGAGACGAAAAGCGATGCCGTGCGCAGGATCAAGCTTGCCTCCAAAGGTTCCATATCAGGCATTGTATCCCTCTTTTTGGTTAGTTGTTTCAAGGCAGCGAGCGTGAGATGTTGCAGGTCGAACACATCATATCTAGGAATTTTCCCAATCAACCTCTTTCGCTCTTCATCCGCCAGGCCAATTATCAGCTTCGCCAACAGCCTGCGACGGTCCTGATGCTCCCAGAGCATCCTCCAAGGGGTCTCTTTTAATCGGTCGATGTCGCTGATGTCAGGTAGGCTCGCCGATCTCTCTTTACGGGACTTTGAGTGATCCTCCTCATGGGGCCTGGAAGGCTGCTCTCGCTTGATAGGTGGTATCTCGACATACACGCTCAGGGGAAGGCTGGGTGCAGGAGAGATATCTCTAGACATGACATGTTCAGATTGTGGAGTCCTCGGTTGCGGTGGATTCAATGGAGGCGTCTCCACTCTGAATTCATCGTCTTCAGGCAGAGGCGAATCCCGGGTGAGGTCAATACACTCTACTGGCGCTTCAAAAACCGGAGCAGGAGAGGGAGAACTGGACTCAACAAAAGGGTGACCTCGAGCCGTGACGCTCCGGTTCCTGAATTTCCGCCTTGCACCAGAAGGGCTAATGATATCATCGTCAGACGATGAAGGAGTCGAGCTTGCATGGAGCACATCGGAGTTATCAATAAAGTCATCCAAAGAGCCCGTAGATGCACCATCAGAATCCGAGGCGAGCGACTCTCCATCCTCGTCAGTGCCTTGTCGCCTGGGAGGTAATGGCCTCGCAGGAGCAGAGATCTTCGGGGGGCACTGTTCTTGCTCGAGAATGGAAATGCGCCATTTCTGCTTCTGGATATTGGTCACGGTGTTCTCCAAGCTGCGACATTGTGTTTGTAGTTCCTTTGATGTATTATATTCGCCTTCCCGGATTGCTTTGGTGAAAACCCCTAGGCGCCTGTCCAGAAGACTGATGTCGCGTGTAAGGTTCTTGATTTGTTCATTGGTGCATTTCCCTCTTCTAGCTGCTAGCCAAATTCTCCGTGCCTTAGGTTCTTCTTTTGCCTTCCCATGTTGAAGCCAGTCATTCTCGAACTCTGCAACGCAACTGTCAATGATAGAGTTGACCTCGGCAGATGTCAGTGTTCTTTGCTGTGGTAACGGTTCCCGGCGTTCGTTCTCAATCTCCTGCCAAGTCTCTTCATCAAACTCGCCTTCCGATCCAGAATCTCCGTATAAAGGGTAAGTATCTGGATCATCGTCGTCTTGCGCGGGGTATCTATGTAGGAGGTAATCATAGGGGTCGGCGTTCTTCTCGCTCTCCGCAGCCTCAGATCGGAGTAGCTGCGGCCACTTGTGCAGCTCGTCCTTGGTGACCGTGACGTTGCCATTGCTGACCGTGAACAGGGTACAGTACTTCGGCTTACTTGCATCTATGGTTAGTGGCTTCTTTGATGGTTTGCTTGTTTGCTTGGTCAATTGTTGATAAGGAACCAAGGCCGACTGATTAGCGTTCAGCTTCACGGGTCGCTGTTTGTAGGAATAGCCAAGAGACTTGTTCACGAATTTGCGCTGAGCAGTCGGGAATCTGGAGCTAACCATGGTAAATTCCTGATCGTTTTCATCCGAGTCAGAAGCGTAGAACAGCTGCGAGACATTGAGTTCATCTGGACCCATATACCACTCCTTGGCAGTTTGTGGTCTGCTTTCCTGTCTTGGGGCAAGATCGTTATTCGAGTCCTGGTTCAAGGCACTTAGGTTTAGCTTTCGCCTTTTCCTTCCCTGGCCGTCAACAACCATATCCTCGCCCGGGCGGGTGCGTCTTTCCGGGGACTTTGGTTCGGAGTCAGCCTTGCGTCCTTCATTTTGATCTGTGACATCGTGATGACTGGCCGTCCCATCTGATCTGCGATCATCTGCCGTTCCAGATCTTTGCTCGTTTGCAGAAGCCCCCAAGAGTGCGCCCCTGGGTGCAGTAGGGGTCTGCAGACGGGGATTTTGGAAAGCTTTTCGCTGAGGTGTCACATCGTGAGACAAAGGAATGTGATATGATGGGGAATTAAACTGGGGAAAGACCGGGGCTGCAGAGCTGTATTGGTCTTCATGCGGGACACTTAAGAGAGTTCTGGAGTCCTGGAACTTTGGGGAATTCCGCTGCAGATATCGTATTGCCATGAGCATCGAGCTACGGTGGCCAAGAGCTCTCAGCCCTAGATCATCCCGTAGCGTTTCCTTATCGACATCGTGCAGAAGAACCTCGCCTGTGACCTCATTCTCTCGAAGAGTAGCCTCGAAGGTGACCGGGTTGGGTCGTGGCGCGCGCGACGATGATCGGGCCCATGGCGTCTCAGGATTCCGGCACAGGAACTGCACCACCTCGTCGACCGTCCAGTCAATGGGATCTTCGCCCAGGGACATTTCAACTGGCCAATTTCCGTCTTTCGGGCCGCTTTATAGGATGTCTGAGCTTCGACCTCTTAGAGGACCATTTCTATTGCTTGATAAGGTATCAAAATGACGGAAGAGACATGGCATTTTATGGCAATTTGGTGATGGAACGGCCATGCGAGTGAGCGTGGAGTGAAGCGGCAACAGCCAGCGCGTGAGGATGAGGGGAAATCTTGCCAGCAACAGGCAGCAGGAGGAGACCCGGACAGAAACAAAGCCCGGCGCGCCGCGAGAGCCACGCGCGAATCAGGCCGAGACGACAATGTCGGCCATTTCTGCCGGTATCTTAGGGCGGCAACCAGGGCGGTGTGTTGGCTGCCCCGCCGCAGATCCGATGCAGCAAAACCGACTTCACGAGGTTGTTGACGGATGTTAGGATCTCCTCTCCGGTAGGGAGCGATTCGGAGAGAGACAACTCACTCATAATGCTAGCATCTTGCCAATGGCGAGATAGAAGCATTGAAAAGCCTGGAGCAGACCGATCACATCCTCCCATCTTCTACTATGAACATCTCGAGTGGAGGGGTTTGCATCCCCACATTTATGCATATTGAGATGCCATTCCTACATAGAGCTTCGTACACAAGAGCTTCGTTCAAGCTGGAAGCAATCGGATTCCTCTTCGGTCTTGGATGAAGCCAGCAGCCATCGTCTACAATGCGGAAGCCAGGTACGATCACAGAACCAACTTCTACAAGAAACGGTGAATATTTCCTCTGATGATCAGCTCTGAGCTATATCACTGCATATCCCATTAACCATATCATCCATCCCGTGATATGTATTCACGTCAGCAATAACGTCGCACTAACAAAACGGCCCTTTCTCGGAACCCGACTAACAGCGGAAGCCTTCTTGGCACTCAACCTTATCTTAACTCTCTCTTCGTCTCCGCATTCCTCCTTCCGCTAAACAAGACCTCAAGTATTCGATATCGCACGTTATTCAATGCAGTATTCCACCAAACAAGAAAACCCAGACTCCATATGAGAAGAAGAAAACACTGGCTAAATCAAGCAGGAAGGCGTTATAAAAGCCAACGAGAGCAAAAAGAAAAAAAATAAAGAAAACAAGCGCAAGATGAGATGCGATCGTCTTATGTAGTGAGGACAGGCATGTCACAGACGTATCTTTCCCCATTATGGTAGGACTGGAGGCAAAAATCAAAGACCCTGTGGTGGGAATACGCGGGGAACATGCCCAGGAAAAGGGGTTGTTTCATCTGGTAAAGCCCGTTGGTGGGCTGCGAAATCTCCCCAGGTGCATACTGAACGTGAATGGGCTTTGGGGGAAGCGAGCTGTCATCAAAAGTGTCGAATAAAGTCTTCAATCCGGACTCGGGATATCTCAACATGTTGGGTCTTCTCTTACCGGCTGCCGCCCTGCGTCCAGCCGTCTTCGACACCGGTTCCCGACGGCGGCACGGTTTCTTGACACCGCGAGACAAATCAATGTCCTCCAGACAGACTGTCTCGGACAGTTCATCATCCGGGATATCGTGACAAAAGATCGGCATCGGCCCAGTTGGCTCGTCCAAATGTTCTTCAAATGGAACGAGTGTATAAAGCTGGCCAACCTGGGCTTCTTCAACGGACACTGGCCACTCATGGCAGATGCTCGGTTGACCAACTGCTGGAACCTCGGCGACAACGGGGGCTTCGTCGACGGCGTTGCAGACATTAACCATCCCGTGCATCTCGAATTCAGGAACGCTGCAATGGCTAGAGACCACGGCAGGCAGCTCAACGCTCTGGGGCGCTGGTCCAACTCTCTGAAAAACGCGGAGCGCCGCTTGGGCCGTTTTGACCAACTTCTTTTTCTGTTTGCTAGGCATTTGCTTTGGTTGCTCAGTCCGCGGCGAGCGTCTGCGCTTCTTGCGCCTATCGGGAGAGTAAGTAGATGGAAGGTCGATGCGCCCCCCAGCTTCGCCAAGGGCAGGGTTAATCAATCCGGGGGTAAGACCTCGGGTAGTATTCAGCAGAGGATCGATTCCATGCTCCATGAGTTCCATGAGAAGCCCGGCTTCGAGATCCCGGCTCAATTTGTTTCCAGAATCCCAGGCAAGCATTCGGAACGCCTGTCGGAAGCGGCCGCCGCGCTGCTGCAGGGCATTGGGCGCAATTCTGAATTTATCGGCCATCCGGTCGACGATGTCGCTTAGGCGAATGCGCCTATCCGATCGCATCCAGGCCTCGACACGGAATTCCTCAACATCTGAAGCAATGTGATCGGGCAGGACAGGGAGATCTCGAAGATATTTCCCGTGGATCGGATAGCTCATGCGCGGCGGTTCCACTTTGCTCTTAGGGCCAATGGGCTTGAGTTGATACAGGATATCCGGAAGATTGTCCCACGACCAGGCTTGCTGATCGGGATGGAAGGAGGTCACGTCACGAGGCTCGACGGGTTCTGGATTGCCCGGATGGTAGGCAGCATCGACTGCTTCCTGTTAGATTTCTGATTGCAATGGCAGATGTTGACTCACCCATTTCATAGTCCTGGGCATACATGCCCTGAGGAGGGTTAACGCTTGTCATAGAATAGACGGCCATCTTGGGAACAAGCGAGCTGTGCCGATACGACTTGAGTTGAATATCACTGGGAAGGTTGCTTTTTGCATGCAATGGAGAGTTCTCTGCTACTAGCAAATGGAGTTGGATGGGTTAAACGATTGAACGATGGGGATGATGTACACGATGCCGACGAAGCAGTACAACCTCTTCTTGATGGGAGGAAAGCGGATTTTATACGACTTGTCCGTCTTGTGTTGGGAAATGCTATTGTTCCCCTCTGACTCCTGCTGTAAATAAGGGGGGTTGGTATAGAGCTCCATATAGGGCCTGGTGTGTCCAAAACGGGCATCTTGGACTTGGAAGTGGGCGGAGAAGTATTCACTGTGCATGCTCTTCGCTGCGCTCCCCAGTCCACCAGTGTGCTATCTTTCGATGGCGATTTCCAAAGCGCCAGCATTGATTGACGCTCCTACTGACAGTTGTAGGTTGGCTGGGTTCTGCTCTATCTAATGAACCCAAGAATGCCCCTATTGCACTTACTTGGGGTGCACCGGACTGCACAACTGACCATGTTTCGATGCTGGCATGGCAGCCGCGCTGCCAAAACCCCAGAGGGATCCGCTTGCTCATGGCGGAATGCTCCGCTATACCAGCCGTTTCTATTGCAGTCACAGCTCCGCAGCAACAAAGAAGCTTGTGGGTGGGGCCATTGCCAGCCGTCTACTATACACTCGTTGCCTGCATGTCTTTGTTCTCCGGTGGGTCTCTATTGTCACCTGGTAAGCTGAATAGTGCGGCTGGTCCGTTGAATGTGACTTGGTGTGCGGTATAGCCTTTGTTCTTGGTAAGAGAGCGTGCTTTGCTGTGAGTGGATTCCTAGGGCCTGTCAGAGCAAGGCTTTGACAAACGGCTGGGAAGTTTTCCTGTAGGAAGCAATGGCAAGCAGAAAGGTAGCATATGTAATGTCAAAGAACAAAACTGTAAACTTTTGATAAAGTGTCTTGGTAAACAGTTCCATGATGACTTCTATAACACCTTAGAGCAAGTCCCCACTAGAACGGGAATTTCCCATCAATGGTATCTCTATAGCTATTCAGAAAAGGCCAACGAGCTCACGTACTAGACCATTGTACTGACTTGCTCGATTCCTCGAATGTAAACACCCGGGGTCTCTTATACTCACTTCGAATGAAGCTCTTCAGGGAGAACGACGACTACCATTTGTAGTTCTCGGTAGAGCCAATGAGCGGGCTCCGATATACCTACTGGCCAACCCACCATCCGCCTGCTAACTCCCTTCATCCATCATCTTCATTCTAAACATTCCACCTCACCTCTCCATAATTCTCATTCCCCAGTCCCGTAGCTATATCCATATAGCCAAACACATCACCGACCACCACCATGTCCACTCCGTCCCCCCTCCTCCGCCTCATCCAAACCGTGACCACCAAATCCCGAACCAACGCGCCCCTCCACCCCAAACGCTACAACCTCCAAGTCTCCTGCCACGTAAAGCCCAACGCCTCAAATAACCGCGAAGGCATCACAGCCATTGGACCCGACCGGGTAGACGTCTGCGTCGCCGCCGTCCCCAGAAAGGGCGAGGCAAATGCAGCCGTCTCGCGTGTGTTGGCGCAGGTGAGCATCCCTTACATTGCCTTCCAAGGAAGTGGTCTATTGACATGCAACAGGTCTTTCAGGTTCCTAAATCTAATGTAGAAGTCATCCGCGGCTTGAAGTCCCGAGAAAAGACCCTCGCCATCACCGACCTCGATATCGGGTCGCAAAGCGAGGATGAGTTTCTTCGACAAGCGCGGGGGATTTTGGAAGCGGCAGTTATGCCGAAATGATATTTTACGAATACATCTCTCTCGGTCGCAATGGCGATCACAAAAGCTACAAAAATTGCGTGCTACCGAGTATACGGGTGAAGACTGCCCTCCGCGGCACGCGCCGTGACATCACGGGGATCATCCCGACTTTTCTTTCTTCCCGCAATCGAGCAACTTCCGCCGCATCTTCCGACTTTCGCATTGCGATCGCGCAGCATCGCACACCACATACACACCTACAACCTCTTTCCTCCCTCCTCAATTATCCGCAACCATTCTCCCATCACTCACAATGGCAACCTCCACCCCCCTCACAAACCCAACACCACCAACAACCACAACCACAACCACAAAACGCAAATCCTCCCCCTCCGACTCCCCCTCAACCCCCCAAACCATCCACTTCACCGCACGCACACCCACATGGACCTATCTCAAACTCCAACTGTACGTCCCTCCCCCCCTTCCCTCCCCTCCCCTTCCCTTCCCCGTCAAACCCCCAACTAACCTCCCCAGCATCACCCACGACATCACCCCCACCCTCGACCCCCTCACAGCCCGAACCTACCTCTCCGCCGCCCTCACCCAATTCCTCGGCCTAACCGGCACCGCCATCCCCATCGACATCCTCAAAGTCTTCACCGAACAACGAACTCCAACACTGTGGACGCGAGTTCCCCGCGACGATGCCTCGGCTGTCGTGGCGGCGCTGAGTTCTTGGATTGGCGGGGGGGCAAGTACCAATGGTGGTGGTGATGCGGCGGCAGGGAATGTGGCGTGGCGGGTCTGCGCGAAGGGGAATTATCTGGGGGCGTTGGTGCAGGGGTCCGGGGGGGAGTTGTTTGTGCCGTAGGTGAAAGAGGGAAATGGTTGGTTGGTGATTGATGAGAGGGCTATAACAATGCGGCCTGGTGCACAGGGTCTACCACTTTAAATGGAGGGTTGAGAACTCGCCACCGTTGGAGAGAACGGAATAAGGAGTCCAGGTCCGCAGACACACCGAACGACGCACGACTGGTGAAACATCGCAGACGCCTCCGCAGACAGACGACCAGGCGGTACCCCGGCTATCTATTGGGATTGCAGATGAAAATCTCCCCTGCAGATTTGAGTGTCGATCCCCGGTTCAATTCCGGCCCGTTTGCAGTGCAGGACTCCAGTAGATGAAGTACCATTCTAGCAGGATATTTTGGCATGAAATCCACTACTACCACTACTCTGCCAGCGCATCAAATTTCACTGAGTGATGAAGATGATAAATCCTTGTATGTCAAATTGTATGCATATATACCCCTTCACAATGATCTATCCAAGCAATCCCATTCAATCCAAAACCAAATATTCACATCGAAAGATCCCATCCAATCGTAACGAATGACTCGCCAACCCTTTTTTGTATAAACAGAACACCAGACTCGCATTGCTCAATTCCCATAGTAGTGACACTGACACCACCCAATAATATCATTTCGAACAACAACAGCAACCCGACGGGTCTTTTCGGGGCTGGGTATATTTTATGTTTGTGCGTCTAGGCTAGACCGACTGCTTGCTTCGCACGCTTCCAATCACCGTCGCGGTATCGGACAGCGCAACTCCCGGGGAGCTCGCGACGACCTTGGTTCGCAGGGCGGCGCGGATTTCTTCGACACTGCGGTCCTTCCATTCGGGGTAGCCGCAGGTGCTGAGAGGGTAGAGGACGTAGTTGTCGTCACGGGTGCCGAAATCATCCAGTCTGGGCGGGGGCATGGCGGTGATGATGTCGAGTTCGGCGGCGAGTTGACGGCAGTAGGTGTCGAGGGGGAGATCATTGACGTCGTGGCCGAAGGGGTTCTCGATTTCGCTGCCGATGAAGGCGAGTCCGAGGATAATGTAGGCGGCGACTGTTCTCGTTAGCTTACAGGTTCTCAGTGGATCAGCGGAAAGGGGAAGCTCACCCATTGAAGCAGGGATGGTGACCCATTTCAGGAATTCGTAAAGCTGGAATGGTAGCGCAAGGACGTAGATCCAGGCAATTTGAGCGATGGAAATACTGTAGGCAGCGGGGAGAGGGGTGTCCAGGACACGTTCGGTGCCGGTCAGAACTTCGTTCAAGGTCGAGATAGCGGTGACTGCATGGATTAGGAAAATGTCTATCGAGTGACGAGGAAATGATACATACTGGCTTGACTTTGGTGAAGACTGACACTGAGAGTTCCGTTCGCGATACACCGGTCGATATAGGCCGAGAGATGGTTCAAGATCTCCAGGGGAAGATGACCCAATGGCTTCTTGGAACGCTTGACAAGCTTCCTCGGGTTGGATTCGGCGAAAGACACACCCAGGTATTCACCGAACGACTTCCACGGGCTCTTCTTCGGGGGCTGAAGCACCTCGCGGTCGTGGGCTTCCTTGGCAAACGTGTCGAGATGTCCGACCAGACCAGCCAGGTCTTCGTAGCCGACGTCGGGCTCGAATCGGAGTTTGTGTTTGAGGGAAACAGCAAAGGCCAGAATGAGGTTCATGGCCGTCCTTATTTGTTAGTGTTGGACACACAGTAGTGGAAAGAATTGAGTGTCTTACAATTTTGACAGCAGATCCTCCTTTCCTTCCTCTCCGCTGCGCTCTGCGGTGTTGACCCAGATAGTACGCGCAAGATTGCGCGAGGTCTGATTCAAGAGTGCCCAGTATTTTCTTCCGTCCGCCCATCTATGAAAACTTAGTTGTTGTCTTCGGATCGGACCTGAAGCTGCGTTTACCTCTCATAAGCTGTCGAGCTGCGAAACGACAGCGCCAAACTGACCACGAAGCCCGTCACCGTGAGTAGAATATCGTTGATACCGACTGAGACATGAGTCAGCAAGGCTCGTCAGCTGGTCTGGAGACTACCTACTGTTGTGTACAAACTTGGAGATACAGGTGATCAAGGTGGCCCAGGCAGCGACAAAGGCAAGCGGCAGTATCATCTTCGGCATGATACTGCCGTGCATTCGAAGGAAGATGGGCCATTTGGAATGTCTGTCGAGATCTCGCGGACCGTGCTAGTATTCAGATGTGTTAGTTCAATGCACCCTTTGTAGACGTCAACAGCAGCTGACTTACGAAATACCGATCGAGTTCGCTCGAGTTGCGTCTGTCTAACATGAATTGAGTGGCCCGTGAACTGGCCAGGTTCTCCAGGAAGCTTGGACGGGGAGTCAGGCGTCCTGGTCGAGGCTCTTTCTGCTGTTGGGTCGCAACAGCGGGGACCTCGTGCACAACCGGTGCCAGGTTGTCGTGACTCGACTCTTCAGCCATGGCTCTCACGGGAGATGGAAGTTTGGATGGGGAATTGGAAAGAGGAGATGAAAAGTCAAAGAATTGAAGGGCCTGCCTTCGGAAAACGAGAGTCAAAAGGATCGATCCGAGAAGGAAGGACCAGTGGGGAATCGAAGGAACGAAAGGAATGAAAGGATAAAATATCCCCAGGAAGCGAGCGAAGATCAATCGAGACGGACGGTACGTCAGGGAGGCGTTCTTCCAGTGGGATACGATCTAGTGCGAAACGCCCGTATATTAATCCCTGAATCCCTGGGTGGCCAGCAACTGCCATGCCTTAAAGTTTCCGGCAGATCCATAAAACTGAGTTCACTCGTCAGTGAGCTCACTGCTCTCACTCTGCAGGACTGCCCGTGGTGGACCAGAAATTCGGTCGGGAGTCGAAACCCCCGATGACTATAACTACAATGTACTCCCGTACACTGACTGTACCGCCCCTGCCGGTACGTACGACCGCCAGTTGGGGCTTTTTTTGGCTCGTTCGGATCCCACCCGGTGCAGAATCGGGAGATGTAGAGAGAGGGCGGTGGACCAATGGGGAGGGTCAGCTGCCAGGAGCGCTTGGGCGATCCGCACTCGGCGAGCGCCTGGCCAATGGCCGGGGCGGTCCAGACCCCCTGTTTCAGGCAGTCAGGCCGCGCCACGCGGGCCAAACGTCAGACGGCTGTTTCCGCCCCATCCAACGGCGCCCTCTTATTCGCCCCCTCCGCCCGGCCAGGCCTTCGTGGCACTGCACGAGTCGAATTCTCTCCGTCTGGGCAGCCCCGGGTGAAACCGTGAAACCGTCAAAGACCCAACTTTCATTTTCCCTCGGGGACTCAGGAGAATATGAAAGGGCTTTGAGTCCGCTCTCAGACAGGTCATTTCTGACCCCGAAATTTCTGATGGATAGGGATTCTGGATTTGGGTTCATGACTGGCACACCCCTGTCAATAATCGAGGATACGACTCAGCCTCGACGGCAGGATCACGTCCCTCCAAGCCCGATGCAGGAACGGCGTACGGAGTACTCCGCACCAACACAACCCGGTCAACTTTCCCGCGCGGGAACACAGCATTGCATTTCACAACAGGGACCGTCCACGACACACTATCTGACTCGCAGCACATGCTATTTTCAGCCGGAGACTTATGCTTCCCGGCCACTAGCTCCGGATTAATGGCCGACATCAAGGGACCTGAGACAACCAAGACCATCATCGGAAAGCTATTGAAAGCCACACACTGAGAACAAATTGCACACAATCTTGACACGACACAAGACCGGTCAGTCCTCGACTGCCTGCATATACCGTCGTTTCAGCAGCACCACTTGCAGAGCTCAACTGCAAGTATTTCTTGGCTGCACCGAGCCACTGCCGTACTTCGTAGTATATTGATAATAGCTGACAGCTGAGAAGCAGCATGCCAGCAAGTGCTATGCCATCGATTTGATTACTTGACAGGGAATATCCCTGTCGTCTCATAGTGCTGTGTTTCACCATCTATCCACCAAAGCATAATCCTCAGCAGTAAGCACAGCGATCAAAGCACATAGTGCTCGTGCCTGAGATCCCGATCCACCATCTTCCAACCCTAGAGCATTGTCGCATTCATTCCTTAGCATCCCTATTATAAGCCACCTCATATCCAAAACAACACAACTCAGATACTGCATTTAACTCCAAAAGTTTAACCCTATGGAAAGAAGAAATAAATAGATGCATCCAGACCGACCCATCCGATACGTACCGCCACTCATGAAACTCAAACCCTTCATCAGAAGGTTTGATTACGTCGCATACCTTTACCACTCATCGCCAGTACTAATGACCAGATTGTCTCAATCTTTCAAGACAGTAATCATTACCTTCTCTTCGTGTCCAGTATGTCGGACAAGGAACCAAGCCAGACTATCTCTATTTTTAGTACGTACGGAGGCGGGGTGGGCCGAGGTCTTGGTCTTCATCTACCCGACGCGACGGAAAACGGGCTGTGCTTAATTCATTGATGGGTGGACCATCAACTCATAAATGATTCTCTACATGATGTGATGACTGGGTTAGTCGATGACTCGATTAACCATGTGGAGATCTACATTGACGATTCCAAATGTTGGATGAGTTACGCAAGGAAGTGTGTGTATGTGTGGGGTTGTGGGGTTTCTTGCGTGTTCGGTCGCTTCTTTTTGCTTTTTGTACGGAGTACTCTGGGAAATTTGTGGTTTTCGTGGGAATATGCAATCGAGTCGGTGTTGGCATTGATCAAAAATTTTGCAAAGAAATACATTGCCTTTAATGTCTCTGCTTGTGTATGGTGACTGTCCTAGGTTATTTAAATCCGAACTGGCTATATATATAGACCAGTATCATGCTAACGAAGGAATAGTATCACGTTTATGTCGACGAATTTTAGTCGATCGAATATCAATCCACGGAATGAAGTCTTCTTCAGAGGCGTGGAGGCTTAGTCGCTCCCTCGCTCTGTAATCAATCGAGTTCCAAACCCTCTTTCTCTGCCTACTTATCTCTTGCAAAAATATTCCAATGTTCGCTACATTAGTGTTGAGAGGGAGTAAATATTCTGCAGTTCGTCAGACCATTTACGTAGGTATGTATCAGGTGAAATGGGAATATGTGATTCAATTGAAATCAGCTCATCTGCTTGCGTTGAGATATTGTTCATTAGTCAGATTACAACGCTGAAGACGATCGTGATTTCTTCTCGGATTGGTCACTGGGGATACCTGCTATGTAGTTTAGATTTAACTTGGGGGTAAGATAGGTAGATGCTAGAAATGGAAGGGTTGTATTGAAGTTTTGGGATGACTGGCTTGTCCGCTATATGGCCTTCTTAAATTTCCTTTTTGTTGCTGTAGTCGTGGTGGAGGTAGTTGCAGCTGCAGCATCAGGTGGAGGAGTAGTAGTAGTAGTAGTAGTAGTAGTAGTAGTAGTAGTAGTAGTAGTAGTAGTAGTAGTAGTAGTAGTAGTAGTAGTAGTAGTAGTAGTAGTAG